>NC_090932.1:881374655-881999655 GCF_040938575.1 Ambystoma mexicanum | reverse complement strand
CGCCGCATTCACCTGGAATGCTGCGCAGATGCAGGCAGCAGGGGGGCTTGAAGCCCTTGAGAGCCCATTGCTTTTGGGAGCCGACGGTGAAATAAAGCGCATAGAGCCCCAGCAACAAAGTGCACTGTTTCACCGCTCAGTGGGGGGGTACAGGGGCCCACCGATACCCAATGTGCATACCCTGGCAGAACACAAGACTAAGAAAACACGTGGGAGCACAAACTAGCAAGGGGATTTGTGCACGATACCCACCTGCGAGAAGGCAGAGGGGTCGAGGAGAAAAACTAGGGCTACTGGGTGCGGCACACCAGTGCGGGCCACCGGAAGAGCGAACTCTGCGAGGGGTGCACTGTGCACCGAGATACACTGCAATACCTCCAAAGCTGCCGCAGGAGAGATGCAGAGCTGCGCAGCTGGGGCACTAATGAAATAAAGTTGACTGGGTGCTAGATATTCCAAAGCCTTCAGGCAATCTACAACTGAGCCGTATCATAACAATACCAACCACGCACCTAGACAACAGGCGGGGCTGGCAGGCGGAAGGCTAAAAAGGAGCACGGTCTTGGAGGAACCCACAGAAGGAGGCCGCTGAGGAACAGTGACCCTATTGAACTGCAAGAAGCTGTCTGGGAGGAGAGGAGACCAGCGGCAGAGACATTAGTGGAGAGAGAGGGGGAGGCCAATATCACCTGGGATACCTAAACAGACCGGGAACCAGCGCTGGTTCAGCAGCCCAGCCACTCCTGTTTTAATAAAGAGAACTACGCAACCAAGAACAAAATGTACTCGAGCTGAAGAGACATTGCTACACAGTGGGAGCCGGATGAAGACCCCGGCCCGAGAGGGCTAGCGAGCAGTGGCCACAGCACAGAGAGAACTCACACACAGGTGTTACGAGATCCTGCATCGAGAGGTTGCCAATCCTAGGGTCGGTGTGGGGGCAATCTAAGCCTTGGTGGAACAACCAAGGGCAAGCTAGACCATTGCACACCTGGCCCGCATAGCAGCCACGACAACACAGTTCAGGCTTGAACCCGGCAACCAACGCCATTGTGCGTGCATAAGGGATACCCCCGCATAGGCAAACAGACGAGCACACCGGACGGTGCAACAGGGAACCACAGCGACGGCCGGCCAAAAGGTCACACAGATAGGATTGGAACCTGAGAGCGGAGCCACGAGCGGGAGAGACCAGAGCTGGGCCACATACGGAAGAGAAGATAGCATCTAAGGTTGGCAAGTCCAAAGTGAAACAAACGACGATGAACATTTTCTCTAAACTAGCCCAAACACCAGAGACTGTCATACATATTAGGGGGAGACGCAAGATGAGCAGCTAATCCAGGGCACAGTGACCAACAGATCTTGGAAGCCATAGCTTAACTAAAATCCTCATGGGAGAGTAAAATTGACACTGCCATGGCAGAATTAAAATCCTCACTGGAATTCAAGATTGACGCTGTCAGCGTGGATGTTAACCTAAAAAGGCAAGATGTGAGCGATGGCGGAGCGCACAAGCGGACTCCAAAGTAAAGTGAAAGCCAACGCAAATACTAGCAAAGCCAATACTAAAGAGGTCACCATATTGCAAAAACAGGGGCGCAATCTAGAAAGCCGAGTAGAGGAGGTTGGAGGAGCGAGCACGGCAAACCATACATGTGGTGGGGCTTCCGGGGGAGAAGGAGCAGACACGACAAATTACATAGAAAATATGCTGATAAAAGAGATAGACGCTGGAGTGCTCACCCAAGTGTTCACAGTGGAGCAAGCACACAGCCGTAACTAGTAGGCCTCCACCAGGTGGCCCTCCTCGCCCGATCATTGCTAAAATATTAAACTATAAAGACGGAGAAGATTCTGGAACACTTTCGCAAAGGCGGGACTAAAAGCAGAGCATCGGCGACTGTCGCAGCGTACCCAGACTACACCTTTTTGGTACAGAAACAGCGGCTGAATTATGTGGCGGTTAAGAGACGGCTGCGGGAAGCCGGCTTCAAATACATGTTGCTGTACCTGGCAAAGTTGAAGGTTATACACAAGAACAAGGTGTTTTTCTTTGAGACTCCCGAAGATGTGAAGGGCGGGCTGGACACGCTGGGCTGACTGACATAGGCGGTGAGCCAGTCGCAGAGTGGACAGGATAAGTGAACCTGCATTCCTCCTCTAATGTACTATTGACTAGAACAGAAACCGATAGATAGCGGTGCCAACAGATATTAACTTTGGGATGGTAGGCAGTTTGGAGAGAAGTACCAGATATGCAAATGTTGAGGCAGCGATTGCAGACATTGAACTATTGTGCTGAATACTGATAACGAAGGACAGGAGGCAAAGGTGCTGCTCTGTTAGCGCAGCACTAGGAGACACACTATTACCCCCGATAGTTAGATTAGTTAGGATACTGATAGTGCAGTATTCTCCTGCGGCGATTTGATTACCGGTTGACCGGGAAAAGGCAAGATGTGGGGTAGCCTGAGATCCAGGGATGTAGCCGGGCAACAGTTGGGATCAGTTGGGGAAACAGGAGGGGGGTCAGTTGGGGGTATGGGGCAACAGTTGGGGTTAGGTGAGGAAACAGGAGGGGAAAAGTTAGGGAGCGAGCCTACACCTATAACTCACTGCGCATGGAGCGGAAGACAGTGGTGGAATGGTGTATGGATGAGATGGGGGACCTCAAGATAGCGACCTGGAAAGTCAGGGGGCTCAATTATTTGAAGAGGAATAAGGTCATGATGTATCTGAAGACAGATAATTGATATTGCTTTATTACAGGAAACTCACCTGACAAAGGAAAAACAGGAGGTGGTGGAGAAGAAATGGAGAGGGACCACAATAGGAACAACATATTCGGCGTATGCCAGAGGCGTAATTATGTGGATAGCACTGCATGTCCCTTTTAAGCTGTTACAGTCTACCATAGAGCCAGATGGGAGGATGGTGCTAATAAGAGAACTAGTAGAAAATAGGGAGCCGAGCATTATCAACACGTATGCCCCGAACAAAGATGCTACTGCTATTTCAAAACTCTATTCAGCAAGATCAGCCCATATATTGCGGGGGGGGGGGCACTTTAATTGCACGCTAGATCCCAGGGTTGACAGATCAGACGAGAAGAAACAAGTTACTTAACTGTAACTGTTGTTCGCCAGCATGGGTCTGGCATGGATTCACATGCTCATGAATATTCCCCGTCGTCAGGCCGGGAATCCTCGGTATGGAAAAAAATCAGTATCAGTTTTGTTTCCGATCGGTCTTTCTTAGTAGTAACCAAACACTGGTCTCTGGGTCATACTGCCCTCTCCCTAAGCCCCGCCTCCGGCAGCCATCCTCAGATTTGGTAGCACGTAAAGTGTCAGTATGACCAAGTGAAGAGCCGCAGAGGGGTAGGCGGGAGGGTTTGCATGTGAATCCATGCCAGACCCATGCTGGAGAACAACAGTTACAGATAAGTAACTTGTTCCTTCTCCAGCATGGGGTCTGGCATGGATTCACATGCTCATGAATAAGAGAATACATAGCAGTACACACATGCACAACCACGGGAGGTGGCAACAGGCTCAACATTAAGCAATACAACAACTCAACATTAAGCAACTCTTACCTCCTCACCAGGCTCACCTTAGGCGAACAGGTTGCGCAGCACTGCTTGGCCGGCCCTGGACTCCTTCCTGGAGTCCCGATCGACGCAGTAGAATCTTGTGAAGGTGTGCGTCGACCTCCACGTTACAGCCCTGCAGATGTCCAGCAGGGGCACACCAGACAGGAACGCCGTGGTAGCAGCGATCGCTCTGGTCGAATGGGCTCTCGGACGGCCGGGCAGCTGTCGGTTTGCCAACCGGTGACAGTGCATGATGCAGCCCGAGAGCCATCTGGAAATGGAAGTCTTCAAGAGAGCCTTCCCCTGATTCACAGTCCCAAAGTTCACAAACAGCTGTGACGTCTACCGAAAACTCTTCTTACGGTCCACGTAAAACTTCAGCGCTCTAGCTACATCCAGCGAGTGCAAAGTCCTCTCGGCCAGCGACGAAGGTGACGGGAAGAAAACTGGCAACACCAAGGGCTCGTTGAGGTGGAAGTCCGACGGCACCTTGGGCATAAAAGGGGGATGCGTCCTCAGCACCACCCTCGTGTCATGAAAAGTCAAGTATGGAGGCTTGCAAGATAGGGCCTGGATCTCTACCACTCGTCGTGCAGAGGTGATGGCCATGAGGAAAGCTGTCTTCCATGACGGGAACTTCAAAGGCGCCGAATGCATAGGCTCGAATGGGGCCCCCCATGAGCTTGGTCAGCACCACATTAAGTTCCCACGCCGGGGCAGGAGCCTTCACCGGCGGGAATGATCGGAATAGTCCCTTCATGAATTCTTTCACCAGGCGATGAGACCACAAGGACGCCCGACACGTCGTCCTGGTATATCGGAAGATTGCAGCCAGATGTATTTTGATGGAGGCGTGAGCCAGTCCAGATTTGGCCAGCGACAGTAGGTACGGCAGTACTTGAGGGGTTGTAATCCGCAGAGGGTTAATCTTCTGTGCACGGCACCAGACAGAGAACCTCTTCCATTTATGTCCGTAGCACTTGAGAGTTGAGGTCGCCCTGGCCTTTGCAAGAACCTCTCTGCAGTCAGCCGGGATGTCGTACCCTCCAAACTCTAGTGCTGCAGGAGCCAGGCCTGCAAGTTCACGACTCTGGGTTGTGGTGAAGAATGGCGCCTCCTTCTCTGGAGAGAAGGTCTGCGTCCGTCGGCAGCTTGACCGGTGGGGACGTTGACAAGACCAGATCTGTCTCGACCACTCTTGAGCTGGTTGATGAGCCGGAGCAGCAACGGCAGCGGAGGGAACGCATAAAGAAATAGGCCGTCCCAGGGGAACGAGAAAGCATCGCCCATGCTCCTCGGCTGGGGGAACTTGCTGGCGAACCTCCGGCACTTGGAATTCGTCGCCGTCGCAAAGAGATCGATTTGGGGTTCGCCCCATCGTCGAAGAGTCGATCCACTTGATCCTGGCGTAGTTCCCACTCGTGGCACGAGCGCAGCTCCCTGCTGAGTGAGTCGGCGATCATGTTTTTTATTCCTGCCAGATGAAGAGGCACCAGAAACATCCCTTGGGCGATGGCCCAATGCCACAGATCCTGGTCTTCCTTGGATAGGGCCGGGGACCTGGTTCCGCCCTGCTTCCGGATGCAGAACATCGTGGTGGTGTTGTCGGTGAATATCCTCACCACCTTGCCCTTGAGGGACGGAAGAAAGGACCTGAGGGCCCAGAACACCGGGCGGAGCTCCAAGATGTTGATGTGGAGAGACTTCTCCTCTGGGAGCCAAAGGCCTCTCGCGTGAAGATCTCCGGAGTGTGCTCCCCAACCTTCCAGGGAGGCGTCCGTCGTCACCGTCACCTGGTGAGCTGGGGTCTGAAAGTCTGTGCCCGCCGACAGATGGGAGCAGGTACCCCACCACCGGATCGCCTGACGGAACATCTCGTTGAGGGATCCTGTCCTCGAAGCTGCCCGTCGACTGGATCCAGCGGGCGTCGAGGAACTCCTGTAAGGTTCTCATCCGAAGCCTGCAAAGGCGCACCAGATAAATGCAGGAGGACATCATCCTGAGGAGGGACTTGATAGATCGTACCCTGGCCATGTCCGTGGCCAGCCGACGCTGCACCTTGCCCAGAATGGTCCTGGTCTTTCCTCCGACGGCGAGGCCAGCCGCGCCACTGTGTCAAGCTTGGCTCCCAGAAACAGGGCAACTTGCGACGGAACCAGGTGGGATTTTGGAAAGTTGTTGGAGAATCCCAGGTCCGTGAGCAGCTGGACCGTCTTTGCAGTGTGCTCCACGGTGAGCTCCCTTTTCCTTGCCCGGATGAGCCAGTCGTCCAGGTAGGGGTAGACGTGGATCCCCTGAAGGCGCAGCCGCGCCGCCACCGGTGCGAGGCACTTGGTGAACACCCTGGGTACAGACTTCAATCCGAACGGGAGGGCCTTGAACTGGTAGTGCCACCCTTGGACCACGAACCTGAGGAACTTTCGGTGTCTTTTTAGAATGGGGATGTGGAAGTACGCATCCTCCAAGTCCAACGACGACAGGAAATCGCCTCCCTCCAGCTGTCCCAGCACATGCTGGAGGGTGACCATACGGAACTTCTGTGCCTTGATGTACTTGTTCAGTCGTCGTAGGTCCAGGATGGGGCGCCATCCTCCTGTCTTCTTTCTTACGAGGAAGTACCTTGAGTAAACTCCGGAGCCCCGAAGCCTCTTTGGGACGAGCTTGATGGCACCCTTCTTGAGCATCGCCCTTACTTCCAACAGTAGTTGAGGGACGTGATTTTCCTTCCTGGCCACGGATGGAACGCGAGGGCACTTCTTCTGAAACTCGAGGGTGTGCCCTTGGGCCAGGGCGTCCAGCACCCTACGGTTGGTGGAGATGGACTCCCACACGCTGACGAACCTTGCCAGCCGGCCTCCCACCGGGGTGCTTCGGCAGGGGCCAGACCCCACGGTCGGTTCAATCTTGTTTGGAGGCCGCCTTGCCTCCTTGACCTGGTCGTCGAAGACGGGCACCACCTGGCTTGCCGCGTCCCCTGTAGGCTTCATGGGACGAAGATCTTGCCGAAGGCGGTAAGTGGAGGAGCCACTGCCGGATCCCTTGAAGGCACCTTGTCTGCCTCCGGAGCTCCGAAAGGACGGCCGTCGGCGTTGGAGCACTCCCAGTGCCCGGGCAGTCTCTGTGTCCGTCTTGATGGCCTGAAGGGACTCATCAACCGCCTTTCCAAACAGGTTGTTCCCGTCGAAGGGCATGTCCAGAACCTTGGTTTGTACGTCCTGGAGGAAATCCGTGGCCTTGAGCCATCCTCGTCGTCTCAAGCAAACGCTGTTGCCCAACTGACGGAAACCGGTGTCGGCGATGTCCGTCGCCACCATGATGGCATGATCCGAAGCAATCTCCCCCTCCTGTACGATTTCAAGGGCCTCAGCCCTTTTGGCGTCCGGAAGGAAGTCTAACAGAGGGGCGATTTTGAACCACAACTCCCTGTCGTAGCGGGCTACAATAGCCAGGGCGTTGGCCGCCTTGATAGTCGTTGCTGCGGATGAAATGATCCGTCGTCCCATTGTGTCCAACTTCCTGCCCTCGCCGTCCGGCGGGGAAGTTGATGTCGAGGCCGATGCCCCCCCAGATTTCTTCTTTGCCGCCGCCGAGACGACCGAATCTGGGGTAGGGTGTGCCCGAAGGCACAAGGGGGCAGAGTCTGGGACCCGGTACTTCTTCTCCTACCTGTCCCTCTTTGCCGGCGCCGTCGTAGGGTTCTTGAGGAGGGCGAGCTCCTCATCCCAGATGTCATCCAGAAGCGGTACGGTAAGGACCGTCTTCCTTTTAGCCCTGCGCTGTTGGTAAAGGAACCCTTTTTTCTTCTTTTCTTCTGGGCAGAGCTGAAAAAGCTCGGATGCCCTGGAAATCATGGCATGAAAGGATCCAATCTCATCGGGCGGGGACGCCCGAGCAGGGGCCGATGGGGGACACGTCCCGTTGTTGCCCCCGTCGTCATCTGTACCTGTCGTAGCCGTGTCCGTGACTGTATCATCCCCGTGGGTAGTAGACCGGGGGGGAAGGCAGAGCAGGTGGGAGAGGTGGCGTAGGATGCGTCCTCCTCCTCTTATGCGGTGGACTCTCCGAAGGTCCTGGCTCCGGTTCCCCTGTCGGGTCTGGCTCAGGTACCTCCGTCGGGGGAAGGGGCAACCTTGTCCTTATCTCCGAGCATAAGGACTGAATCGCAGACAAAATGGCCGCCGAGGTGTCCTGCGGCGCCGCAAACGACGGGCGCGAGGGCTCTTGAGGAGCCTTGTCGGCGACACCGTCCCTCTCGTCGTCGCCCTCATCGGGATCCCTCCCGATGGGCTGGGCCTCTTCCACGACTTCGATGAGCTCTTCTTCAGAGGTCGTGTCCGTATCCACGATGGCCACCAGCCCCTCCCCCACCTTTTCCAACGAGGACTTCGTGGGGGTCTTCTCAATGGGCCTGAAAGACGACTCCCTCCGCGATGGCAGGGAGACTCTGGGTCCTGAGGGCGCCTCCACTGGTGTAGCCTCCACAGGCTGAGCCAGGGCCGTGGCGACATCCTCAATCGAGGTCTTAGCAGGGTGAATTAAGGCCATCGCCAGCTTCTGGACACCTGGGGCCTTCACCTTGGGGGGGAGGGTCCGAGCCTCGCTCCCCCTCGGCCGGAATCTTCGAGATCGACCGTGGCCTCTCCAGAAGCTTCGCCGGGTTCTCAGACTTCCTCTTACCCGAGCCAGAGCACTGGCTCGTGGTTAATGGCGCCGGGGAGGATGCGCCCTGCCTGGCAGCCAAGGAGCCCGAACGTTGGGCGCTCCCGGTGCCCGCGGACTAGCGGTGCTTAGCCTTTTGTTGGGCCCCCGTCGCCGGGGCACCCTCACAGGACATAGAAGACCGCTCGGACTTCTTTTTCTTCTTCTCGCCTGACGGGCTCTTCCCTTCCAGCCAGTTGGCGAGACGGAGGTGGCGATCCTTCATGGTCCGCTCCGACATGTTCCCACAAAACGCACAGTCCTTCTCCTTGTGCGTCTTGTCCTCATGGAGACAGAGGCATAACGAATGCTCGTCCTCCTTGAAAACATTCTGAAGCTGGCATCCAGGGCAGGTCCTGAACAGCTTCCCGGGCGTCGAGCTTCCTTTCTCCTGGGCCATGTCCGGGGTAGGCCTCGGAACTTCTGGAATCCTCCAAAAGCGTAACTCGACGAAATGTTCACCCTTGAGGGGCGTAGAAAACTCCAAAACGGATCCCTGTTGATCGGATGTAGAAACAGTGGAGCTTGAGGCTCTATTTAACCAAAAAATGAGAAAAAATCTCCTGAAAAAGCGCGAAAACGCAGCAAAAGCTCGAGAGCTACAGCACGAGGACTCCCAACACTTCAACGTGCGGTAAGAATCTGAGGATGGCTGCCGGAGGCGGGGTTTAGGGAGAGGGCAGTCATTGGCTGGGGGCAGTATGACCCAGAGACCAGTGATTGGTTACTACTAAGAAAGACAG
This sequence comes from Ambystoma mexicanum, assembly GCF_040938575.1. NCBI lineage: Eukaryota > Metazoa > Chordata > Amphibia > Caudata > Ambystomatidae > Ambystoma > Ambystoma mexicanum. Next base: position 881,990,616 of record NC_090932.1, on the reverse strand, counting down.
ATCAGAAACGAAACTGATACTGATTTTTTTCTATACCGAGGATTCCCAGCCTGACGACGGGGAATATTCATGAGCATGTGAATCCATGCCAGACCCCATGCTGGAGAAGTTGGAGAAGACCACCCCTGTAGCTAAAGCTCTGAAGACCCTATTGAGTGATTGCCGACTAGTGGACGTATGGAAGATGCACCACCCACAGGATAGGCAATATTCTCACTACTCAGCCCCACAAAACCTGCACACACGGTTAGACTACATATTTGCTGCACCGGAGATGACAGGGGAACTAGTGCAGTCGGAATACAAAGCAAGAGTCCTCTCAGACCCCTCGCCATTAAATATAGCATGGCAGAACTCACCGCCCAGAGCACGGATCCCGACATGGAGACTTAGGGCCGAAACTTTGAAAGACACAGTGTTCAGGGAGGACCTGAAGGAGGAGATAAAGGAATACATTGAACACAACACCGGGAGCGTAGAATCGGCTGGCACGCTATGGGGGGCATTTAAGGTGGTGGTGAGGTGGGCGTCAATATCTAAATCCAAAGGCCTACAAGGCGGAACACACGAGTTACACGAAGCAGAAAAGAAATTAGAGACAATAATGTGCAAGGGTGGACATTCCCCAGAGGATGCTGCAACTATACGACAATTGCAACAGGATTGCAGGGAGCACTGGGAGAGATTATGCAACTTGAACTATAAAAAATATGTTGCAAGGCAGCACGTGGATGGAGATGAGCCGGGCAGGTTATTAGCCTGGTTGTATAAGAACGAGACACCCAGACAAACAACCAGAGCGGACAAATACTAGATACCCAGGATGGAGTGAGCAAAGGCTTTTTAGAGTTCTACCAGCGACTGTATATTAATGTTGACGAGGGAGAGGAGATTGATATGATGGAAACATTGAAGGACATCTGCCTTCCCAAACTGGAGGCAGCGGAGAGGGAGAACTTGAAGGTCCTGATTACGTTTGAGGAATTAGAAGCAGTGATCAAGCTCTTACCTACTATAAAGCTCCAGGGGCGGATGGACTCCCTAGCGAGTTCTACTAAACGTACAAGGCGGAGTTGCTCCCCCCACTACTAGCAATGTTAAATGAGGCACTAGATAGGGGGACGTTGCCGGAGTCTCTGAGGGAGGCAATTATCATCCCGCTCCTTAAGCCTAATAAACCATGCATGGACTGCGGGTCAAATAGACTGATATCCGTGCTTAATCAAGATTAAGAGATACTTACGGCAGTGCTGGCGAATAAGCAGAGACCGGTTATCAAAAAACTCATACATCCTGACCAGACCAGGTATGTTCCGCGCAGAAGCATATCCGACAATCTCAGAAGGCTCCATCATCTTATATAACAAACGTAAAGGGACCCCCAGGAGGTTGCAATAATCTCATTAGATACAATGAAGGCCTTCGACTCTGTCAAATGGCCTTGGTTGTTGGCGGCCTTGAAGGAACATGGGGTTGGGCCCACGTACTTGAGGGGGGTCCAGATGCTGCACAGTAAATCTCTGGCTCGAGTCAGGACAGGAGCGACCATCTCAGATCGATGGCAACTCAGTAGGGGTACTAGACAGTGATGCCCGTGGTCCCCGATGCCGTTTATCGTAGCACTGGAACCCTATGCGATATATTTGAGGCAACAATTTGGAGACGTGGGGATCAGCATGAAGGGAGGGCAACATCTGATATCAATGTATGCTGATGATATGCTGTTGTACTTGAGATATCCAGAAGAGAACCTACAAAATATTCTGGAAGCAATGGGGCGGTACGCAGTGCTGTCTGGCATAACAGTGAAGCCCAAGAAATCATGTATATTTCCCCTGGGTAGGTATAAAGGGATACCATGAGAGGAACTGCCAGTATTACAAATACAATGGGAGACCGGGACCTTTAGATACCTGGGGATTGATGTACATCACAGTGTGGAGGTCGAACACAAACACACAGAAGGTGATGGCTAACATTGAAAACAGCATGAGGTTCTGGGCCAAGCTCCCTTGGACCATGATGGGGAGAGTGGCTCTGTTGAAGATGGTGGTGCTGCCTAGGCTGTTGCACTACTTTGTGAATATACCATACATACCCAAGTGATTCTTTGTTAAAATCCAGGGCATATGTAGGGGGTTCATATGGCACAATTCTAGGAACAGAATAGCATTATGGAAACTGCAAAACATGTATGATCAAGGGGGCATTAAAGAGATGTACTATCTGGCCAGCAAAGGGCTTGCCAGGTCATGGAGAACCCGTTCCTGTGTTCTCCACAGATGCCTCCAGTGAATGGAGTGGATGAACAATTGAGGAAGAACGTCCGGAAGTATTGGGAACTGATTGGTATAGCAACGCTGGGGGATGTGTGGCAGGATGGGAAGGCGGTGGAGTTTGACACACTGGCGAAAGACACCGGTTTACACCAGGGACAGTACATCACGTATACTAGGTTGGTGAGGAAGATAAAAGACACTTGGTCAGAAATAGTGCTGGAGACTCAGCCCGATAGGGCCATGGAAACATTTTATGATGTGTCAGACGGGGGCCATGAGGTCTCCCGAATTTACGAACTGCTGATGTCAAGGGTGGGGAAGGAGGTGATCCAGTTTAGACGGATTGGGAAGAGGAAGCTGGAGAGCCTATGGATGACTGGGTGTGGCTGAGGGTACAGGGATACCACAAAAAAGTGTCCAGGAACGTGAGGTTGCAACAAATCCAGTTATGTTACCCACAGAGTATATATGACTCCTCAGAAGATAGCCAAGTTTAAGAATGTGGGAACACAAACATGTCCCAAATGTGGGGAGGAGAATGCGGGACTGGTGCATTTGTTCTGGGCATGCCTGGAAATAAGGAGATTCTGGAGGGAGGTAGCCCACCTCTTGGCGGGGAAAAAGTCTGGAGGTGGAATCTATGTGGGCATTCATGGTAGGGGGGGGATCCCTAGGCCACGTAGAATGAGACACATAAGCAAACTCAAAGACTTGGCTTACATACTCGCTAAACGCAGAATTGCTATGAGCTGGAAAGCAAGCAATAGACCGAAAGTAGAAGCCTGGTGGCAGGATCTTCAGAAATGGGCGGATGCAGAAACAGTGGTGTGGAGCGAAGCAGTAAATAGAGGTGGGGGTGAAGAAGTGGAGATGTTGACAACCTGGAGGCAACTAGTAGCCACACTGTCTGGGTCTGACCGACATGGCTGGAGGATGATGGTTCTTCGGGGGGAGAGGGAAGTGATGGGCCCTCAGAAAGGGTGGTGGAAGGGGGTGATGTGGGATAGGGGAGGGGGAAAACAGGGGGGGCCGTGGACACCTCACGAAATTGTACATGAGACATGGAATGTATAATTGATGTTCACTGTTTGTTTTGTTGGTGTTGAAATTAATACAAATTTAAAAAATAAAAATAAAAAAACAAAACAGTACAAACTATACTTACCTTCTCAGTACGTACTTTGACAATATGCTTCCCGAGCCTCCATCACAGCTTGGCAAGACTACACAGAGAAAGTGGGCAGTTTAAGGCCAATATTTAACACAGGGATTGAAATTAAGATTAGATAAACCGGAGCTAAAAGCAGCTCCTGCCTATCCACATTAACGAGTGAGCAGGAGCGATCACTGGGGAAAGAGGAGCTAGTACATCGCGTTCCGCATACAGAACTTCAACATAAAATTCCAATTTAACATTTTCCTTATTCAAGACACCTTATGCTTTAAATGTCATAGGTGTGTCCTACTGCTCATTTATAGGTTGTCCCAAATGTTGAATTCAATTCACATAGGTGCGTTTGTTTGGCATCAGTTGGATTGAAGTGCCAGAAGTAGCTCCTGGCAGCTGTTGGTGCCAAGCTAACCAGGCTCTTCTAGGCTACAAGCAGGAGCCAAAAAGCTCCACGCTCCCCTCGATTTCGAACCCTGTAACATTGTCACTGATTGTAACAAACCCTGGTGGGAAAAGCACTGGTGGACTGAAAAGGGAGAGCAGACCAAGGGCAGAAAAGGAGGATACACAAAGAAGGCCAGGAAGCAGGAAGTTATGGGTTGTTCAAATAAGGTCAGAGGTGATGGAGGTAGCAGATCAAGAGACCAGCAGGAGGAAGGAGCAGCAGAGCGTGAAGGCTATTTCTGGAGAAGGTGAGGTATAGGCTAGTGAGCGCAAGTGGTACTGCAGTATGATTGTGCTTGATGGTGTGACGAGTGGCGACAGATAAGATAGTTCTAAGGAAATCTGATGTCCAGGTTCATCAGAACTGGTAGCACTACAAAGCATAAACAGTGCAGAGGCTTTCTAAAGATTATCAATGAAAGTACATTAACAGTGCTCATTTTTCAGTCCTTTATTGATCTCTTCTTCATCAGACATCATTGCAAGTGTTGAGACAGATGCATATTCTGCAAATACGAGCAGGCTCTCTGGGACATATATAGACCAACAATGAGTGTTCCTATGTAACCATATAGATCAATACACATCTAAAATTCACAAGAATACCAAACAAACAAAAAAAAACTATAGCACATATCTACTGATATCTTTATATAGGTGGTGTCTAAATAGTGTAAATTAATATGTATACAATCAGTCACTAAAAACATCCTTAGCTCAACCTTCACCACACTTATGTGCAATCTCTAAACAATACTCAAAAACATATATAAGCTTTCACCAGGTAAAAGGGATGGTGGAGCAAGTTTTTTTTATTTTTTATCATGCTGAATTTCGTCTTCCTAAAAAGTCAAGTGTTGTACATCGCCTTTGTTGAGCTTAGGACATCTTTTGATGCAGTCTTCGAGATCAGCATCGTAAAACCCTGCAGGAATTAAAGGTTCCCTCTACATTTTAGAAGCAGTTTATTGGATTTAAAGCAATAATCGGAAAATCGTTAATTATGGTTCAGATTGTGTAACCACACAATTATTCAATGAACAAAAAGGCATCAGACAGGGAGGCATTATGGCCCACTCCTTTTTTCTTTATATTAACGATTTAGCACATGAAATTTCAACGCTCAACGCTTTTGCCCAAGTCTGACTAGGGAGTCTCTGGGAAAAGTGAACATTTGTGGATGACGCTGTTCTGATCTCCAAAACCCCCTTCAGACTGCAATTGCAAATAAATAGATGTAGTGAAATTGGCCAATCCTTCAAATACATTTTGGGGTCACCAGGATATAACTCGCGAGAAAATATACTGATGAACCATCATCACTTCCTAAAAGCTCCCTTACAATAAGAACTGAATGGCATAGCACTAGAAGTAAGGCCACAAGCATTTTTTTATATTGGGAAAAAAGATCTAAAGCTCTGACAAGCCTTGTAAATAGAGGCCTTAATGGATGTCTTCAATATTCCAGGCACCCATTTTCTTAATTGGTGAAAAGTAGAACAGCTTGGGCGTATGAACGTGATATGGTTATGTGGGATCTACCAGCTAGTATGAGGAAGCACATTTATTAGCAAGATGAACACTTGAGGAATGGAGGCTTAAGATGTCTGACCAGATGCTCGGGAGAAAGGAAGACAGAATTTCTACTTGTTAAGCATGAGTTCGGCCTCATTAAATATTTAATGATTGAGAAGCCAAATCATGTCATGGTGATATTTGTTACATTGCGCCTTGGCATCCTACCAGATGCCTCTTCCATTTGGGTGGAAGTAAGATAATGATTGCCCATTCTGCCTCTCATCTAAAGAAGATCGGACACCATTTTGTTTGTCTGCTTTATTCCCAATTGAGGTCATAGTTACTTGCTGCTCAGAGGTCTCGAGCAATTGCTAACTGCAGGGAGGGCATATTTTGCTGCAGAGAAACCCCAATGAGTTACATGGTCTAACTAGTCATAAATTACCTTAAAAGAGCTTTGCTCTTGCGATACACAAACCTGTAGCTTAACCGAGGCACAGTGTTTAATAAGGAAGAAAGGAACAAATTATATATTTTCTAATGCAATAGTTGCTTAATGGTTCTTATTTCAAGGAGGTCAAGGTTTGCTCATTAATACTATTGAATTAGCTTAACATTGTTGGATATTAATACTATATTGCTTTAAAGCTGAAGTTACATTTTCTTATTACTTTTTCTTTTTGTGTGTAGTTTCAAACTTTTTATACACTTTAAAAGCAATATAGAAAAGTAAACAAAGCCCTAAAGCGTGCAGATAATACAGACATATTACCATAATATTAACATTAGATCATGGTTCTAAAAATGAAAATTGATAGGTTAATCAGACATACAAACTTTAAACATGCAATTATCTTCTTGAGTAATAAACATTTTCCACCAAATTAACATGAATCCTAACAAAGCACTGGACCAAGGCTATTATTAGAGAAACCTGGCGACCATTTAAGAGCCTATGGCAAACATCCTCTCGACTAAGGGAGTCACTACAATATACATATTTCCCCAGAAAAAGGCTTCTTACAGCAAAAGTGGCATTACAGTTTAACATAAGATGTTTTAAGGGTTCTAACAAATAACATCATTACAAAGTCTGCAGTGCCCATCATAAAGTGCAATGTTCCTAATGGATCCCCCTCTCTCAAGAGTATCTAATACATCAAACCTAATATGCATAAAAATGTAACGTTATGTTGGACTAGGAATTTTGCAGAGATATTCAGGCATGGTTGTCATGGAATAATGCAAATTTCCAGTATTCCCAAAGGAGTTTATCATTAACAATGGTCTCTCGATCTTGGCTCCTTGTTAATATACCAGGTTTCCCTTTAAGCTTATCAGGATTAGTTAAAAGAAAGATCATCCTTACGGGAAGACCAGTCAGATCAAATAGATTTACAATCATGTATGAATTCATTTAAGACTACAGATTGGTTCAAATACATCAAGAGATTCAAATTAAAGAATTAAGAATTGGATGGAGGATTTAAAATCTTTGCATATAGTTTTGATTTATTTCAAGAGATAAAAAACCTCCAAGATTGGATATGCCATTCCTGTCGGATCAGTACCAGAAAAGCCTTGTAATTTCTTCACAGAGACACTTCTAACATTTCTAGGGCCTTCCAGTTTACTTTATACAATTCCAGACCATAGTATAGAGAAGGCAACCCTTTAACCAGATAAAACTGTAGTAGCAGTAACATAGAACATTTGCAAAATCTGTTGAATATCCTATGCATTTGGGACAGGCAAAGCATTTGCTTCGGTATGATTGTGGTATCCAGATTCACTAGACTAAGTAACCCAGGGTAATCTGGACAAGGACCCCCGGCTCGTTGTCTCAGAGAGGCTCAGCTTCACCTCATTGGTGAGGCACGACTATGCTGGAACACGTGTCTGGTGTTGCTGATGGTACTCTTGTTCAGAGGAGATTTGCCTAGCTTTTCGGTGCTGGACTGCCCTAGAGGGTGGGACAAAGACAGATATGCAAATGGGTATTTCTCCTCTGTGAAGGGTGCAGTGAGCTAAAACATGGTTGTAGACCCTCCGGAGTGAAAGAAATTCCACATAACAGGGTTATTTGACCCATGTTCGCTCAGTAGAGGGACTCCCACACTCCTTTGTAACTTTTCACATGGATGTTATAGCCCAATATCTTAAGGGCGCTACTTTCTCTAGCCTTGAGCCCTTTATTGACCCATGAAACTGTTTATATGTTTGGCCCTACGACCAGATATAGTCATAATCACTGATTTCACAGAGTTCCATTTTAGATTATTGTCCCTTAGATATAGCGGTTTGCTGTTCAGAAGTCGTAATTGACCAATCTGTGTTCTGTCTAACAAAATACCATCTGCAAATAAACTCTGAAAACGTAGGGGTTACAGTTCAGGCTCATAGGAATTTACCAAAGTTAGATGATCCAGTAAGCCAGAAAGATGCAGAATAAAAAGTGCTTGGGAAAGGACACAGTCTTGCCTGAGCCCAACAAAAGTCTCCAGGTGAATGCCCATAGACCCCACCGCATTGAGTCGTACTTGAAATTGTTGTCTCTGGATGTAGCCTGACATTAAGGAGTACCCTGGAGGTATATAACTTGTTCCACAATCTTGTGCGAGCGACGAAGTCTAAACAAGACAGGCCCACTGAGGCCATATAAAGATTGTGCCCTGGATTAGTTTTCCATGCTTAAGTGAGAAGCAAGGCTACCAACAATTGTGTGTGTTGTATATTATTTGTTCAACTGATGTAATGTATTTGAGAAAAAAAACAATCAGCTCAGCAAATTTTATTTTTGGTTTAAAAAGAATGGCTTGTTGGGCAGAATGAAAACGACCTGTAAAGCATTGGTGTAAAAGGGTTTAACCCACACAAAAAAATAACACTCAAAACTAATCTGTTAATTTGCCTATTTATTCATAATTTGTAGTGCACCTTGTTTGAAACAAGACTGCTTAATAGTGGTGCAAGATGGCGCACTGATTCTTTCAGTTTTAAGTAGCAATTCAGAGGATGCAGATGTTCGATTTGATTTTTCATTGTTCGCACGTTATCGCTGTTCATGCATTAAGGCGTGAAAGAAGATGCTGTCCGATCATAACAGACCTTAATATAGCCTTTCCATCGAACAAACTGCGGTTAGAGGGAGGACATCACAATGAGTCAGAACTTAACAGAAAGAAATACCTTTAATAAGGTGTGATCATCTTTGTTGGATATCAAAATGATATCACAATTAAATGCAGACATATTTTACCCAAACTAGAGAGCACATTTGAGCAATTGCAATCTGTAATAAGAATCCTTAGATAACCTGGCAAGTTGGTATTATTCAGAAAACATATTGCTTCAAAATAATGTGCAGCAACTGAGCATCTAAACAAGTCTTGTAGGATAACTCACACAGCATTTTTAAGTTCTAAGTGACACTTGCATATCGAAAAAGTAATTTACACAATTGTAATTCTGAAAAGTAAAATATTTCTACATTATACAAATATACTAAATCTGCACATGTGAACTGTATGCATTATACATACACAGAGTTAGGGAAAGAGACATAAGTCAATTTTAAACTTCATTTGCTCAAGAAGGAGGCAGAACAGGCAAAGAGGTAGAGTTGCTTTTTGTTGTTGTTGAGGAAACATGTACTCTGTATTCAGAGAGGCTCTGTCAGGCATGAAAGGGGAAGAAAATCTGCCATGGGGTCCCGAGGAAATCGGGCAATCAAAGCCAAAAGTCACATAATGGATCAATCTGCTCCTTCAGGCAGCCAAAGACAGATGAGGTCTCAGAGGAAGTAAAGCGTTTTGTTGGAACTTAATTTAGAAGTTACACGTCAACCTATCAGAAAAAATGTTGAATACAGATGAGAATCAAATGGTAAATATGGCATTATCCGTGCCTATAGTTAGCTGTGATTGGTTTACCATGAAGATCAATTTGTTTAGATTTTGTAGTAAAGTGACCTGGTAAAAGCCTTTTGATGAAAGATTTACTTTGTAAATTCAACAGCCATGGGAAAACAAGGAATATGCATATTGAGCATTAGAAAGGTGCAAATTATTTATTGGTAAAACTGGAACAAGAGGATAATGTTGGTCAGTCAGATACTGGCAATCGAAAAAAATTCTGTGTACCTGCTACTAGACGTTGCTTGTGCTTTGAAGTTCACTTCAAGGCACAAGCAATAGCCAACGAATGCAGGGCCCTCTCCACTGGCAATGACGGCATTGGGAAGACGACAGGTAGCACCAAAGGTGCCTTGAGGTGGAATTCCGACTGTACCTTCGGCATAAAGGTGGGGTGTGTAGCAGTCCCACACTTGAAGCATGGAAATACAAGTAAGGCTGCTTGCGAGACAGGGCCTGGTTCTCCATGACCCACCTGGCCGTCTTTCAAAAGAGAAAGTTGAGCAGTGCTTGATGCATAGGCTCAAAGGGAGCTCCCATGAGCTTAGTTAGGACTACACTGATCTCCCAAGCCGGGGCAGGAGCCTTGACCAGCGAAAAAGTCCTGAAGAGCCCCTTGAGGAATTCCTTGACATGCCTGTGCAACCACAGAGAAAGTGTACCAGAAGACCTGGTGTAACGGCATATGGGGGCGAGATGCACCTTGATAGAGGCGTGAGCCAATCCCGCCTTTGCCAAGAAAAGACAAGTATGGTAGAATTTGCTGGGCTGTGACACGCAGAAGGGTAATCTTCTGAGCCCGGCACTACACAGAGAAGCGCCTAAATTTATGGCCATAGCACTTCAACGTTGACGAGGTTCTGGCCCTGGCCAGGATGCCCTTACATTGTGCAGGTAAAGCATAACCTCTAAACTCTAGGGCTGCAGGAGCCATGCCATCAGGCTCAGTGACTCAGGGTCGAGGTGCAGAATCGCCCCTCCCTCTCTGGTGAGAAGGTCCGGAAGCAGGGCAGCCAGATGGATGGGGACACTGACAGACGCAGCAGGTCAGGGTGCCAGATCTGTTGTGGCCACGCTGGGGCAACAAGTATTATCCTGCAGTGGCACTGCCCGAGTGTGTGGATAACACGTAGCAAGAGTGGAAAAGGAGGAAAAGAGTACAGGAACAGTGCCTCCCACGGGAACCCATCCTGCATGCTTCTCGGCCGAGGGAACCTGCTGGCAAACCTCTGGCACTTGGCATTTGCTGCCGTCGCGAAGAGCTCGATCTGGGGTTGGCCCCATTTGCCGAACAAAAGGTCCAGCTAGTCCTGGCAAAGCTCCCAATCAGGCCAAGCACGCAGCTCTCTGCTGAGCGAGTCTGCAATGGTGTTCTTGATGCCCGCCAGGTCAAAAGGGATGAGGAACATGTCCTGACGAACGGCCCAATGCCACAGACCCTGGGCTTCCTTGGGGAGGGCCCTCCTTGCTTCCAGATGTAGAACATGGTGGTGGTGTGGTCTGGAGATTCTCACCACTTTGCCCCTTAACGACGGCAGAAAAGACTTGAGGGACCAGAATATGGGCCAAAGTTCCAGGAGGTTGATGTGGATGCCCTTTTGTTCCGTGCAACTGTCCGGTTTGGGCTCCCCAGCCTTCTGTCTTAAAAAGTGTGTAAGCACAATTCTGGGACCAGCCCAATTACCATAAAAACCCAGCCCTGCTTCAGATTCGACTTCGCACTACAGCCATGCACTCATGCTAGAGAGAACACTTTTAAGCATAAAAAATGTTCATTTATTTAGCAAAAGGCAGACTAAATAAACTGACAGGAATTTCAGTAAAATGGGAAGAATAAAATGCAGTTATATATCACAGATATTTAGAACACAGTCTCATCTCACGATCCTTTTAGCCAAGGTTTAGGACCCTGCTCAGTTTAACAACCGGCCCCTCATCCCAGGATGGCATCCCTCTGATCAAACACTGCACTTGTGCAGCCTCCTGCACTGGCCAGCGCTTAAGTGAGAACGTGGCAAGCAAGAAACGTTGCTTAGGGGCGAATGAAAGCCCGGGCACCTGCACATGCTCTGCACAAGCCCACGGGAGAGTCCCTGCCTATCAATGTATGTGCACATTTTTATAAAGTTGGGCTGTCAATCAGTGCGACACAATGGTCCAGAACCTTCCTTCAGTGTGAAACAGGTTTGTGCTGGTGGAAAAATCAATTTCTGCTCTGTGCTCTTCCCCATCCCACATCTATAGCTGGGAAGCCTTCAGCCTTCCTTAGGAATGTGGTTCTTATCTGCACCAGTACTAGCCAAGGTCGTGCCTTTCTCGCGCAACCCAATGTCTATGTACTGTGATGCATTTTGCAAAATAGAAGCTGCATGCTAAAATACCAGACTTGCAGTTAATCCTTTGTAAGCACAGAAGGGCTCACGTTTAATATAGCTCACTATGCTTGATATCTAGGCACTGCTAAAGCATTACTAAGCCATTTATAAAGCTCTGATTATCAGCATTTAGTACACTCTGAGTAAATACAGCAAGCTATAGACCTAATATGCAATATGGTAAGGTCAGTGGGTCAATGCACCTACGCCAATGTATCTATGCTTTACACTACATTTCATGCTGTTTTTCTCCCTCTCGCAAATTAGTGCCTTTTTACGAAGGATGGCAGAGCCACTGTTGCGCATATGCATTGCAATTAACGTCTAGTGAGCATGCTCTACAAGCCCTGCACTCTGCTAGTTAGTGTCATAGTATTACAAGACTGGCCATCTAGGTGCTTTAATGCTTTAATACTGCAGGTCTGCAAGTACTCAATGCATTGCTCTATTAGCTACGAAACTCAGTCCTCTGTTCTTCCTTTGCAAGCTACGCACTTGTGCACAATGTAGTTAGCTCAGCAGGTTTTGCACCTGCGCATCATTGAAGAACACCTTCTAGAGAGGCGTCCGTGGTGACTGTCTCCTGGTAATAGTGTTAAGCAGAACTTGAAACTGAGTCCCGTGGACGACATGCAGCTGTACGCCCCACCACTGTATCACTTGAAGCAACTCTTCATTGAGGGAGATCTTGTATGCAAAGGACCCCGATAATTGCATCCACCTCGCATCCAGGAACTCCTTGAGAGGCCTTATCTGAAGTCTGCAAAGGCTGACAAGGCTGATGCAGGAGGACATCAAGCCCAGCAGTGACTTGATGGCCCGCGTTGTTTCCGTCTGTGCTCATGACAAGCGCTGTACTTTCTCTTCTCTTGCATGACGACCACCCTCTCCTCTGAGGGGGTCGGCAAACACATTACTGTGTTGAGTCGGGCACCCAGAAACAGCATATTCTGAGATGTCGTCAAGCAGGACTTTGGATAGTTTATGGAAAACCCCAACTCCGTCAGTAGATGTACGGTGCTCGATGTGTGCTTGCCCGCCAGAGCGGGAAAGCGGGATCACACGAGCCAATGGTCCAGGCAAGGGTATATTTGGCTGCCCTGAAGACGATGAGCTGCCATCGGGGCCAAGCACTTTGTAAAAACCCTCTGAGTTGATTTAAGGCCGAAGGGCAAAGACTTGACCTGGTAGTGCTGACCCTGAATTAGGAATTTGCAGTGTTTCTTGTGAATGGGGATGTGGAAGTAGGCATCCTCCAAATCAAACAATGTCAGAAAATCCTGTTCCTCCAGCTGGCCGAGCACGTGTTGTACTGGGACCATCTGGAACATTTGGGACTTTTAGTACTTGCTGAGGCGACGCAGATCCAATATTGGCCTCCAACCCCCCTGTTTTCTTTTGAACCAGAAAGTATCTGGAATATACAACAGAGCCCCAGAGGTGCTGGTGGACGGGTTCCATCGCCCCCCTTCTGTAACATGGCGCGCATCTCTTACAGAAGCTGTGACCTAAGTTCTTGTCGAGGCACTGGTGAAATAAGAGGACACCTGCGTTTGAACTCCCCTATTCGTGAGCGTCCAAGACCCATCTATCAGTGGTGATCATCTTCCACGCGCTGATTAACTTTGCCAGCCGGCCTCCCGCTGGAGTGCATTTGTGGGGGCCCTAGATCACGTCTGGTTGAGGCCTGCTTGGGGGTCAAGGCCCTGCCCTGTGGGCAGAGCCACCACTGACCTCTCCTGCCATAAGCTTGATAGTGACCCCTGTATGCCTCTTGAATCTAGGAGCGTGAAGGCTGTCGGTACGGAGTAGTATATCCCTTTGAAGATCTGCCAGGCTTTCCTATGGACAAATTAAAGGACTACAGCCGATGTTGCAGGGTTCCTAGGAGCACGCCATCTCCGTGTCAGTCTTTATGGCATGTAAAGACTCGTTGACGGCCTTGCCGAAGAGGTTTTGACCATCGAACGCCATATCCAACACCTTAGTCTGAACATCTTGCCAGAAAGTTTGTGGCCTTCAACGAAGGGACATGCTATTCCCCATCTGGCGGAATCCTATGTCCGCGATGTCCACCGCTACTTTAATGGTGTGGTCCGAGGCCACCTTGGCCTTGTCCTCGGGCAGGAAGTCTAGAATAGGTCCCAGCTTGTACCATAGTCCCTGGTCATATCGGGACCAAATGGATAGGGCATTAGCCACCTTGATGGTAGAGGCTGCTGTATAGATTATTCTCTTGCCCATTGCGTTCAGCTTCTTCCCTTTCTGGTCCGGAGGTACAACGGCTGCAGACTATGGGTTCACAGAGCGCTTCCTGGCTGCGGCCGAGACGACCGAGTCAGGCGAAGTTTGAGATAAACACCTGGGAGTCAAATCTTGGTATCCTGTACTTTTTCTCCAGTCTGTCATGCTTGGGCAGGCCCGTACTCAGGATCTTCATTAGCGCCAGGCCCTCCTCCCAGATACCATCTAAGAAAGGAACAGACGTGATTGTCTTTCTTCTGGACTTGCGCCGCTGGTACAGGAACCTTTCCTTCTTAGTTTCCTCAGGTAATAACTGAAACAGGTCAGAGGCTATGGACATCAAATAATGAAAGTATCCAACTTCGTCTGGTGAGGAAGCCTTATGGGGTTGGCCGCATATGGTGTTTTCACATCAGCTGGCCCAAAACAGTCTTCCTCGTCGGAGCCTGTAACCGTAGCAGCTGTCTCTGTGTCCATGTGCAGAGTCGGAGATCTGGGTGGGGTCAGGTTGCGACACGGTGGAGGTGGCAGAGGGGTTGGGTGACGTCGAGGACCAGCACCCCCCTTAGACTTTCTCTTCCAACGAGGAGGGCTCAACCTTGGAGGTTCCCGAGGGTCCTGTGGTGACGCAGGCCCTGGTGCAGGGGACATCCTCTGCTGGATCTTTGTGACCAGTGTGTGTGCAGTCATCAGACTATCCAGCGACATGTCCCTCGGTTGAGGGGTGAAAGGAGCCAGTGGTGTAGGGTCTGGACTGACGCACCTTTTGTGTCCAGGGTAGGTAGGCTCACCACCCTCCGATTCTCCTCCTTCATGGTCTGTATAGTAGTCATCAGGCAAATCACTTTTGCCTTCATCTGGGCGTGAATATATCTGCCTCGGTTTTCCTGGAACAGCTTAGTTTATTTTGTTTATTTGCATAGCGCGGCCGAACCCCAAGGTAACTGGGCGCATTATCTTGGGAGCAGCAGTGTTACAGAAAGTTGCACATAGAGAATATAACATACAATGATGCAGTACAGTAGTTGGTGTGAATGACCAGGTTACAGAGTGGTCCATGAAGAGGCATATATTAGATACAATGATACATGTGGCAGAGGAGCATACCTGGTGATACATCTTAGATACAAGGATACTATAAATATAGTGAGAACAGGGTGCAGGGTTTAGCTAAGTGCAGTTAACAATCTAGTGCTGGGTTGTGAGTAGTTCTGATTGTCATAGGTAAGGCATTCCAGGATTTAGCTGCTAGCACGGGAAAGATAGCTCCCCCAGCTGTTTTCAGGTTGAACCTTGAGATGTTAAGTAGGTGTAGATATGGGAATGTAGTTGGTCTGGTAGAGTTCTGTCTCGTGAATTTGTCCGATAGGTAGCGTGGGGCTGTCGGGTACAGTCATTTGTGTGTAATGACCAGTGCTCATAGTTTAATTCTCTCGCGGATAGGGAGCTAGTGAAATTCCTTTCTAGCAGAGGAAATGTGGGCCTTGCGTGGGAGATTAAGGGCGCATCTAAGAGCGTTGTTTTGGAGTATCTGTAGTCTGTTCAAGTTGTGGTTCGTGGAGCCAAGGTAGAGTGTGTTACAGTAGTCCAGTTTGGACAATATAAAGGCCCTGGCCAATGTGAGGAGACTGTTAGTGGATAACGAAGGTTTGCAGGCATTGATAAGTTTATTGGTGTAGGCTGTGGATGAGATGGTGGCGTTAATTTGGTTTTTGAGGGAGAGAGTTGAGACAAGATACACACCTAGTGTTTTGACTTAATTTTGATACTTTAATAATGTTGCCATCAATGGCGAAGGTTTGGTATCTTTGGTCGAGTTTATTGAGACGAGCCTGTGAGCCGACCATCAGTAGTTCCATCTTGTATTCGTTTAAGCAGAGGCTATGGGTGGCCATCCATGCTTGGATTTCCAGGTAGATGTAATTTAGTTTTGCAACACCATCCTCAGTTCCCTGTGAGCGTGATGAGGACCTGGGTGTCGTCAGCATAGTTAGTATATGTAACTCCCAGGTCTTCAAGGCAGTCGAAGAGGAGCTTGGTGAAGATTTTGTAAAGCGTGGGGGAGATGCAAGAACCTTGGGGGACTCCACATTGGATCGGGACGGGGTCCGCTGCAGCGCCAACTGAGGGGGAAGACAACCCTGGTTGTTCTGTCTGATAGGAAGGCCCGAATCCAATTGGTGGTACAAAATTTGGCCGCAAGGGTAGCCACAGGCTCCCCTTTTGGAGCGCACATCCCCCTCATATTACGGAACCGGCACTGGCTCCCTGTGGCTCAAAGGGTTGAATTTAAGACCTTGTGCATTGTACACCGGGCCATCCATGGTTAGGGTGAAGAATACCTTCAAGCTAAATTCATGCGCTACTGTCCCACTCGCCATCTCTGCTCAGCCGCCTCCGAACAATTGGTTGTTCAAAAGCATAACAGAGACCGGGTTGGCGGCCGGGCCATCTCTATTGCTGCAGCAGTTGTGTGGAATAATCTTCCACTCATCATAAAGAAAACTCCTAATTATCTGGAGTTTAGAAGGCGTGTCAAAACGTTTCTATTCTAAATATCACTGGGCCGTCTCCTTCTCTCCCAGCGCCATGCCGCCTTCGGGCGACTGTGCGCTTTACAAGAACCAATAACATAACATCCTGAGAGAATGCAGCAGCCAAGGAGAGGGTTTGGTAAGTATTTGGTGGTCGACTAAGTCGAAGGCAGCAGACAAATCTAACAAGAGCAGGATGGGCATATTGCCCTTATCTTTGGCTTCATCCATTTGGATTTTTAGGTCCAGGAGGGCCGTTTCAGTCCCATGCCTGGGTCCAAAGCCAAATTGTCGCAGACCTAGAAGGTTGTGGTCTTCCAAATGTTGTATTTGGAGGTATGCTACTCTGTCTATTATTTTTAGGAGAAAGGGGACAGTCGCGATTTACCTGTAGGTCGTAGGTGTATTAGCGTCAAGATTGGGTTTTTGAGAAGAGCCAGAGCCCAAGCCTCTTCGAGGTTGTGTGTGACTGCCACATTTTTAAACGATTAGTTGATCAGGGTGGTGATAAAGGGGGCTAGATCTTTGGCCCCTTTATCACCACAGCACGTGGGTCCACATCCTGTGGAGATTCCATCGGGGGGTGCCTCGTCATCCTTGCTTTCCTTCACTAGAGGCTTCAGGGCAGATGCGGTCGCAGGGCCTTTCCCCATCCCTGCGGTGCATGCCGTCTTCGTTGCTGCCTATGCAGCTGTATCACACCTCGGCATGACCCAGAGGACAGGGATTGAGTTAGAGGAGAAATAGTGTGAAAGTGAAACCGTTTTTTCCTTTACTGAAGATTCCCAGCCCGACAACAGAGAATATTCATGAGCATGGGCATCCACGCCAGACCCCATGCTGTAGAAATAAACAATTATGCGATAAGCAGAGGTTGCAGAAAGCTGGCCATGTGTCCAACTGTAGGTTACAATGTGAGTTTACAAAGTTAAATTGAGTCTATAGGTTAAATTATTAGTTGATCAACAGCTTAATTGATAAGAGGTTAAATTGTGTTTGTAATATGTCCCATGATTCTAACTTTATATTAATTACCAAAGATAAGTCATTGGTGAGACTTGTAGGCTACCCAATTCCTAATGGTAATTTCCACAGGATCTCTTAATGATACTTTGTCTACTTCTTGGACCCATATTTTACTACAAGATTTATCTTGGGACAGAGATAATGTATTGGTTACGTTTGATGCCATCCTGTTATATATGTAAATTAGATCAAGATTGTTTGTCAATGAGTCATTTGCCGAGTGATTGTCCTGCTAATTTCAAAGTGCACACATGTTAATGACTTGGTAATAACAATAATTTCTAACTATTCTTTACACAATTATAGATTACTTTATTCAACGCTCATGGTATAGCAATGGGGGCCAAATGTGTCCACTTGTATGCACATTTAATGAGGCATTTGGATGAACAAATACTGTTGTACCCAGAAAATATTTGTAAAGATCTAATGCTTTGAAGGCTCTTCTATATAGACAATTTGTTGTATGGAAAGTAAGGAGGATTCCTTAGAATTAATAAAATTCTTAAAGTCAAAACCATTGCAATCTCAACTTTACTGGGTGTGGCATTGAAAAACAAAAAGCTTTCTTGAATTTGAGTTTAATAGTTATAGATTGGATATTAGAAAGTAAAATGTTGTCAATGTAATTGCCCATTCCCTCGATGCCCACCTGCCCAGCAATGTCATAATGTCCCCTATGGGGAATTTCTTTGGCCAAAATGAAATGGCTCGTTACTGAAGAATATGCTAGGCTATGTGGGGAGGAGAGAAATGTATACTGAGGGTCTACTAAATAAACAAACAAAAAAAATATATACCCAATATGCTAGTTCTTGAGTTAGCTAGGGACGCAGATCGCAGTAAATACTACTGCATTTAAATATAAATCTTGATCACTTTCAAGCAAGTTAAAAAAATCAAGAATTTAGCAATCTTCATCAAATGCACCGTTTTATTTGTGCGATTGTGATATTCTTATGACAGAGGTGTCAGAACTCCTAGCCAATGCAGTTCGGACCATCAGATCCTCAGGACTAGTTCGACAAAAGCATACACAATATCTACAATTAATACATTCAAGTCTTACATATCTCAGAGAGCTACATGGAGTTTTCATTTTGGCTATTTAGTTTTAGCATTCCATCCTACCTGTCCTTCAAGAGCAATAGAAACTCCCAAATCGATTCAATAACCTTATGATACATAAATGACAAAACAAAAGTCGTATTCTTAGTAAAAAATATAGAGCAATTATGTTTGTACTGAGCCTGTTGAGCTAAATAATTTTTAAAGAATATTCTTAGTGAATCTCCTACCCCGATGTTGAAGGCTGTGGCCAATGCAACTAAAAGAACTGCGGAAACTGCAAAGTCTCTCAGCTGCTTCCTAAATGGACATTAAAAACATTTTTTTTAAAGCTAAAATAAGGCGGGTCAGTGGACCCAAACCTATTGAGTACTGGAGTTATAAAAGTAATCATTACTACACTGTCTTACCTCCGTAGAGGAGGGAATTCAGTCAAGTGACATCAACAAATCATTGTGAAATTCTTCCTAAAGGGATATTTATAAAAAATGAAAAAAAGTAAAGGCAAGTCAAACTACCCGAGCCTGTAAATTCTAGGTTAACACACTGGGTCTTACTTCAGTAGAAGACTAGAATTCAGTCAGTTGACATTGATTCAACGCAGAAAGGGAGGCCTTATCTCAATCTGTTCTTTAATTAAGTCAATGTGAAAATTGCCATTCTACAAATCTTCGTGCATACTGCGTGTCACAACATGACATTACCAAGAAATCTGCCTAACAGAGTAACATAATCACTGTGATGGAGTAAAGTTAAAAAATGTAAATATTCTATGGGCTGGCATGAATCTATAACGATTGGAAAGATGTAAAAAAGGATCAACAGAACTGCAAGCATATCGATTACAGAATAGTGCTACTTAGACTTTGACATTTTGAAACATAAGTACATCTACAATGTTTTTTTATATGATAGTTTATTTGTATAGCACATATACACAATGTGTTTCAAAGCGCTTCAAGGCAAGGGGGGGGAGAAAATACAATAACATTCTTACAAGGCCTTGAGACATTAAGAAAGAGTAATGTACGAACGTACTAGGCCTGATGACATTTCTGATATAGCAAGAGCATTGACAATGATTGATGGACGGGGGTGGGAGGGGAAAGGAGAGGGAAAAACAGTGACTATCGTACTAAGCCCGACGACATTTCCGATAATGCAAGTGCATAGTTTATGGAGTGGGAAGGGGGGGGGGGAGAGAAGGTAAGGGAAAGGAAGACAGACAGTGAATAAGGTGAGCAAAAGCAAAGCAGGCAAAATTCTGTGTTAAGGAGCCATCGGATGGAATGCACTCTGCTATGATACAAGAGTAAAAAATGAGACATATGGTGCGAGAGTCCGGCAGGAGCGTGCCATGATGCAAAGTCATTGATGGGCACAATATGATTCAAAGTCATTGTAATTACGAGATGATCCAAAAGATCCAGCATAAGAACAACAAGGTTCAGGATGGGTGAGCCAATGTAAGTCAAAAGTCAATTCAAAGCGTTAGCAAAAGGCAGCGATAGTACATCTATAAATTGGCATCATAATCAGACTTTAGGCAAGGCGGGTTAGGTTGAAGCAGAAAGGCATTGCAACTGTGGTATGCAGGGGAAGTGGTATGGACAGAGTGATGGCAGTGTTGCTGAGGTGCCAGGACGGAGAGAGCCAAAGGGTGGCGGGACTGTTTATAATGCAATTATATACATTTTTTTTACGATTATCAAGCAAACAGGCACATACAGGCAGGAGAGGGGGGACAGCTACAAACGACTTTCAAACAAGCTGTCACATACAGACAGGAGAGGAGGGACAGCTAAGTACGATGTAATGGGAGTCAAGGAGGAGAAGCAGAGAGAAGTAGTAAGGAACAAGTTACTTACCTGTAACTGTTGTTCTCCAACATGGGTCTGGCATGGATTCACATGCTCATGAACATTCCCCGTCAGGCTGGGAATCCTTGGTAAAAGAAAAAACAGTTTTAGTTTAGTTTCTAAACTGTCTTTCTCCTATAAGCCAATCATTGAGCTCTGGGTCATACGGCCAATGACTGCCCTCTACCTAACCCCCTCCTCTGGAAGCCCTCTTCAGATTTGAGAAGAGCCGCAGGAGGGCAGGCGGGAGGGTTTGCATGTGAATCCATGCTAGACCCATGCTGGATTACAACAGTTACAGGTAAGTAACTTGTTCCTTCTCCAGCATGGGGTCTGGCATGGATTCACATGCTCATGAATAAATACATAGCAGTACATACATACACAACCACGGGAGGTGGCAAGGCTCAACAGAAGCAATCTCTTACCTCCTCACCAGGGTCACCTTCAAGCTAACATGTTGTGCAGCATTGCTTGGCCGACTCTGGACTCTTCCCTGGAATCCCTGTCGACGCAGTAGAATTTCGTGAAGGTGTGCGTCGACCACCCTGCAAATGTTGAGCAGGGGCACACCAGACAGGCACCTTGTTGCAGCAGCTCTGGTAGAATGGGCTCTTGGACAGCCAGGCAGCGGTTGATTTGCAACCAGTGACAGTGAATGATACAGCCGGAGAGCAACCTGGAAATGGAAGCCTTGGACAGGGCCTTCCCTCGGTTCACAGGACCAAAGTTCACAAAAAGCTGAGAAGTTTTCTGGGAACTCTTTGAGCGGGCCACATACAACATCAGCGCTCTAGCCATACACAGCGAGGGCAAAGTCCTTTCAGCCGGCGACAAAGAAGTCGGAAAAAACACAGGTAACACCAAGTGTTCATTGAGGTGAAATTCCGCCTGAACTTTGGGCATGAAGGAGGGGTGCGTCTGCAGCACCACCCTCATCTTGTGGAAAGTCAAGTAAGGCCGCTTGCAGAACAGGGTCTGGATCTCACCTACTCTTCTTGCAGAGGTGATGGCCACGAGGAAAGCTGTCTTCCACGACAGAAGCCTGAGCGGAGCTGAATGCATAGGCTCGAATGGGGGCCCCATGAGCCTGGTCAGCACCATGGAGCTCCCACGCCTTGGCCGAACCCTTCACAGGCGGGAACGAGCAGAACAGTCCCTTCATGAACTCCTTAACTAGACGGTGCGACCACAGTGAAGACCGTCCCAGAGACCTGGTGTAGCGGGAGATAGCCGCCAGATGTACGATGGAGGCACGAGCCAGGCCCAATTTATCTAATGACAATAAATACGGAAGTACTTGAGGGGCCATTACCCTCAAAGGGTTGATCTTCTGCAACCGGCATCCAAGTCGCAAATCACTTCCATTTGTGTCTGTAGCACTTCAAAGTAGATGATGCCCTGGCAAGCACCTCCCTGCAGTCCGCCGGAAGATTGTAGACACCGAACTCTAATGCTGCAGGAGCCAGGCCTTCAGGCTTAGAGATCCCGGGTTGTGTTGCAGAATTGCACCTCCTTCCCTGGCGAGAAGATCTGCGACCACTGGCACGCTGAGAAGGTCCGGGTACCAGATCTGCCTCGCCACGCTGGTGCGATGAGGATCATTCTGCACCGGTACCGTCTGAGTTGACTGATGTAGCAGCAACAGAGGGAACACATACAGAAACAGGCCTTCCCAAGGGAATGAGAATGCGTCACCCCATGCTACCCGGCTGGGGGAATCTGCTGGCAAATCTCCGGCACTTGCTGTACGACGCTGTCGCAAACAGATCGATGTGGGGACTGCCCTATTTGCAGTTAAGGTTGTCCACTTGATCCTGCTGAAGCTCACACTCATGTCAAGAGAGCAGGTCCCTGCTGAGTGACTGTTCCTCATTCAGTTTCACCTGGCAGGAGTAAAGAACATCCCGTGGGTGATTACCCAGTGCCACAAGTCATGCGCCTCTTTGGAGAGAGCTGGGGATCTAGTGCCCCCTAGGCTTCCGGATGCAAAACATTGTGGTGGTATTGTCCGTGAAGACCCTCACCACTTTGCCCTTGAGGGACAGCAGAAACTATTTGAGGGCCCAAAACACTGCCCGTTGTTCCAGAATGTTGAAGTGCAACGTCTTCTCCTCCAGTAGCCACAGGTCTCTGGCGTGAAGACGTCCGGCATGGGACCCCATCCTTCATGGGAAGCGTCAGTCGTGACCATCTCCAGGTACGGGGGGCTCTGGAAATCCGTCCTTCCGCCGATATTGGAGCGCACGCCCCACCACCTTACCGCTCGACGGAACTCCTCGTCGAGCGCAATCCTGTCCTGGAAGCCTCCGGACACCTGGAACCAATGTGTGTCGAGGAATTCCTGTAAAAGGCGCATCCGCAACCTGCAGAGCTCAATCAGGTATATGCATGCCGACATCAAGCTGAGTAGAGACATGATTGTCCTCACCGTGGCGACCCTCAGTGCTAACAGTCATTGCACTTTGCCCAAGATGGCAGATATTCTCTCCTCCGAAAGCAACACCAGCCAGGACACTGTGTCAAGTGTGGATCCTAGGAACAGCGTGTCCTGCGATGGAGTCAAGCAGGCCTTTGCATAATTCACTGAGAACCCCAGTTCAGTCAGCAGTCAGACGGTCTTCGCCGTGTGGTCAACCGCGAAGTCCTTTGACCTGGCCCAGATGAGCCAGTCGTCCAGGTAAGAGTACACGTGGATACCTTGCAGTCATAGATGGGCTGCCACCAGAGCCAGGGACGTGGGCGAGAGCATCCAGGACCAATCGATCAGTGGAGATGGTCTCCCACACGCTGACAAAGTTCACCAGCCAGCCCACCACCAGGGTGCAGCAGTGGAGGCCTGGCATCTTGGCCGGTTGAGTCCTGCTTGGTGGTTGGCGCACCACCCGGAGAGACTTGACGAAGGCGGCCAGCTCCGAAGGCCTTCGAACGACCCCTGGTGGCTTCCTGGGTCGAGGAACGGGAGGGTTGGCAGTAAGAGGATGAGACCCCGCCGAAACCCTTCGAAGACCTGCTAGACTTCATTCCTCAGGAACGAAAGGACGGCAGGTGTTGCAGGGTGCCCAAAGCACAACCAGTCTGTCAGTTTTGACGGCCTGGAGGGATTTATCGACGGCCTTCCCAAACAGGTTGTCACCGTCGAACGGCATGTCCAGGACCCTCATCTGAACCTTCTGCCTGAAGTTTGTGGCCTTAAGGCAGCCACAACAGCAAACCCTGTTGCCCATCTGACGGAAACCCGTGGCCGCAATGTCCAGTGCCACCATGATGGCGTGGTCCGACACCACCTCGCCTTCCTGGAGGATCTCCAAAGCCTAGACCTGTTGGTCACTGGGGAGGAAATCCAGGAGCAGAACCATCTTGTACCAAAGCTCCCGGCCGTAGCTGGCCACGATCACCAAGGCGTTGGCCGTGTTCACTGTTGTCGCCACCCAGATTACCTTTCTACACCAGGGAATCCAATTTCTTCCCCTAGTTTTCTGGGGGTACAGATGAAGAATATGAGGAACTAGACGACTTGTTCCTGGCCGCCGCCAAGTCCACCAAGTCCCACGACGGTTGAGACCGCAGACACTTGGGCACCGACTCCAGCACCCAGTACTTTTTCTCAAGCCGGTCTCTCTTCGCTGGGGCTGAAGAAGATTTTTTCAGCAGCGCCTTCCCCTCATCCCAGAAATCATCCAGGAGCGGTACCAACAGGATAGTCTTCCTCTTCACCTCCCGGTGTTGTACAGGAAGCCCTCCTCCTCCTCCTCCGGGATGAGCTGGAAAAACTCTGATGTCGGGCAATCATAGAATGAAAAGATCCCAACTCGTCCGATGGAGAGGCTCTTGGCACCGGTGATTCAGGATCTCCCAGTCTGGAGTTCTCGTCCGTATCTGTTGTCGCGGTGTCCATCCCTTCCCCCCTAGGGGTCAGAGGGGGGCAGCAACCGTTGGAATGGAGGCGTAGGGGGTCTCCTCCTCCTCTTCCTCCTCCTCCTCCTCCTCCTCCTCCTCCTCCTCTTCGTCGTCGGTGGCTGCCCCAGTGTCATTGGGGTCACTGATGTTGCTGCTGGTGCTGATGTAGTTGTCAGCAACCTCCTCTGAATCTCCGACACCAGTGTGGGGAGTGTTGAGAGGATATCCTGCGATAAGTCACTCGGGCCGCGTGTGGAACAGGGTCTCTGGGCCCAGTGGCCATGTCGTCCCCGTCGACTGTATAGACGATGTCGCCTCCAGCAGGCATCTCTTCGACGTTCCCATCGTCGTCGTCACCACCGTGGATGGTGTGGACGGAAAGCACCTCCTCCTCGTCAGATGAAGAAATGTCAGTGCCCTGAAGGCCTTCTCTGTCCCCTCTGTACCCCCCATCCCCTCCTTCTTCGGGTCCTTGGGGGTCAGTGCCGGGCTAAGCTCCAGCATCCTCTTCTCCAGAGTCTTTTATATCGGCTTGAACCAAGACTCTTGCCTGGCAGGGAGAGAAACTCTGGCTGGCGCTGGGGCATCCTGGACAACATCTGCCCCATTTGCCTTCAAAAGGGAAGCCACCACCATCTTGATCAAGGAGAATTTGGCCTGGATCACCTGGGCCTTCACAGGCAGTTTAGCCATCTTGGCCTTCACGGGCAGCTCGGACACCTTGTCCTGCTTGGCCCTCTCCAGTGTCTCCTGAAAGCTTCCCCGGGATAGCTGACTTCCTCTTGGATGAAGAGCTGGAGAGGTGGCTGGAGATCGAGGCCAACTGAGACAAATGTGCCCTGACTGTCGCAGGACCCGCTTGAGCGGCGACCCTGATGGAAGCGGACTTTCAGTGCTTTGCCTTGTGTTGGGCCTCCATGGATGGAACGCCTTCAAGGACTTAGAAGCCCGCTCAGGTTGGCTGGATCCGGAAGAGGCATGCTCCTATGAATTACCCGTGGTAGAAGCCCTGGTTTTGAGCCATGCCGACAACCAGACGCGTTGATCCTTCATCGTGCGCTTGGTGAAGCCAAGGCAGATCTCAGAATCTTCTTTAGGCGCCGGGTGTATACAATACAGACACATGCTCGTCATCCGAAAAAACATTCCACAAACCGCAGCTGGTGCACAGCTTGAAGAGGGAGGCTCCGTCCTTCTCCTCCGACATAATCCAGCACGGTGTAGGCCTGAAGACTTCTGGAAGCTTCCAAGAAGAACACTCGACAATTTCTGCCCTTGAGGGGCGAAGAAATATGCCGACAAATGGGTCCCTGTTAATCGAAAGGGTAAACAATGGAGCACATGGGATTAACTGAACCGAAACCCTTTCCTAGCAAAAAACACGAAAAAAAGCAGAAAGCTTGAAGACCGAAACAAAAGGACTTCCAACACTTGAACGTGCAGTAAAAATCTGAAGATGGCTGCCAGAGGAGGGGCTTAGGTAGACGGCAGTCATTGGCTGGGGGGCAGTATGACCCAGAGCTCAGTGATTGGTTTATAGGAGAAAGACAGTTTAGAAACGAAACAAACTTTTTTCTTTTACCGAGGATTCCCAGCCTAACGACGGGGAATATTCATGAGCATGTAAATCCATGCCGGACCCCATGCTGGAGAAGTGGAGGTAACTGACCTTTGGGAGCAGCCTCTGTGGGAACAGAGGGGGTGGGGGCGGACCCCCCGACCCAGTCTGGTAGCGGACAGGGGCCTTAGGAGTGGGTCTTGTGAGGAGAACCGGCAAAGCCTGCCAGCCTTCTGATAGGCCCAGATAAGGAAGGCCACAGCCAGTAAAAGGCAACCTGAAGCACCACAATAGGCACACCGGTGTTAAGAATGCAGCCATCTTAGGATGGCAGAGCAGTCAGATTGCAATGGGATCAAACAAAGAAAGCCCCAACGGAGTGCAGAAGGCTAGCTCCATTTGTACATTTAAAAGCGGGAGAAAGATGCCATGGGTCCCAGATAAAATGTGTTACATTTCTGGCCTGATCGATCGTGCTGTCGCTGTAGCCAGGGGAGGCATACCTTCATGCTGGACGTGCACTGAGTGTACCGAAGGGCTCCAGATGGTGGATGAAGGCACAGCACCAGCTGCTCCAGCAGCTGCATCAGCAAGAGAGGGACAGAAGAGCATTCACGTAGCAAGGGCCAGGAGTGAGCCTTGTGAGGAGGGCCGGCCTAGCCTGCCGGCCTTCTGATAGGCCCAGATAAGGAAGGCTGTGTTAGGCAGAAACCTGTGCAGTTTCCTTAGGGACCAGTGCAAAAAGTTTAAGACTACAGGAGTAAGCAGTAAACCCAATTGGCAGCAGTCTGCACCACCCCGATTTACCTGGTAGCTGCGGGCTGAGCAGTGAGACTTCGCTCAAGAAGAGTTAGGCAGTATATAGAGTATACACAATAAGGCCAAAGACACAGTATCACAAGCAAACGCTGACCAGAGCTTTGGTATAAAAGTATGTAATTATTTATTTAAAAACACACTTGTAAAAATACACTGGCACTAATATGTCAAGCAAGTTCAAACACAGTCACTATGAGTATATACACCTCCCTAGTTAATTATTCAACAAGTCCAGGTTAAAACACCACTTAATTAGCAAAACAGAGGTGAGTGCGTAACCGTAGATGGCACTCCAATAATTGGTTTAAAAAAGGAGAGAAAAGGCAGAATAGGAAAAACACACAGTACCAACACTTAAGAAACCACAGCAAGTCAAGAAAGGCAGGGTCTACTGCAGAGCAAAAACTTCATAGGCCAGGCCCACTCTTGGAGGGAGCAAGCGGAATGTGCCCAAGATCACACAGTGGAAATGCACACAAAGTCTTTGCAGAAAAGTCAAAAGAGGTATGAACAAGTCAGAAAGGTAATGTTAGCAGGTCCGAGGTCACCCCAGGATAGAGTCAAGGATTTACGGGACACCTTGGACAGTCTGTTGTAAGGGAGTCCAGGCGGGACACAGTACCTAAATGGTGAGAAAGCTCCAGCGGGGGCAGTTGTTCCTGGCAGCGGGTGCAAGTTGGGGCTTCGTCCAGAGGAAGATAGGGTCTCGTCGTGGAGGAAAGCTGGAGGTTGTTGCACTGCCAGGGAAGAAACCAGCCGCAGAGTTTCCCGGTTAAAAAGTACGACCCTTTTATTCGCAGTGGTGGTGAAGCGTGGCTATCCGGCCGCCGGGGTGCTTGGCACGGGCGATTCGACCACGAGACGATCCAGGAAGGCGAAAAAGGCGAACTGGGTGGTCCCAACAGCTCAAGGGGAAGAAGACTCTCCTGGAGGAAGATCTCCTCTGTCGTCGGGAAAGTGGTGAGTTTTGTACAGCAGGGTTCCACCGGTGGGGCCATCGTCGGAGATGGCTCAGCTTCTCCCCTCTTCTAATTCTTTACGTCCTGTGGCGACTTCTGAAGTTCCAGTCCCCAAAGCGCTGCTTTTATGCAGAAAAGCCCCCATTCATCAGCCTAGCTGTCATTCAAACATGCTAAGTGGTGAGCCGGGCAACTCACCAATGGGCCAATCACACAAGAGTGCGACTTGAGTTTCCAAGGCAACTCAGTCCAGGGTGCCTAATCCCCCTCCCACACATCCTGTTGACCCCAGACTGAGTGGCACCATTTGGAGGGCTTCTGTGGAGAAGCCCGCCAAAAAGTGGAACAAAGGGCTCGACTTGGGTTAGAGTTTCAGAGGCGAACACAAACGCCATTTTAAAACAGAGTCCTGGCAAAAAGACCCAACCGGGGGATAAATATTAAATAAATAACCAGGCAGTATCTTTAATATTGCACCAAAAAGTGGTGCGTTTAAAATGAATGGGAAAATCCCATAGGAAATATTCCGGTGGAATATTTTGCGTGGTATCCACTGCCACCAGCCAGAAACTCAACCAGGGGGGACTGGACAGTGCCCCCTTGGAAAACAGGCCCAGGGGCAATCGAATTACCCCTACAAGTACTTCCACAATATGATGGTTTGTACTGGTTCTGTTCACAATTTGAGACTAGTAAAGCCAATTGTGACTTTACATGCCCTGGGAGACAGTAGTCAATCCCAGGGTATGGAGTCCATGTTTGGAGGTCACTATGACACCCCTGTGTTACTGCACTTGTGTCATGGTACTGTAGTCCTATTGTGTAAACCCTGAATACTGCTCATCTCCCTCTTGAGATGAGTCTGACTGCTTAGCCACAGCAACCACCTAAATCTTTGTGGTGCCGACTGATACCAAAGGGGATTTATTGCTCATACCTGTAGTCTTAATCTTCTGTAGTGCTCCCTAAGGGAACTGCACAGGATTCTGCCTAACATGATTCTGCCTAACATGTTGCGCAATCAATCGTGCAGGCGCTGTAGCCAGGGGGAGGCACACCTTCATGCTGGATGTGCACTGAAGGGCTCCAGGTGGTGGGTGAAGGTGCAGCAGCATCGGCAAGAGAGGGACAGAAGACTGTTTGAAGAATGTCCGATTAATGTCCTTAATGCATATTTTATCCAGAAACAGACTGCAGTAATAATCAAGATACTATAATAAAACAAGTTAATCTAGACAAGAATCAGAGGTCTGTGAATGGTCCTTTATCCAACTGAGGTTGTAATACAGATTAACATGGTCTGTGTAGACAAAACCCTGTGACAGTGTCTGCCCAGCGATATCTTAATTTATGAAGATTTAACAGAAATCTGCTATGCTTCTTGTTATACAGTATTCTAATACAGGTTCTCAAACTAATACCAAGCAAGATTACCACTAAAGTTCCACCATCCAGTATTTAATCATTTATAGTCTGTAATCATAAGTAACAAGCCCATTCTGTATTCCACAAATTGGGGTTTATATTCCAAACTGTCTGAAAGCTAATTTGCGCAAAAGGCAACATAATGTGTACAACGTAATTTAAAGTACGTCACCAACTACTTATAAGGTGTAACTTATTATTCTCACAGAAAGCAAGATAAATTAAGTTCTTCATTCATCCCATTAGGGAAGACAGTGTCTAACCTGTCGATCCAATAGAACTCTTTGTTCAAGTTTTTTTTAATTGATGCTTAACGTCAGGTCTTTATCATTTACAACTTCCAGGATTTAAAATCTGATTTGAGACATTTGTGTTTGAACTGATCAAAATGTCTATAGACTGATGAATTATGCAATAGTATGTTGGACTTATTGTCATTGTTCAGGGGAGGAAGGATAGCTCAGGGGCAATGTATTTGTCTTAGAAGCTAGGCAACGCGGAGCAACACAGGTTGGAATCCTGATCCAGTGCTTAGAAACCACTTGCTGGTATTAAGCACGTTGTAAATGAACAATAACATGAATTGCATCACATCCTAGGTTTACAAAAGGTCTGTTCCACATACAGAAGGCCACAGGGACACTTAGTGGAGTACACAACATTTTGAGAGTTGCATATATCATGATGTTGATGCATCTTCTCTCCTGACTTAGGATGCATCACATAAGCACCCTGAATGATGATGTTGCATCTATTACATGACAGACTGGGAAATGTACATGTATTTCTTTGGTTTAGGAATAGAGGGTTCTTTGCATTTGGTATCAACTAGTAAATCCCTCAAGTTACTGTTCCTTTAGAAAGCGAAAATGGGTTTTTACTTGAATAGGTTCTGTAATTTCCTGTCACATAAGAGTATTGGCCAGTGTTTTAATATCACATTCTTGCTTTTAGCATATTGAATACTAAATTTGCTTACAAAAACTAATGGTGTTTGTTCTATTTGAGAAGATATTTTGTTCATTTCTAAAATAGACAATCCTGAGAATCTACTCTAAATCTGGCTGCTTCCAATTCTTTGTTGTGCTATCTTCGCTCTGCGAATCCCATCAACATTCTTTGCATTTCTTGTCTACACTGGTTATCATTCCCAAAACAAATGAGAAGGTTTGAAAATCTTTATTTAGGACCAATTCTACTACTGAAACCTATACATGGCTAAGGAAAAATAATTCACTAGTGACTACTGTCCTGCTCATCCTTAGCACGTTATTCTCCACACTTTATGGGTGTTTGCCCCAGGAAGATGGGCATTTGCAGAGCAAATAAAATATATCCTCCAAATTCAATTATCTGCCCACAGCTTGTTCTGGAACACAGCTCTGATCATCCAATCTTCCAGGTAGTGTGGCAAATGTTTATACCTGTCTGATGAAGATAAACTCCGACTGCCGACATCAATTTGATGTCAAATCTGAGGGCTGTCACGTGTGGCACCAATCTTCTACCAGAATGACTACAGAAAGCCTTGCAGAAACGTAAGCTGCAATCGCATAAGAAATTCTGTAGAGGGGCAGGCTGGGAGGGTGCGATGTGTAATACGTCAGAGGAACATCCTGTTACGCTCACCTGACTCCCACAGAGGCGCTGGCCTGGTTCGCGCTGCTGTGACCTCTTCTAAGGTGATGCGCAGGGTTCGGAAGACGGACTGGACCGGGCCCCCAAATCTGGATTGTCTGGCTCGCAGAAGTATCCTTCTTAGGGTCTTGAAGGACGAGCTCTCCATCCTGCTTCTGATGGAGGGGCGCTTTGGTATCCAGTTACTTCACTGGATTTTCGGATTGGTGAGAACCAAACTTGCTTGGCTTCCAGGTAAGTTTTTTGATAAGAGGTTCCCCTTGTGTCCATGCATTAATGTACTAATGCTAGTGTCTTTTTCCCCATAGGGGCCGGGTTACGGAATGCCGGGGAACAGGCACCGACCCGAGATGAGAGGTGAAATCCTTGTAGAAATCAGGTAAGTCTTTAATGAGCGTTTTTTGGTAATGTCTTTTCATTCGCTCATTAACGCTGATGTCTCTTTTTCCCCTTAGGGGCCGGGGTCCGGAAATGCCAGGATGCGGCGCGGACCCGAAATGAAGAGGGAATGAATCAACAGGTAAGTCTTATCATGGAGATTTAGCTTTCCTTATTCCCTTCTCTCTCTCTCACCTTTTGTTCTGGTCTTTTTCTCCCTAGGCGCTGGGGCGTGACTGCGAATCCGGATGATCGCTGCTGAACATGGAGGCGCCCTGTAAAGGTGAGTGGAATGCGGCGCTGCAGCGATCGACGCGGTGAGCTTTTAAATTAAAGTCTTCTTTTTCAGGATTGTCGGCGAGATGTCTCCGGGATGCGGATTTAGCAGGTAAGGACTTTTCCTTCTTCTGTTCTCTTCTTCTCTTCCTTTGCAGGTGATCCAGGATGCTGGCAGGCGTGGCAGAAATAAGGATGCAGGAGCAGACACGGTGAGCATCCAGCTGCTAAATGCAGAACAACGCGAAGCATGTGTGGCTGTTCGGGTGGGGTTTAAATAGCCTTGGAAGAAGTTCCAGGTATTTATCCTTCCTCCAATCAGGTATGTATCCTTCCCCGACCACGCCTGGATGGTAAATTAGTCCCACAGGTAAAGTATGTCCTTTCAGGCCTCAAGGAGGCCGGGATCCTGCAGCATGGTCTGCATCAGGTAAGTGCACCCAAGCATTCCCATAATGAGCCTGGCGCCTATGGCGCCAGGACTGATGTCTTTTATGAGCCTGGCGCCATAGGCACCAGGACACTGTCCAAAGGGCCCCTATATGGGGTTGCTGGGTCCTTCCTTGGGGACTGGATGTCCGCTTTCGGGGACGCCGGGCTTGAACCGGCTCCCCGGGAGCGGGCATCATGACACATCCCATCGAAAGAACGTTACCAGGTAAGAAAGTAACTTGTTCTTCGAGGGGATTGTGTCCTCCAACATATTCCACATCTATGACAGGCTGCCAAAACAGTACCAACGTATGGAGGTGGGAAAAGAATTTAGAATTTTAGAATGCCCAATCAAATTGCAGATTAGAGGACCGGCTTACCAAAGGCTAAATCTTGTCCATGGATAGAATCCAGGGAGTAGTGTTGCACAAAAGTATGGACAGAGGCCCATGTGGCTGTTTCACAGATATTACGAATTGGGAACACCCCTCTGCAGAGCAGTAGAGGCACCCACACCCCTAGTAGAATGGGCCAGTAAGCCTACCAGAGGGTCCCTACCCGCCAGACGGTAGCATTCAGAGATTGTCGAGATGATCCAAAAGGACAAGGTTTGCTTAGAAACAGCTTGACCTAAACGCCTTCCAGCGTATCCTACAAATAGATGATCGTCCACTCTGACCCGGGACATGCACGAGATGTAGAAACTTAAAGTTCTCCTAGGATCCAACCTATGGAGCCTCACCTCTTCCTTACCAGGATGCGGAAGAGGAAAGAATGCTGGAAGAATTACCTTCTGGCTCAAATGAAATTCTGACACAACCTTCGGAAGAAAAGGAGGACGAACCCCAAGGACAACCCTGTCCTTATGGAACACCGTGAAAGGTCGCTTTGCAGATAGTGCCTGCAACTCACTCTGCGAGCAGAAGTAACAGCAACTAAAAATACAGTCTTAAAAGAAAACAGTCTCAATGGACATGAATGTAAGGGCTCAAACGGAGCTCCCATCAGGAACTTGAAAACTAAGTTCAGATCCCAACCGGGAACCTGGAAAGGTGACGGTGGAAACACATTAGTTAGCCCTTTCAGAAACTGAGAAATCAAAGGAATCTTAAAATAAGAACACTCCTCAGACGAGCGCTTAAATATGGACAGTGCCACCAGGTAACCCTTAATGGTACCCACTTGCAGGCCCTTGTGGGCTAACGAAAGCAAAAAAGACAGAACCACATGAATGGCACATGAAAAAGGATCCACATTCTGTACTCTGCAACAGTCTCAGAACTTTTTCCAACGGCGCATCAGTGGGAAGGACCACTCCACTACGAACGCGTCCCCTAAGGCTCCTCTTAGAGGAAATTCCCGCAAGCAGAATCTTTCGTACTTCCGGTTGACACTGGTGGCAAAGAGATCCACTTGTGGGGTCCCCCAAAGGGCGAAGATCTCCAAAAGAACTTCCTGAGCCAGCTCCCACTCGTGAGACCGTGCTCTGCCTGCTCAGAGCGTCCGCCGCCTCGTTTTCGTCTCTGGCCAGATGAACTGCTGAGATCGAAATTTCCTGCTGGATGGCCCAGAACCAGATCTGCATCGCCTCTCTGCACAGTGGGGGAGACCCTGCCCCCGGACCCCCTTTTTGTTGAGGTAGTGCATGGCCACTGTATTGTCCGTCAGAATCAGGACATTCTTCCCCCGCACAGATGGCAGAAAAGCCTTCAGGGCTAACCTGATGGCCCTCAGCTCGAACAGATTGATATGGAGTATGGACTCCGATGGAGACCAACGACCGCTGACTGTCAACTCGTTGGCATGAGCTCCCCATCCCCGTGAGGGATGCGTCCATCACGATCGTTACCTCCGGCCAGGGTAGCCAAAATGGAGCCCCCCTTCATCAGATTGCCTTCGACAGCCCACCACAGAAGATCATCGCCGACCGAGGGCGGCACCTGAACGGGATTCGAGATCCTGCCGTAGGACTGCGACCACTGCATCTTGAGAGCCCATTGCAGAGATCTCATCCGC
The DNA here is from genome assembly GCF_040938575.1 of Ambystoma mexicanum. Lineage (NCBI taxonomy): Eukaryota > Metazoa > Chordata > Amphibia > Caudata > Ambystomatidae > Ambystoma > Ambystoma mexicanum. Next base: position 881,956,783 of record NC_090932.1, on the reverse strand, counting down.
AACCTGGCCTCTGGCACCAATAGAATGCAGGATGCCATGAGGCCGAGCAACCTCAAGAACTCGAACGCCGGGAGACTCTGGGCATGTTGAAACTTGTGCACCATCTGCAGAATGTGATGAGCCCTCACCTGGGGAGGTGAACACAGCCCCAGGGATGTGTCGAGCACTGCTCCGATGTACTGGAGCCGCTAGGTAGGTGTGTCAAGTGGGACTTCTTTAAGTTGAGGGAGAAGCCCAGCCTGTGAAGGGAGTGGCAGGTGACTGACAGATGATCCAGGACTTGCTTGAGAGAGCACGCCCTGATCAACCAATCGTCCAGGTAGGCGTAGACGTGAATCCCCCCCCTTTCCTGAGATATGCTGCCACCACCACCATGAGCTTGGTGAAGACCCTCAGGGCAGAGGTCAATCCGAACGGCAGGACTCGAAACTGAAAATGCAAGTCGCCAACCGCGAACCTCAGGTACTTTTTGTGCTTGGGATGAATCGGCACATGAAAGTAAGCATCCTTGAGGTCAAGAGACACCAACCAGTCCTGAAGTTGAAGGGCCTGGAGGACTTGAGAGAGAGAGTAACCATCTTGAGCGTGTCCTTCCTGAGGAGCTTGTTCAAACAACGCAAGTCCACGATGGGTCTCAATCCTCCTCCCCACCCCCCGTCTTTTTTCAGGATCAAAAAATAAGGGGAATACCATCCCTTGGTCCTCTCCGCTACAGGCACCAGTTCTATGGCACCTTTCTCCAGCAGGGATTTGATTTCCTGCGCAAGGAGCAGATCCGACTCTTCAAAGAGCTTCCTGGTGGATTGTTGTGAGGCCTCTGCCGGAAAGGAAGACAGTACTGTGGGCTATGATCTCCAGAACCCACACATCTGAAGTAATGGCACGCCAGTCTACAAGAAGCTGCGCCTGCCTTCCCCCTCCAACCGGCGAGCCATGGGACATGGCCTCATGACTGAGCTGAAGCTGCTGCGGCAGTGCCTGAGGGCAAAGAGGTAACTGCCCGAGCGGCTTTGGCACTTCGAGTACCTTGTTTTCCACCACGGTTACTCCTACGTTGGCTCCTTTGACTGGCAGCTCCCCTCAATCTACCAAAGGAAGAGTAGTATCGAAAGGAACCTCCCCTCCATTGCTGTCCCCTAGGATGAAAAGGCAGAGGTTGATGTACTGCAGCGCTCAATGACTTTGCTGCAGCTTTGGAGGTCTGCAACCTCTCAAGGCTCTCGTCAGCCTTGCTGCCAAAAAGATGGTCACCATCAAAGGGCATGTTGAGAAGCCGGACTGTACATCAGGAGCAAACCCTGACTTCCGCAACCACGCAAACCTGCGCATCACGGTGCTCGCTGCTATGGACCGGCTGACACAGTCTGCCACATCCAGAACCGACTGAACGGATTCACACCAGGCATCCTTGCCATCCTGAACGAGGGTAAGAAAACTATCCCGTTCCTCCCCTTTGGGAATATGTTCAGCCGCCAAAGGTACATAATTCCACAGAGTGTGAGTGAATCTTGCCAAGGCACAAGCTGAGTTGGCTGCCTTTAAAGCCATACCGCCAGATGAAAAACCTTTCTTTGGCCAACCGTCAAAGCGCTCGTCGTCCCTATCAGGAGGGATGGTAGGGTACGCAGCCTTCTTTGCTGGGACCGTAGCCGCCTACACCACCAAACTCTCCGGAGTGGGGTGTACAGACAAGTAGCCGGGGTCGCCACTGGCTGGACGGTATTTTTTTGGTAGCGACTTATTCACTGCCGGGAGACTCTCCGGAGCAGTCCAAGCCGCCGCTGCCATCCTTCTTTGTAAGGCCATATGAAAAGGCAGCACCGGGTCAATGGGTGGACCTTGGTCCAAAATATCTGTCAGGTCATCCTGCAGAAAATCCACAGGTGGAGCAGACCACCCCAAGTACTCAGTCACCCTCGACATGAGACGCCTGTACGATGACTCAGCGTGTGTACCAGGCTCAAGACTGCCAAACTCAATCTCCGGAGAGGTGTCCAGACCACTGGCGTCATGTAAGGATTGACGCAGGTCTTCCATCTGGCTATGACCTGATAACAGGTCATCAGGAACCTCAGGAGGAACAAACCCCTAATCCACCTCAGATGTAATCCAAAGGCTGGAATAAATCCCTGGATGAGGGTACAGAAAAAGGCTCAAACATAGGCCTCACTGATTTACTCGGTCTTCCTCAGGGTTTCCACTGGTCTCCGGGGAACCTCCGATAAAGCCTCCTTAAAAGGCGTTGACGGAATAGGTGTCGACTACTTCGACAACGGCTTCGAGCCCGGAGCCCCTAGCGTGCCCTTCGACGACCTCAGTGCCAATGAAGTCGATGGCTTCCTCGGAGGCAGAGCCCCGAGAGAGCCCCTCGACGGACATGGTGCCGATTGTGTCGATGCCTTCTTAGAAGGCCTCAAAGGCTCCAACGGTCTCAAGGGCGACGAGGACCGGGACCTGGAGCGGGCATGGCTAGAGCCATCTACCTGATGATCGCGCCGACCGCCCGAGCCGGAAGGCGTGCGAGCGGTGGCCCTAGCGCATTCCTAGCCGGCTTCTCTCGAAGGCGCAGACGGAACAGAGCCTGCGATTCGAAAATCGCCATCATCTCCTTGTGAAATGCATCCCATTCCACCGGAGAAGCATGCTTGTTGGCACAAGCTACCCGCTGTCTGGCGGAGTCCTCGGACAAGGACGGGGAAGGCGACCGGTGACGGCGCTTCCGAGAGTGCCTAGAAGAGGCAGAGGAATGGCGGGAACCACTCTGGGACCGAGACCCCTGTATTTACGCCGATGCGGAGAGTCGCCCCTCGAATCGTCGGTCGAAAGCCCAGCGGATTTCGACTTACCGGGTTTGGAAACCCTACCTACAGATAAGCTGCTTCTTCCGCTCCCGCAGGGCCTTCGACGTCAAAGATTGGCATTCATGGCTGTCATCGGTGGCGTGGTCCTCGCCGAGGTACCACAGGCAGACGTCGTACAGGTCCGTAAGTGACATCTTGGAACCGCAGTCGTGGCACTTCTTGAAGCCCGACCTCAGGGTAGAAGACAACGAAGACATGATTCTTAAGAACCGATTCAACAAGTAGAAGAACCGAGGCACGCCGAGATTCCGAAGCGAACACGTTTGCGGAAAAAACGGAACTGAGGCTACGGGCGTCATGCGTCCTACATATAACATCCGGTGACGTTGGCGCTCGACGGAGGTCGTCGAGGGACAGCGTATCGACGCAGAAAATACATTCCGAAGCAGCACAGCTGTGGTGATTACTGCCATAGATGTGGAATACGTCGGAGGACACAATCCCCTTGAAATACATATATTTTTTTTTTTATTTTTTTTTTTATTTGTTTTGGCTGAAATAAATCAACCTTTCAAAAGAAAGAATAAGAAAACAAATACATGTAAGACAAGATTCATAAACATAGACATCAACATCAAAATCAGCATCAGGCATCAAACATGTTTTAAGTATTCACTGGCGAAACAAATACACAAAAAAAATAAAAATATGTGATTCAAGTTTGCTTCTTCAGCTGCATCCCGAAGTTATTGTTAGAGGAACCTCGTTTACTAGGTTTAAACTATGCAGAAAATTAACTGCTGCAATTTGAATAGCCAGATTGTTACAGGCCAAAATCACTGCCCAACATTGTTTTTCCGATAGGCTCCCCAGATGGGTACAATGTCTTCTAAAACAAATGTTACGTTTTGCCATTAGCATTGTGCATTCTGTGAAAACATGACAATGTTTCTGGGATGGTTTGAATTCTGCAAAATCTGCATACATTCTGTGTTGCACTTATAAGACCCCTTCTTGAGTTTATATCATTGGTCTTCCATAGATTCATGCGTAATCGTGTGATATCTGCTCGGTACATGGGAGTAGGACAACGTATCAGATATGGTGGTAAAATGCCTGATCTTTTAGGCGGAAAACGCAAGGAATCACCATCACGAAAATTGGTACATTGTTGACAAGTGTTAATCCAGTCCAGCTGATGAATCTTAAATTTTGCTTTGTCTGGATTAGTTAGCAACAGATCAATAGAAATACCTGCAGTAGCCAAAATGTGGTAAGCTGTTTCAAACCACATTTTGGCAAAGTTGTAATTGGCCGAGAACATGTACTGCGAAAGTTTTTTTAGCAGTATGTCCTCCTTTGATGAAAGTAAGCATTTCCTAAAGAATGCGCAGAGTCGCCAATTATAATGTGCCTGTAAGGATATAAGCCCCAACTCATATCTCAGCCAGGCACATGGTGTACATTGAGGTAGCCGAAGCACAGATCGCCAAAATTTGGCTTCCCATTGCTTGAATTTAAATGATGAATTAGTTGGCATTGTCTCTAACCCATATAGCATTATTGGGACAATTTTTTTAGTCCAAAAATGCCATGCAGGTAGGATCGAAAATTTGCCATATTTATACATAATAAGGCGTGCCTGCGAGATTGCAGATGTTAATTTAGTCTCCAGCCGAGTAAGTTGTCCCTGTCCATTGCTATTGCCATCAAAAATCATACCCAGGTAGCAGTAATCCGTTACTACCTGTATGGGAACCGATGTGATTGACCACACATATGAAAGTGGGCCTAATCTTTTTGGTGAGTAATAGACTATTTGGGTTTTAGAGGAGTTTACTGAAAGTTCATTTGCCTGTACATAATCTTGAAAACCATTCAGTAGCCGTTGTAAGCCTATCTGGGTTCGTGAAATGAGCACCAGGTCATCTTAATGCTTGAATTTGCACATTGTCTAGCCTTGGGGAGTCTGATATAATTTTGGAAAAAAGTTCTTTAACATCATAAATAAAATAATTAAATACCGCAGAGGCCAAGGCACACCCCTGTTTCAGACCTCGATAGGTTGGAATTTTTTTTTAGAGTAATCCATCAACAGTGATTCTAACACGTACTGAAGTTTCATGGTGGAGTGCAGAAATAATGTCATACAAGGTTGAAGGGCAATTATCTCTCTGAAGTTTCCATGAAAGAAGGCGTCCACTAACAGAATCAAACGCTGCATTCAAGTCAATGAAGCCAAAAAAAACCTGTTGCTTGTTTTCTTGGCACTGTGATTTAAGAGCATTTAGGGTAAGTAGATTAACATTAGTCCCCATACCAGCAATAAAACCTGTTTGGTTGGGGTCACGACAGTTATTAATTTTTGTCCAATTATTAAATTCACGCAGAACTAGCCTAGCAAAGATCTTCCCAGGTGCATCAAGCAGAGCTATGGGGCGATAGTTTGCTGGGATAGTTCTGTCACCTTTTTTGAATATTGGAATAATAATCGATGTTTTCCATGAGGACGGTATTGTGCATGTTAGTAATATATTTGAAAATATTATACACAAAATTTTAGTCCAAATTTCTGGATGACATTTAAACATGTAATTAGACAACCCATCAGGGCCTTCCGCCCGAGAGACACTGATGTGTTGAATAATATTAAGTACTGATTCTGGTTCTATGTCTAGTTGCCAGTGTGAAGTCGAATATTTTCGGTAGGGACTACCAGCGTATTGATCATCGGCATATAAGTTTTGGAAATGATCAATCCACAATTGTTCTGTTACGCCATTTAATTGTGAATCGGCTTGTTGGTGGCAAGAGTGGTTGTTAAGTAATTGCCACATACCAGATGAGTTTTTATTTTGAATTGCTCGGGCCATGGATTCACTGTCATGCTGAAAAACAATTGCTTTCCTGTCACGCATCCAATTCTTGAATTTGCATTTCGCAGATTTTAACTCTTGCCATTGTGTTGCTGAGGCAGATGCAAGAATTTTCCTTTTTAGCCCCCTGAATTCAGCTCTTTTCTTCACAAGGGTAGCATCATACGTATGGAGATGTCTAACCGTATTTCCTTTCGGAATAATAATTCTTTCAGCAAATGCAGTTAACACTTCTGTATATGGATTTTTGTCTAGATTATGCTTGACTAGTTCCTCAAATTTACACAGTGAACCATGATTCCACTTCACACGAGTGCGAGCACTGTTCGCTTCTAGAGATGTTCGGTAGAAGGCACTCATTTTTTGCTGTTTATGTTCGAATTCAAGGGTTAAAATCAGTGGACAGTGATCACTCAAGATATGCTCCTGAACAATTAAGGACTCTATCTTTTGAAACAACGGCAAATCAACAAATATATAGTCAATCATGCTGGTGACAGATCCTCGATGCCATGTATGCTGTGGTGGCATATCTCCCTTTACTGCCCCATTCACCATACAAAAATTACGTTCCAGCATAAGTGCCTTCCACTTTGATGCCGCTGAATTCAAGGAATTATCTAACCAACAATTCAGATTCAGGTCGCCTAATATGATGGAATGACTGATAGATCTTTCCGCCGAAATAAGATGTAACATATCTAACATGCCATCAAAGAACTTCTCATCAGACAAGCTGGCATTATTGCGATATATATTGAGTAAAGCGATAACTCTTTGGCCATAAAAGATCTTAACTAACTGCAGGTTTATCCCCACAGAGGCCCATGATGCAATAGAGAAGCCAGCTTTAATGTTTACTGCGATGAGGAGACCAGATGATGGACGGCCACCAGTCGGAATTGCTGGAATAAGTGACAGCTCATAATTGTCCCATAGAGGCAATCTCATTAACCATGTCTCCTGCAATGCCACAATTTGAAAAGAAACAGACATTTCTCGCAATGCGGTGGAAAGATGTTTATGACCACGCGAATTCCAACTCAAGATTTTAATTATATCTGGCAATAGGCACGGTGGTTTGGATTGTTATTGTGGTGATCTTTCAAGACGCCGGGTCTCTTCAACATCACGTCTGGAGCCCTGATAAATGTTGGGTGCAATGTTGGTTATTTTCGTTTTGAGTAATGCATTATGCGGGTCTTCCGCTAATAGAAAACCCATGTCAAATAATCGCATTTTACTGCGCCAAATTAAACTCCAAACAATTCCTGATGGAATCCAGAGTCTGACCACTGACAAGGGGGCATCAGTTAGAAATTCTATCTGATCAATATCGAATGTTGAAATATTCGATAAATCACCGATTTCAGCAAATATATTAAGTACAGATTGGCGGTTCAGATCATAGATCGGGTAGTTGCCCTCTCGACATTTTAATATCAATGAGTGAAAATTGGCACGTTGAGGATGTACGTGTCGAGAGTTCAAGCGTGATTCAGATCTACGGGGGGTCAATTTCGGAGTAACTTTGGTATCTGATAAAGTAATTCGCTGCAGACTTTCTAATCTCCGAGTTGATCTTGAGTCATTTATGCAAGTTGGTCTAATCCTCTCCAGCTGGCTTCCTGCCCCACGGGATTCTGAATTATCACTTGAGGAGTGGGCTATTACTTGCGAAACTGCTGAAGTGAAATTGTTAGAAAGATATTCATTGACTCTTTTCTTCAATTCTTCAGTCAATTGTTGCTTTATAACAGTGTCCATTAAACTAGTTTGATCTGGGAGAGAGGCAAATGAAACTGTTTTAGGAAATGTAGATGGATGGGACACTGAGTTAGAAAATTTTGGGGGATTCACACCCAACTGTGATGGAGCCATTATATCATCAATAACAGATGCTACTGCTGAAATACCAGAATTTTGCATTCCAGATGTTAGATTACAAGCATTTAGGTCATTTTTTGGAGCAGCTGCTTTTTGAACATCACATAAGGCTTGGACCAGTTGGGTAAGTGGTGAGAGTAGAGTTGGGAGAGCAGAAGTGACAACGTCATTAGATAACTGGTCTGGCTTTTTTACTGTATCCTCCGCCAAAACAATTTGGGCAGGATCCAGTAGTCCTCTAATGTCCTCTACCAAGACAGTTTGGACAGGCGCCAATGGTGCAATTTCAGGGGGTTGACACATGGGTTGAAAACAAAAATTAGCAAAAATTTTGTCTTGTCGATTGTATTTAACTGTTGATCCCGGACATTTGCTCCCACAGCCAAGGCCGGATCAACAGAATTAGGGGCAGGAGTGACCAATTGTGACACTGGTTGGGGCATTAAGTCCTGTGGGACAACCCCGACACCTGGTGCCGAATAAGCTGATCTAGTGGCCGCAACAGCTGGTTGTTGTGCGGAGGTTGTCGTAGAGACTTGCCCCAAAGCTTTAAAAAAAGCATTAAGCGTGTTTTTAGGGTTTTTAGTGCCAATCATGTTTTTAGTTTTCTTGATTGCCATAGTAAATTTAGGCTTCTTATTTTTACAGTTCCGTTTTCTCGGTTGTTGTTCAAGTAGGTGTGTTTCACCAACCACACCAGTAGCCGGTTCATTTGCTTTCACTACTTGATTGAGAAGGCCATCATTAACTGGAATTGCAATTGTCTCAGGTAATACAATTTTTTCCATGAATGATGTTTCAAGGCCAATGATGCCAGAAATAAGGGGAAGCGGACAGGGGGTCACAATGACCGGGGGCACGGCTATTGCAGATGGAGAAAGCAGAAGTGTTGGGACAGCTTCACTTGGTCTAGAAAGCAGTATGACAGATTCCTCAGTGTTCCTTGTTTGGTGATATTCTAGACATCTGTTGTGTAGCTAGCCATTTCATTAAGTCATCAAATTGAGCATTTTGACGCATGACTTTATTATCTAAAGATTCAAATAATTTGCATAGGCTAAACACTGCTGTATTAATGGCCGCAAGAGCAGGATGAATCAATAGTAGTGATTGTATACTTGGATCAATAGCATAAGGTTGCGTTGGTCTGGGTGTTGGTAATGCAAATGATTTCAACAGGGGGACAATATTCGAGTGAGCCTCGTCCAAGGGAGCCGAAATGGCACTAGATATATACTCAAAGCCCTCACTATGCTGCCCAGATACATGTTTGCTTGCAGGAGTTGAGGATGCCATGTTTCCAGAAAAAAGTTGGGGAAATGCTATGGGCGAGAAGGAACGCCTAACATTGAGGCCACCATAACAGTTTTTTAGTAGATTCCATCATGGTGATGTCTGAAATGGGTCGTGGATTCACATGTCTAATGGGAGAGTCCTGAATTGATTGTACTTTCCCAATTGTCAGCGGGGAAGAGGTATGGTTCATACTTATTAAACTAGAGTCCAGAGACTCAGGAAGTGGAATATCTGAACTGAAAATGGGAAAGTTAAAAGCAAATCTTGGCTCTCTAGAGTCAATTTGAGGAGTAGTTGCAGATGCTGAAAAAAAGGTTTGAGGCGGTGCTCCCGATTTGAGAGGTTCATGAGAACTTAAAGCAGGCTGCCTTTCAAGGGGCAGTGGTACAAAAGACAAAGGTGATACTCGAGGCATGCCTGTTGTAAGTTTGTAGAAAGTCATGGTAATTAATATGCAAGCACCAGCAAGTACAAAAGAACAATCAAAAAAGGGTCCAGGCTTAAAGAAGCCGCTAAAAATATACTAGTAACAATTTAAAAACAAACAAAGTCCCTAGATAATACACAAACGTAACACTCAAAACTTTAAGTTAAATTGACCGCAGCTCCGCGTCTACGCGGCAAAGCGGTACTTAACCGAGTACTTGCCCGAGATGCGCGTGCGTTTGGGCTGTTAAACAGTATCCAATGGGAGAGGAAAAATTACAGGCCAATCCGTGGAGAAGGGAGGCGGGTTGCAGCAAAGTGTCAATCAAGGCGCTAAGGAGAGAGAAAGGAGCAGGAGCCAATCAGCCAAAAGTCAGCCAAAGTTCGAACATGAAAGTCAGTTGCCAATAAGCTCTGGCGCAATGGTCACCTGTTTTCCCTCGCTGTACACGTCTCAGCTCCTTGCAGCTTCGCAGCTTCTTCCACAGTAGCACCCGGCTTGAAAACAAAAAGAGACCGCGGCAAAGCGGTACTTAACCGAGTACTTGCCCGAGATGCGCGCGCGCGATGCGCGTGCGTTTGGGCTGTTAAACAGTATCCAATGGGAGAGGAAAAATTACAGGCCAATCCGTGGAGAAGGGAGGCGGGTTGCAGCAAAGTGTCAATCAAGGCGCTGTTTTCCCTCGCTGTACACGTCTCAGCTCCTTGCAGCTTCTTCCACAGTAGCACCCGGCTTGAAAACAAAAAGAGACCGCGGCAAAGCGGTACTTAACCGAGTACTTGCCCGAGATGCGCGCGCGCGATGCGCGTGCGTTTGGGCTGTTAAACAGTATCCAATGGGAGAGGAAAAATTACAGGCCAATCCGTGGAGAAGGGAGGCGGGTTGCAGCAAAGTGTCAATCAAGGCGCTGTTTTCCCTCGCTGTACACGTCTCAGCTCCTTACAGCTTCGCAGCTTCTTCCACAGTAGCACCCGGCTTGAAAAATACATATTTTAGATTTAAACAAACCAAGACTCCAAATGAGACTTGTCATAAGAGAGACAACCGCCAAAAGGCATTAACAGACTGATGTAGATGGCTGTATGCAACATTGGTTGAAGGAGACACGAGGTGTATCCAAAGTAGTGGGAACAATGGAAAGGAAAATTTAGTTTCTTGCTATGGTAGTGGTACTTACCAGTTACTGCAGTTAATATAAAGAAGTAGGAATGTTCATATGCGGAGGTTGATAAATTGTTGCAACTAATAGTGGTTAATAAAATATGATCAACTTTCTTGCAAAAAATGCAAATAGGAGAAAGGGGAAGACAAGAAATTACTAAATCCAGGTATTCACAGACTGCAACCATATCTGCTCTGCATTAAAAAACCTGTACACATGCTCCCTTCTGACCAGATCCAATGAACAAGCACCCTCTAAAAGAACTTGTAGCCAACTGGTCTGGGGGTTGCAAAGGGAGACAATTCAGTATGCGCCATGTAGGCCAGGAAGAATACCTGTTACATGTGTTGAGATGAAGATATGCAATTCCCTTTTCGAAATGAGCCCATTTTAGCCAGTGTTGCCTGTTAGGCAGAATTATATGCAGTGCCCTTTGGGAACACCACACACAATTAAGACTACAAGTGACAGTACAAATTCACCTTTGGTACAAGCCCGTACTACACAGTTAAAGTGGTAGCAATGGCTGAGCAGCCAGACTTATCTCAAGAGTAAGTGAGCAGTATCAAATAGTTACACAAAGGACAGCAATTACTATGATTCAGGCAAACACTGACTCAAGATTTTCAAGTAAAAGGATTTACATTTATTTTACTCTTCAGTTGTAGAACATTACACTATTATAAGCAGTTTAAAAATCACACTCTTAATACATCACACCACTCCCAATAAGTTCCCCACAAGTTAAGCTCACAAAATGAAGTGGGATCAAAATGGCACTGCAGCAATTTAAAAGGGAGGAAAAAACAAAGTTAATAGAAATTGAATCACACGAACAGGTAAGTACTCAGGGCAATTGCACAAGAGGAACTACAGTGATAGAATTGGGTAGAAAAGGCTTAGGGCCAAAGTCAATGGGTCAAAAGTCTTTTGCTCAAGATCACACGGTTCAGGGTAGTTTGCGGTAAAAATCGTGCCACGGATTCTGAACGAGGTTGGTTGGCAGAAGAGTTAGTTAAAAGAGAAGAGATGGCCAAGCCCTCGGTTTGGAGAAAGATTTCAAACACTTTCACCGCGGCTGAACGAAATGAACAACTGGATTTGCACAGTACCTTAAAACGGAGAGGAAGCTGTAGCTGAGGTGGACGTTCCTGGTAGTTCCTGCAGGCTCACGGTTCCTGAAGCGACTGTCGGACTGACAAGAAGTAGGAAGACTGGAAGGTCCTGCACTACCCAGGGAACAAACCAGCAGGAGAGCAAAGAAACAAATAAAAGGTGCGCTCCTTAAAACCCAAGCAGGGTGCGACTTTCCTGGCTATCCGGACCACTGTAGCTCTGTACAGCGAATTCGACCAGAGGAGGGGTCCTGGCTTGAAGTTTGGGCAAACTGGTTGGTCCCACCAGCTCAAGGGAAGAGGTTTCCTGGAGGATCTTCTCTGTTGTCGGATTCTGAAGATTCAGACCTGCAGTAGGGATTCACTGGGAGGTTCAGTCGTTGTAGGGGTCCTCTTCTGTCAGCTCCTTGTTGGTTCTTTCGTTCCAGTGGCGACTCTGCCTTTCCAGTCCCAGAGACTTGCTTTTTATGCAGTTTTCATTCACACAGCCTGGCTGTCAATCACACAGCAGGGTGGCTGTCCTGGCAAGGACAGTCACCCAGCCAATCAAACAGGAGTGTGACTGGGTTACCAAGGGAAACCATGGCAGGGGTCCCAAGACCCCTCCCTCACATCCTGCCTACCCAGACTTTCAGGCGCCTTGAGGAGGGAGGCGGCGAATAAAACACGAGAAAGACTTTAGCAAAAAGAAATGGCGAATAAACCCAGCCGGAGCCAAAATAAAATATATATGGTCAAGCAAGTTTATGTTCGAGGCTAATATAATAGCCTAAAACAATACCATAGTTATACAAGTTAACTGCGGTAGAAAAATTAGGGTAGTTATCACTGCCACCAGCCAAGTCTTGATGAAAAGGGAGCGAAACAGTGCTCCAAGAGAAACAGACAAAAAGGGGTAAGAATTAACCCTTTCCAATACTCCCTGTAAAATGGGTTGTACTGGGTCTGTGATTTAAAGAGGCTACATAAAGTTTATGGCAACTTCTCATGTTTCTGGGAGACAGTAGTCAGTCCCAGAAAAATTGAGTCAGTGGTAAGTCTAAAAGACAACCCTGTGTCACTGCACTGAAGGTGCTGTGTAACACATAAACGTGATGCTCGTGGAGTAGGTGAGGCTCCAGAGCCCAAGATCACACAAATGGTAAAAACACACAGCAAAACACATGTAAGCGGGGGAAAAAGGCACACACTCTTACTAGATGAAAAAAATAAACCCGAGAAATCCAGCAAAGCTGCTGACGGACTCATTAGGTAAGGGAAATCAGCCATTTGTGAGAATTCTCCCTAACATTGCCTCACTCTGTTATATCTTCAGCTTCACCCAAATCACCTTGTGTGTTTTGCAGTAGGTAAGTATTTGGCTTTGAGCTCAAGAGGGCGTAAGGTTATTTAACCCTTATATTTACCAACATTTTCTCGATTTGTATTTGCACTGGTTTCATTATTTACGCTCTTATTGATATGTCATTCATCTGAATTGAAATCCTGTGACTCTTCCAATCCTATTGTAGTTTTAGTTGCCCTTTCTTTAGATTTAGTACACCAGGTTCCAGAACTTTAGCACATTTAGTGCATAATACAGTCAAGTAAAAATTTTACATGTGGGAAAGAAGCTAAATGATACACACCCGCCACCACCCAGCCTTGGTTAAGGCCATTCAAATGATGGCCCTACATTATTTTACATAAGTGAATTACCCTGTAAATTTATTTCAACAATAATACTTTGATTATTTCTTTTTAAATAGGGGTTCGCCTATGTTCCGCTTTTACCCGCCACAAAACACCCTCCCAAAATCCCTTTTATCCCCCAACTCTAAAATGACTTCCCCACGCAGTAACATTGTTGGAATAAATTGATACAAAGTCATTTACTGCAGCAAAAACAGTATAAGCAATTGACCTAACTGAGCATCTAGTCTTCAGGCAGCCAACATCCATTTCATGTTTTCAGAAAGCATGCAGAGGAGTTCCAAAAGCGGCCTTTTTACGACACACAATGTCTGGAAAGCTGCAGAAGCTACATAGGCCCGCAAGAGCAGTGGTACATCTCGTGAGTTAGCCGCTTGGTCGATTTAACAAGTGTGCAGGAAAGACTCTTGGGGCAGTGGTCAAAGTGAGTTAAAGGAGCCAAGCAGGGGTGACTGACATGTAATGGACATCAACACCAATGTTTCCCCCAGAGAGTTATATAGTCTATTCTTCCCATTCAAACACCTTGCTAAAACGCACCATGGTGGTGGAGGGGAATGAGCCCCTTCTCGGCAGCACCAAAAGCCGAGAAGAACAAGGCTTCCCTTTGTTTAACAGTACATAAGTAAAGCAATTTGGACTTCCTGGAGAAGTGTGGTGGCATGGCAATGTAGCAAAACATTTACAGGTAAGAATGTAAGGGTCAGGGGTAGACCATGAACGTGATTTGCAAAAAAGGTAGCATTCCTTTCTTGCTAGTTTTCTGTAATGGCGAGTATCCTCGCTGGTGGGCACTGTGCAAGTTCTACATGCTACTGTTCGTCCACCGATGACATGTCCATGATGTTCTAGCGATGCAGCTTTGGGGATTATGCAAAGACTGTCAGAGTACCAGAGAGATTTCTGCTGGAGTCCCCAGCACCGGATTGTGGGTCCCTGTGCCGCAATGCATCCCTAAACCCTGCTGGCTCCTTCATACCTCTGTATCCAGCAGTGCTACCACCTCCAACCTAGAATATGTGGAGGCAGTGCCCTCAATAGGCTATCCCAAACACATTGTTCTCAAAGAAAATGGTGGCAGAGTATGTTTCAGCAGAAGGAATGGATTGGAATATTGAAGTCAGCAGGTGTATTCAGATCACACTGACCTGTGAGTGCCCAGGCTTAAATCTTTAATTTTTTTTGTGCTGGAAAACTATTTGTTCCAGTTCTCCGACTGGAGATGTAGGCATATGCATTGCTCCTTTATGCGTCCGCAATCAGAAAGAGTATATATATTTGATTGAGAAAGTGACCTGCTCAGTTTACAACTCAAAGGAGAGCATGCTACCCCTTCATCTAGCATACACTTTTCTTATGGTTAAAGACTACAAAAGTAGTATTAACGTGTTACTTCATTAACACCTTCACCTGAATTTCTTTAAAACAACGTTATTATACACCCATTAAAAATACTTACAAAACACACTGTATTAGAAAAAGACTTGAGAGACAAAACATTTCAATAACAATGTGTGCAAGCCAGCAACTGCAAAAAACAATTACAACCTCAAGGTACATCTGGGGTTAGTATAAAGTGCCTTAAGTGTGTTCATCAATCTGACATTATCTCATTCTTGCAGTGTCCGTGATGTGGGCGACATCAAAAACCTTATTCTGCATGCAGCAAGCTTGTTCATCCTAATTAGATAGATCTATTACTGCACTGATACCAATGCAGGTTGTATGAAGAAAAATTCAATGTGCAGCATATTGAAAATGATTAACTGCAGAAGAGCATCAATTCACGCCAGGGCAACCTATCCCCTCTGTCACTACATATACAAGGATGTTAAACCCAAAAGTCGGTTGACACTGTGTTTCAGGCCGTTTACAAAGATCTGTTTCCTTTTGCAAATTAACATTGTCGACTTTGAAAGAAATATTGGGCACTGCTTTTGCCCACGTGCTTCCTGAACAAAGTAGCTTGTCAGCCCGAGAGTTAATTTCACGTCGGGGCAAGGCAGTGTGAGAATCTAGTGAAATTGATAGTGTTGGTATGAGCCGAGTTTGTGTGAGAAAGCATCTGTTGTAAGTGGTGTTACAGGAATATAGAAACTTTGTGCTTGTAATCACCTTCCTGTACATGTGAGATTTGTACAAATCAAGAAGTGAAATATTAGTTTGAATGTAGGGTTAGATTAGGGTAAGAGTAAATAGAGTCAAGCTAAGTTTTCAAGAAGGAAGTTGCTGCACGTCTAACCTCCAAGGAATACTTAAAACATCTCTTTAACGTCAATTAAAGTAAAAACTTGAAGTCTGCACTTCAGGAGAAAGCTGAAATCTCAGAATACTTCCTCATTCTTGAACTTTTCACCTCTGGGCCTATAGCAGAGGTGACTAGGTAGAGGTAAGGTCAAAGCGGGGGTCAGGGGTGAGAAGATAGAAATTGGGGGAAAATAGAAGAGATAAAGGCCAGTATTGTTTTGCTGTTTCTCATTACAGATCTTGCATGTTGAAGAGAGTCTTTGCTTTTGGTATTTTACCCAATTTCCCTTTCCCTTAGACGTATCTGGGTGTATTGAACTAATGAGCAGTGGTTGCTTCTGAGGGTGTGCTGAGCCAACAGCTTGTACAGTAGTTTGTTAATGGGACTGGACAGCTATATAGTAAAAGACATGCAATTCTGCATTATAAGGACTGCACAACTTTGCTCATTTTCACTGGATACAGAACCAAGTCACATATTTTATGAAGGGACAGCATACCTGTGATAAAAAGAAGCTAGCGTTGAAATTGTGTTTCAGGGCACAACAAGCGCTGCTGAAATCCTAAATCAGTCATAGAAATGCAATTGTGTACTTTTTCTTGGACTAAACCAACATGTCGCGGGTTACTAAAGCACAACGTTTTTGTACAGAATCTAATGCTAAACACTTTATGCAATAATACCACCACCTTTCCCCAGTTTCAAACTATGGCTCACTGTATAACTTAGCAAAATAGTGTGGTCCTCTTCCACTGCCTTGCTATCTGAAATACAAACGACAAATGTAAAATTAACACAGTAAATCCACTTACGTATGTCGGAGGGTCCAAGTGATCTGTATTCACCACTAATGGAGGTGGATTGGCCTAAACAGAAGAAATGAAAGCAGAAAAGCAATAAACATGCAGAACGGTAAGGAATAAACTATTCATGCGAATAAAGACTAACAACCTCTCTGGGTCTAGAGCTTTATCTTTTTGGCAAATAAAGGCTTGAAGGAAAATGAGAAGATCCCCCACCCAGACACAACAAAGCCTAAAAAGCAGTGAAAAGGAAATATGTATGCAGAATTAATGCAAAGTTTACCAGATGTCACCCTATTTGTATTGGCAATTAAATTCAGTAAAAAGTTGTGGTAATTCTGTGTCATCACTTCACACGAGGTCCAAAACACTAGCAAATAACTCAAAAATACAATTTATTATTAAAAGAAAGAGCAAAAAGATCAAATAAGCAATCTAAAACTAATATGTACAAGATAAGGTATTGGTAGATGAGTAGGACAAAGCCAAATAACTATTCAAAATACAAACCCACTAGTTCAAGCAACCTGTTTGACAATAAAGTGCAATATATGCATAACTTCCCCTTACACATTCACTACATTGGTAAATCGAATTTAAAAAGTATCGTTAATATAAGCCATAAAAATAAAAAAAAATAATATATCTACAATATCAGAGATATAAAAAGCCTTGCACATAAAAATGGCAAGTACATTATTCTGAATGTTCATACAATTGTCTTACAGCAATGCATTACATATATGTACACTGATATTAGAAGTCTAAAACATTACATATAAATGCTTTTCTGATAAATATGCACTACAACAAAAATCAAACGTGGGAGGCGTGGCTTGGCGCCAACATGGACAACATAGCTCCCTGAGAGCTCCTGGCAGAACCGACTGCTCGAGCAGTTCTACGCCACAATTCCTCCTCCGACGCGACACCAAAAAAGTGATATGGAGAGCTGCAACGGTCCTCCATCTGGCGCTCCAAACAAATTATATCATAAATCCCATGCTTATGCGAAATCACTGTGTTGAAGCAGCGCCTGCGTGCCTACGCAGGATTGAAAATGGCAGCCACAATCACATAGAGCCCCGATCGGACCAGGAAGACAGGAGGAGCAGCAGCAGGGCCACAATGAAGACCGCCTGAGACGCTGCGCTGGGGAGCGCAAGACTGACGGAGAACGTGGAACCAATTTGCCCAGGGACCATCACATCAGGGAAAACCACAGCGCTACACCGACTACTAACCCTGATCGCGGGTCCCAAAGACAGCACCAGAGGAGCAGCAGAGCCGCCCATTCAGCAAACCACCCAGACACGATTCCGAGGGAAACCGGGAGGCACTGCAACAACCGAGACAGCATCCGAGCCGCGGACCCCTGCGAAGAGACCAGAGACCGGACCGGAAAACACACAAACCAGCTGTGAGTCCTTGCCTGCCCCCACGCCCGAGCGGGAATCCAACATCTAGAGATCCTGACGTCCCTGACACTGCTGCAGACCGAGTGGGGCAGAGGAACCCACACCGCAACCTCCGGGAGAGCACGACATAAGCAGACCCACAGTTAAACTACGCATACAGAAGTGCTGAGCTACAAGCACCCAGCAGCCGGATCCTTAACCAAACCCCACAAACACCCAAGGAAGCCACCAGGAGACAACCGCACAACTCTCCATAAAGAGGGGAGTAACCACCACCACACTAGGAAAGTATACCCTGCCCCTCATCGCCGTTCGCATTACCAGTCCACTCACCTGGGTGCCGAGCTCGCAGTCAGCGGGAGAACCAGCGCTTCATACGCGCTCACCAGGATCCGGAGGCATAACTGGGGAAGAGAGAGCACCACCCGGGCCCTGCACCAAGGGCCCATAAAAGCCCAAAATCAACAGACCGGCGGCAACTGAACACACTCAGTGAGCGACCCCAGACCCAAAAGCCTCAACCATGGCAAAAAGTAGCAAAACAATGAAACAAACTGATAACGCGGCCTTGATGGGCGGATCAGCAGCGGACAAGTCAAAGAAAGCGGATCACATACTGGACCCAGCCGCAGAGATGCACATCCCTTCCACAGGCTCAGAAGCAAACCAATCCGCAACCAAATCTGATGTAAAAGTCATACTGATAGCAATAACCAAGTAAATACAAAAAGGGACCGAAGAAGTCACAAAGAAAATCACTGCACTAAATAAAAGAGTGACCAAGGTTGAACAACGCATGGGAGACCTAGAATACACCATATTCGACCACGCGTTCGACCTGGAAAGGAACCTAGATCGAATAGCAGCCCTGAAAGGGAAATATGACCTGCTGGAACTCGCGCAAGAAGATACGGAAAACGGTTCCCGGAGGAACAACATCCGCCTACAAGGAATCCCCACAACAATCACAGACACTGAACTGGAGAACTTCACCAGGGAGCTATTTAGATTCATACTGACTCTCCCAGCCAGCTCTCCCCTGGAGTTCGACAGGGTCCACCGCACAATACAGCGGCAATCCTCATAATTCCCACCAGATGTCCTGGCACAGATCCATTTCTTCAAGATAAAAAGATTATGCGAGAGGCCAGAGCAACTAAGCAAATCATATTCAGAGGAGCAAATATCTCACTATACCAGGACCTACCTCTCCTGACCCTACGGAAAAGGAAAGCACTACAAAATCTCACAACTTGGCTAATAGAGCGAAAGGTGCAGTACAGGTGGACTTTATCAACAGCCCTGAACATCACATGGGAAGGAGCCAGGAGGTATATCCGAACTCCCAAAGAAGCGGACAAATTCATGGGGAAAGAACTATAAAAGCGAAGCCTCAGAATCCGAGACACACAGCCACAGAAGACAAAGGAACCAGACTGAGCCACATGCGAGGGCCATAAACGTATCCTAGTCCTGAAATACAATACTCTACCCACACAAGGTACCATTATGATATAACCAGGGGAACCCTATCGGGGGGAGCAAGAAAAAGGATAAGTACCAACAACCCCGAGTTCCACCGTAGACACAGTTCCCACTCCCACTCACTCCAAAATGCAATGCGGGAGCTTCATCCCACACTAACTTACACCGTGCTCCCCAGCCGATCCATCGGCAGCACTCAGGCCCAGTTGGCCATAAATAGCTCGACAGCAAGGTCCAGCCAGCCTCCCCTGTTGGACGAGGCTGGTCTTGGTCCGAGGAATTGGGGGGTAAGGAAGGGGAAGGGCGAGTTGGGGGAGAAAGTTGGGGCATGTTGCCCCCAAGAAGGAAATAGACACTACACTCCAGACATGCACAGACACATCACACAGAAACCTAAGGTGGGATCCTTACTCACAGGCCCCGAAACACAGAATAGACAAGCCTCCAGAGGCGCTACAGCATGCACACATCAGCCCAAGTGGAGGATAGTAACATCTGCGTCCTCACATGGAACGTAGGCGGCCTTAACTCTCTGAGGAAACGCAAATCGGTAGAGAACAGGTTGAATAACTTAGATGGGGGATATAGTAATCCTTCAAGAAACCCATCTACTGCCAACAGACGAACACCGGCTCAGGTTCTGAAGATTCACACAAGCCCTCTTTGCCACCTCGGGGGAAAAGAAACATGGGGTAGCAATATTGCTGAGTAGGTACTTCCAGCTTCAAGACATTACAGTGAATAGAGACCCAGCAGGCCGGTTCCTCCTGGTGAAGGGATATCTAGTAGAGCAAGTGGTCACCATAGCGTGGATATACTGTCCGAATACAGACCAAGCCAACTTCCTGCAGAACATAATCCCAAAATTAGCAACATTCACCGCGGGTCACCTGATCATAGGCGAGGACATTAACATGGTCACAGATCCCGAAATGGACAAAACCCTCCCACCATCCAACATTGACTACACTCGAGCCCTAGCCCTTGCAAAACTAATGCGAGACACAGAAACCATAGACTTGTGAAGGCTGGCAAATAGTGGGACTAGGGACTTCACCTCCTACGCTAACGCCCATGAAGGACACTCCCAAATAGACCTATTGCTAATTACAGGGGCCCTATTCCCATGCCTAGAAAATATACATATCCATACACGGATGATCTCAGACCATGCCCCAGTATCAGCAGACCTAGCTATAAATGGACTTCCAGCACCCCCACCTAGATACTAGAAGCTAAACGACTCCATCCTCCTGGACAACGTGATCAAAACAGAGATAAGGGACTCACTGATCTCCTATTTTCATGAAAACACAACCCCCGATATACCCATCAAAACAGTGTGGGAAGCAATAAAGCCAATAGTCAGGGGTACCCTAATTAGTGTAGCGGCAGAACATGACCAAATCTCCAGGATCCAGGCAACAGCACTGGAACGCAAAGTCTCTGAAATAGAGAAGCGGCTTAAAACCCACCACTCCAGAAAACTAGAAAGAGTTGAAGAAAGCGAGGACTGCGATAGAAATGCACTGGGCGGACCGATCGGCTAAAGCCCTCGCCTACACTAAGCAGTTTTACAATAGTAAAAGCAATAAGGCTAACCGAATACTCGCCCACAAACTGCAGCAAATACACAAAAAGAAAAACATAATATGCATCACCAGGGAAGACGGGATTACCCGATACTCGGATGAAGGCAAAATGAATGCCCTTATAGCCCACCACAAAGCAATAATGACAGGCCCTCCCGCCCGTCCCGAAACCCAACACCTGGGCAAGCATTACCTACAATCATTCATTAGCACCTAACAAACAGCAGCTCAAAACCCCAATAACATCCAAAGAAGTCGGGGAAGCCATTAAAAATCTAAAGAACACCGCCCCGGGCCCAGACGGGCTAACAGCAAAATTCTACAAATCATTCCTGCAGGTATTGGCACCACAACTCTCCCACGTGTTCAACACATTCCAAGAATCTCGGAAGGTCACCAAGTCCATGGGTGAATCGCTCACGATACTGGTTCACAAGCCAGGGAAAGACCCAAAACAGGTAACAGCATACAGACCGATAACCCTCATGAACCTAGATGGGAAGATGTACTCCAAAGTCCTGGCCGCCAGACTAGGGAAAGTGCTCCCAGACCTGATAGACAGGGACCAGACCGGATTCATCCCTGGGGGAAGCATGTTCGACAATATCAGAAGAACACTAGACCTAATAGAGAGCGTCAATCGGCAGAAGGAGGAACTCATGGTCATATCCCTAGACGCACACAAAGCGTTTCACCTAGTGGACTGGGCATACATCAAGAATACTCTTGAACACATGGGATTCGGACACAAGTTCACAAACTGGATAATGGCAAACTACCAATCACCAACAACCCAACGGAGAATAAATGGGCACAGATCCGAAGCATAATCATCAACTGAGGAACCCGGCACGGATGCCCGCTCTCTCCCATGGTGTTCACGCTATCCATGGAGGCCTTCGCCGGAAGAATCAGACAAAACCCAGACATAGATGGCATCTCGGTAGGGGACAGGGAATACAAAGCAGCGCTATATGCAAACGATGTCCTCCTAACAATCACATGCCCGACTACGTCCCTGGACCACCTACGAGAAGAGCTCGAAGAATTCGGAAGACCATCAGGATTCAGGGTGAACTATGACAAATCGGCCGTATTAACAATTAACATTGCAAAGAAACCGAAGGAAGAACTCTTCCAAATTTCCTATTCCCTGGGCCGAAGACACAATCCATTACTTGGGAGTACGCATCTCCAAAAACTACACACAGATATACCAGAGCAACTTCCCACAACTATTTAAAGAATTGAAAAAGCAAGAAATATCGTGGCTGCAAAGAAACTGAACTTGGTCCCAAGACTAATCTACCACTGCACGACATTGCAGACCCACATCCCAGAGAGCTAAATCAAAGGCCTACAATGAGCTGTAATGAAATGTATATTGGGGTGGGGGGGAGCTCGAATAGCGAAACAAATAATGACCCGAGGCTGTAATTTAGGAGGGCTGGGAGTCCCGGAGATCACCAGGTACAAACGATCTACTCAACTAGCTCCAGCATTCACATGGTCTCAAACTACATACCCTCCATACTGGACACAAATAGAAGGAGCATGGTGTAGATCCCCACTATCCGACCTCCCACACATGCAGATAAAGAAACCACGCAGGGCCACTGAAAGCAACAACACAATATCGAACTGAAAAGCAGCAGCACGAAATTGGGGATGCACAGGTGTCATAGGCCCACTAACTCCGATCTGGGGCAACCCAGACTTCTCCCCAGGCCTTCAGCCTCTGAGCTTCACTGCATGGCAAGCAGGGGGCGTCTGAACAATTTCAGATTTCCTAGTGGGAGGCAATCCACTTACGTTTGAGGAGTGCAAAACCAAATTCAAGGTCTCAGAAGCCGAAAGATTCAGATACTCCCAGATCACTGGCTATCACAAAGAACCGTCAAGGAGAAGGGCTCCAGAGACCTAACGGTACTAGAACGCACGCTGACAACAGCCCCCACCTAAAGGGAAGATATCCGCACTATACCGGCTCCTGGACAAACACGACGCTACTATCAAAGAAAAATATATGACTAACTGGGAAAGAAACCTAGGACGACCGATAGACTAGAGCACCTGGAACAAGATATGGGCGAGGAACCATAAAATCACTCAATGCGTCAACACCAGAGAATGTGGATACAAGATCTGCTATAGCTACTACATCACTCCCACAGAGTTGCATAAAGCCAACCCGAACATCCCATCGGGCTGCTGAAGGGGATGCAAAACTGAAGGAACCCTGTTTCACCTACTATGGACATGCCCACAAGCAGCAACATACTGGAGAGAAGTCCTGAACCACACAAAAGCAATCGCAGGCCTCACCATCCCCTGGGACCCAGGGATATTGTTGGGGGACACAGGTGACCGCAAACTCCCCCTTACTGCACACCTGGCTCACCTGTGCACACACCTCTTGATGGCAGTGAAAATCGCATTAGCCCAACTATGGAAAAACCCCACAGGCCCATCAATTCCGCTATGGTGGGCAAAATGCTGGGACACGGTAGTTGCAGAGAAGATTACAGCGTTACGAGCATGGAACCTGACTCGCTTCCAGAACATTTGGGCCCCATTCATGGACTTCGGAGCACAATTCACGACCCTCTATTGCAGACCCCCCCATTTACTCATTGGCTAGGATAACCAAGAACCCATGAAACATCACAGCAGTAGAGTCACCCTCCCTACCACATGCCATCACAGACTGAACGGAGGCACGGCCCAGAGAACACCCACCCACAACTACTGAATATCTAAAATATGAAACTAGCATGTGATCTGTTGCAATCTGAATCTTGTGAAATGTCTGATGTGCTGTCTTATGTTAAAATACCAATAAAATGCTATATTGAAGAAAAAAAAAATCAAAAGTGTCCACAATTCCACAAAAATACTACCTGGACTAAACTTTAGTTCTATTTACTGCCACTTCTTCCTATTAGCAAGGTGCTCCTCAGATAATTACTAACTCTGAATGTAACTGCTGCAGAAGGTGTGATGTGGCAAACAAGTGCACCTCAGGGATTTCTGTTTCTTAAAAGCAAAACAATGGTTACAGCCAGATCTTTTGAATCTTCATGTACGTTGGGCATAGTAATAGAACACAATAAGGTATTCAGAAACACTAATGCAAAATTGCCAATCATACCCGTTCAGTTGCCAATATTTCGGCTTCTAGCTAAATCCAGCAAAGGGAGAACCCACAGTTTCATCTTAACGGGCAATGTTTTACAGAGAAGAGGTTCTACCTAGTCTAGATAATATTCAGCTTCTATGGTACTGTTAATTTTTTGGCACCTACAATTTTTATGTATTCAGACACCTCAACAATAGGCCCTTTTCGTCTCTTACAGATGGGTACAGGAGAGCTGATCAAATATGTGCCATCACAGATTTTGTATTAGTCCTCCCCCCAAACACAGACAATGCCTTCAATTCAGAAGAGGTTATTCTAAAAAGGGACAAAAAATGTAGAACATGATCATATATTTCCTATTCTGATGGCAGGGGGCCGGGCCACTATAAAGTTTACAAATAATGCGGTCCTGGGTCCTCTGCCACTGAGAAGACAATCTTCCTAGATATGGACATCACGATTTACTGGCCAATTTGATTGCAGAGAGGTTTAAAAAAATACGAGATACGTGGAATAAAGTTGTTTGATTGCCCATGTGAAAGGCTCATAAAGCAAGTAGCAAATGACCATATGAGGAGAAAAAAAAAGTGATTGGAAAGAATTACCCTGGGAAGAAGGAAAAACCTCTTATGAACAAAGAGACAAAGAATGGTTAAAGCAAGGCCTATGCATAGCCTCTAAGGAATATGATATTAGACTATCGAGAGAGCTAGATAACCCAAGAAAGAGAATAACCGAGAGAACCCGGGAGTGGGGCAATCTAAAAGGGGATCAAGTCCCAGGCCAGGCAGCCTAGGATGAATTGAGAGGCGACACGTGACTCCTGAGCAAAGTCAAGCGGGTAAGAGATCATCTCACATCCATCTATAAACGGCATTCCTTTAAATTGGGATTAAGAGACCCAGATAAATCAAGAAAGAGAATAACAGACCCCATAAGTGGGGAATCTAAAAGGAGATCAAGTCCTATGCAAGGTAGTTAGGAATGAATTGAGAGACTGAAAAAGTGACATGTGAAGACAAGACGAAGACACTATCTCGAAACAAGCCATAAACAGCATACACTTAAAGAGGGATGGTGGAGGAGACAAGATGGAGCCAGAGAGCGGGATGAGGGTAGAAATGGAAAGCGAGTTGAACGAAGAATGGGTATGCATGAAGGCGTGAAAAAGGAAGTAAAATAGGAAATCTGATAAAAAGAAGATGGGAAATGCATTGTTTAACAACGGGTGCTCAGAGCAGAATAAATAACAGCAGGATATGGGGCATGAATGTAAGTGAGTCTTGGCTTACACAGCGCAAAAGGGAACAAACAGGGAGTGATTAGGGCCCTTAAATGTGCAACCCTTCAATGATGATGCCAATAGTGAGCACGGGCAGAAGAATGACAATATAAGGGATGCTGGGGCAAATCATATGACAAGCCACATGACCAGCCGTGATGCAACAGCGGCTCCTGCTTCCCAGGTGTTGGATTGTAGGTGGGTGCCGACACAGGAAGGGGGATGTGTGCGGCGAGACTGATGGGATTGAGGGCACCTCGAGCGCGCAGGGGAGGGACGTGTGCGGTGTGGCCAGTGGGATAGAGGGCACCTAGAGCGACAGCCTAGCCAAAGCCAGAGGACGTTTTTCTGCCAGAAGAGTCTGGGGGACCAGAAGAGGCAGGTGATTGGTAACGTGACAATTCATGTGACCGGCTGCAGTGTAACAGGGGCTTCTTCCCAGCTGGCGAATGAACAAGGAGGGTGTGCTATTAACATGCAATATAATGCATTTTCATTTCGGAATCATAACAGTATGGCTGAAAAATACATTGCTTAAAAGTTTGTTTTGTGATAGTGCGATCCTATTAAATAGAAATTGTGTACTGCAAACACTCAATGAGTTTCCCAACTTGAGAATTTTAAAAGACACTGAACTAATTCCCAAACTATTTTAAACTGTGGAAGGTGAAAATACACTGCAGATCTCTCATAGTTAGGAATACCAAATTATAAGGAGAATGATGCCATCCTTGTTATGGTTATGGTATCTTCCCATACAAATAAACACAGGCAACATTTTACAGTCAAGTTCAATAAGATGCAGGTTGGGAAGCAGGTGGATAAGATCTGTGAGCAGAAGGAACAGAATGATTCAGACAAGGCCTGGCTGCTTGACATTCTCCCACCGTCAACCCTAAAGAGACCTCTAGGATCCTAACAAAAGTAATTTTTCACATGGTGCTCTGGAACACAAGGGAAATTAACCGTTTTCTAACCAACTGTCTGTTTCAAGACACAGTCCTACAACATATTTTAAATCCACAAATGATTTGGTAACTGGGGCCCCCGATTGGATGGGTATTAAATAATCATACAAGTATGGCAAAGCAAGGGGCACTCAAAGGGTCATCTGATTGAGATTAAAAATGTGTATAAAGGAAAACTGTTCCCAGAAAGCTTCCCAGCAAATTCATAAATTCGACATGGCTACTGATAAATATATTTAGACCATTTTGTCAAAAACTATTTCTAGGCACTGTGAACACACCTACTGTAATACTGGAAACTTGGAAAGTGTATCACTGACTATGAGAATTATTGCAGGGGATTTGAACATTAAATGCCAGCTGCAGAAGCTAAAGCAGAGGTCTTCAAACTGTTGGGCTGGACCCACTAGGCCCCCCGTGTCCCCCTCCCTGCTCTCCCTACTCCACCTCTTCACTTAAGGAAGGTTGGGGGAGGGGGAAGGCACTTTAAAAAAGGAGGATGCAACTGCTTTTAATGGAAAATTTGAGCAGATATGGCATCTAACGGCCCAGAAACAAGGATCATCTTGAAGAAACATTTAGAAACACGATATTGGTAAAGCAACACTGAAACAAGCTACTGATGACAACAGAATCTTACTTGCAGAATTGCTCATTATGTGTGGGTACTTTATGGTAAATGGCAGGATGGGGACAAGCCAGGTAAGTTTATGTTGACTAAAGGAATTAATAAGTCCTCTATCAACTAGATTTCAGTTTCTCATGAGCTGTGGAATGGTGCAAGCTGTATGAAGATCAAGGCTAGATCAAGGCTAGAGATGGCAGTAATCATTCATCAATTCTTGTAAATTTAGAAGTTAGCAAGTGTAAAACCAGTGATAATGTACACACTGGGGAGGTAGAGGTAAATCGGCCTTTGGTTCATTTGAAATGCTGGTAACATATACAAAAATTAATTATATTATTAAGAGTAGAAATTTCACTTCATCAAAGGAGATAGTTGATATGAATTACCGTATTGTTAACCCAAAGTTTTTTGCAAATATAATTCTCTCAATGGAAAGGGTTTTAATGCAGAAAAGCGGGTTATCAACCTACTGACACAATAAAATGTTTAGCCTTTAGGACCCTGAAAAAAAAGAGATCAGGACCACATTGGGAAACTAAGCAAAGGAAATGAGTTATTTAGTTATGATAGTTTTCGTATGTGTGAATCTAACCCAAAAGGGTAACAGAGCATCAAAGAATAGTACAAAACTCCTCCAAAAGTTGATTACATTACACATAAATCTCAATGTGGGCAAAATCTAAAAAATACAATAAACTGCTATAAAAGTATTACTCCAGACAAAAAATGAATAATGATACCAAAGTATTTTAACGAAAAACTCACATAAAATATCCCATATCAAGAGGCCATTTCTTGATACAGAAGAGGAAATTGTTCAGTTCCTACCTGAAAGATATAGACGTGACTGACAGAGGCGGAGTGCTATTGGCAGCGAGTTCCATAGAATAGGAGCATAATAGGAGAAACCTTGTTAACAAGTTTTTTGCCTTTTAGTATTTGAAATCTCATTTTACAATAATAGCATTGCAAGTCACATATGCCACCAGAGATTTGAAGCTTTTCAACTAAAACAATGTTCTTTATATGTAAGCCGTCTTAAAGAAAATAAGTGATCCAAATGGGAGCCAAAAGCAACAAAGCTAAAATAGGGGAACATGATCAAGCTTCTCCTTCCCTACCACCAGTTTCGCTGCAGCATGAAAGCAGTCTGCAGCAGCAGTAGCACACATTTAGGATGCCGCGTCAGCAGAGCATATTTGGTATTCAGTTTTATTTACTGTAAAAAATCAGCTCCCAGCTAAGCATGTATGGCAAGCGTTCCTGAGGATCATGATGATCAAGCATAATATAGAGTACTGAGATTCTACCCTCAGTTCGTCCCGCTAGGTATAGGAGCTCCAGAGCGTTGCCTTCTCTAGTGCCTCTGTCTGATCGTAAGGTCACTAGCCTAGTGGCACAATCGGGAATACCTGAATCTTTCTTTTTCTTGTAGGGAGAACACCCGTTTAACTTCTACAAACATCAGTTGGGATCCCTCATTAAAAAGTTGTCTAAGCTCCTTGAGCCCACCATTGGTACAACAGGAAAACGCTGACTTCTGCATCTCTGTGGCGACTTTGGGTTTGCAAACAATGGGCGATAGCAGGCCTAAGCCGAGTGGGGATCACCATGTCTTCGTCACTGTGTTCCAGCATGCGGGTTTGTGACTTGTCAAGGATAGGAGAGTGGATGCCACCGGCTCCTGGGGTACTTTCGTGAACGGAAACTGCCACAATGGGACCTTGGTCGCGGCTTGTGAAACCAAATTTTATCTGCAGACGACTGCAACCCCTAGACCACACAGATTCTCCTTCCTTAGCAACACCCTTTTCGCTATTCTGGGTTTCAGATGTTGCCTAATAAATGCGAAAATTTCCCCCTGAGGTGTGTGCAGTTTATGGATCTGGAGAGAGGCAACATACATTTTGGGATAGTGGTCAATTTTACAGCAGTTACCTGTCCCAGACACAAGATTGTTTGCTTGACCCATTTTTTCAAGTCTGATAGAGTGGCAGAGTTAGTTTCATATAGTGCCTTAATGTTACTGGGGATGTTGACCTCCCAGGTGTACCCAATCTGGTCAAGTTTCCACGATACTCTGCAAATTAATTGGAATCGTTGACTTTGAACCCAGAAACTTGGCAAAAACTATTAAGGTCTACCATCAGGGCTGTTGCCGAGCTTCAAGTCTCCATCAATGTGACCAAGACGGTACCCAAATATATAAAGAGATTTTATAATCCGGACATTGAAATAGTCACCCTCCAGGCTTACAATGTTCTAGTGTCATCTGCGTAATACTGAAAATGCTGTATTTTACAAAAGAGTCGGAAGCGGCCTCACTGACTTGCGAGTTGCGTACTGCGAGTATGGTGTTGATAGGTCCGACTTGACTCTGCTACGGTGCGGTACGTTTTGAAGGTTTTTTTTCCTCGAATCGTTCGAATCTGAGAAACCCTGAGCTGCGAGCCAGCCTGCCGTGAGATTCAGCAGGCGGGGCGAGGACGGTTCAGGCGACTGGGCTTAGTTGGACCCGCTTACTTGGAACGTTCACAGCTGGAGGACCGGGTTGTCCAGGACAGGTGCCACGGGTCAGGCCATCTCTTCTGTTGTATTACCCAGCATCTAGTGCCCTGTGCCTTTTTTCACTCCCCTGCACCGCCGTGGAGCCTAGAGACCGGAGTGGTCAATTCGGAATGAGTTAGAGTGTGGGATCGTGTATGGTCCCTTGAGCGTTGGTGTCCCCTGAGTGAGCTCTGGGACAGTGGGGATATTCCTTCAGAAGTGCTTTTAATCCCCCCACGGAACACGCTCGCTGTTGCACATTTAGAATTTATTGGAGTCCACGAATGCAGTGAACTCTCTCTTTCTTTTAATAAAATCAATCGGGTGTTCACTCATAGGGAAACCCGCAGAGTAATAAATACAAACATTTTGGTCAATCCTAGGCAACATTAAGGGGCGGCGCAGAGAGACTTATAGCGAGCCCTAAGGGAAGGTGGGAGATTGCTGGTGGTGGTCCCTTTGACCCCACAACCCTTAACGGGCACAGTCTCATTTGGTCTGGATTAAAAATATCAGCACATATATTACTGATTTGCCCTTAAGGGGTGGGGAGGAGGGGTTAGAGCAATTAAGTAGAACAGCCCACGGAGGGACATAACATCACACCAGTGGGTGGTTTCCAGAATACGCAGTTAGTTTTGAGTTGTAAAGAATAGAAAATTAATGAAACTATGAAGTATGTTGCTCCAGGATGACATCAGATCGCCAGAATGGGAAGCCTCAAACTCAATGCCGCTGTCATGATCAGTGCTTCCAAGGAGCTAGGACCAGCCCAACGTCCTTGGAAGCAGGCCCCTAACCTTCATCCTAGGCACCACCCGGTCCCCACTGGGACCTTTTGGACCTTGTCCTGGCGCCGGTGGCACCAGGCTCATCAAAGTCACTGGTCCCGGCACTGGAAGCGCCGGGCTCATAATTTGTATGAAGATGCTTGGGTGGACTTACCTGCAGCAGACCATGCTGCTTACTTAGCAGCCACATAGGAATCCTCTGTGAGCCGGGACTACTTTCTTACCTGGGTGGGGCAAGCTCCACTCCCTGGAAACACTGGAACTCTTCTGGAACAGGAACTCTTTTCTTACCTAGGCGAGGCCGTGGAGGAAGACGCCTCATCACTCCAAGGCTATTTAAACCACACCCGATTGATGAAACGTGCTTCGCGTTATTCTGCATCTGCAGCAGAACGCTCACCGTGTCTGTTCCAGTTTTCTTCTTTCCGATCCTGAACCTGCAAGAACAAACGCTTACCATTCCTGTATCCAGCCTTCAGTAGCACCTGCAAAGACAAGAAGAAACAGGTTAGCACGGCAACCTTCACGCGCAGCGCTTTCCTCACCTGACCCATCGGCAGCTACCATCTCTTCGCTGCTCCTCCGCCTGTGAAGACAAAAGCATAGTTATTTCTGTGTGGAATTACTTACCGGCACTCCGGGAATTCCGGTTTTCTTCAACGCTGCAATCCTGCACCTGAAAGACAAAAGAAGAGACATTAGACAGGTATTTTACTTACGCGCCATCGCGCCCGCCACAATAGGGCGCCTGCAAATACTCCGGCGTTTCCAGCGTCTCTTCAACACCCGAACTCACAACTGCAACGGAAAAGAGACAGTTAGAGAGCTTTTGAAAAGCAGGCAACCGACATTTACTTACGCATTTCCAAGCGCGTCATTCCAAGACTCTGGCTCGAACTTCGGCTTTCTTCACACCATCTTCTACCTCAAGAGCCCTGCAAGACAAAGAGAAAAAGCATTATACAGAGCCCTGTTCCACATTAACGTGCCCACGCACCTAAAGACTGTAAGGACTTAAAAGGTGTCCGGAAACTCACCGTTCGTGCAGTTAACGACGGTAGCAATCCTCTGATGTCAAGAGGCCTACGTTTCACCCAGTGAAGGAACTGGCAACGGCACTCTGCACCAGACGCAGATGGAGAGTCCAGCATTCACCTATCTAAGGTGAGCACGTTGACCTTGGGGCTCCACGGAAAAGCGAGGAAGGGAAAGGGAGAGAGATACCCGACAACCCCAGATCATTAACCCCATATTCTTTCACCTGCAGATATCTCACTCTTCGAGTTAGTCACACAGTGCGAAGAGGCTCAGCCCCGGAAGCCAATCGAGTCCTGCACTTCACTTTTCGAGTCACAGACACCATCCTGCCAAGACCGGCGCCTCCGTGGGAATCAGGTAAGCGTTACAGCCTCCCTCAGTGGAGTCTTGTACTGGCATAGATGAGTCTTGTGCTGTAAGGCTCAGTCCCACTATGACTAATATGGCCTCCAAGTCTTTCACCAAAGCCCTAGTTCATGTGCAAACTGCCCCCCCCCCACCCCACCCCCCATCACCAATGACGGGGCTAAATTCCTCCAAGGACCAACAGGCCATTAGACAAGCATGGAAACGAGGATTGGAGTAGACTGTAAAATCGAAGAAAATCCAAATGAAAATCGAGGACCACTTCGGCAAGGACAGAAGTAGGAGTACAAATGAGGATGACCTTCTGATTGTTAGCCCAGATTTCAGTAACCACAAGGGTGCTAGAGGAAGTGAGGAGGAAGGACATTTCAAACATCTGCCCCCTCTAGAAACCTCCCGAGAAAGAGCAAGAGTGGAAGTCCGGGCTAATGAATCTGAAACAGAAAATTGTGAATCAGTGACACGGCAACCGCAAGAGAGCTAAGGGGGGAAGATGAAGAGCGATTTCAGGGGAATCGCACTGACCCAGAACAATCAGGACAACAACTAAATGAAATCTCTTTAACAGGTCTAAATTCAATTCTAAATTCGTTGGTGTCTGTATTGGATCTGCTGAGATCAGAGGTAAAATCACAGGCAGGGGTCTTATTGGAGTTAACAAAAGAAGTAGCAAACTTGGACTCATTCCTAGTAGGGTGTAATAGTGTTATAAACGCCTCCTTGATCCCCTGCATGAAAGACATCCAACTGGAGATAACTAAGCAAGGGCTAGATTTGTCTTCAGTTCAAACTTCGCTCTCTTCCAAAAACAAAGATGAAGTATCTAACAAAGCCCTTCTGCAAGATCTGATGAAACAATTAGATACTCTGCATCAGGAGAGACTGAATGAAGGGAAAAAGGAGAAAATAGTAGAACTAAACTGTCCCTTTGATGACACCCCTCTCACAGATTCAGTACTGGAGGAGTTTAGACGAATAGCGAATGTCGTGGAGGAGATCTCAGAGGGACCCATAGTATCACCACAACTGGCGGAGAGGATAAGAGAGCCAAATGAAGAAGATAAAGACAACTCTGAGACAGGACAGGGACCCCAAAAACACACTAAAAGATTAAGGAAGAGAGGCTAGGAGAAAAAGAAGGAAAAGAAAAGGTACTCAGCCCAGAGAAAAACAAAAAAATCAGAAAGGAGCCAAACATAAAAATTTAAAAAAATGTTTTAAAAAAATCAGAAACCAACTCCTTCCTGAAAACATTGCGTAAAACCTCCCTGGCTGTGACTTCCATAGGAAGAGACTGTCTAAATTTGACAGTTGCAATAAATGAGCTAAAAAAGGAAATCTGCTCAAAGAGAGGGTAATCGGAAAGATAAAAGGGAGAAATCAAGAAAATCGGCCTCCAAACAGATAGGCAACTAAGATACGGAAAATGAAACTGAGCAAATGAGATTTAAGAAGAACAAAGAAAATAAGAGTCAGAAGGAAATAAGTTCACTGTCGGTGGCACATAGTAGCATAATGGCAGATGGTCGGGAAATCCCCTTTGTACCCATCTTTCTGCTGAATAAACGCCAATCACTTCATATGGGAAAAGATTCTGTCAAAGGAGGCAAGTCTCTGAGAAAAGAGATGCTCAAGTTGGCATCTATCTTTCTGAAACATCCATCCAAGAAGTCGGAGAAGGAAGAAGTGAGATTGGCTCAAGGAAAACATTGCATGCTTGACATGAACTGGAATGGAACAGGGAAGTCCTTAACACTTGGAAGTCCTGTTACGCCATCAGTCAATGAGAAGAAATAAATGGGCCAGAGGGAAGATCAGACCACGACAGGACAAGTTGAAGGGACAAACTTTGCCATGCCAAAAAATGTGGCTATCTATTAATGCAAACTTTAAAAAAGTGAAATCGTGTAGAAGTGTAATTGTGTCAAACCTGAAACAAGTCCCCAATCTCCACTTATTTAGTACTAAAGACATTGAATATGTTCATTTTCCAGATAATAATCTATTAATGGCAGAGGTGGGTTTAACATCACTAGACGGGTTTGCTGCAATAATGGGAGCAGCAAAAGAGCTGAAGGGGTTGGGCCTCTTGGTCCTAAACTCACCTCCGGTGGAAAGTGTAGGAATAATGCAATCCTCATCAAGACAGCTGACCGGTATAGGGGAGGCTTCGGGGCTTGATGGGAGGAAGAACTGAACCGAGAGAGAGATGAAGAAAAAGGGAGAATCTATGCAGGCTAAAACATTAGCACTGTTACCAGAGATCCAAACTCAGGTCCTCCAGAATTTGGGGGTGGGCCAACAATCTCTTTAATCAGTCAGGGCTTAACCTAATCTGCAGGGATCAAATACTTTAAACTCGAAGAAAATGAAGGAGCACCTATTACAAAAACGTGACATTCTGATGTTACAGGAGACCTGGTTGGTCAACCCTATTCAAATCGTTGAAGGTTTCAAGATCTATTCTCAATCAGCAATACAAAAAGCCAAAGGCAGACCTGCAGGAGGCCTGCTGATGCCATTAAACGCCAAATTAGCAAAGTCTAGATTGATATGCAACTCTAAAAGGGGTATTCAAATTTGTAAGGCTTCATTAAAAAAACAAAGTACTCCTATCGAGTTAATTTTTATAAATTTATAATGGAAACCCACCTGCTCCACTTTGCAGGACTTTTTGAATGACCTGTCCGAGTTATTGGAGAGAATAAGAGAAGAACTTGGAGGGATTCATTTAATACTTGGGGGAGATTTAAATTCGCAGTGTAAACCTTTATTAAAGAGAGGGTCGATTGAAATGTCAGGCAGAATAACGGAGAAAGGGAGAAGGTGGGTGGAATTTCTAGCAGGTTAATGGTGCATTAGCGGGGGACATCCTAGCTGTTTCAACTCATCAGGGATCCTCGGCCTCAATAATAGATTATCTTTCCCTTTGCTAATCTGCTCAAATATAATGTAACATTGAATATAGAGTGGGAGGGGGCAGTGACCATTCCCGGTTAGAGCTAATCTTCACAGATATGGCTTTCCATAGACAAACCAAGCAAGAACAGATGGTAGAGAATAGGAAAGAGAGGATTTGACTCATTAACTACAAAGGGGAGGGAGAGGATTTAAATAGCTACCTCCAAGATATCCCAGAGACTTTACTCCAAGATAATTGTAGACCTGAATCTTTTATCAAATTTATCTGGTCTACCTGCCCCCCTCCCCTCCCCGAGAGTGGGAGAAGGGAGGAAAAAACAAGTATACAGGTATATAGGCACTCCTTTGATGAAGAAATGTCATTCAGAAAAAAGATGTTGAACCAGAACCTTGGAAAAATAAAGAATGGACATAAGTGGGGTAGAGAAGAAAAGAGAATCAAAAACCCTTCTCCAGTACTATAAGCATTGGCCAACAGGTAGAGATAATTGTGCCTCCAGCATGATGGACAACAGATGTTGAAGTTAATTGGTAATAAAAACTCCCAAAACGCCTGGTCTGTCATTAATCAGCTGGAAGGCGACCCCAGTAGTGATCTTTGTAATTTGGTCTTGGAAGGAGGGTGGAGGGACCATCTTTCTAAGGTTTTTGAAGAACCAGAGGGGTCAACTGCCTTTCCTGTAGTAGAATCTTAATTTCTATGAACAAACTCTGGTGGACCTGATTGTGAATGGTTCCCCCTCTAAGGCAGCGGGGCCAAATGGGTTAACCTACCAAGTTTTGAGAAGTAATCCTTCCTCCTGGGCAACACTGTTAAATTGGCTTTCAAAGAAATCTTGGGGAGCCAAAGATTTCCGATTTCTTGGAAATGTGCAGTTACTATACTGTTGTTCAAGGGGGGGCGATCGGAAAGGGACCAGCGAACTATCGTCCGATAGCCCTCTTGGACATAGAAAGTAAAATCTATATGAGAATCCTATTGGGTGAAATTGAAAACTGGGTGAAGGGAAATAAAATCCTTTTGAAACTTCAAATGGGCTTTAGAAGGGGTCTGTCCACTGCACTAAATGGAGTGGCACTAAATGTTCTGAGTGACAAATCGCAGTGCATGGGAGGTCAGCCACTCTTTGGTGCCTGGGTGGATTTTTCTAAAGCCTTTGAAAAGGTTAACAGAAATCGCCTCTAGACAAAGTTAAGGGCTTGCGGCATGCCACAGGGGTTGTTGTTGATGCTAGTGGAACTCCACAAGAACACCATGGTCAGAGTACGCTTGGATAATGAGGGGTGGTTATGCGAGCCCATCAAGGTAGGAAGAGGAGTCCGACAGGGTTGCCTAGGGGCCCTCTTTTCTTCAATTTATACCTGGCGGATGCAGGGGATTATCTGCAAGCAGCAGCGTTAGCCAGCCCAGTGATTAATGGGAGTAAAGTACATTGGTTGGCTTACGCTGACGATTTGGTCCTGCTGGACAGTACAGCAGTAGGGCTACAGCATTTGCTTAACAAACTCTACTGCTACGCAAGAGAGAATGGCCTTTCATTGAACCCTGCCAAATCTAGGATTCTGGTCTTCAGACACAAATTAAAAAAGATCAATTATTCTCATTGGGAGATAGGAGGGCAGAGTATTGAAAAAGTGGAGGACCTAATTTATCTGGGTTATAAAATCTACGCCTCGCCAGTGATGTGTAAAGTAGAGCAAGATATACAGTCAAAATTCTCCCAACTTATCCCACAAATGAAAAAAATATCAATGAAATATGGTAAATTCTCTATCATTCCTTTGATAAAATATAATCAGGGCAAAGTGATCCCAGTGGTTGTGTACGGTTTATAGGTAAAAGTGTCACTCTGGCAGACAAATTGGCAAAGGTGGGAGGGGCAAATCTGGAAGAAGGTGCTTGGTCTTCCGGCAAGCCTTGCGGTTTCCTGGATCAGATTTGAACTGGGATTAAGATCATTAAAAGTCCAATCTGACTGGAAGTTATCCTCCCTGTATAGGCTGATCAAGAAAGCGCAGGAGGATACGCTTTACACAGGCATCAGAAACCATATGGAAACCAATAGATCAAATATGCAGACACATCTGGGGTTGTGGGTGGAGGAGACATTAATCAAAGCAGATTCAGACCTCCAGACTTTTATTGAGAATCCATTGAAGGCAAAGAAAACCTTGGATACAATGGTCTGGATTCTCACAATTGAAAACATGCGATCAAAGATGGATTCAAACTCATTCCTGAAAGGGGAAAACAACTGGGCGAAATTATACTTGGTGAGATTCCGTGACTGTAAAATAAGGAAAACATTCCTCAGAGTAAGACTGAATATAGCAGAATCTGGAGATGTGCCATCAAGAAGAGGAATGAGGGAATCAATTAAGTTCTGCTGTTCTAAGTGCAATATACCAGAGAATCGGACATTAAAGCATCTTCTTATGGAGTGTGGGGGAACCTGGGATTTAAGATCTCGCTTATTTGACAGATTTGGCATACATTTGCAAAGATTTCTTCCATGTTTGTTTTGGGACCGGCTAACATCCGGCCAGAACCAGGTTCTCTAAACTGCATGGTACGCGTGTTGAAGGGCTTTAACCTGTGTTTTAGAGAGCTACCTCCCCTTTGTAAATCTAAGATGCTTTTAATATAGGTCCCATACTTTTGAGCGGGAATGCTGTGATTGAAGGATTGTTATACTCAGTTGCTCCCAAGGGATTCTCCCCATTAGACATCTATGTTTTCATCTCTGCCAGCTGGATGGGTATAAACCCCAACTGGGACGGCTGGCTGAGGGGAGTACTGAGAGTAATGATTTGTGATTTAGTGTTCTTGTCTAGTTTTATCGGATTTGATCCTATATGTGAAGAGAAAAAAGAATATTGTTTGTAATTTAAGTTGTTTTGTCTGTTTAATTGTATATGTAAAAGGTTAAAAACTAAATACATTGATAAAAAAAAAACTGAAATGGGATACCTCTGTTGCAATTTTTGTGAATGTGCACAGCAAAACATTACATGGAGAGGGCGAAGAGGAGAAGGGACAAGGGGCATACTAGCCTTGTGCCTCTGCAAACCCTGTCGTGGTTGACTTTCCATTTAGAAAAAGTTGGGTGGTGGGTCCAGAGTAATTGGCTGATAAGGATTGCTGAAATCTCGCGCCCAGGCCCACCAATTGAAGCAATGTTTTGAAGTATGTCCAGTCTGCTGGTCGAAAGCCTTACGGGCATCCAGGGTTATAATTTCTGCTTTCAGATCCAAGTTTCCCGCGATGTCCACCAGATTGAGGGTTTTTCTGATATTGTCTTGTGTGCAATGCCGGGCGATGAAGCCTGTTTTATCCAGATGGATGAGCGACAGTAAAACAGTCATTAGGCGAGTTGCCAGGACTTTGGAGTACATTTTTGAATCGTTTTTGATGCGGTTAATCGGGTGATAAGAGTCAAGTGATTTGGGGTCTTTATTATGTTTCGGGTTAGTGGAGGTCTCCTGCATTGTGGGTGGTGGTGTTGTCCCTGCTTCCGGAAACGTGTTTGTTTAAGTGATTTGATGGACGCTGCAACTTCCAGATCTTTTATCGGCTGTACAAGTTGCGTAATATCTGCTACAGGGAGGGACGGGAAGGTGGCTCAGCGCAGATAGTCCTTCAAGGCCTCCATGTCCCGAGGGACAGCATCGGCAGGTGAAGTCGCAATGTGACACTTCATCAAGATGGCCACACCATCTTCAGCTCTGTGCAGTTAGGAGGGGTCAGGCCAGCGTGGTGGTGTTTGTTAAAGAAAATATTTCCCACGTACCGCTGATTTTGAATCGGAGCTGGACGGCATCATGTGGTGCAGTTTGGAGCGGTTTGTTCAGCATGAGGGCCGGTTGGTGCCCCAGCAGTTTCCAGTGCCTGTGGGACTTCTCAGAGGGGCGTGAGGATGTGGCTGCTGCAGTGTCAGCAGAGTCCGACAGCTGAATGTGCAGGGTGAAAAAGCCAGGAGCCTCAGTGTGGGAGCTGGGTTGCTGGAGCGACACAGGCCTGGTCCATCTGGGAGCTAACGCACGGCAGAAGGAGGCATCAGAGGTGCTCCCTGAGAGCCATATGTGGTGAGGTTCAGGCCCTGAAGGCGGCATTTGGTGAGAAGGGAGCCGCCCTGAGCCCAAGAAGATCTGATGCGGCATTAGCGCGGTGTGCGGCGTCCTGTGTGATACATGCAGTGGGTCTGCTTTTAGTGGCAAAGGACAACGGAGGGTGTCTGAGCACGGAGAACAGCAGCAGAGCGAGCAGGATGTGGAGAGCCTGGCCGGACAGTGTGTACATTCAGACTATTACGTGGGGCATGGAAGCTAGTGTCACCTTGGAGATGGTGGAAGCTGGAATAGCCTTATGGTAGCTAGTTTTACGGGGGCATTCATGTTCACACTGATATCACTTGAAGACACTGCTGAGCGTTTGCCGGCCTGGTGTACTGCTTGAGCCGTTTTTTGGCTGCATCTATTTGGATTGAGCTACTCTGATTCAGTGCCCTGGACAGTGCCTTTTTTGAATACTCTCCTGGTTGGGAAATGTACAAAGCTCCCATGAGCAGTTATTTATCCTGTGGGGCTTTTTGAGAGAACAGCTATGAATTGTTGGTGGATGGATTGCTGTTTGGTGGTATAGCGCCAATGGTGAAGGAGGCAAAAAGCAAGCAAAGCTCTCCTTTATGAATATGCAGGTGCCTGGCAAAACCAGACTCGGGGTGTCGTTGGGTGCCCCAGACCTCCAGGAAGACAATGGAGGTGCTGTGGCGGATTTGGCGGTGGCAGGTCCAAGAGATGTTCCTGCGCAGACCCCCACTTCATTTCTGGAAATCTGGAGAACCGGGTCTACAAGGGAGATCGGAAGCAACAGAGAATCAAGGAGGAGAGTGGGAGGATCTCCAAAGCTGAACATTGGATTGGAACATTGGAGGATACGAATTCAGAGATGTGCCAGGCCATTTGATCATTGCAGCAGGAGGTGGCTGACTTAAGGCTAAGAATGAAGATTTAGAAGCCTCAGTTCTGGATTATGTGTTGGATAAAACTGGGCACAAGGGAAGGAAACACTATTCAGCTGGACAAGAAATATTGAATGGTATGTCTGAGTTGGTCCTGCATGACGTCTGGCGCACATCAAACCCAGAAACGCTAGAGTACCCTTTCTATTCTTCAGTGCACAATGTGAGGTCACATATAGACTACATCATGGCCACCTCTGTTAGTTCAAAGGGCAGTGGATAGTTGCCTGCTGCAGAGGACCTTATCAGATCATTCTCCGGCAGTT
This sequence comes from Ambystoma mexicanum, assembly GCF_040938575.1. NCBI lineage: Eukaryota > Metazoa > Chordata > Amphibia > Caudata > Ambystomatidae > Ambystoma > Ambystoma mexicanum. The sequence continues at coordinate 881,917,013 of NC_090932.1, read as the reverse complement.
TGGCAGTGGTCTTTGCAGGGTGAGACTTCACAGCGGCCATTCTTGTGTTTGAAAGCACAAGCATTACATGATGTTGTGCTCAAGGAGGCTGTTTTGGATAGGATTACGGAATCTTTCAAGACAAATTTAGGGTCAGTCTCGTCCGTAGGCACTGGTTGGGGGATTTTCAAGGTCTACTTGTAAGGCCGGTGCATGGCCCTTCGAGTGCTTCAGGCAATCAGAGATAAGTTGATTTGCTTGAGGGAGTGCTGAAAGAGTTGCAAGCAAACATGGATAGTATGTGCCAGGACGAGGTGGGTGCCTATTAGATATGATATGATATGCATTGGTTTTGTTTGGAGCGTAAATGGATAGGGAAGTGCAGTACTTGGCATTTCCCCGCAGAGCTAGTCGGTATGGGGAGGAAGGTAGATCTGAGCAACATCTGGCGACTCTTGAGGTGAACAGAACTCTGTGGACAATGCAGTCTTTTAGGATATGGGGCAATTGGGAGCTGACCGAGAACTTATCTTGGGGGGGAGGGGTGGGGGGGGGGGGCGTTTCATAAATGTTATGTATCCTTATATAGTGAAAGCAGTGAGAAGGTCCATGCGGCAATTTGTGCGTTTGTCAGCGAGAGCCCATTGCGGATATTGGATGAGGAGGGTTGTATGAGTCTTGTGGTACCAATAACGGTAGAGGATATTACGACCGCAATGAGGACTTGCCTTCTTCCACGGTTCCAGAGTCAGGGTTTACGGCCAATTTCTATGAGGATTTCGGCCCGAATGTGGCCAATCATTTGCTACATGTGTGGCAAGAATCTATGCTGACTGACAGGCTCCCCTCTACTATGAGAGGGTATTCTATCTGATCTTAAAGCCGGACAAAGACTCTTCAGAGTGCATCATACAGACCCATTTCATTGATACATTCAGACACCAAGACCTTTTCTCATGGACAGGCTTCTCCCTCTTTTGTCATATCTGGTTAATTTGGTTCAGTCTGGCTTCATACTCTGGCATTCCATTAAGCTTACCTTCACATCTTTTGCAATTCTGGCACAAATCGATGCGAAGGTGCAGGCGATGGGGGCCCTACTAGACATGGAGAAGGCTTTCGATTAATTTTCATGAGATTAGTTGTTTGTATTGGAAATGGTTGCACTCACAATATTTATGAAAGTGCGTACGGTTACTGTATACAGATGTCACGGTTCTGATTGGGGTGTTGGGCCATCGATCAGCAGCATTTCTGTTTGTGGGGGTGGGGGGGACGGACGAGACCAGGGTGCCCCCTGTCACCACTTCTATTTGCACTTGTGATGGAACTGCTTGCAGTTAGTTTGAGGTTGTTGCATTGACAGAGGAATTGCAATGGGTGGAGGCACGTGAGCTGATATCATTGTATGCCGACGATGATATCCTTTACGTCAAGGACCAAGTGATTAATTTTATCCCCCCCACCCCCCAAAAGAGATTGAACATTTTGGGAAAGTATTTGTATTTTGTATTTGTATTTTATTTATTTGTATAGTGCACCCGGCCCTAGGGCAGCTGGGCGCATATCTTAGAGCTATGAAGCTCTTAGTCGATACAGTTACATAGGAGAGTACAGTTACACAATTACAAAGTTACATTAACAATAAAACAAGACACAGGATGAGAGTGCAAAGGGCATAACCGCAGCCGCAGACATGCTAGTAAACACACATGGACGCCTGGCTGTCAAGTTCATGCAACCAATGTGTAGATTTTCTTTTGAAGATATGGAAGGATGGTTCCGCTCTAATGGAGGTCGGCAGTGTGTTCCATAGCTTAGCCGCCTGGGCAGGAAAGCTAGAACCCCCCCCCCGCCCCCCCCCCCGAGTTCTGCAGCTTAAATCTAGGAATGGACATAGTGTGGGTTTGGGCCGATCTTAGGGGCCTTGAAGTGTGTGGTAGGAGGCTGTTTGAAAGGTAAACTGGGGCAAGGTGGGCTCTGGCTTTGTGTGTTAAGGCTAGGGTTTTGAGAGCGATTCTGTGTTTGACAGAGCCAATTAAGTTTACGTCTTGTATCTGATATATGTGACTTCTTTGGGATGTTAAGGGCAGCCCTAATAGCGTTGTTCTGAATCACTTGTAATTTGCACATGTTTCTAAGGCTCGTCCCTAGAAAGAGTGATTTACCATAGTTGATTTTGGACAAAACTAACGTTCTAGTCAGGGTGATGCAGTTGGGTGTCGTGAGGAAAGGCCTACACGCGGTAATAAGCTTGCAGGTGTAGGCGGATGCTGCAACAACAGCATTGGTTTGTCTATTGAAGGATAAGGTGTCATCCAAGTAAATGCCTAGGGTGTTAGTATTGTTGGAAGCTAAAATGGTGTTGCCGTCAATAATGAAGGATTTGAAAGAAGGGTCTAGTTTGTTCAGTCTGGAACGGGAGCCAAGTATTAGTATCTCAGTTTTCCCGTCATTTAGACAGAGTCCATGAAGGGCCATACAAGCTTGGATTACTGAGTAAATACTGTTAAGGACTTTAGAATCTTCTAAGTGATTTCCTGAGATTGGGATTATTAGCTGGGTGTCATCGGCATAATTAGTATACGAGACACCCATGGAGTCAAGAATATCGAATAATGGCTTAGTAAAGACATTATAGAGCGTAGGGGAGACGCATGATCCTTGAGGGACCCCACAAAGTACAGGAGATGGTTCAGCAGAGGCTGAGGGAGAGAAAACTCTCATAGTTCTATTAGCAAGGAAATAGCTAATTCAAGAGGTGGCGGAGTTATAGAAGTGTGCAGCTGATTTTAGGTGTGGGCATAGTATTTGGTGGTTGACAAGGTCAAAGGCCGCTGATGGGTCGAGTAATAATAGGAGTGCTAATTTACCATCGTCTTTTATGTCATGCATTTGTGTTACAAGGTCAATCAAAGCCGTTTCTGTGCCATGTCTAGGGCGGAAACCTGATTGTCTAAGGCCCAGGAGACTGTTGGTTTCTAGATATGCTTGAATTTGTAAGTAAGCGGCGCGGTCCAGTATTTTTAGTAGAAACGGCACTGTTGTAATAGGTCTGTAATTAGAAGGGCTGCTAGGGTCCAGCGAAGGTTTTTTGAGGAGTGGAATAACCCAGGCATCTTTTAAGCTATCAGGTATCATGCCTGTTTTGAAAGAGGCATTGATAAGGCTAGTGATGAAAGGGGTGAGGTCCTGCACAGCCGCTTTAATGATAGGGGCTGGGCAGGAGTCACCTTGACAATTGGACGGTTTTAATTTTCTGATAATGTTAACCACTTCCCAAGTGTCTAGTGGCGAGAAGCTGAATGGTTTGATAGATGGATCAGGGTCAGTCTTATTGTTGGTAGATTTCTTGTGAGCAGGGTTGGTCGGCAAGAGTTGTTTTTGTTTGGTTCATTTTAATTTGGAGCGTCGATATTTTGTCTAATAGTGCCTTCTGGATGTTTGTACACCACGCAGCATCAGTGATACAGTTGTCAGTAGGGGCAATGGGAGATTCAAGCTCTTTGAGAATCTTGAACAGTTCTTTTGTATTAGATTGAGCGTGAATGATACATTCATTATAGTTATTTTTTTGGCTAGAATGATAGCTTCTTTATAATTGGAGGAAGCTATGGTCAAGGTGGTTTTGTTATTAAGTGATTGACAGTTTTTCCAACGTGCTTCTGCATTTCGTTTAGTTTTGCGTAGTTCTCTCAACTGCGGTGTGTACCAGGAATTAAGATGGGAGCGTGGTTTGGCTTTGCGCATTTTTAGTAGGGCAATAATGTTTAAAGCTTTCAGGATAGCCCGATTATAGGCGTCAACCAAAACTGTAGGGTCCTCAGAGTGTAATGTATTGTTAAGAGTAGGAATGAGGGGGGCAATTTATCTGTGGTAATGTTTTTCTTTTTACGAGTAAGGGTCGCTGGTGCAGTGTTAATAATGGGACAGCGAGGAGAGGCGTTGATGGGGAATGTTAACTTGTTGTGGTCTGACCAAATGCATGGTGTGATGGTGGTCAAATTGATATTGCAGTTACGGTCAGCAAGCCAATCTAAGGTTCTACCTTTGTTATGAGTCGGTTCAAAAATGTGATGGGTATAACCTAGGTCTGTAAGTGTACTGGCTAAGTCATTAGCATTAGTGTCTGCTGGGTCATTAAAGCCAAGGTTGAAGTCTGAGTATTAAACTTTGCGAGTTAGGTTTGGCATTGTTGGTAAGGAGAGACAGAATGTCCTCGGAGAAGGCTGAGGTTGGACCAGGTGGTCAGTAAATGATGTTTAATGTAACCGTCTGGTTGGAAGATGGAGGCAATTTGAGAGATAGAGATTAAGCCGAAGAGATCAGGAGGTTAGGAATGGCTGTCCAGGTTGCAGGAATGAAAGTGTCCAGGTTGCGAATTAATTGCTCGAAGTCTGTCTTGTTCCCACTGACAGAGAGCACCAGCGGGACTCACGGTTTGGAAGAGTATAGATGGAAGCAGTCGATGGTTCGATGTCTAGGAGTGATGGTTAGTAGGGATGATTTGTCATTGTTAAAAAAATAACCGCTTAATGTACTTGGATAGTTTGACTTGGAAGGTGGATCATTGGGTTATCCTCCCTCTTACGTTACTAGACCGGATAGCTATAATGAAAATGGTGTTTTTTCCCCAAGTGCCTGTATTTTTTCCTGAATGTCCCAGTTTGGCCTGTTGCTTCATTCTTTAAGACGGTTAGGTCACTGTTGATTAAACTTGCTTGACATCCGAAACAGCCAAAAATTAAATGTGAAACTGACGAGAACGTCTGAGCAGGGGTCCTGAATGCGCACAATCTGGAGTTGTATTGTCCGTCTGCCCAGGTATCGTTTGCATTGTATTGGATGCCGGTTTCTCCGTCGTATCCGCATGTGAGGGTGGAAAAACAGCAGCCCATCCCTATTCCTCACAGGTGGCATTGGTGAGGATGAAAGTGGATGAGACTTGCCGGTTTGATACTCCTGGTAAGGAGGTAAGAGATGCTTAAGGCTGAGATGCTCAATGTTGAGCCTTGCTACCTCCCGTGGTTGTGCATGGATGTACTGCTATGTATTCCTTATTCATGAGCATGTGAAACTTGTTCCTTCTCCCGATGCTGGAGAAGGAACAAGTTACTTGCCTGTAACTGTTGTTCTCCAGCATGGGTCTGGCATGGATTAAAATGCGAACCCTCCCGCCTACCCCTCTGCGGCTCTTCTCTTGGTCCTACTGCCACTTTACGTGCTACCAAATCTGAAGATGGCTGCCAGGGGAGGCGCTTAGGTAGAGGGCAGTCATTGGCTGGGGGCAGTATGACCCAGAGACCATTGATTGGTTGTTAGGAGAAAGACAGTTCAGAAGTGAAACTGAACTCTTCTTTAACGAGGATTCCCAGCCTGACTGGGAATATTCATAAGCATGTGAATCCATGCCAGACCCATGCTGCAGAACAAGAGTTACAGCTATGTAACTTGTTCCTTACATTCATTTTATTTTAAATAGAAGGTAGGACTTTTACTGTGAAACGGTACTTCAAACGACAATAGGACATCGATATCTATACCCACAAATCTCAAAATGTTCCTATGTATTGTACAGTCCAACCAACTCTATGGAATTAAAACATTTTAAATTGCCTTAAATGCAAGCTGGCAAGACCCATAGCCTAAACCACACTCATAAAGGTGATATTGTGCTGCAACGCCCGATCCATTGCTCAATTTTACTCTTCGGAGTGTTGGGTATTTTGTACAATTGCACACGCAGCAATTATGTAAACAGTATGGAACACTTCATTTGCTATAAAAGGTGCCTGCATTTTGCAGCTACGAGGAATGCTGTTGCTTCACACACATGAATGTTCAGGGTCGCCCTTATCCATTACTCCACCGTGAGAATGCACAGCCAAGAATTGCAAGAACGTTCTCAAACTGTCTTTACTCTACTGAGGTGTTTCTGCCCAGGCAGAGTTTACAAACCTCGCTTTTGCCAAATTTGAATGGCGTCCCAGGCCAAGGGAATGAAGGTACATCGGCTGCAGCAGGTAGCTTGCCTTATTTCCATTTTATGTCCTGTTAAAACCAGAGCTGTAACCATGAGAAGGGGGTTGAGTTCTTTTTATGCAACATTTATTTTTATAGGAGTGCCTGTACCACTTGCATATATTTCATATGTACACTTTACCATGTGTCAAGACTGGATATGGAAGAACAAGTTACTTCTTACCTTGTAACGTTCTTTCGATGGGATGTTCCTCAGACGTATTCCTTATCTTTGATAATTCGTCTCCAGCTTGCTGGCCTCAAATGTTTTCTCTGTAGAGGGCGCTGCGCGTCGACGTCCGCCGAGTCAATGTCCCTCGACAGCCACCGTATCGGCGCTGACGTCACCATGCCAATAAATAGCCACGCGCTGCGTCCGTTGCTCAGTTCCGTTTTGTAGCATAAGATAAGTCATGCCTGAATTGATTATTGACCTTGAAGGAGCGTAATCTGCAACCACAAGGGAAGTATTACTCCGGGGATGGATGGGAGGGGCGATAAGGAATACGTCGCAGGAACATCCCATCGAAAGAACGTTACAAGGCAAGAAGTAACTTGTTCTTCGAAGGGATTGTGTCCTCTGACGTATTCCTTATCTTTGATAGACTCCCATAGCAGTGGCATGTAATTGGAGGTGGGAGTAATAATGTCATGTATCCCTTTTAGGAATTAACCAAATGTAATACGGCTTTGCCAAATCTGGTCTCTTGACTAGTGGAGGAATCCAGGTTGTAAAATTTTGTGAATGTATGTGCGGACGACCATGTGGCAGCTGCACATATGTCTCGGACCGGTACCCCTCTTTGGAGGGCCGAAGAGGCTGCGATACCCCTGGTTGAATGAGCCCTAAGATTTTGGGGTGGCTCTTTCCCTGCTAGTTTGTAACATTCCAGAATGGCCAAAATAATCCACCTGGAAATGGTCTGTTTTGTTATGGGTAGTCCCAATTTGTGACCTGAATATCCTACAAACCGTTGGTCTGCTTGCCCAATCCTAGCCAGTCTGCTGATGTAAAAGCTCGCCTTGGGTCCAGCCTACGTAGCCTTTCTTCCTCTTTCCCCGGATGGGGAGGAGGGTAGAAGGAAGGTAAGGTAATTTTCTGAGTGATATGAAATTCAGAAACCACCTTTGGGAGGAAATTAGGCTTCACCTGTAGGACAACTTTGTCCTTATGGAAAATTGTATTGGAGGGGTTTACAAGAGAGCTTGTAATTCGCTCACCCTCCTAGCAGATGTTAGTGCTACCAATAGGACAGTTTTAAGAGTGAGAAATCTCAGCGAACAAGAGTGGAGTGGTTCGAATGGAGTACCCAGTAGGAAATTTAAGACTAAATTTAAGTCCCATAAGGGAACTTGGAATGGCCTTGGAGGATAAACATTAGTTAATCCCTTGAGAAATTGTATTACTAGAGGTAGTTTGAAATACGATGGTTCCTCCGCAGTGCGTTTGAAGATTGAAAGCGCTGCGAGATAGCCTTTTACAGTGCCAACTTGAAGGCCTGAGTTTGCCAAGTAGAGTAGAAACGATAACACCGTTGGTGTACCACATGAAAAAGGGTCGATATTCCCTTCTCTACACTAGCTGTAAAATGTGTTCCAACGGCAGCGGTATAAAGACTTTGTTGCTGGCCTTCTGGCCGAAAGCAACACCTCCATGACGTCATCAGGGAGGTCCCAATCCTTGTACCTCACCCTTTCAGAAGCCAAGCGTGAAGGTTGAGGGTTCTGATGCCTGAATGGAGAACCTGACCTCCCTTCTGTGAGAGAAGATTCTCTTTGAGTGGAAGACGGATTGGAGGACAGATGGACATATCTAGAAGGTCCGAGTACCACGTTCTCCTGGCCCAGTCCGGGGCAATTAGGATCATGGTTTTCCGGAATCTTCTCAACCTCCTGATCATTTGAGGATTAACAGGGACTGGTGGAAACGCGTAAAGGAGTGGGAACTCCCAGTCCACTATGAACACATCCCCTAGAGCTCCTCTCGGGGGAAATTCCCTTGAACAGAACAGATCGCACTTCTTGTTGGTGCTGGTGGCAAACAGATCCACCTGAGGGGTTCCCCAAAGGGCGAAGATCTCTTGAAGGACTTCCTGAGCTAGCTCCCACTGTGCTCTTCCTGCTCAGAGCGTCCGCTGTCAGGTTCTTCTCTCCGGCTAGGTGGACTGCCGATAGAGAGATTCTTTCCTGAATTGCCCAAAACCAGAGCTGAATTGCCCCTCTGCACAGTGGCAGTGACCCTAAGCCTCCTCTTTTGTTGAGGTAGTGCATGGCCATCGTGTTGTCCGTCATCATCAGGACATTTCTCCTCTGTACTGATGGCAGGAAAGCTTTCCGCGCTAGTCTGATTGCTCTCAGCTCTAATAGGTTGATGTGTAGTCTGGACTCCGATGGAGACCAAAGACCGCTGATGGTCAAGTCATTTGCATGGCCTCCCCACCCCGTGAGTGAGGCGTCTGTGACTACCGTTATCTCTGGCCATTGTTGCCAAAACAGTTCTCCTTTCAAGATGTTCTCTGGATAGGCCCACCACTGAAGGTCGTGGGCTACCTTGTCCGGAATCCGGAGGAGATCTGTCATTCTCCCTGAGAATTGCGACCACTGAGTTCTCAGTGCCCACTGAAGAAATCTCATTCTCAGGCGAGCCTCTGGCACAAGGAAGATGCAGGATGCCATGAGGCCCAGCAACCTCAAAAAGTCGAAGGCTGGGAGACGCTGGGCATTTCGAAACTTGGTGACCCATCTGCAGAATATCTTGAGCCCTCACCTCTGGTGGCGAGGCTTTTCCCAGGGAAGTGTCCAGGACCGCTCCAATGAACTGGAGTCTCTGATGGCATCATCTGTGACTTCTTTAAATTGAGGGCGAAGCCCAGTTTGTGAAGGAAGTGGCAGACATAATCTAGCTGGATCTGAGCTTGTTCCGAAGATACAGCTCTGATCAGCCAATCGTCCAGGCAGGGGTAGACGTGGATCCCTTCCCTCCTTAGACTCGCAGCCACTACCGACATTAGCTTGGCGAAGACCCTCGGGCGGAGATCAGCCCAAATGGCAGAACTCGAAATTGATAATGAGAGTCGCCAATTGCGAACCTCAGGTATTTCCTGTGTTTGAGATGGATTGGCACATGGAAATAAGCATCCTGGAGGTCCAGAGATACCAGCCAGTCCTGAAGCTGGAGGGCCTGAAGGATCTGAGAGAGAGTTACCATCTTGAACTTGCCCTTCCTGAGGAACCTGTTCAATTCTCCTAAGTCCAGGATGGGTCTCAGTCCTCCGTCCTTCTTTGGTATGAGAAAGTAGGGGGGAGGACCAGCCCTTGGTCGTGTCCGCTACAGGTACCGGTTCTATGGCACCTTTCTCTAGCAGGTCTATAATTTCCTGCAAGAGGAGCGGATCTGGAATTTTTAGAGAGCTGTGCCCCGGTGGATGACTCTGAGGGATGTGTAGGAAGGGTAGGCAGTAACCCTGGGCAACTGTCTCCAATGCCCAAGCATCTGACGTAATAGCCTGCCATTACATCAGATGGTGAGTTAACCTGCCCCTTACAGGTGTTTTGTGTGGAAAGACCTCAGAGTGGTTTGGGGGAGGCTGATGCAGATGCCGAGGGTAAAGAGGCACCTGCTGCGGCTTTAGTACTTTTGACCCATCCACCTCGGGTGGATCTCCTTTGGCCTCTTTGAGCCGGCTGTCCTCTGCCTTTCCCAAATACGGAATAATAGCGAAAGGACTTTCCTCTCCCAGAGGTTCCTGACGGGCGAAAAAGAGTTTGGCGGATAGCAGCTCCTAAAGATGTTGCCGCTGCTTTAGATGTCTGCAACTTTTCCAGACTGTCATCAGCCTTTTTACCGAATAAAGAAGAGCCGCCAAAGGGCATATTCAAAAGTCTGGCCTGTACATCTGGAGCAAAGCCAGACTTTCGCAACCACGCATGCCTGCGGATTGTCGTACTTGCCGCCATGGCCCTGCTGACACTGTCAGCGGAATCAATGCCAGTTTGAAGTGACTCGCACATGGCATCTTTGCCATCTTTGATGATGTTAAGAAAGGCTTCCCTTTCCTCTCCTTTCGGTATGCAGTCAGCCGCTGATGAAGCACACTCCCACAGTGTGTGACTGAACCTGGCGAGCGAACAGGTGGCGTTGATGGACTTCAACGCCATACAACAAGCAGAAAAGACTTTTCTTGCCATAGAATCGTACCTTTTGTCATCTCTATCCTGTGCGACAGTAGGGTAAGCGGATCTGCTGCTTGATGAAGTTGCCACTTGAACCACGAGGCTCTCTGGAGTCGGGTGTTTTGATAAGTATTCAGGGTCAGCCGCAGCTACCCTATACTTGGCTGACAATCTTTTATTGACTGCAGGGATAACCTCAGGAGTTTCCCAATTAGATGAAATCTTCGTTTGCAAGGCTGCATGGAAGGGGACCACAGGGTCCTCCTGTGGACCTTTGCCTAGTATGTCTGTCAGGTCATCCTGTTGAAAAACAGGTGAAGTCGCAGACCGACCCATAAATTCAATAATCCTTGCCATCAGGGTTCTATGGGGTTTTTCGGCATGTTCCCCTGGGTCTGGTTTGACAAATTCCACTTCTGGAAAACTGTCCAGCCCACTTGCCTCATGTAATGATTCCTGTATGTCTTTCAACCTTCTTTCCTCAGAGGTAAAATCCTCTGAAACAGGTAGTGTGGTCCTCTGCAACCCGAAGGTTTCCTGGTCAGAATCCTCCCCCTCTTCATAGATTGAAGATAATCCGGGGTACTCTGACCTCGGAAATGGTGTAAAACCCATTTCTAAGGCAGAAGGAGCCAAACTCGTCATTATTGGGCGAGAAAGCGTCAATGTCGTCGACGCCGAAGTGGCAGGCTTCGAAGGCGCCGAGAAATGCATTGAGAAAACTGGAAGAGGTCTCGAAGAACTCAAGAGGATCGGGACCTACTCGAGGATGTCGATGACAGTCTCGGCGTTGTGCCGGAGGCTCTTGGTATCACCGTTGGCTGTGAAGTAGCCGTGGTTTTCTCTTTCATCAGCGTCGACGATGGCGTCGAAGATGGTGCCTTCTTACCCGATGGCCCGTGGCGCTCTCGGGTGGATTCTTTCGCCGGGTGCAGCGACTTGCGGCGTTTCGATTTTTTGGGGTTTTCACCCGGGGTATCACCCTCAGCTGTCTTCGAGGGGGTTGAGGCCGCTTTCTCGAAGACGCTTAGCATTTTCTTCCTGAATTCCTCCCACTCAGCCTGAGAGCTGTGTTTTGTGGGGCAGGAGACCCTTTCTGACGAAACAGAAGATGACGAGGAAGGGGATCTTCGACGTCTCTTCTTTGAGTGTCTAGATCTCGACGTATTGTGGGAGCTACTTCGAGACCTAGAATGGGAATGCTTTCGATGGCGAGGAGACGAATGCCTCGATCCGGCCGAAGAAACTTTCGAGAAGGTTTTGACTTACTTACCTCTCTCGAGCTTCCCCTTGCGCTCCTTCAAGGCTTTCGCCGTCATGGGCATGCAGCCCTCACACTCCGAACAATGGTGCTCGACTCCCAAGCACCACAAGCGGATCCTGTGTGGATCTGTTATCGACATTTTCTTACCGCAGCCGACATTTTTTGAAGCCGGGCCGCGGAGTGGTCGGTTCCAATGAAGAAGCCATCGAAAACGAGTTGGTATTTCGAGTAAATATAAGAGGTTTTATCTGACTGAACTGAGCAACGATATTCCGAGGCCCCACAAAGCGCGGAAAAACGAAACTGAGCAACGGACGCCGCGTGTGGCTATTTATGGGCATGGTGACGTCGGCACCGATACAGTGGCTGTCGAGGGTCATCGACTCGGCGGACGTCGACGCGCAGCGCCCTCTGCAGAGAAAAAATTTCCGAGGCCAGCAAGCTGGAGACGAATTATCAAAGAAAAGGAATACGTCGGAGGACACAATCCCTTCGAAATGTAGTTATGTATTTAAATTTTACAGACCAGTCTAGGGGCTTCTCAGAGTGACAGCAGGCAATTTGTGAGAGAAACCAGATATAAGCATTGAAAAATCTTATGTCCTTATTGTTTCTTCTAAAAAAAATAGTTTGACATAACCAAAAGTAGACAATTAGCAGTAACAATTACCTCTAGTGCATTCAACTGTAGAAGACACTAACTTCTTCAAATCTTGGGCCGCAGAGATTTGAAAACACTCTTTCAATTAACATAACATAAAAGATAACCGGCTTCAATGAATAGAGGAAGAAATAACTTTCTAATCCCTGCCACCTTAAAAACGTCTTTATAATGTCATGGAGCCAAAATGGAGGTGAAGGTGTAGTTTGGAAAACGCGGACAGAGTTTGTTGAAGGGGCGGAATCTGGTGAAGGTACAGTGTCTGATAGAGCTGGAGGGGTAGGCGGGAGGGTTTGCATGTGAATCCATGCCAGACCCATGCTGGAGAACAACAGTTACAGGCAAGTAACTTGTTCCTTCTCCAGCATGGGGTCTGGCATGGATTCACATGCTCATGAATAAGGAATACATAGCAGTACACCCATGCACAACCACGGGAGGTGGCAAGGCTCAACATTAAGCATCTCAACATTAAGCATCTCTTACCTCCTCAACAGGCTCACCTTCAAGCAAACAGGTTGCGCAGCACTGCTTGGCAGACTCTGGACTCCCTGTCAACGCAGAACTTCGTGAAGGTGTGTATTGACCTCCACGTAGCAGCACTGCAGATGGCCAGGAGGGGCAGATCAGACAGGAGTTCCAGCGATCGCTCTGGTTGAATGGGCTCTAGGACAGCCAGGCAACGGTCGGTTTGCCAACCGGTGACAATGGGTGATACAGCCGGAGAGCAACCCAGAAATGGAAGCCTTGGAGAGGGCCTTCCCATGGTTCACAGGGCCAAAGTTCACAAAAAGTTGCGATGTCTTCCGGAAACTCTTTGTGCGGCATGACATAGAACTTCAGTGCTCTAGCCACATCTAGCGTGTGCAAAGTCCTTTCAGCCGGCAACAAAGGCGTCAGAAAAAATACAGGTAACACTAAGGGCTCGTTTAGATGAAAGTCCGACGGCACCTTGGTCATTAAGGAGGGGTGCATCCGCAGCACCACCCCTGTGTCTGGAAAAGTCAAGTAAGGAGGCTTACAGGACAGGGCCTGAATCTCTCCCACTCCTCGTGCAGAGGTGATGGCCACGGGGAACGCTGTTTTCCATGGCAAAAACGTCAGCGATGCTGAGTGCAAAGGCCCGAATGGAGAACTCATGAGCCTAGTCAGAACCACATTGAGCTCCCACGCCGGGGCCTTCACCGGCGGGAACAAACAGAAAAATCGTTTGATTAACTCGACCAGACGGTGCAACCATAACGATGACCGTCCCAGAGCTCTTGTGTAGTGGGAGATAGCCACCAGATGAACCTTGATGGAAGCATGAGCCAGGCCTGCTTTGGCCAGCGACAGTAAATACGGCAGCACCTGCAGAGCCGTAGTTCGCAGAGGGTCGATTTTCTGTGCACGGCACGAGAGGGCGAGCCTCTTCCACTTAGGTTTGTAGCATTTCAGTGTAGATGAAGCCATGGCCTTGGCAAGCACCTCCTTGCAGTCCGTCGGGATATCGTCTCCCCCAAACTCAAGCATTGCAGGAGCCAGGCCTGCAAGTTCAGCGACCCTGGGTCATGTGCAGAATCGCGCCTCCTTCTCTGGCAAGATCTGCAGCCGCCAGAAGCTTGACTGGAGGGGACGCTGACAAGTCCAGAAGGTCCGGGTACCATATCTGTCTCGGCCACACCAGTGCGACGAGTATCATCCTGCACCGGGACCGTCTGAGTTGATTGACTAGTCGAAGAAGCAACAGCAACGGAGGAAACGCATACAGGAACAGGCTGTCCCAGGGAAATGAGAATGTGTCCCCGATGCTCCCAGGCTGGGGAAACCTGCTGGCGAAACTCCAGCACTTTATGTTCGACACCGTCGCAAACAGATCAATCTGGGGATTGCCCCATCATTGGAACAGAAGATCTACTTGGTCCTGCCGAAGCTCCCACTCGTGGCAAGAGCGCAGCTCTCACTGAGGGAGTCGGCGACTCTTCACTCTTGCCAGATGAAACTGTATCAGGAACATCCCCTGGGCAACTGCCCAGTGCCATAGGTCCTGAGCCTCCCTGGAGAGCGCTGGGGATCTTGTGCCCCCCTGCTTCCGGATGTAGAACATCGCGGTGGTGTTGTCCGTGAAGACCCGCACCACCTTGCCCTTGAGGGACATTAGGAAGGACTTGAATTTGAATTTCTTTATTTATAAAGCACGCCTGGCCCACGGGCATCTGGGCGCATATCTCAGGTTAGGTTACAAAGATATATAATACAGCATGTAGTACAGCAAAGAACGTGAGACATGTATAGTCACAATTTACAAAATTTACAATACAGGGTATAGACAGGTCATATGCATACTAGGTTTACAATAGCAGGTAAATACAGAGATGAATCAGAGTATGGTAAGATGTGGTCAGATAGCGAGTAGGGTCGCTGCTTAATTGTCACTATCCTGAAGCCACAGTTTAATTTTACATTTGAAGGCATGAGGGGAGGGTTCAAACCTGAATGTGGAGGGCAGCGAGTTCCATAATTTGTTTGCTAGCACCGGGAAGCTGCAGCAACCAAAGGGCCCAAAACACTGCGTGCAGCGCCAGTACGTTGATATGCAACAACCTCTCCTCTGATAGCCACAGGCCTCTTGTGTGGAGATTTTTAGTGTGCGCACCCATCCTTCCAGGAAGGCGTCCTTCGTGACTGTCGCCTGATGAGGTGGGTTCTGGAAGTCTGCACCTGCCGACAGATGCGCGCAGACTCCCCACCACTGTATCGCTAGACAGAAACTCTCGTTGAGTGATCTTGTCATCGAAGCTTCCCGATACCTGAATCCAACAGGCGTAGAGGAACTCTTGCAGAGGGTGCATCCGCAGCCTGCACAGCCGAATGAAGTATATGCATGACATCATGCCGATGGACCTCACCATTGCGATCTTCAGGGCCAACAGCCGTTGTACCTTGCCTAGGATGGCTGCCATCCTCTCCTCCGACGGAGACGCCAGGCACGACAGTGTGTTGAGCCGAGACCCCAGAAACAGTGCGTCTTGTGATGGCACCAAGCAGGACTTCGCATAGTTCACCAAGAACCCCAGCTCTGTCAGCAGCTGGACAGTCACTGCCGTGTGTGCGACAGCGGTCTCCCTCGATTTCGCTCAGATGAGCCAGTCCTCCAGGTAGGGGTAAACGTGGATCCCTTGTAGACGCAGCCGCGTCTTCACTGGAGCCAGGCACCCTTGGCGCAGAGTTCAATCTGAAAGGAAGGGCCTTGAACTGGTAATATTGCCCTTGAACCACGAAGCGCAGAAACCTGCGGTGTCCCTTGTGAATGGGGATGTGAAAGTAGGCATCCTCCAAGTACAGCGACTATAGGAAATCTCCTTCCAACTATCCTAGCACGCGCTGAAGGGTGACCATCCGAAACTTCTGGGATCTGATGTACTTGTTCAGACGGTGGAGGTCTAGGATGGGACTCCAACCGCCAGTCTTCTTGACGAGGAAGTACCGAGAGTACACTCCAGAGCCTCTATGGAACAAGTTCTATCGCGCCCTTCCGCAGCATGGCCCGCACCTCCAGCAGAAGCTGAGGGACATGGTTTTCTTGCCTGGCCACTGGTGGTATGCAAAAACACTTTCGTTGGAGTTCTAGGGTGTGTCCGTGGGCCAAAGCATCCAGCACCCAACGGTCGGGGGAGATCGACTTCCACACACTGACGTTCGCCAGCCGGCCTCCCACAAGTGTGCGCAGGTGGGGGCCCGACGTCATGGCCGGTTCAATCTTGCTTCGCCGTGGAGGCGCCGCCTTGAGGACCTTGTCGACGACAGCGACCTCCTCCAGACTTGCTGCGGCTCCTGCAGGCCTCCTGGGTCGAAGAGCGGGACGGTTGATAGTAGGACGAAGAGCTTCCCCTGAAGCCTTTTGAGGAACCTTAGGGTTTACCCACGGAAGCCCGAAACGATGGCCGGCGCTGCTGAAGCGTGCCCAAGGCACAAGACGTCTCGGTGTCCGCCTTGATGGCCTGCAGAGACTTGTCCAAGGTCTTGCCAAACAAATTGTCCCTGTCAAAGGGCATGTCCAATACCCTCGATTGCACATCCAGACGAAAGTTAGTGGCCCTTAACCAACCTCGCCAACTAAGGCAAACGCTGTTGCCCATTTGGCAGAACCCTGTGTTGGCAATATACGTGGCCACTGTGATGGCATGGTCCGATGCCACCTCGCCCTCCTGCAGGATCGCCAATGCTTCTGCTCTCTTGCCATCTGGAAAGAAGTCCAGGAGGGTAGTGATTTTAAACCAGAGCTCCCTGTCATAGCGCTCCACAATGGCAAGGGCGTTGGCCGCCTTGATGGTCATCGCTGCCGATGTGATGTCTCGTCCCATAGCGTCCAACTTTTTCCCCTCGCTGTCCGGAGGGAGGAGGTTGTTAACGCAGAAGAGCCAGAAGATTTCTTCCTCGCCACCGCAAGACCATCAAATCCGGGGAAGGCTGGGGCCTCAAAACACTTGGGTGCAGAGTCAGGCACCCTGTACTTCTTTTAGTACCGGTCCCTCTTCGCCGGGGCCGAGGACGGGTTTTTCATAAGGGACAGTCCTGCATCCCAAATGTTGTTTAACAGAGGGATTGACAGCACAGGCTTCCTCTTCACCTCACAGCGTTAGTACAGGAAACCCTCTTCTTTTCCTTGGGAGTCAGTTGAAAGATGTCCAAGGCCCTCGAGATCATGGCATGGAACGAGCCTATCTTGTCGGGTGGCGAAGCTCTGGGTGTCGTTGCCGTGTCTGTATCCTCCCTCAGTGGAGGTGAGGGGGGGCAAAGGGTGACAAGGCAGTGGAGGATGAACTCTCCTCTTCTTGGCAGGGGGCGCACCTGATGGCCCCGGTACCGCAGGATCCTCCAGTGCCGCGGGGTCTTCCGTCGGCGGAAGAGGCATCCTCATCCGAATCTCTGAACCCAAGGTGTGAAGTGCCTGGAGGATGTCCACAGAGATGTCCGATGGGGTTGAGGTGGTTGCTGAGGTGGTGGAAGGGGGAGCGATGGAGGCAGCGGTGTAGGGTTCTCCAAATCCTCCATGCCCTGCTCCTCCTAGTCGGTCTCGTCACCACTCTCAACGTATCCCTCATCGGGGTCCTTCCCGTAGGCCTGGCTCTGGGCGTCGTTGCCGTGTCTGTATCCTCCCTCGGTGTCCTTCTCCACCTGGCCCGTCCGGGGCTTCCCCAGAAGCTTACTCGGGTGGTCTGACTTCCTCTTCTTCACTGAACCGGAGCGTTGGCTCGTGGTTGAAGATGCTGGAGACACTGAGCCCGCCCTGGCCGCCGGGGAGCCCGTCTTAACGGCACTACCTGTGCCCGTGGACTTGCAGTGCTTAGCCTTATGTTGGGCCCCCGTCGCTAGAGTGCCCTCAGAGGTCTTAGAAGACCGCTCAGTTTTCTTCTTGTGGTTGGGGGAGGCATGCTGCTGGGACTCACCCGTAGCAGGGGCCTTGGCCTGTATATGATATGATATATGGCATTTATAACGCGCCTATACACAAGTGTTTCAAGCCACTCGTTGAGACTCCTGCATCGATCCTTCACGGTGTGGGGGACCATCTCCTTGCAAAATTGACAGTCCTCCTCCACGTGCGTTTGGTCCAAATGGAGGCAATACAGGCACAGGGAATGCCCATCGTCCAAGTAGATGTTCCGTAGGCCACATCCTGGGTAAATCCAGATCAGAGGCGTCGAGTCTTCCTTCTCCTCTGCCATGTCCACGCGGAGTAGGCCTCGAAGAATCTTTTGGAATCTGAACTCTATGAAATTCAGCCCTTGAGGGGCACTGGAAAAACCGAAAACGGGTCCCCGTTAATCAGATGATCAGATGATGGGTCGATGGAGCTTGAGGCTCGATTGACCAAAAAAATGAATAAAACTCTGGAAAAAAAGCGCAAAACGCAGTAAAAATCCCGAGAACTAATCACGAGGACTCCCATCACTCAAATATGCAGTAAAAATCTGAAGATGGCTGCCAGGGCTTAGGTAGAGGGCAGTCATTAGCTCACGGCAGTATGACGCAGAGACCAGTGATTGGTTGTTAGGAGAAAGACAGTTCAGAAGTGAAACTGATTTTTTCTTTACCGAGGATTCCCAGCCTGTCGACGGGGAATATTCATGAGCATGTGAATCCATGTCAGACCCCATGCTGGAGAAAGATTACTTATAAACAACTCAGTTATGCATTGTGTGACATACTTTGCAGTTTAGTCTCCTGTTAGTACTGAGCGTGCAGCAGAATGTCAAAGGCACATTATAAACCCAGCAAGGATGTCGTTTGCCTACTGAGCAGCATCTGTAAAGATGGCTGATTGGATACCTTTACTGGCCATCTTTACAGCTGTGAAACAGTATGTACCTTTGGCACTGTTTTTGTTCTCACCCTTCAATGGCTTCAGTATTCTTTCACAGGTTTCTTGATGCACTTGCGCATTCGGATTTGCCCTTTGCCATTTTAACTTCTCTATGATCTATCTCATGCTTACACCTTTTGGGTGGCCGCAGACCTCTGAAAGGTTGGGCCGGGGTGGGAAATTAGTGCTTGGTTCTGAACATAATGTTAGTGCCACCTGTGGGAACTCTATGCTTGACTTAAGCATAAAAGACAAAAAAAACAGGGACACCAGGTATATCAAACTGCGGTCAAACCTTGTCAGCGCCAATGTTTATATAGGGTTAGAAAAGGGGCCAGAATTGATATGCTTCTGTAGTGGGAACTGCAAGGTACCAAGACTGTCGACTGGTAACAGATAATCATATGTCTAATCGCAACCAGAGCACAATCCGTTGGGAAATGTATTACTCTAAAAATAATCCATTAATGGAATATTAAAAAATTCATAATGCAAATGCAAAGTGTTGCTGTCATGGCCACAGGCCCCAATTCGGACCATGGTGTGCAGTTTAACAAATTAGTTGATTCATTCCATCGAAAATAAACTGAGAAAAAAAGAATGGTGTTAGAAATGGCAGGAACTAGTAAGCTGTAAATTCATGCTCTGAAATTAGGCAACACCTTCACAGTCTGTACTATGTGACAACGTCAGGGTCTTCACTATCAAGAGGGGACACGGACCCCTTCCAGAAATGGTTTGATTTAGTTGGGGGTGCCCCAGTCCATACTCCAGAATGTGCTTTGTATAGGAGTGCTGGTACCAGTGTGAATTCTACAATGCCGGTTAGCCTCTCTTCTGGCCAGCGTTCTCTTGTCTTTTTCAGAACCGTATTCCAAAAAGCACCTGGGTGCAAACAGGAAAACCCGAAACTGAACAAGGGTGAAGTAATCAAGAACCGGAATGGAACGGATTGGGATTTGTCCTGCGAAAAGGAGACGAGACACCAAAGACCAGACATCCTAGCCCCAGACTGACCCAAGGTGAATGGGGGGGGGGGGAGCACAAAACGGATTGAGAAGGGACTGCAGGGGAGCCACAGACATCCTCCCCAAACCCAAATGGAGACACAAACAGCACCAGGGCATGCAGAAAGCCACAAGGAAAACGAGCCGCCTGACAGACTGCGCCTTGCAAGTGGAGATTCAAAAGGTGGCAGCGCTGAACCCCTTCATAAAGCCTTCTGGGAGTAGTGGGGGGTGTCCTAACAGCCAGAGGTATAGCTTAGCCCGAGATTGACCAAGGGGAGCATATGTCCAGGTAGACCTGGAGTAGGTAGGTTGGGCTATGCAAGCCCAGCCAGCAAAGAGGGAATTAAAAAGGTGTTCTGGTGAGACTCATGTGGAGGCTTGGTGGATCAAGAGATCAGGAAAGGGAGCCGAGTGCTGAGGAGACTGCGGCAGTATTTTGTGTGAGAGTAGATAAGGTGAGAGTTGTACCAGTTGTGTGTAGTATGAGGAGATGACTAAGGGTTGTGTGAAAGGAGCGAGAGAAGAATGCAAAGGGGGATTAGTGCCAAGCGTAGTTTGAAAAAATAGGCAAGCCGTATATGTTGTGTTCAAGACAGAGGTGTAGATTGGGAATTGAGAGCAGGGAAGGAAGATAATGAGAGTCTGTAGCATAGATAGAAATGATGGGAGAGGAGCGAAGGAAGCTTGGGAAGAAGGGAGGAGTTCAGTTTGAGAGAAGGGGAGAGAGGAACGTTCTCGTAGGGAGGAGTGTTGCGTTTACTATATGAGGGAGTAACTGAAATGGAAGGAAGAGAGAAGGAGTGTGTGTGTATGGGCGGGGGGAGAAATCGATGGAGAAACCATGGTGGAATCAGTTTGCTGACGAAAGGGAGAGCATCTTTTAGAAATTCCCTGAGTAAACTAGACCGCAAAAGAGCCTGCCTTTAGTTTTACATACCAGATTAGAAAAGAGAGAGACAGTATGGGTTAGTGTGCTTTGGAACACACTCGGGAACATTCTCGGAGCTAGGGATGTCTGGGCTAGGATAGAAGAAGCCCGAGAGGTCAAGAGAACTGGGTCAATCTTCCCAGGCTAGTTGCTAAAAAGTTTTAAAAAGCAACGTAAAAATCTCCCCCTTTGAATTTTTGAGGCCAACTGTGACAAGGTAAAGGACAATAGGATGCAGACTCATGGAATGACTAGAGGCCTAATTATAGTCAATGGTTTAAATGTGCCGTTTTGGTTAAATTTTGAAGGCTTTAGCTTTTACCATCAACTGCTAATATGGCCAATTGGAATGGACAGTACATTAGTTGCCATAATTCCATCATATCGATTTTAAAAGCAGGATGAGCAAAGGGTGAGTGCATTTCAGTAAGCTAACTCAGTGGGATGAGTGTGTGCAAAGGAACTGTAGGACACGGGTTATAATTCTAGAAGAACAAGAAGTTACTTACCCCTGGTAACGTTCTTTCGGCTGGATGTTCCTCCCACGTATTCCTTATCTTTTGATATTTCCAATATCCAGCTTAGCTGTTTCAGAAAAAAATATTTCAGCAGGGGGGCTGTGCGTCGATGCCCGTCGACTCGATGTCCCTCGAAGGCCTCAGTCTAGATGTCGACTTCACCGAAGGAGTATGTGTGGCACGACCATCGCTCGTTGGCTTCAGATAAGTTTTTACGAAAGAAGGATTTATGCCATACCTGACGGTTGTTACTCCTGAGAGTGTGCAGACTTAAATCGCAAAGGAATTTCTACTGTGGGGTAGGTTGAGAGAACATTAAACAGGGGAAGGTAACATGTTCTTTGAATGGATTGTATCCTCCATGTATTCCTCATCTTTTGATACACTCCCAAACCAGTTTCTAGTTTTACTGGAGGAGGCCAGTCAGAATTTACATGACAATTTAATAATTTTCACTGGTGTGTGTGCACGGAATGCAACACTGCTTTTCCAAAACCAGTTTCCTGACCAGAGGAAGAGTCTAAACTATAATGTTTGGTGAAAGTATGTACAGACGACCATGTGGCAGCCGCACACATTTCTTTTATAGCCACT
This sequence comes from Ambystoma mexicanum, assembly GCF_040938575.1. Taxonomy (NCBI): domain Eukaryota; kingdom Metazoa; phylum Chordata; class Amphibia; order Caudata; family Ambystomatidae; genus Ambystoma; species Ambystoma mexicanum. Next base: position 881,895,519 of record NC_090932.1, on the reverse strand, counting down.
GTAATGCAGAGGAAGTTGCCATGCCTATGGTCGAATGAGCCCGTAGGCCTTCTGGAGGCTCTTTTCCTGCCAGTCTCTAACATTCTGATATTACCAATATAATCCACCTGGATAATGTCTGTTTGGTGATAGCCATACCCAATTTGTGATCCGAATAGCCGACGAATAATTGATCATCCCATCTTAACTTTGCCATTCTAGTGATATAGAATCTTAGTGCATGTTTAGGGTCAAGCCTGTGAAGCCTTTCCTCTTCCTTCCCAGAGTGGGGGGGGGGGTAAAAAGATGGTAAATTTATCTTGTGGGAGATGACATTCAGAGACAATTTTAGGTAGAAAAATAGTGTAAGGAGACTTGCAGGATAAAGCCTGAAGTTCACTCACCCTTCGGGCAGATGGAACAAGTTACTTACCTGTAACTGTTCTCCAGCATGGGTCTGGCATGGATTCACATGCTCATGAATATTCCCCGTCGTCAGGCTGGGAATCCTCGGTAAAGAAAAAATCAGAATCAGTTTTGTTTCTGATCTGTCTTTCTTAGTAGTAACCAATCACTGGTCTCTGGGTCATACTGCCCCCAGCCAATGACTGCCCTCTCCCTAAGCCCCGCCCCTGGCAGCCATCCTCAGATATGGTAGCACGTAAAGTGGCAGTATGACCAAGTGAAGAGGGAAAGGAGGGAGGGTTTGCATGTGAATCCATGCCAGATCCATGCTGGAGAACAACAGTTACAGGTAAGTAACTTGTCCCTTCTCCAGCATGGGGTCTGGCATGGATTCACATGCTCATGAATATAAGAATACATAGCAGTACACACATGCACAACCACGGGAGGTGGCAAGGCTCAACATTAAGCATTACATAAAACTCAACATTAAGCATCTCTTACCTCCTCACCAGGCTCCCCTTAAGCGAACAGGTTGCGCAGCACTGCCTGGCCGACCCTGGACTCCTCCCTGGAATCCCGGTCGACGCAGTAGAATCTCGTGAAGGTGTGCGTCGACCTCCAAGTAGCAGCCCTGCAGATGTCCAGCAGGGGCACACCAGACAAGAACGCCATGGTAGCAGCGATCGCTCTGGGCGAATGGGCTCTCGGACGGCTGGGCAACGGTCAGTTTGCCAACCGATGACAGTGCATGATGCAGCCGGAAGCCATCTGGAAATGGAAGCCTTTCAGAGAGCCTTCCCTCGGTTCACAGGTCCAAAGTTCACAAACAGCTGTGATGTCTTCAGAAAACTCTTTGTTCGGGCCACGCAGAACTTCAGCGTTCTACCTACATCCAGCGAGTGCCAAGTCATCTCGGCCGGCGACGAAGGCGACGGGAAAAAGACTGGTAACACCAAGGGCTCATTGAGATGGAAGTCGGACGGCACCTTAGGTGTGAAGCAGGGGTGCGCCCTCAGCACCACCCTCGTCTCGTGGAAAGTCAAGTATGGAGCCTTGCAGGAAAGGGCCTGAATCTCTCCCACGCATCGTGCAGAGGTGATGGCCACAAGGAACGCGGTCTTCCACGACAGGAACTTCAAGAGAGCCGAATGCAGGGGCTCGAATGGCGGGCCCATGAGCCTGGTTAGCACCACGTTGAGCTCTCACACCGGGGCTGGAGCCTTCACCGGCGGCGAACGATCGGAACAGTCCTTTCATAAACTCCTTCACCAGGCGATGAGACCACAGGGACGACCGTCCTGCAGTTCTGGTGTATCGGGAAATCGCTGCCAGATGTATCTTGATGGAAGCATGAGCTAGTCCAGCTTTGTCCAGCGACAGCAAGTACGGTAGCACTTGAGGGGCTGTAATCCGTAGAGAGTTAATCTTCTGTGCATGGCACCAGACAGAAAACCTCTTCCACTTGTGTCCATAGCACTTGAGAGTTGAGGATGCCCTGGCCTTAGCAAGAACCTCTCTGCAGTCAGACGGGATATCGTCCCCTCCAAACTCTAGTGCTGCAGGAGTCAGGCCTGCAAGTTCAGCGACTCCTGGTCGTGATGAAGAATGGCACCTCCTTCTCTCGAGAAAAGATCTGCGTCCGTCGACAGTTTGACTGGTGGGGACTCTGACAAGTCCAAAAGGTCCGGGAACCATATCTGTCTCGGCCACTTCGGTGCGACGAGCATCATCCTGCACCGGGACCACTTGAGTTGGTTGATGAGCCCGAGCAGCAACGGCAACAGAGGGAACGCATACAGGAACAGGCCGTCCCAGGGGAACGAGAAAGCATCGCCCATGCTCCTCAGCTGGGGGAACCTGCTGGCGAACCACTGGCACTTGGAGTTCATTGCCGTCGCGAACAGGTCAATTTGGGGTTTGCCCCATCGCTGGAAGAGTTGATCCACTTGATCCTGGCATAGTTCCCACTCGTGGCACGAGCGCAGCCCCCTGCTGAGTGAGTCGGCGATGGTGTTTTTTTATCCCTGCTAGATGAAAAGGTACCAGAAACATCCCCTGGGCAACGGGCCAGTGCCACAGATCCTGGGCTTCCTTGGACAGGGCTGGGGATCTGGTTCCTCCCTGCTTCCGGATGTAGAACATCGTGGTGGTGTTGTCGGTGAAGATCCTCACCACCTTGTCCTTGAGGGACGGGAGGAATGACTTGAGGGCCCAGAACACTGCTTGGAGCTCCAGTATGTTGATGTGGAGCGGCCTCTCCTCCGGGAGCCACAGGCCTCTCGCGTGAAGCTCTGCGGTGTGCGCGCCCCACCCCTCCAGGGAGGCATCTGTCATCACCGTCACCTGGTATACTGGGGTCTGAAAGTCTGTGCCCGCTGCGAGATGCGCGTGTGTGCCCCACCATCGAATTGCTTGGCGGAATACTTCGTTGAGCGAGATCTTGTCCTCGAAGCTGCCCGTCGCTTGCATCCAACAGGCGTCGAACTCCTGCAGAGGACGCATCCGAAGCCTGTACAGGCGCACCAGATAGAAGAGGACATCATCCCGAGAAGGGACTTGATGGACCTCACTCTGGCCACGACCGTGGCCAGCAGACGCTGTACCTTGTCCAGGATGGCCTGCGTTTTTTCCTCCGACGGCAAGGCCAACTGAACTACTGTATTGAGCTTGGCTACCAGAAACAGCACGACCTGCGACGGAACCAGGTGGGATTTGGGGAAGTTGATGGAGAATCCCAGGTCCGTGAGCAGCCAGACGGTCTTTGCTGTGTGTTTGACACAGAGTTCCTTTGTCCCTGCTCGGATGAGCCAGTCGTCCAGATAGGGGTAGACGTGGATCCCCTGCAGGCGCAGCCGCGCCGCCACTGGTGCTAGGCACTTGGTGAACACCCTGGGTGCCAACTTCAATCCGAATGGGAGGGCCTTGAACTGGTAGTGCCGCCCTTGGACTACGAACCTGAGAAATTTTCGGTGTCCTTTTAGGATGGGGATGTGAAAGTACGCATCCTCCAAATCCGACGACGATAGGAAGTCGCCTTCATCGAGCTGGTCCAGCAAGTGCTGGAAGGTGACCATCCAGAACTTCTGTGCCTTGATGTATTTGTTTAGCCGACGCAAGTCCAGGATGGGACGCCAACCTCCTGTCTTCTTTCTGATGAGGAAGTATCTTGAGTATACTCGAGCCCCGGAGCCTCTTTGGAACAAACTCGATGGCTCCTTTCTTGAGCATCCCCCTTTCCTCTAACAGCAGTTGAGGGATGTGGTTTTCCTTCCTGGCCACGGGAGGAATTCGGGGGCACTGCTTTAGAAATTCCAAGGGGGGCCTGTGGGCCAGGGCATCCAGCACCCAATGGTCGGTGGAGATGGACTCCCACACGCTGACGAACTTTGTCAGCCGGCCTCCCACCGGGGTGCTTCGGTGGGGGCCCGACGCAACAGCCGATTCAGTCTTCCTTGGAAGCAGCCTTGCCACCTTGGCCTCCCTGGTGACGACGACGAGATCCACGTGACTTGCCTCGTCCCCTGTAGGCTTCTTGCGACAAGGAGCGGGCCGCCTGACGGTAGGTCGAGGAGCTGCTGCGGAATCCTTTGGAGGCAACCTTGCTTGCCTCCAGAGTTCCGAAAGGGCGGCCGCCGTTGCTGCAGAACTCCCAAAGCCCGAGCCGTCTCTGTGTCCGTCTTGATGGCCTGCAGTGACTCATCCACTGTCTTTCCGAACAGATTGTTCCTGTCGAAGGGCATGTCCAAAACCTTGGCTTGCACGTCTTGGCGGAAATCCGTCGCCTTGAGCCACCCCTGCTGTCGAAGGCAAACGCTGTTGCCCAACTGGCAGAAACCGGTGTCGGCAATGTCCGTGGCCACAGTTATGGCGTGGTCCGACGCCACCTCATCCTCCTGTAGGATCGCCAGAGCCTCTGCCCTCTTGTCGTCCGGAAGTCCAACAGGGGCGTGATCTTGTACCACAACTCCCTGTTGTAGCGGGCCACAGTCGCTAGGGCGTTGGCCACCTTAAACCTCGTCGCCACCGCCGACGATGACGAGATGACTCGTTGTCCCATGGCATCTAGTTTCTTTCCGTCGCCGTCCGGTGGGGAAGTTGAAGCCGAAGCCCCCCCCGCTTACTTCTTGGCCGCTGCCGAGATGACCGAATCCGGGGTCGGTTGTGCCCTAAGCCACAAAGGGGCACCGTCGGGGACCCGGTACTACTTCTCGTACTGGTCCCTTTTGACAGGCGTCGTGGACGGGTTCTTCAGGAGGGCAAGACCCTCGACCCAGATGTCATCCAGCAACGGCACTGCGAGGACCGTCTTCCTCTTGGCCTCGCGCCGTTGGTAGAGGAAGCCTTCCTTCTTTTCTTCGGGGCAGAGCTGAAAAAGCTTGGATGCCCTGGCAATCATGGCGTGGAAGGAGCCAATTTTGTCGGGAGGAGACGCCCGAGGAATCGGAGACGGAAGGTTAGTCCAGTCGTCGCCGCTGTCATCATCATCATCATCGGTCCCCGTCGTGGCCGTGTCAGTTCCCATGTCATCCCTCGGGACCAGGGAGGGTGCCAAAGGCTGAGAAGGCTGTGAGGGCTGAAGGGGAGCCGGATGAATTCTCCTCCTCTTGTTTGGAGGGCTTCCCGACGGACCCGGTTCAGCTGGGTAGTCTGTCGGGGTTAGGGGCAGTCTCGTCCTAATCTCCGTGCATAAGGCTTGGATTGCCGTCAAGATGGCCACCAAGTTGTCGGGTTGTGACGGGCGTGCCGGGAGCGACGGTTGTTCCTCCTCCACAGGAACCTCGTCGTCCCCACCCTCGCTCTCGTCGGGATCCCTCGCGTGGGACCGGGCCTCTTCCAAATTCTCAGTCAGTTCCTCCTTGGAGGTTGTGTCCGTGTGTCACGGCTACCGCCCCTGACCCTCTTTTTACACCAGGGTTTTCACAGAGGTCTTCTCGACAGGCTTAAAAGAGGATTCCCTTCGCGGAGGCAGGGAAACTCTGGGCCCCGAGGTCGCCTCCACTGGGATAGCCTCCACAGGCTTCGCCAGTGCCGCAGCGACTCCCTCAATCGAGGCCTTGGCCGGGATCAAGGCCTTCACCACTTTGTGCACGCTTGAGGCCTTCACCTTAGGGGGAGGCTCACCGCCTCGCTCCCCTTCGGCCTGATCCTTCGAGATCGACCGGGGCCTCTCCAAAAGCTTAGCCAGGTTCTCGGATTTTCTCTTCCATGAGCCAGAGCGTTGGCTCGCGGTTGATGGCGTCTGTGAAGGTGCACCCTGCCTGGCAGCCGAGGAGCCCGACTGTTCGGCGCCCGCGGTGCTTTGCCTTCTGTTGGGCCCCCGTCGCCGGGGCGCCCTCACGGGACTTAGAAGACCGCTCAGACTTCTTCTCACCTGCTGGGCTCTTGCCTTCCAGCCAGTTGGAGGGACGGGTCCAACGATCCCTCATAGTCCGATCCGACATGTTCATGCAAAACGCACAGTCCTTCTCCACGTGCGTTTTGTCCTCGCGGAGGCAGTAAAGGCATTTCGAATGCTCGTCCTCCTTGAACACATTTTGCAGGTTGCATCCAGGGCAGATCCTGAACAGTTTGCCGGGAGTCGAGCTTCCCTTCTCCTGGGCCATGTTCTTCCCGTCCGCGAGGTAGGCCTCAGAAACTTCTGGAATCCTCCAAGAAGCGTAACTCGACGAAAACTTCACCCTTGAGGGGCGCAGATAAATCTGAAACGGGTCCCCGTTGATCGGAAGTAGAAACGGTGGAGCTTGAGGCAAGATTAAACCAAAAAATGAGATAAATCTCTTTGAAAAAGCGCAAAACGCAGTAAAAGCTCGAGAGCTATAGCACGAGGACTCCCAACACTTGAACGAGCGGTAAAAATCTGAGGATGGCTGCCAGGGGCGGGGCTTAGGGAGAGGGCAGTCATTGGCTGGGGGCAGTATGACCCAGAGACCAGTGATTGGTTACTACTAAGAAAGACAGATTAGAAACAAAACTGATACTGATTTTTTCTTTAGCGAGGATTCCCAACCTGACGACGGGGAATATTCATGAGCATGTGAATCCATGCCAGACTCCATGCTGGAGAAGTAATTGCTACTAAAAAAAATGGTTTTCAGGGTTAGTAGCCTCAAAAGACAGGAGTGTAAGGGCTCTAAAGGAGCACACATCATGACCTTTAACACCTAGTTCAGATCCCAAATCGGGACTTGAAAAGGGATTGAGGCAAAACATTTGTCAATAACTTTAGAAATTGGATTGTTAGAGGTGTTTTAAAGTAAGAAACTTCTTCTGAAGTGTGCTTGAATATAGAAAGCGCTGCCAGATATCCCTTAATGGTACCAATCTGGAGTCCCAGATTAGCTAGGTGTAACAAAAAAGATAACACCATCAGTGTATTACATGTAAATGGATCGACATTCTCATCTCTACAGCAGCTGCAGAATTTGTTCCAATTGCAGCAGTATAAAGACTTAGTTGCTGGCCTTCTGGCCGAAAGAAAAATCTCCATTACGTCGTCTGGGCGGTCCCAATCCTTGTATTTTAGCCTTTCAGAAACCATGTATGTAGGCTGAGTATCCTGATATCCGGATGGAGAACCCAACCCTCCTCTTGCGAGAGAAGGTCCGCTCTTTGTGTAAGACGTATTGGAGGGCAGATGGCCATGTCCAGAATATCTGGATACCACGTCCTCCCGGCCCAATCAAGGGCAATTAGGATAATGGATTTCCTGAACTTTCTCAATCTGCTCTCCAACCTTGACTCTACCATTCCTAGGTCCTCATTCTCCTCAATCTCTCTTCTGCCGTCGACACAACATGATCTTTGTCTGAATGCCAGCAAGACGGAGATCCTCCTCATCGGCACACCTTCACCATCCTTTCCCCTAACTCTCTGGCCAGCCTCCCTTGGCCCTCCTCCTACCCTCACCTGCAAGGCTAAGAACCTCAGGGTCATCTTTGTCTCCACACTTTCCTTCTCCACCCACATCTTTGAGGTCTCTGAAAAGTCAAACTTCCTAAAGCACCTCCGCAGAGGTACTCTGCCTTTCCTCTCCTTCCCCCAGAAGCTCTTGGTCTCCCAAGCTCTGGTTCTCTCTAGGTTGGACTATTGTAACAGCCTCTTTCTAAATCTACCTGCCTCTACTCTCCGCCCTCTGCAACTAATCCAGAACAGGACTGCGAGACTTGTCCTTGGCCTCAAGCCCTGGGATCGTACCTCTCCAACTCTGAAATTTCTCCATTGGCTCCCAGTGGATGCAAGGATTAAATTCAAAAGCCTCTGCATTGTCCGCAAGGCTTTCTGGGGCCTGGGTCCAAAATACCTTCAGCTATCCCTCTGAAAATACATCCCCTGTCAAGCTCTTTGCTCCTCTACTTCTAACTACCTCAGGGTCAGTCGTTTTTCAAAGAAACGAGCTCGGGGTAGATCTCCGTCTTCAGCTGGGGCCTCCTTCTGGAACAGTCTCCCTGCCACTCTAAAACTTGAGGAGAAACATCTCCATTTCCAGAAGCACCTAAAGACCTTCCCATTTGCTTCTGCCTTCGCTCCCCCTCTCCCCTTCTGATCTGTTCTAACGTGGCACCGTGCACCTGGTGTTACGCTCACCTGGTTTCTGTGGAGGCGTTGGGGCACGGTTGCAGCCTCCCGGGGGTGAGGTCGCTCAAGTCCGACTTAGTCCTCTGCGCTTATGTGGTGACTGGTGGTAATAGGTGATGCTGCTCGGGACTGCTTCTGCGTGGAGAATAGGGGTGTGAGTATGCCAGCTTGTGCGCCTGATCCCCTACCAGACCCCTTCTCCCAAACCGTGGTACCCGTGGGATGCGCCGTCCCTAGAAAGCTCACCTGTTGATTAGTTTTGGCGAGCACTCCATCCTGTTGCTTCTGGCAGGGGCGCTTGTATCTGGACAGAGTTCCTTCACTGGTCCCTTGCACGTGGTAGTCCAGTCCTGCTGCGACTAAGCCACTATACTTCAGGTAAGTGTTCCTGTTTGCCTTTGTCTTTCCTCATCTGTTTTTGTTGTATTGTAAAGTTTGTCGTCTTGTATTGCTGTCCGTTCCACTTTTGGTGTTTGCGCTTTTGCTTTCTTCCCGTGCAGGTGATGTTGCCGGCCCGGCAGAGGCTGCGCAGCTCGAGGCGGCAGCCGGGGAGAACGAGGAACAAAGCTGCAGCGGTACAGTAGCTGGTAATTTGTTAACCAGGGGGCGCGCAGGGTTCAAATGCGGCACGGCCCTAGGACGGATGTTCTAACCTTGTCTTTCTTCTTCTCAGGGTCCGAGTTCGTGGATGCAGAGCACGGTGCTGCGGTGTCAGGATCAAGAACACTGGATGTCAGGAGATGACACTGCAGATGAAGCACCGGTTTCCTGGAGGCGAGTATGCAGGAGAGCGCCTGGTTTCTAAGGTAGGCCCAAGCGGCGGTGAGCGTCACGTTGCACGCGAGTGCACAGTAACGCGAAGCACCGGCCTTAAAGATGGAGCAGTTTATATAGCTGAGCTTCTGAAGCCACGCCCACCAGGTTAAGCCTGCCTGCCACACCCTGTCGCACCCAATGAGTCAGCACATGAGGATGTTCTCTGGAATAAAGGCTTTCAGCTCCTGGAAAGTTCTTGTAAAATAAAAGCACTGCTGCACTGAAATAAAGTAAAAGCACTCCTGCACTGAAATAAAGTGTTACTGCTCACACCTCTATATGAGCCTGGTGCCAAAGAGTCCAGCCAGGGGCCCTGTGTTTATGGGTCCCAAAAGGACATAAGTGAGTCAAGTGACCCATTGCCCCCATCACTAGATGGTGTGGTTTTTGTGTTCTGGAGCCTGTGGCCATGACTCCTGGCCACCCTCTGTCCTCCGGGCCCAGGTACCTGCTCACCCTGCCACCCTCCCGCCTTGCCTCCGGACCAGCCCTTGCACTGGGGTCTGTATCTGTACCCATACAGTCCCCCCCTTTTTCTTCCTGCACTTATCAGACCTATCCTGTCTGCTGCCTTAAACCCAGCACTTGCCAATTGCTGGCTGCACTACAACTGTTTGTTGCCTTTAATATTATTGATCTGTTTCTCTTTTGCTCCACACTTTCCACTTCTCCCTCCTTCCATGTACTTGTCCCCTCCCCCTCTCCCATGCACTTGCGCGTTCTCATTTTCACTGGGCCTAGTAAGGTCGTTGTTCTGTTCTCCCCCGTTCCCCTCCCTTGCCTTGTCACGCTCTGAAACACTTGTGTACGAGCGCGGTAGAAATAAAATATCAATATCCTGATCACATGAGAAATGACGGAGACTGGAGGAAATGCATACAGTCCACCACAAATGCGTCTCTTAGAGCTCCTCTTGGGGGAGATTCCCTTGAGCAGTACAGTTCGCACTTCTGGTTGACACTGGTCGCGAACAGATCCACTTGAGGGGTTCTCCAAGGGACTAAGATCTCTTGAAGGACTTCCTGAGCTAGTTCCCACTCGTGGGCGACTGATCTGCCTGCTCAGAGCGTCCGCCGCTGTATTCTCCACACCGGCTATGTGAACCACCGAGAGGGAGATTCCTTTTTTGTATCGCCCAGAAACAGAGCTGTATTGCTTCTCTGCATAGTGGTAGTGACCGTACACCTCTTTCGCTGAGGTAGTAAATGGCCACTGTGTTGTCCACCATTATTAGGACATTCTTTTCACATACAGATGGCAGAAAAACCTTCAGCGCTAGTCTAATTGCCCTCAGCTCCAAAAGGTTGATGTGTAGTTTGGACTCCGATGGAGACAAACAACCACTGATTGTCAGATCTTTGGTGTGGGCTGCCCACCCCGTGAGTGAGGCGTCCATCACTACTGTTATCTCCGGTCATGGTCGCCAACAAGGTTCTCCTTTCAAGACATTCTCCCAGTAGGCACACCACCGAAGGTCCTGTGAGATTCTGCCCGGAATTTGTAGGAGGTCTGACATCCTTCCTGAGAATTGGGACCACTGAGTGCCGAGAGCCGATTGGAGAGATCTCATTCTCAGGCGAGCCTTTGGCACCAGAGAAATGCAGGATGCCATGAGGCCGAGCAACCTCCAAAAAATCAAAGGCCAGTATAGGTTGGGCATTCAGGAATTTGGTCACCATCTGCAGAATGTCTTAAGCCATCCCCTCTGGTGGTGAGGATTTTCCCAGGGATGCATCCAGGATTGCTCCAATGCATTTGGAGCCTTTGAGATGGTATCATGTGAGACGTCTTCAAGTTGAGGGAGAAGCCCAATCTGTGAAGGAAGTGACAGGTGAAGCCGAGATGTTCCAGGGCCTATTTGGCGTTGAATTTATATTTGATTTCTATCTCGCTCTTACACAAGTGTTTCAGAGAACTGGCCCTGATCAGCCAATCATCCAGGTAGGGGTAAACGTGAACTGCCTCTCTCCTGAGACTCGCTGCCACAACCACCATCAACTTGGTGAAAATCCTCCGGCGGAGGTCAGCCCAAATGGTAGAACCCGAAACTGATGCAAACAGCCAATGGCGAACCTCAGGTACTGTCTGTGCTCGTTATGGATCGGCATATGCAAGTAAGCATGCTGAAAGTTCAATGGTACCATCCAATCCTGAAGCTGGAGGGCCTGAAGGATCTGAGAAAGAGTTACCATCTTGAACTTGTCCTCCCTTAGGATCTTGTTCAAGTCTCTGAAGTCCAAAATGGGTCTCAATACTCCATATTTTTTTGGAATTAGGAAGTACCAACCCTTGTTCCTCTCAGCTAGAGGTACTGGTTCTATAGCACCTCTCTGGCAGGGTTTGTATTTCCTGCCTAAGGAGCAGATCTGCAACTTTGTAAGAGCTGATCTCTGGTGGATGACCAAAGCTTTTTTTAGAAAGGGAAGGCAGTAACCCTGGGCAACTACCCCCCAATGCCCATGCATCTAAAGTAATAGCCTGCCATTTTGTCGCAATGCTTTGACAGTCTGCCTCCCACTGGGGTCTTGTGAACTAAGTCCTCAGAAAAGTTTTGGGGTGGCTTGAGCAGTGGCTGATGGTAAAGTAGCCGCTGAGCCTGCGGTCTTAGTACCTCTTCCCCGTCCACCGCGGGGGAATCTTCTTTGACCTCTTTGAACTGGTTGTCCTCCGCCCCTTTCAAATGTGGAGTAGTGACGAAAGGACCTACCCCTCCAGGGCATACCTGTGGGGTGACTTGTGGGTTGTCTAATTGCAGCAAAAAGTGATTTGGCTGCAGTTTCTCAAAACTTTGATCAGCCTTGCTTCAGAAGAAAATGAGTACCGTCAAAAGACGTGCTGCCAATCGATTTGTCATATCTTCCAAAAAGAAAGTCAAGGCAATTGTTAGTTTCCTGTTGGATTCTTCGAATAACACTTGCCACCAGTCCTCAGTGCTTAATGACTCCATCTTTGCCATTAAACTCCCCAAATGCTTTGTTCTTTCCATACGAAGTGCAGTACAAAATAGCGTGAGATGTTTTAATGTTTCATCTTGATAATTGCACAGCCTACAGGTTTGTTTACTACCAGCATAGTTTGCCCATAGGCTTAGTCTCTCTTTAGTCTTGAACAAATTCAAGTGGAATTTCATGTACAGGACTCTACGATGCCGATCAGGAAATTTCATCAGATATCTGTGTTTTGTTCTGTGCTTTTGCTTCACTTGGCGCATTCTTCATCATCTTATGGTCCAATCTCGTTTCCAGAGTTTTTTTTTTTTTTTTTTAGCAAGATTCGGGTTGGTAAGAAGAGTAGTGATGTTGATATCAAGTTCTTTTAGTATTTCTTAGCAACGATCTGCCCACAAGGACAATATGCACTGTTTATCTCCATTTATATCTATGGCCTCCAGTTTCATGATGTTTATAATTAGTAGATTCAGACTGCACCCCACACCCTTGACAAAGCCTGATTGCCTCAAGTCAATGTGCTTACTAGAAGTGATCCACTCGAATAGCTGATGTTGATGAGTTGCATACATTTTCCCCAGCACATCCAAGAGTGCAATTGGTCAATAGTCCTTGGGGTTAGCTCTGTTGACCTTTTTGAATAGTGGTACAATAATTGCACTTTTCCATGATGGAGTTGCCCATTTAGATGTAATCTTCCATAAATAGTAAGTAACAGAAATCGTCCCAATCTTCTGGGTTCCTCTTTAATGTGTAATTAGTCAGACCATCGGGGGCCAGGAGCCTGTGATAAGCTTATTGTTTTGATGTTTAAAGTGCTGCCCTCATCGAATATGAGGTCCCAACTATCTAGTTTAGGAAACGCTGGTTCTTTGCTACTTCCCTTTTTGCTATACAGCTGGCTGTAATATGATGTCCATTCGCTTTCAGACACCATATTGGTCTGAATTGCCGATTGCAATCCACTTTCTTCATTGATGGCTCTACAGAACTCGCAGTAATTTTTTTTGTTAATTTGGACATCATTGTCTCTACATCTTGCTGTAAAGTAATAGCCTTGTTTGATTTCAACCAGTTTTTGTTTTATTGATTTTTTTTTCAACAGTACAGGATGTTGTCTCTTTTTGAATATTGATTTCAGTTCTCATTTTGCGTTTCCTTCTCAAGACTTCAAGGTCAAAGGTGTGTTTAGGTATAAATGCACAGCTCCGTAGCCCCTGTTTTTTCTCGACAAATTGTGTCAGGAGATGTTGCTATTCAACTTTGCAATGTTCCTTATGGTAGGCATTTGAAAACCACCTCACGTCGTTGAGCCGAAGTATAACCCTGCTAGACTCCACTGCTACATTATGATTCCACCGCAAAGTGGTTCTTTTTGCAGATACAGCAATGAGCAACTTCACCAAATCATGATCGCTCTGTGCTTTATGAATCACCTGTAGCGAAACTACAAGTTCATGTACGTTGTCGGAAACCAAGGCATAATCTAGGGTGGATGCCTGAAGATTTCTCCTCCAAGTAGATTTAGCAGGAGCGTCCCCTGTTGTGTTTCCATTCAGCATGGACAGGTTTCTTGTTTCCATTTCAATGCATCATTGAGCTGCCACGTGGGCTGTGCCGGATGTTCCATAAGTGCTAGTCTGTCTTACATCCAGGCAATTGATGTTTAGGTCCCCACACAAGAGTATATTTGGTGAAGTTTCTTCCTCATTGATCCCAACTTTCTCAACCAGGCAAACCTGTGCATAAATACTAGCCGCCATAGCTCTGCTGATATTGTCAGCAGAGTCGAGACCAGTCTGGAGGGATTCACACAGAGGATCTTTCCCATCCTTGACTAGGTTTAAAAACCTGACTCGCTCCTACCATTCGGGGATATAGTCAGCCACCATGGATATACAATCCCAAAGGGTGTGAGTGACCTTGCCAACGTGCACGTGGCATTAGCTGATTTTAGGCCCATACTTCCAGCCGAAAAACATTCTGGGCTAGGGCGTCATAACGTTTGTCATCCCTATCAGGTGGAATAGTAGGGTAGGCATTTTGTCTATTTATTGAGGCGGCAGCTTAAACCACCAGACTTTCTGGTGTCTAGTGTTTTGATAGATAAAAAGGGTCACTGCATGATACCCTGGATTTGGTAGCCACATGCTTTTGCAAAGCTGCATGGAACGGCACAATAGGGTCTTCTTGAGGTACTTTGTCCAAAATGTTGGCCAAGTCATATTGCTCAAAGACTAGACTTAGTCTAGCCCAGCCCATATACACTACCACCCTTGACATCAACTGTCTGTAGGTAACCACTGCATGATCACTGGGATCTGACCTGCCGAAGTCCACCTCTGGTGAGGTGTCTAACCCACTGGCATCATGCAGGCACTCTTGTAGATTCTTTATTCTTGACTCTTCAGAAATTAATGCTTCTGGGACTGATGGCGTACAATATTGGAGGCCAAAAGGCCTAGCTTCATCTGAAGATGGTTCTGCATCCTCATAAATAGAGGAACGTGCCTTAAAATATTCAGCACTAAGAAAAGGGGTATACGTGTTCTCCATGGTACTCGATGGAGTCATAATGTTTGTCGACAAAGGAGTCGAAACTGTCGACGACTTTGACACCTCTGGCATCGAGGAGCTCAACGCTCAAAGCGTGGATTACTTTTCATAACTTTTCTGCATCGATGACGCATCTTTCGACCCCAAAGGCATCTATGGAGTCTCTTGCCGCCAGAGGCGTAGACAACTCAGTCCTCGAAGGGACTTTTCCTGGACTCGAGGGATCTTTTAAGACTGCTCGAGGAGTTTTACCTGCCAGGTCTGAAGATGCACAGCTTTTATGCTTTCGACTGGAGCATGGCTTTTGAGTGTAGTTGAGGGGGTCAAGGCTGCATTCTCGAACACCTTTAACATTGTAAGCCTAAACTCTTCCCATTGAGCTGGCAAAGCATTCTTAGTCGGGCATATGGCCCATTCCGGAGAGGCACTTGAAGACGAGGAAGCTGGTGATCTATGGCGCCGTTTCTTTCCATGTCTAGACGATGACGAGTGGTGGGAACCACTACGCGATCAGGATAGTTTATTTTCTTATGGCAAGGAGAAACAGTTCGACTCGTCCGAAGTTTTTTTTTTTTTTTGACAGAGTGTAAGGGGATTTATGGGCCCTACCTGCCGCAAGCTTCCAAGCTTCCCTCTGTGCTTTCTCAGGGCTTTCAACGTCATGGACAGGCAGTCCTCACACTTCGATGAAGGATGAGTGGATCCAAGACACCACAAGCATATTCTGTGGGGGTCCTTGGCGGACATTTTCGAACCGCAGTCACAGCATTTGTTGAAACCCAACTTGGGAGTGGAAGACATCGATGACTAAGGCATTATTTCGAATATTACTCCAAGATGTTTAACTTTTTTACTTCACAAAGGAACAAAGTGTACCATATCTGAAGCGTTAGTGCGGAAAAACGGAACTCAGGCTAACAGGCGCTGGCTGTGCTATATATCCACATGTTAGGTGACGTTGACATCGAGACGGATGCCTCAGAGGGACATCAATTCGACAGGTATCGACGCACAGCGCCCCCTGCTGGAAACTATTCCGAAGTTGAAACACATACAGTAGTATTGTTGGGTAATAATGAGGCAGTCCATAAAGTCTTGGTTGGCTGGAAACCATGTTATCGACAAACTCCCGAGTTAAGAGCCAGAGGTGAAGTCAGGGGTATTTGAGAAGGGAGTAAAAGCTGATAACACGGATTCCAGCTCAGCTAAGGTGGGCTGAAACACAATCATATTGGAGAGAGGAATAGGAGATCAAGAGACGAAGCAGTTTGGAGGCGAGAGAAATGGGTGACGCACCTTAGCGCTGGACATCGTGGATGACAGAGTTGCCTGTGGGGGAGGGAAGGTAAGGAGGGACTACTGTGGAGCACAGCAAAGTGTTTAACAGAAAAAGATAGGGAATGAAAGCAAGTAGAGGCGAGAGTAAGAAGCGAATGCAGAGGATAGGGGTGAGCTCTGGAGCAATCAGGCATTTGCCAATCTAAAGTAGAGTGGTGGCAAAAGGAGGAGCAGTGGGCCAAGCTGTGCCTCCTTTAACAGGTTAGGATGAGAGCAGTGTAAGGCAGGTGAGGTGCATAGGACCAGAGAGATGAATGGCTGGAAGGTAGGAACTGCACTTTTAATCAGCAGTAAGGCCCACTCTGACCCCACTGTATGAATGAAAAGATGTTTATCTTATAGGTTCCCCTGCTTCAGATCAGATAACACAACAGAGCCTAAGTGGCAAACAATGTGGATGCCTCTAGTGTAAAACTCACCAAAACAATAGTGTACGAAGCAACAAGAGGCAACAGCAATATACCAGTTATTCCAATTGTCTTTTTTAGTGCTTTTTCTCAAACAGGTTTTATTGGAAATCATTCTGAGACAGAATAGGATAAAACAGTCACAGAAAAATTCAAAAAATGAATAATGACAATAACACTTATTTCTAAATGTCCATTACCCCATCACATAGCCTGATCCATGTATTACCTACCCCCATTTTGTTATCTGCAGCATAACAATAGCCTGCCGCATACTGAAATATTTTTCAAGATATTATTCATTCAACTGGCTTAAAACATTGCAATGCTCATAGGTGTTAAGGGCATGCAAATTCTCAATTTTCCTGAGACAGAAAATGTAACAGGGGCTGCCAGACAGCTTTGATGTAGGTTGTATCTCCACTGTAATTCTCTCCATCGCCATCAATAACAAGCGTTTATTTATCCTGAGTTCTTCTGATGAAGTTTTTGTCTTTCTCACCTTGCTCAAATAGTCAATTTGGCAGAAAGCAATATAGACTATATCAATTTCCCCTGCAGAGCATACATCGGATAAGCCTGTGGTATCAGCAGACCCAATAATGATCACCCCAGGGTCCCACAAAAACCATGTGTTGCCAATTCTTTGATTATGCCTATTACTTGATTCCAAAATGGCTGTATTTCTGTGCATGAGCATCATATGTAGATAATCTTACCAGATTACCCACATGCCCTACAGCAAAAAGGCTCATTGGTTCAGTGGATAGCACGTAGGCTAATAGGGGTTAAATATGTTCTGTGTATGAGTTTATATGACCATTCTTCATACTTCACACAACTGAAGAAATGTCTCTCTCCCAGATCATCCCCCCGTCTCGACCTATTTGGCTCTCCTCCAGTTAGGGTGTACATTTCCATGGCAACATTCCAGAGGAAGAGCCTACTGTTTTATAGAAAGTGGAGATAGTTCCCTTAGAGCCAGTAATATATAAGAGATTGAGTTGCCGCCACCTGCACCCACCTCTGCATTACCCAGTGTCTAACCTGCAGGTATTGCAGTCAGCCCGATAACATAATAGCAGATTCTGTTTTGCATGCATTAAACAATTTCATTTGATTCCCCTCAAAGAGATCTGAAATATAAATAAGATTGCTTTTCTTCCAACTTTGAAACCATCTCCTCTTTAAAGGTCCAATCCCGTTGCCAATAAACACTTAACCCTCCTCTGTAAACATGGAGAGAAATCAAGATTATCAAAAATAGGGGCAATAGAGCTGAAAGTAGTAAGAGCACTGTTAAGGTCCAGCTTATCCCAAAGATCAAAAATGTATCTTGTGACTTGATTAACAAACTGATGCAGGACTATGCTTATAAGGGATCCAACTTAGGTGCCAAATAATGTGTCCATATACTGCATTATCCATCTCCCACAACTATTTATCTGAAGGTAAATTTGCTCACTTACCTAGTATAAACTGTGCTGCAAAAACATTATCTAACATTGGGACAGCCCAACCACCCAGTCCAATCCTGTTTTCAATATAAGCTTAGGAATCCTGTGTTTCTTACTGCCCCATAAATATTTAACTGCAGTTTTCTCTAAGTCAATCAATTTCCGTTCTGGGTATCCAGTTGGCAAGTCAAAAAGAAATATTAAATTCAGGGCAGTATATTAATTTTCAATACATTAATACACCCAGACCAGGACACCAAAAGTTGACTATCTAGATCTGCTTAAATCCAACTAAATGAGGTTGGGGCTTGATAAAGGTTCTGTACCTCATCTGTGATAAAGATATTTAATGTTCTTCTCCGCTCGTAGACATTTCAATTTACTGGATATATAATTACAATTTTCTGAGAGCAATGTAATGCTAACATCTTGGATTTGGCTGGATTAACTCAGATTCCAGATACTCTACAAAACTCTGCTACTTCATGTTTTATTTCAGCAACCTAGTTGGGTTGGACATGGACACACTGACAACACATAAGGCTACCTTATAATTTACACCCAAATCTGATTTCCCCCCCCCCCCGCAGTTGGGCTTGCCCCCACTCTCCGAGCGAAAGGTTCCACACATAGAATGTACAGTAATAGGTAAATGGGGCAGTATTTTCTAATCCCTCTCTGCAATTCCACCTCAGATGGAACGCCATTAACCCTCATCCTTGTTCTTGGTTGTCCATAACTTGCCATAACACCTCTGATAAGGCACTCTCCAAAATAAATCTAACTAGCAGTGTTTTTTCCAAGAAAGACTAGCTGACTCAGTCAATAGCTTTTTCAGCATTGAGTGTTAATAGGAATGCTGATTCCATAGGCGTCTGACCCAGCCCATCGACAAACGAATAGTTTTATGTATATCATCATACATTGAGCTTCCAATTAGAAAACCTTATGTATCAACATAAAAGCGATCCAAAAGCAGATCTCCTCTACTCGGGTTGTCAGAAGTGGAGTAGATTTTACAATCAACAAAGCCATTGGTCTGTAGGAAGTACAAAGCTCTAGGCCTTTCTCCAGTTTTAGAACTAAACTGATGGTGGCGTCACACATGTGTACGGGAGTATTGCTGAAATAATACTGAACATAGCGATTCAAGCAGAGCAAGGGTATGTGAGGGTGTAAATGCTTGAGATGACTAGTGCACGACAATTACTGGATCAAAAAATTGACACTTCACACAAAAGTGGAAGCATCTCAACATAAAATTGTACAGTTGTGTGGCGGAGTTGCAGAAACTGATGATTGTTTTTGGGATGTTGAATGTAGTTCAAAAGCTTTAGAGGGAAACTGCGACAATGAAAAAAAGGCCTAGTAACCGCCAAGGCGAAGGGTATCTGGAATTGAGGTCAAGACATAAAATCAGAACTCGAGGGCTTGGACAGGCACAATGCAAGAATAAATGAAGATATTCTTGGAAAAGACCCTCTTGCAGACACAGTGGAAGCCAGTCTTTTCCTGCCATTGTTTGAGAGCGCCCCATGCTATATGGAGAAAGTGGCCTGCCACTTAGACTCACAAGAGGTTGCATTTTCAACCACAGGGTTAGAGATCTCACAAACATATTGCATTTTCAAAATGTAAAAAGTCCAGTTTTTTCCAGATTGAAGCTCAGCAGTAAAGGTGGCCATGAAATACTTTCAAGATGTAAAGTAAAAGCTCTAGATGAATGTGGTTCATTATCAAATGCATCACTTCCCATTGAACATGTTTTTCACTGAACCCGAGGAGGCTGCTGCATATGTGGATGTACATTTTCTAACAGATTTGGATGGCTGCGCCGTTGAACATAAGAGCATCTCTTGCTGAATACCTTGGTACAAATGTAATACTGAGGCTCTAGTTTTCTTTATCCTTTCTTTCCTTCTTTCTCATTAATTTCTTGGTTTTTCAGCTTCTGGATTAAGAACAGTAAAAATATGAGGCGTGCTTGCAGGGTTGAGTTTGCTGCAGGCCCCACTGTGAAGATGCTATTGTGGAATGACTGGACTAGTTGCAAAACTGGTGGATCAAGACGCAAGTTACATTTTGCAGAAGGCTATTACGATACCTGCACTGGAAGTTGGTGGGTGAACCAGTGAGCGAAGTTGGTGGTGGCTGTGCTGTGGGAATATATGCTGAGGTAGTGGTTTGGGGTTTCAGTTCTGAGGGACATCATATAATGTTATATAGTAGTTATTAACTGAGACTAGACAGATTGAAAGTATTGGCGAGCAGAGGCGTAGTAGTTGTCGGGTTGAGTGGGGTGGTGGTCACCTAAATATGTGGTTGGGGTGAAAAATGTGTACAGAAAGGCAGTGGCAAAGAACGAAAGAGGGCTCAATAATATGGTAAGAGAATGGAAAGACCTGGTGTATTTAAAAAGACATGCTATCAATATTGCAAGAAACGCACAAGGTTTGCGGCTAATACTTTCTTTGATGTCTTTATTTTCGCAAAACAGCCATAAAAGATCAATGCCTAACAGACACAAAATATCAAATGCATGGAAAATGGAACTCGAGCATAATTAGTTACCACAATTCATTCTAATCCTAAATACATCCTAGAAATAGCATCAAAAACATTCACAGCTGCGAACTAGGATCTAGTTGAGAGAATAAAATAAGATGCAGGAGAGCATCAAATATGACCCGTTTCATTTTAAATTAAACAGAATTGCGAAAAATGCATAGCTAGCGCCGCTGATAGGGACAAGGGGGAAACGTGGCTGAATACTGGATTACTCAAATTGCTACCATCCTAATGCAATAACCTTATAAATAAGTGAGAATATGCAACAGAGGTTTTATTAGCCGTGCCGAATTCATCCGTTGTAAATACAATAACGGTAAATCAGTATAATACGATTGCAAAATTACCCCCATTGGATTCTAAGCACAGTTCAATCTTAACATTTCTAGTATATCATAAAAAATATGGAACGCTTCAAATGTTTGTGTGTCACAGGGGCCACGATAATCTTGGCGGTATCGTACGAATTCTAACTTTGTTTCAGCCATTAGCCATAAAAACGGCACCATTAAAAAGGCAGTACATAAACACATAGCTGATAGCCAGTTAAAAAGACGAAATAAAAACAACGTAAAGTTAATAGTGCGTGCATATCATTTAGAAAGGGTAAATCAAGTTTAAGATTAAACAGTGGACCATACAGTGTCAGTGGCAGATTTTCCCGATTGTTGCTCTTTACTATTGGTTAGGGGCAATACGATTAAAAATCGTTCTGGTATGTCATGCCCTCGCAAGGAACCTCAAAATAAAATTGAACCCAACGGGATCAGAAGTTGTTTTTACAAAATGCAAAGCGGCGATAGTGCACCGAATAGAATACCCAATTAGAAATGCCTTCTGACCTTACAATGGTCAAACAGAGGGTTAATGTCTTCCTTTCATTGCTCACAGTATGGGCAATTCTCTGGAGCATTAGAACATTTAGTCCACACGACACACACAGGTAGAATACCCAGTCTCAATTTGGTCTTCAGGGTTTTTGTGTTCTTCCTTAAAGGCAAGTCCAGATAAATTTCCAATCCTAGAATCAATAGAATACTCTACAGATAGTTTTGTTTGGGTGCAGGCATTGCATAACTCGTTCAAGTAACATGTCTGGTAGGCACTGCGGGTCACTGTTGTAAAGTACAAAAAATACATACGTGCATTATGCCAAAGCTTGACCAGTGGTAGGTTAAGCATCACTCTTTGAACATAATTTATAAAGGGGATTTAGCAATATTATGTACCAAAAACCAATCATGTATTGCTTCATAATATGGAGCCAAAGCTGAAACATTGCATAACCAGTTCCAATTTAATTCGAATTCGACAGGGCAAACCCAGCAACTGCTTAAACAGATTTTCTTCTGGGGGCACTGTGGAGCAGCGGTCAAGATGGCGGCTCCTCTTTAAGCTCTGTGCAGAGCGGGTGGTGGAATCCGTATAAATATCAGCATCCTTGCCTAAATGGGATGTTAGCAGCAGATTCAAGGAGGTGCTACCTCTCGCACTCGAACGACTTATTCCAACCCGATACGTCACTGGGAACCGACAATTTGGCATACCCGACATGCAGTAGGCGGCCACATCCCAGCTACATGTAGGCGAGTGAACCACTGCGACTGGGGGAGGCCTCGTCGGAGCAGCGACCCTAGCACTACGAATGACTTTGCCCGTTATCTGAGCTAATTGGGCCGAGGCTGCACACCAGACACCACTGCGGCACTGAAGCTTTGCTGCAGGTGGGGCTATGTGGACTGTCCCTCTAACTGCGGGCTGGGGCGCTATGACCGTGGAGGCCCAGTGACATGCTCTCTAACGCACCCTCGATGTCACCGAATTTCAGAGCCGGGCACCAACATTGGAGTCCCCTGTTGCGATCACCCTGCTGGTGGCGCTACTGTGATCCGGGGGTCAGCGCCCCGGTAGGATTACCCTGTGCCGAAGGCCGGTTGCAGTCAGCTGGGGCGGACCGGCCTGGGCCGCCTCCCAGCGCAGCTGAGGGTCTGAGAGCAGCAACACTTGCACTCAATGCGCTCGGGTGTACTGGAAACCCATAGGGGATAACTAATGGGACGGAGGTGAGAGAGGGGGCAGCCATATAATAGAGGATACACTGCTGCAGCCTGCGGGTGCCCTGTGGAGCTCCCACCCTCCTTAGTGACACTCCCCGACACTGGGAGGAAGCTGGAACAGACTGGTTGCTAATTGCAGCAATACCCTGGCAATTTCCCATGCTCATTTTGTATTCAACTAAGCATACGAGTGGTGCTATATCAAGCCTAGTGTTGAGCTCCGACTGTTAATCTCAGCTACATGCACTACACCCCCTAGAGGTTCTGCTGGAAGCCTCATGGATCCCGGCCGCTGTTGTGCAGCTGCCCCTCTCCGGGGTGCGACGCTCAGCTCCACAGGCGGGCGAAACCATTTAGTGGGCAAATTTGTTTTAAATGTGATAGTTACAGGCCCTCTGTTCTGCTTTGCTCACAATATGATGAAAGGGGCCGGGAGTAATAAAGGCGGTGGCATGGACCGATTCATGACATCCGCACCTAAAACACCTTAGTTGACAGCCTCAACAAGGACCAATGAGACCCCAATGACACCTGAGCCATTAACCATGCAGCAAATACTTGATACCATGACTTAAGGGTACAATGCAATGAGTGGCAGGCTGGATGATATTACCACCACAGTCACTATCATAAGAACCCAACTGGAGAAGGAAACTCAGAGAATCGCAGAAGCAGAGTGAAGGATTGGCGTGGCCGAGGACGACATTACGGCTTTGAAATCCACAGTGGCGACTCTCTCCAAGGATATGAGGTCAGTGAAGGCCAAATGTGATGTTGACCTGGAATCAAGATTGCACAGAAACAACTTACGTATTTATAGAGATTCTGGAGGAGGCGCTGCGCAGAAATGTGGAGATTGCAGTACAGGGACTAATCCAGGAAGTGCTGGGCAAATCTTGGCTTTCTTCTCACTTTACCATCAAGCCCTGGCGATTATCCTCGACCAATTATTGCCATCGTCGTGAACTATAGCGACATGGATCATATTCTGCGACCGGCCAGAGAAATAGGTGACCTTCGCTATGAGTCCAACAGTATACACATTTACCCGGATTTCACAGTGGCCGTTCAACAGGTGCATTGTACATTCATGGGGGTGAAAAAACGTAGGTGAAATAAATGTCTCCTATGCCATGCTATTCACTGCTCACCTGAAATTTCAGCACAATAAGGTTTTTCTATATTTTTTTTATTTTTTTATTTATTTTTTTTTTTTTAACTATCCCGGCCGAAGCTGTATCTTTTATTGAAACACATATACCCCTGCCCGACACACAATCTGTGGGCTCCTCCCAAGCACGATAACATGGACTCTTCTGTATGTGGTGTTTCTGTATCATGGGCTCATAGGAATTTATGGCATCTGGCTATGATCTCGTTTTAGGTATTGTGTTTTTAGTATCCCACCTGATCCGTGCGTCTATAGCATTCCCCTAGCAAATGCAATGTGTTGTTTAGGGTTGTCTAGGGTGAGGAGGGGTACAGCACTGCCACAGATCGGGGTACAGTGAGGGTTGTGTGGGGAGTGGCGGGGGGTGTAGTTGTGGGGTTGGTTTAAAACACACTTGGTGAAATTTGGGGGAAGACGTGGGGAGTTCAGGGTCAGAGGCCTAGGCTGAACACTATACTTCAAGCACTGGGGATGACTCAGAGAATCAAGGTCCTTAGCTGGAACATTAGGGGACTGGGAAGCTCGACCAAAGAACAGAAAATAATTGTGTAATTGTGTACGCCAATCGGAAAGAAGCACAGATTCCTTTCCTTAAGGAGACGCGTGCACTTGAGAGGCAGGCTCTTAGCTTGGCGCCAAGTAGGGGGCACGCAGAGATACTATACCACCTACACTACCAATGCTAGGGGCGCGCTCATTTTGATACATCGCTCACTGCGCTGGGTGCTACTAGACACCAAGTTAGACCCCGAAGGCAGATTTGTACTGGTTCACAGTATCCTGCACCAGAGAAAAATCCTCTTGGTGACAGTGTATGGCCCCAACATTGACGATCCATCCTTCTATGACAGCCTGTTTGATCTGTGCTCTTGTTACCCCCCCTGACAGAGGTAAAGTTATGTGGGGATTTTAACACCATACTAGATAACAATCTGGACCACTCCAGCACAGCTAAGCGCACATTATCCAGGGCAGGGCAAGAGATTCACAAAGGCATGCAGGCGGGGGAGCCGGTAGTTTGGAAGACACCGCAGGGCACTAACAGACAGTACTCCGTCTATTCCTCTGTTCACAATATGTACGTTGGTTTCGGCCCCTTTGCTTAACATGGCCCCGCACTGAAATCCTGCCCTGCTCCCTCTCAGACCATTCCCAGATATTACTGTCACTAGAGCTCCCGATGAAGGAAACAACCCACCCGCCGTGGAAATTTAAAGCAGCTGCACTCATTGAAACAGCATTCTCCCTACAAATGCGTGAACAAATAGCGATTTACTTTGAAACTAACGTGGGGTTGGTCTCAACAGTAGCAACCGAGTGGCAGGCTTTCAGGGTGTTCGTACGTGATATAGCGATGTCGGCAGAATTTGGTGTCCTGCAAACTATTAGGAGAGAACTGGAAGAAGGAAGCCACGCTGGGCACCCTGAAGCGGGAGGGTGGGCAATCCCCTGGTAGGGACCTCCACCTGAAGATATATTTGGCACAGAGGGAGGTGCAACTGTTGGACAGACCAAAGATGGCTAGGCAGCACAGGGAGGCAGACAGGCCAGGTTGTACCCTAGCCCGTCTGGTTAAATCAGAATTTGGGAACACTTGCATTTCATATATACGAATGCCAGATGGTTCAACGGCTCATACCAATGCAGACATTAACAAGTTAATATTTGACTTCTATCAGGATCTATACCCACCCAAAGGGAGGGCCTTTGAGGGAGAGAATCTACAGAATGTGTTATGTGAGCATGCCATTTTAACGCCAGAGAACAGCATGGCTGCTGTAATCAATAAGATGTTCATTCATTCTTTCGGACGAGTCCAAATGGAGTAGTACAAATCTGTAAACTCAGTGGTTCAAAGTGATGATGCAGTCCAAAACCAAGTTGAGTTCTTGAACACTTTAAATCCTCCTAGCCTTCCTGAAAACAAGCTTCTTCTTATAAGGGGAGCACCTGTGATATTATTGCAGAACATCAACCCACCTAAGCTCTGTAATGGCACCAGATTGTGAGTGAAAGCTCTCCACAGAAATGTGATTGAAGCTATGGTGCTAACTGGTTCTAGCCAGGGGAGTCCATATTAATACCACAAATACCCCTTATACCTTCGGTATATACATTTGAATTCAAAAGACTTAAATTCCAGTTAAAGGTTTGTTTCGCCATGACCATCAACAAATCTCAGGGCAGACTTTAAAGGCAGCAGGGATTTACCTAAGGGAAGACTCCTTCTCGCATGGGCAGTTTTACGTGGCCTCTTCCAGAGGGATCTCACCTAACTCTCTGGTAATCCTAGCACCTGAAGGGAGAACAACTAATGAAGTTTACAAAGAAGTAATCAAATATTTTTTTTGGTAGGTTGCAGATGCCAAATAAGTCATTTCAATTGTTTTCTCTGTCTCATTGTCTGTTTGTAATTACAAAACAAAAACATTTCTGGACGCACATCAATGGAAGAACTATCTTTGTTGTGTAGTCAATATGGCCTGACTGACGTTTGAAAAAAAACATTGCTGATTAATTTAAAACATCAACCTGTAAATTATATCGTGTACAGTTTGAACCAAAAACGTGTGTCTTTTTAAAACAATTGTACCAAATCGCAAAACCTACGCGGGCAACAGCTAGTATATTCTACAAAGAGTCACTTATGAGTTGCAGATCATCCTCCCATTTGGACATGTACAGAATATTTGTGACTACACTTGAAAAAACTAGAGAAAATAGCTCCTATATACAGAAGGTTATAGCAGAGACCTTATTGCTCAAGAGGAATAAGGTCTCTGCTTTCATGTTCTTTAGTGTTGAGAGATATCTACATTTTAATGTGTATACCCATCAGTCTCAGGGAGGCAAAACACTGATTTCATTGGCATGAACTGAAGTTTAAAGAGTTAACGTTTCAAGTAGAGTTGGACCAATGTATGTAACCCACCATCCTCCCACTTTCTGTAAGAATGTCCTTGTAACACCGATATTTAGTCTGGGCTGTAGATTGCAGGTGAAGTGGTACTAAAGACATGGCGGTTTTATTTTTCCTGGAGGCTTTGCCCAGTAGTACATCAGGGCTGGCCTAGGGTTCAGATCTACGTCATTTCTTTTCAGAGGCATGCGACGTCCCACACTAAATGCTGGGTGATGGGACTAGACCTTGAAGGGTAGAAATTGCCACCCGCCCTGTGACACAGGGCTGGGAGGGTGGATAGGAAGTCCACCGTTAGCTTCATGTGTCTATTGCCCCTTCAAAGATCCCCAAAAAACTGTGGCGAAAAAGAACAGGGCACAACCTGGAGTGTAATCCCTATGGAGCTACATCACGTTTAAGGTAGCAGCCTCAAAGATGGTAATGTAGCAAAAAGGAGTTTACAAGCAAGGCTTACTGCAGAATCCCAATGATGTGCACAGGAACTCCATGTCAGGGAGGGAACCCCCTTCAGCAGAGGAACAATGTCGCCCTCAAGAGGTGCTCTACCAGCCTTGATGGCCCATTGCACAATGCGAAGAACCACCAACATGAATGTCAGAGAATTTGCTGTTGAAACCCCAGTGTGCCGGGGACACCCATCTAGGACAATGTGGAGAATTGGTTTTATAGCAGGCAGAGTTCCACGACTGAAGGTTACAAACCTCACTGTGGCCTAAGTATACCGGTCTTTGCAGAGAGTGCCATATGAATCAGAGAAAAGATTGCTTCCCTAATGCAGAAAAGGAGGACATCATGTAGTGAACACGATTGTGCAGAGTTTACATCTAAGAAGATGGAGCAGCCTTCCGAGGCCCTGCTAACAAATGGAAAGAACATTAGGTATTAGTAGTCCCATGGTCTGAGTGTCTATCACAACACTCGCTGATAGTGTTCACAATCTGAACCCCCCCCACCCCTCCATCAGTTTCGCGACCTGAAACATAAAAGCAAACAGATATAGGGAAATATGGGAGTGAATTAATAGTTAAGAGTTTGGGGGCGAAGGACAGTGTATGGCTATGTGCAAAGGAGAAAAAGTTCAGGGGTCAAAATAAGTGTTAAGATAGAGGAGCAGAGACAGTTGACATCAAGGAATGAGAAGGTGGTGAGGAGAATCAAGTGGTAAGTGGAACATGAAGGAGGAAGGGAATTAGAGTTCAGAAGACAGGAGCAGCAGTAGAGAAATTATTCACCGTAGTGACTAATGTACTCTTAGTCCTTAGTGCCCTTTCCTCCATACTGCATTGGCGTCCCTTCCTAGGGACGAGAGACAGAACCTTTTTCACCAGAAAAAACTTTCGCCTTTAAATTAAGAGGTGCGCTGGGGTGCAGCCCTCAGAGCATGCGCTGCCCTGACTCTGCCCTCCGTCACCACACCTCAGGCTACATAGACGCATCGACAATAGATTAACATTGCCTAATGACAGCAGTTTTATTAGGGGGGTAGGATGGTGGGACATATGGAGGAAAAGGGACTAAGTACGTTAGTCACTACGGTGATTAACTTATAATTACTCTTACGTCCGTCCCCTTTCCTCCATACTGCATGGGTGATTAAAATTGAGTGTAGCACTAGGGTGGAGAGGAGACCCTCCTTAAGCAAACAGGTTTCTAAGAACCCCCTGTCCGAAAGCCGCGTCTGATCTAGAGCCGGCGTCCAAACAGTAGTGCTTGCAGAAAGCTGAAGGGGTGGCCCATGTGGCCGCCCTGCTTATGACTTGCCAAGGGACATGCTGCTGGAATGCGATGGGTGTCACCTTGGCTCAGACGCACGGGCGTGCATGTTAGCCAGCAGTGGATTATGATGTCCCTCGTAAGCTTCTTTGATGGCTGAGACCATCCAACGGGCGATGGAGGCCCGATACCCCGGTCTTGATCTGCCGAAGGTGACAATGGTCCGACTTGCAGAAGCCCTTGGTCCTATTCAAGTAGAATTTCAGGGCATGCCTGACATCGAGGCAGTGCAGAACTCTCTGCCTCGTCTTTCAGCTCAAAAGTAGGCAGCACTATTTCCTTATTCAGAAGGAATATGGAAGGCACCTTGGGTAGGAATGCTGGTTGTGTCCGCAGGACTATTTTATCCTTGTGAAACGTAGTATAGGGCTCT
The DNA here is from genome assembly GCF_040938575.1 of Ambystoma mexicanum. Classification (NCBI taxonomy): domain Eukaryota; kingdom Metazoa; phylum Chordata; class Amphibia; order Caudata; family Ambystomatidae; genus Ambystoma; species Ambystoma mexicanum. The sequence continues at coordinate 881,867,170 of NC_090932.1, read as the reverse complement.
GTGGCGACCAGCGCCCGAATTTCGCTGACTTCGCGAGCTGAGGTGAGGCAGACGAGCAAGGCCGTCTTAATGGTGACCAGCCTGATGTTCGCAATGCCATTGGTTCAAATGGTTTGTGTGGCAGGGCCCCCAAAACTAGGTTTAGGTCCCACACAGGGTATGGCCTCTTGATGGGCGGGTAGAGCCTGGCGAGTCCCGCCAAATGCTTCTTGACAATCAGGTAGGCAGATGAGAACACCTCTGCCTCTGAGCTCCTGTAGGCCCCAATGGCTGCCAAGTACGTGCAGCAAGTGTCTACCTGTACACCCGAGTGGGCGAGGTGAGCCGAGAAGAAGAGCACGTCGTCCAATGAACATGCAAGGGGGTTGATATCCTTAGAGTCTGCACAGTGGTAGAATCTGGTCCACTTGCTCTTATACTGGGTTCTGGTAGCCTTGCTCCTAGCGCAGTGTATGATCTCTAGATTAGACTGAGAAAGGCTCAGGTGCGCTAGCGTGATCTGCTCAGGAACCACGCGGTGAGGGCTAGTTTCTGTGGAGCAGGGTGGATGAACCTGCCTCCCTGCTGTGCCAGAAGATATGCTGGGCCCGTTGGAAGGTGAATGGGAGGTCTCTCGGAGAGACTGAGCCGCTCCGAGAACCATGGTCTGGCTGGCCACCATGGAGCTATTAGAATTGCGCTGAGGTGGCGAGACTCCTTGATCTTACATATCACCCTGTGTATCAATGGTGTGAGTGGGAAGGCGTATGCAGTCATTCCATTCCACTGAATCTGAAATGCGTCGCCCAGGGAGCTGGGGCCCTGTCCCTGCCAGGAGGCGAACTGTTTGCACTTCCTGTTGCCCCAGGTGGCAAAGAGGTCCACCTGGGTGTGTCCTCATCTGCTGAAGATCTCCTGCATCAAGAGGTCGTTGAATTGCCACTCGTAACTGTCAGCTCCCAGTCTGCTGAGCCTGTCGGCCTCCAGGTTGGATTACCCCGGAAGGTGGATGGCCGTGAGGTAGATTTTGTTCTCCAGGACCCATTCCAACAATGCTGAGAGCCAGCCTGCACAGTGGAGGGGACCGGGTACCTCCCTGCTTTTTGACATGGAACATGCTGGTTGAGTTGTCTGTCTGAATGAGGATGACCTTGCCCTCGATAACTGGAAGGAAGGCTCTAAGCGCTAGCCAGATGGCCTTCAGTTCCAGCCAATTGATGTGGTACTCCTGCCTGGTCTAGGTGCCATGAATGCAGTGGTTGTCCAAGGTGGCCCCTCATCCCTCGAGATAGGAGTCCGTAGTGATGGTGACCCGTGGGGTAGGTTGCCCGAAAGGCTTGCCAGTCCGCAGGTTGCAGTTCCTGAACCACCATGTGAGGTCCGGGAGAAGAGAAGGAGAAGAGAAGGAGGAATGTTGATCATCTCTGCTCGAGAGTCCCGCTCCTGGTTCCAAGATGCTGCGAAGTGCAGCTGTATCCTACTCACCCCGAGTCTCGTGTGGGGGACGGCCAGACGTACCATCAGGCCGATGTCACTTCTCTGCTGAGGAAGTGCGCAGTGGCCTTCTTGATGGCTGTTATCTTATCCTCTGAAGGAAAAACTCTTGGAGCACATATCCCAGATGAGATCCAAGAAGGTCAGAGACTGCATGGGCTGCAGCTGTGACTTCTTGAGGTTGAGCGAAAAGCCCAGATTGTGCAGTGTGTTCATAAGAGCGTGGTAATTGCGGTGCACCGCTTCCAGAGATGAAGCCCTGATGAGCCAGTCATCGAGGTACACGTATATGTGGTAGCCCTAAGGATGGCCACCAGAGTATTCATCAGTCTGGTAAAAACCCTGGGGGCCGAGTTGAGGCCGAAGGGAAGCACCTTGTATTGGAAATTGCAGACCATGATCCCGAGTCGTAGAAAAGAACAATGAGGCTGCCAAATCGGGACTTGCAAGTATGCGTCCTTTAGATCCAGGATCCAGTCTCCCCTGCACAATGTCTCTGCTATCAAAGCTGGCGTAACAATCTTGATTTTTTGTAGAGGTAGGGAGAGGTTGAGGGTGGAAAGGTCCAGCACAACTCTCAGGCCTGCCTAGTTCTTTTTCTAAATGGTGAAAATCCTGGAGTAGAAGCCCAAGACTTGGTGGGAGGCTGGGACTTCTCCACTGCCTGGCTTTCGACGAGCGACTGGATTTCTGCCAAAAGAGTTGCTGTCACAATCTGTGGGAGTGGAGGGAGAAGATGGAGGAGAGGCTGGAATGGATAGGCGGTACCCAGTGGATACTACAGAGAATCCATGGGTCTGCGAAATTCTGCCACCGGAAGTATGCATGGAGAGCAAGCCTGCCCCGCACTGGTGACACGCAGACCCGGAGGGGCATGTCATGCCTTCTGTCTCTCTGAGGCTGTTGCAGAGGAGGGGGAGGAGGGTGGAGTTCAAAAAGCCCTTACTCCCCCACCCCCCATTTTATTGCTTGCGTCGATATTGTGTCTGCGAGCGGTCCGGTTACTTGGACCTCCACTCTTGCAAGCCGCAGACCCTCCCGTATGGATGCCCCTTGTCCGAGCGCTGCTGTGACTGGGTGTACGTTCTGGCCATGGTTTTTGTAAGACTTGATAAAGACCGTTTGTGAGCAGTTTTTTTTTTATCCAGCTACTCGTCGGTAGTGGAGTGGAGTGGAAGAGGTCACCCCCTTCGAACGGCAGGTCCAAGATGCGTTCCTGGACATCCGGGTTGAATTTCGTAGCACTGAGCCAGGCCGTTCTTTCTCATGTCCGTGGCGATGCAGATGGCCCGGCCAGAGGTGTCAATGTGGGTCACAGTGGACTCCATGATGTCTTGTTCCACCATCTCAGCGTCAGCCATTCCCGCATTGAATCGTGATTGGTCCGGCGCCGGAAGCTCTGGGAAGAAATCCACAATTTCCCACCAAAGCCTATGGTTAACGACTACCAGCATGGCATCCGCGTTGGCTTAACAAAGATGCAGGGACGCATTGGAATACAGCTTATTCCCGTACGCCTCCAAGATCATCTCCTCCTTGCCTAGCAGTGCAGTGGACGAGGGGGCTGAGGACGACAGGCTTGGGGACGACTGAGGCTTGGAGGTTAGTGATGCCAGAGCGATCACTGAGGAGTGCGGCTGAGGGTGGGCTGATCGCAAGAGTGTATCCCCCTCCATCTGTCTGTACTTGGCGTCCATTGACCAGCTGGACCGAGTGAGTCTTGAGCCAGCCTTTCTTAGCTAAGGCAACGACGTCCTTCGGCTTCGGGATCCCCGTTCTTGCGTAGCGTGAAAACTTCGGCGAGAACCACCTCTGATGGTTGCTCGACCTCGGGTTCAGGAAGGCCCAAGAACTCTGCCAGCCCTGCAAGACGTTTATGGAAGGCCTTGGCTGACGACGGTGTGTCGGGTTCCTCCTCCTCATCCGTGACTACCTGGGGGTCCAGTTGTTCCAGCACTGGTGGAGGGGTGCTGGAGGCTGAGGTGTGGAGACCGGACCCAGAGGCTGGTACAGAACCACCTGCACTATCGGTTGGGGGGCCGGAGCGGGCACCAGAAGCTGCACAGGGGCCAGGGGCGCCTGTACGAGAGCGAGAGCGCCAGACCTGCAGAGAGAGAGAGAGCGAGCGCCAGACCTGCAGAGAGAGAGAGAGCGAGCGCCAGACCTGCAGAGAGAGAGAGAGCGAGCGCCAGACCTGCAGAGAGAGAGAGAGCGAGCGCCAGACCTGCAGAGAGAGAGAGAGCGAGCGCCAGACCTGCAGAGAGAGAGAGAGAGCGAGCGCCAGACCTGCAGAGAGAGAGAGAGAGCGAGCGCCAGACCTGCAGAGAGAGAGAGAGAGCGAGCGCCAGACCTGCAGAGAGAGAGAGAGAGCGAGCGCCAGACCTGCAGAGAGAGAGAGAGAGCGAGCGCCAGACCTGCAGAGAGCGAGCGAGCGCCAGACCTGCAGAGAGCGAGCGAGCGCCAGACCTGCAGAGAGCGAGCGAGCGCCAGACCTGCAGAGAGCGAGCGAGCGCCAGACCTGCAGAGAGCGAGCGAGCGCCAGACCTGCAGAGAGCGAGCGAGCGCCAGACCTGCAGAGAGCGAGCGAGCGCCAGACCTGCAGAGAGCGAGCGAGCGCCAGACCTGCAGAGAGCGAGCGAGCGCCAGACCTGCAGAGAGCGAGCGAGCGCCAGACCTGCAGAGAGCGAGCGAGCGCCAGACCTGCAGAGAGCGAGCGAGCGCCAGACCTGCAGAGAGCGAGCGAGCGCCAGACCTGCAGAGAGCGAGCGAGCGCCAGACCTGCAGAGAGCGAGCGAGCGCCAGACCTGCAGAGAGCGAGCGAGCGCCAGACCTGCAGAGAGCGAGCGAGCGCCAGACCTGCAGAGAGCGAGCGAGCGCCAGACCTGCAGAGAGCGAGCGAGCGCCAGACCTGCAGAGAGCGAGCGAGCGCCAGACCTGCAGAGAGCGAGCGAGCGCCAGACCTGCAGAGAGCGAGCGAGCGCCAGACCTGCAGAGAGCGAGCGAGCGCCAGACCTGCAGAGAGCGAGCGAGCGCCAGACCTGCAGAGAGCGAGCGAGCGCCAGACCTGCAGAGAGCGAGCGAGCGCCAGACCTGCAGAGAGCGAGCGAGCGCCAGACCTGCAGAGAGCGAGCGAGCGCCAGACCTGCAGAGAGCGAGCGAGCGCCAGACCTGCAGAGAGCGAGCGAGCGCCAGACCTGCAGAGAGCGAGCGAGCGCCAGACCTGCAGAGCGAGCGAGCGCCAGACCTGCAGAGCGAGCGAGCGCCAGACCTGCAGAGAGCGAGCGAGCGCCAGACCTGCAGAGAGCGAGCGAGCGCCAGACCTGCAGAGAGCGAGCGAGCGCCAGACTTGCAGAGAGCGAGCGAGCGCCAGACCTGCAGAGAGCGAGCGAGCGCCAGACCTGCAGAGAGAGAGAGCGAGCGCCAGACCTGCAGAGAGAGAGAGAGCGAGCGCCAGACCTGCAGAGAGAGAGCGAGCGCCAGACCTGCAGAGAGAGAGAGCAAGCGCCAGACCTGCAGAGAGAGAGAGCGAGCGCCAGACCTGCAGAGAGAGAGAGCGAGCGCCAGACCTGCAGAGAGAGAGAGCGAGCGCCAGACCTGCAGAGAGAGAGCGAGCGCCAGACCTGCAGAGAGAGAGAGAGAGCGAGCCAGACCTGCAGAGAGAGAGAGAGCGAGCCAGACCTGCAGAGAGAGAGCGAGCGAGCCAGACCTGCAGAGAGAGCCAGACCTGCAGAGAGAGAGAGCCAGACCTGCAGAGAGACAGACCTGCAGAGAGAGAGAGACAGACCTGCAGAGAGCGAGAGAGCCAGACCTGCAGAGAGCGAGAGAGAGAGAGAGCCAGACCTGCAGAGAGCGAGAGAGAGAGAGAGCCAGACCTGCAGAGCGAGAGAGAGAGAGAGCCAGACCTGCAGAGCGAGAGAGAGAGAGAGCCAGACCTGCAGAGCGAGAGAGAGCCAGACCTGCAGAGAGAGAGAGAGAGCCAGACCTGCAGAGCGAGAGAGAGCCAGACCTGCAGAGAGAGAGAGAGAGAGAGCCAGACCTGCAGAGAGAGAGAGCCAGAGCGAGAGAGAGAGAGAGGGAGGGAGGGAGAGACCTGCAGAGAGAGAGAGGCCTGCAGAGAGAGAGAGAGGGAGAGACCTGCAGAGAGAAAGAGAGACAAGACCTGCAGAGAGAGGCCTGCAGAGACCGAGACCTGCAGAGACCGAGACCTGCAGAGACAGAGACCGAGACCTGCAGAGAGAGAGAGAGACCGAGACCTGCAGAGAGAGAGACCGAGACCTGCAGAGAGAGCGAGACCGAGACCTGCAGAGAGAGCGAGACCGAGACCTGCAGAGAGAGCGAGACCGAGACCTGCAGAGAGAGCGAGACCGAGACCTGCAGAGAGAGCGAGACCGAGACCTGCAGAGAGAGCGAGACCGAGACCTGCAGAGAGAGCGAGACCGAGACCTGCAGAGAGAGCGAGACCGAGACCTGCAGAGAGAGCGAGACCGAGACCTGCAGAGAGAGAGAGAGCGAGACCTGCAGAGAGAGAGAGAGCGAGACCTGCAGAGAGAGAGAGCTAGAGACCTGCAGAGAGAGAGAGCGAGAGACCTGCAGAGAGAGGGAGAGCGAGAGACCTGCAGAGAGGGAGAGCGAGAGACCTGCAGAGAGAGGGAGAGAGAGAGACTCATGGTATTTACATTTTTTTTGTGTCCACTCAGTAGATCTGGGGAAAAGGTTTGTGGGTTCAGAGGGATTTGTGCCCAAATGTAAAGGCTTTGTGTAAGAGGCTTGTTTATCTTGATGTAAGACTACTGGGTTCAAAATGTCTAAGATGTGGTAATTTTCAGCTTTAAAAGTGTTTTCTGGCTGGGTCTTAAGCATGATTGTTCCTTTTTTTTTTATATGCTTGAACCTTGCTTCAAGTCTTTAGATGGACGCTTGTTCTTCTGCCCGCAAATGCAGGGACTTTTTTGGAGCAGTGTCAGTATTTGATTTACTCAGTGTCTTTTAGGGAATCTTCTCCTTTGGTGCTCGTGACTGCAAGGACCCAGAGGACAAGTGACGCTTGAGGAAGAAAGGGTTTCCTCACTTTCTATTGACACTGCATGGTCATGCTTTCCGACGGTGTGGTCGGTGCCTGGGTTGGGGTTGTGTGCTTAGTGTGATGGATGTGGGTGCTTTTGTCGTTGAGTGTGGTCTCCATCATAGGGCCGCAAGCCTGCTTACCAGAGGCAGGGAATAGCACATAGGAAGAGAGCGAGAGACCTGCAGAGAGAGAGAGACGAGACCTGCAAAGAGAGAGAGAGACCTGCAGAGAGAGACACCGAGGCCTGCAGAGAGAGAGACCTGCACAGAGAGAGAGAGAGAGCCCTGCAGAGAGAAAGGGAGCCCCGCAGTGAGAGAGAAAGGGAGCCCTGCATTGAGAGAGAGACCTGCAGAGAGAGAGAGAGACCTGCAGAGAGTGAGAGGGACCTGCAGAGAGAGAGAGAGAGAGAGAGACCTGCAGAGAGAGAGAGAGAGACCTGCAGAAAGAGAGACTAGACCTGCAGAGAAAGAGAGAGAGAGAGAGAGAGAGACCGAGACCTGCAGAGAGAGAGACCGAGACCTGCAGAAAGGGAGAGAGACCGAGACCTGCAGAGAGAGAGACCGAGACCTGCAGAGAGAGAGACCGAGACCTGCAGAGAGAGAGACCGAGACCTGCAGAGAGAGAGACCGAGACCTGCAGAGAGAGAGAGAGACCTGCAGAGAGAGAGAGAGACCTGCAGAGAGAGAGAGAGACCTGCAGAGAGAGAGAGAGACCTGCAGAGAGAGAGAGAGACCTGCAGAAAGAGAGAGACCTGCAGAAAGAGAGAGACCTGCAGAAAGAGAGAGACCTGCAGAAAGAGAGAGACCTGCAGAAAGAGAGACCTGCAGAAAGAGAGACCTGCAGAAAGAGAGACCTGCAGAAAGAGAGAGACCTGCAGAGAGAGAGAGAGAGAGACCTGCAGAGAGAGAGAGAGCCGTGCAGAGAGAGAGAGAGAGAGAGAGAAAGAGAGAGCCGTGCAGAGAGAGAGAGAGAGAGCCGTGCAGAGAGAGAGAGAGCACCGTGCAGAGAGAGAGAGAGAGAGAGCGCCGTGCAGAGAGAGAGACCGAGACCTGCAGAGAGAAAGAGCCGTGCAGAGAGAGAGAGAGCCGTGCAGAGAGAGAGACCGAGACCTGCAGAGAGAAAGAGACCGCGAGACCTGCAGAGAGAGAGAGAGCGCGCGAGACCTGCAGAGAGAGAGAGAGCGCGCGAGACCTGCAGAGAGAGACCTGCAGAGAGAGAGAGCGAGACCTGCAGAGAGAGAGAGCGAGACCTGCAGAGAGAGAGCGAGAGACCTGCAGAGAGAGAGACCTGCAGAGAGAGAGAGAGCGCGCGAGACCTGCAGAGAGAGACCTGCAGAGAGAGAGAGAGCGAGACCTGCAGAGAGAGAGCGAGACCTGCAGAGAGAGAGAGCGAGAGACCTGCAGAGAGAGAGCGAGAGAGACCTGCAGAGAGAGAGAGCGAGAGACCTGCAGAGAGAGAGAGCGAGAGAGCGAGCGAGATACCTGCAGAGAGAGAGAGTGAGAGAGCGAGAGAGAGAGACCTGCAGAGAGAGAGAGACCTGCAGAGAGAGAGAGACCTGCAGAGAGAGAGAGACCTGCAGAGAGAGAGAGACCTGCAGAGAGAGAGAGACCTGCAGAGAGAGAGAGACCTGCAGAGAGAGAGAGACCTGGAGAGAGAGAGAGAGAGAGAGAGAGAGAGAGAGACCTGCAGAAAGAGAGAGAGACTAGACCTGCAGAGAGAGAGAGAGAGAGACCGAGACCTGCAGAAAGGGAGAGAGGGCGAGAACTGCAGAGAGAGCGAGAGAGAGACCTGCAGAGAGAGAGAGAGAGAGCGAGAGACCTGCAGAGAGAGAGAGAGGGCAAGACCTGCAGAGATAGACCTGCAGAGAGAGAGACCGAGACCTGCGGCGAGAGACCGAGACCTGCAGCGAGAGAGAGACCGAGACCTGCAGCGAGAGAGAGACTGAGACCTGCAGCGAGAGAGAGACCGAGACCTGCAGAGAGAGAGAGACCGAGACCTGCAGAGAGAGAGAGAGACCTGCAGAGAGAGAGAGAACCTGCAAAGAGAGAGAGAGACCTGCAAAGAGAGAGAGCCCTGCAGTGAGAGAGAGAGAGCCCTGCAGAGAGAAAGAGAGAGAGAGAGAGAGGGGGAGAGACCTGGAGAGAGAGAGAGAGAAAGAGAGAGAGAGAGAGAGAGAGACCTGCAGAGAGAGCGAGAGACCTTCAGAGAGAGAGAGAGAGAGAGAGAGAGAGAGAGACGAGACCTGCAGAGAGAGAGAGACCTGCAGAGAGAGAGACCTGCAGAGTGTGAGAGAGAGAGAGCGCCCTGCAGAGTGAGAGAGAGCCCTGCAGAGAGAGTGAGAGAGCCCTGCAGAGAGAGAGTGAGAGAGAGCCCTGCAGAGAGAGAGTGAGAGAGAGCCCTGCAGAGAGAGAGAGAACCCTGCAGAGAGTGTGAGAGAGCCCTGCAGAGAGTGTGAGAGAGCCCTGCAGAGATTGGGAGAGACCTACAGAGGGAGAGACCTGCAGAGAGGGAGAGAGAGAGCGCCCTGCAGAGAGAGAGCGCCCTGCAGAGAGAGAGAGCGCCCTGCAGAGAGAGAGAGCGCCCTGCAGAGAGAGAGAGCGCCCTGCAGAGAGAGAGAGCGCCCTGCAGAGAGAGAGAGCGCCCTGCAGAGAGAGAGCGCCCTGCAGAGAGAGAGAGCGCCCTGCAGAGAGAGAGCGCCCTGCAGAGAGAGAGAGCGCCCTGCAGAGAGAGAGAGCGCGCCCTGCAGAGAGAGAGAGCGTGCCGCAGAGAGAGAGAGCGCGCCCTGCAGAGAGAGAGAGCGCGCCCTGCAGAGAGAGAGAGCGCGCCCTGCAGAGAGAGAAAGCACGCCCTGCAGAGAGAGAAAGCACGCCCTGCAGAGAGAGAGAGACCTGCAGAGAGAGAGAGACCTGGAGAGAGAGAGAGAGAGAGAGAGAGAGAGAGAGACCTGCAGAAAGAGAGAGAGACTAGACCTGCAGAGAGAGAGAGAGAGAGACCGAGACCTGCAGAAAGGGAGAGAGGGCGAGAACTGCAGAGAGAGCGAGAGAGAGACCTGCAGAGAGAGAGAGAGAGAGCGAGAGACCTGCAGAGAGAGAGAGAGGGCAAGACCTGCAGAGATAGACCTGCAGAGAGAGAGACCGAGACCTGCGGCGAGAGACCGAGACCTGCAGCGAGAGAGAGACCGAGACCTGCAGCGAGAGAGAGACTGAGACCTGCAGCGAGAGAGAGACCGAGACCTGCAGAGAGAGAGAGACCGAGACCTGCAGAGAGAGAGAGAGACCTGCAGAGAGAGAGAGAACCTGCAAAGAGAGAGAGAGACCTGCAAAGAGAGAGAGCCCTGCAGTGAGAGAGAGAGAGCCCTGCAGAGAGAAAGAGAGAGAGAGAGAGAGGGGGAGAGACCTGGAGAGAGAGAGAGAGAAAGAGAGAGAGAGAGAGAGAGAGACCTGCAGAGAGAGCGAGAGACCTTCAGAGAGAGAGAGAGAGAGAGAGAGAGAGAGAGACGAGACCTGCAGAGAGAGAGAGACCTGCAGAGAGAGAGACCTGCAGAGTGTGAGAGAGAGAGAGCGCCCTGCAGAGTGAGAGAGAGCCCTGCAGAGAGAGTGAGAGAGCCCTGCAGAGAGAGAGTGAGAGAGAGCCCTGCAGAGAGAGAGTGAGAGAGAGCCCTGCAGAGAGAGAGAGAACCCTGCAGAGAGTGTGAGAGAGCCCTGCAGAGAGTGTGAGAGAGCCCTGCAGAGATTGGGAGAGACCTACAGAGGGAGAGACCTGCAGAGAGGGAGAGAGAGAGCGCCCTGCAGAGAGAGAGCGCCCTGCAGAGAGAGAGAGCGCCCTGCAGAGAGAGAGAGCGCCCTGCAGAGAGAGAGAGCGCCCTGCAGAGAGAGAGAGCGCCCTGCAGAGAGAGAGAGCGCCCTGCAGAGAGAGAGCGCCCTGCAGAGAGAGAGAGCGCCCTGCAGAGAGAGAGCGCCCTGCAGAGAGAGAGAGCGCCCTGCAGAGAGAGAGAGCGCGCCCTGCAGAGAGAGAGAGCGTGCCGCAGAGAGAGAGAGCGCGCCCTGCAGAGAGAGAGAGCGCGCCCTGCAGAGAGAGAGAGCGCGCCCTGCAGAGAGAGAAAGCACGCCCTGCAGAGAGAGAAAGCACGCCCTGCAGAGAGAGAAAGCACGCCCTGCAGAGAGAGAAAGCACGCCCTGCAGAGAGAGAAAGCACGCCCTGCAGAGAGAGAGAACGCCCTGCTGAGAGAGAGAGAGCGCCCTGCTGAGAGAGAGAGCGCCCTGCAGAGAGAGAGAGCGCCCTGCAGAGAGAGAGAGCGCCCTGCAGAGAGAGAGAGCGCCCTGCAGAGAGAGAGAGCGCCCTGCAGAGAGAGAGAGCGCCCTGCAGAGAGAGAGAGCGCCCTGCAGAGAGAGAGAGCGCCCTGCAGAGAGCCCTGCAGAGAGAGAGAGAGAGACCTGCAGAGAGAGAGAGACCTGCAGAGAGAGAGAGACCTGCAGAGAGAGAGAGAGAGCCCTGCAGAGAGAGAGAGCCCTGCAGAGAGAGAGAGACCTGCAGAGAGAGAGAGACCTGCAGAGTGTGTGAGAGAGAGAGCGCCCTGCAGAGTGAGAGAGAGCTCTGCAGAGAGAGTGAGAGAGCCCTGCAGAGAGAGAGTGAGAGCCCTGCAGAGAGAGTGAGAGAGAGCACTGCAGAGAGAGAGTGAGAGAGAGCCCTGCAGAGAGAGAGAGAGCCCTGCAGAGAGAGAGAGAGCCCTGCAGAGAGTGTGAGATCCCTGCAGAGAGGGAGAGAGAGAGAGAGCCCTGCAGAGAGGGAGAGAGAGAGCGCCCTGCACAGAGAGAGCGCCCTGCAGAGAGAGAGCGCCCTGCAGAGAGAGAGCGCCCTGCAGAGAGAGAGCGCCCTGCAGAGAGAGAGAGCACGCCCTGCAGAGAGAGAGAGCACGTCCTGCAGAGAGAGAGAGCACGTCCTGCAGAGAGAGAGAACGCCCTGCAGAGAGAGAGAACGCCCTGCAGAGAGAGAGAGAGAGAGAGCGCCCTGCAGAGAGAGAGAGAGAGAGAGAGAGAGAGAGAGAGAGAGCGCCCTGCAGAGAGAGAGAGCGCCCTGCAGAGAGAGAGAGAGCGCCCTGCAGAGAGAGAGAGAGCGCCCTGCAGAGAGAGAGAGCGCCCTGCAGAGAGAGAGAGCGCCCTGCAGAGAGAGAGAGCGCCCTGCAGAGAGAGAGAGCGCCCTGCAGAGAGAGAGAGCGCCCTGCAGAGAGAGAGAGCGCCCTGCAGAGAGAGAGAGCGCCCTGCAGAGAGAGAGCCCTGCAGAGAGAGAGAGAGCCCTGCAGAGAGAGAGAGAGCCCTGCAGAGAGAGAGAGCGAGAGAGCCCTGCAGACAGAGAGCCCTGCAGAGAGAGAGAGAGAGAGAGAGCCCTGCAGAGAGAGAGAGAGAGAGAGAGAGGGAGAGCCCTGCAGAGAGAGAGAGAGCCCTGCAGAGAGAGAGAGAGAGAGAGAGAGAGAGAGAGAGAGAGCCCTGCAGAGAGAGAGCCCTGCAGAGAGAGAGAGAGAGAGAGAGAGAGAGAGAGCCCTGCAGAGAGAGAGAGAGAGAGAGAGAGAGAGAGCCCTGCAGAGAGAGAGAGAGAGAGAGAGAGCCCTGCAGAGAGAGAGAGAGAGCCCTGCAGAGAGAGAGAGAGAGCCCTGCAGAGAGAGAGAGAGAGAGAGAGCCCTGCAGAGAGAGAGAGAGAGAGAGAGCCCTGCAGAGAGAGAGAGAGAGAGAGAGAGCCCTGCAGAGAGAGAGAGCCCGACCTGCAGAGAGAGAGCGAGACCTGCACAGAGAGAGCCCGACCTGCAGAGAGAGAGCGAGACCTGCACAGAGAGAGCCCGACCTGCACAGAGAGAGCGAGACCTGCACAGAGAGAGCGAGACCTGCACAGAGAGAGCGAGACCTGCACAGAGAGAGCGAGACCTGCACAGAGAGAGCGAGACCTGCACAGAGAGAGCGAGACCTGCACAGAGAGAGCGAGACCTGCAGAGAGAGAGCGAGACCTGCAGGGAGAGAGAGAGACCTGCAGAGAGAGAGAGAGACCTGCAGAGAGAGAGCGAGAGACCTGCAGAGAGAGAGAGAGACCTGCAGAGAGAGAGAGAGACCTGCAGAGAGAGAGAGAGACCTGCAGAGAGAGAGAGAGACCTGCAGAGAGAGAGAGAGAGAGAGACCTGCAGAGAGAGAGAGAGAGAGAGAGAGACCTGCAGAGAGAGAGAGAGAGAGAGACCTGCAGAGAGAGAGCAAGAGACCTGCAGAGAGAGAGCAAGAGACCTGCAGAGAGAGAGCGAGACCTGCAGAGAGAGAGCGAGACCTGCAGAGAGAGAGCGAGACCTGCAGAGAGAGAGCGAGACCTGCAGAGAGAGAGAGAGACCTGCAGAGAGAGAGAGACCTGCAGAGAGAGAGAGACCTGCAGAGAGAGAGAGAGAGAGACCTGCAGAGAGAGACCTGCAGAGAGAGAGAGAGACCTGCAGAGAGAGAGAGACCTGCAGAGAGAGAGAGAGACCTGCAGAGAGAGAGAGACCTGCAGAGAGAGAGAGAGACCTGCAGAGAGAGAGAGACCTGCAGAGAGAGAGAGACCTGCAGAGAGAGAGAGACCTGCAGAGAGAGAGAGACCTGCAGAGAGACCGAGAACCTGCAAAGAGAGAGACCTGCAAAGAGAGCGAGCGAGCGAGAGAGCCCTGCAGAGAGAGAGAGCCCTGCAGAGAGAGAGAGAGAGAGAGAGACCTGCAGAGAGAGAGACCTGCAGAGAGAGATCTGCAGAGAGAGAGACCTGCAGAGAGAGAGAGAGACCTGCAGAGAGAGAGGGAGACCTGCAGAGAGAGACCTGCAGAGAGAGAGACCGAGGCCTGCAGAGAGAGAGACCTGCAGAGTGAGAGAGAGAGAGAGAGAGCGCCCTGCAGAGAGAAAGAGTCCTGCAGAGAGAGAGAGAGAGCCCTGCAGAAAGAGAGCCCTGCAGAGAGAGAGAGAGAGAGTGAGAGCCCTGCAGAGAGAGAGTGAGAGCCCTGCAGAGAGAGAGTGAGAGCCCTGCAGAGAGAGAGTGAGTGCCCTGCAGAGAGAGAGCGCCCTGCAGAGAGAGAGCGCCCTGCAGAGAGAGAGCGCCCTGCAGAGAGAGAGCACCCTGCAGAGAGAGAGCACCCTGCAGAGAGAGAGAGACCTGCAGAAAGAGAGAGATAGAGACCTGCAGAAAGAGAGAGATAGAGACCTGCAGAGAGAGAGACCTGCAGAGAGAGAGACCTGCAGAGAGAGAGACCTGCAGAGAGAGAGACCTGCAGAGAGAGAGACCTGCAGAGAGAGAGACCTGCAGAAAGAGAGAGAGACTAGACCTGCAAGAGAGAGAGAGAGAGAGAGAGAGAGAGAGAGAGAGAGAGAGAGAGAGAGAGAGAGAGAGAGACCTGCAGAGAGAGAGGGCGAGACCTGCAGAAAGGGAGAGAGGGCGAGACCTGCAGAGAGAGAGCGAGAGAGAGACCTGCAGAGAGAGAGAGCGAGAGACCTGCAGAGAGAGAGAGAGAGAGCGAGAGACCTGCAGAGAGAGAGAGAGGGCAAGACCTGCAGAGAGAGAGAGACCGAGACCTGCGGCGAGAGACCGAGACCTGCAGCGAGAGAGAGACCGAGACCTGCAGCGAGAGAGAGACCGAGACCTGCAGCGAGAGAGAGACCGAGACCTGCAGCGAGAGAGAGACCGAGACCTGCAGCGAGAGAGAGACCGAGACCTGCAGCGAGAGAGAGACCGAGACCTGCAGCGAGAGAGAGACCGAGACCTGCAGCGAGACCGAGACCTGCAGAGAGACCGAGAACCTGCAAAGAGAGAGAGACCTGCAAAGAGAGAGAGCCCTGCAGAGAGAGAGAGAGAGCCCTGCAGAGAGAGAGAGAGAGCCCTGCAGAGAGAGAGAGAGAGCCCTGCAGAGAGAGAGAGAGAGCCCTGCAGAGAGAGAGAGAGAGCCCTGCAGAGAGAGAGAGAGAGCCCTGCAGAGAGAGAGAGAGAGCCCTGCAGAGAGAGAGAGAGAGCCCTGCAGAGAGAGAGAGAGAGCCCTGCAGAGCGAGAGTGAGAGCCCTGCAGAGCGAGAGAACACCCTGCAGAGAGAGAGAACACCCTGCAGAGCGAGAGAACACCCTGCAGAGAGAGAGAGCGCCCTGCAGAGAGAGAGAGCGCCCTGCAGAGAGAGAGAGCGCCCTGCAGAGAGAGAGAGCGCCCTGCAGAGAGAGAGAGCGCCCTGCAGAGAGAGAGAGCGCCCTGCAGAGAGAGAGAGCGCCCTGCAGAGAGAGAGAGCGCCCTGCAGAGAGAGAGAGCGCCCTGCAGAGAGAGAGAGCGCCCTGCAGAGAGAGAGAGCGCCCTGCAGAGAGAGAGCGCCCTGCAGAGAGAGAGCGCCCTGCAGAGAGAGAGCGCCCTGCAGAGAGAGAGAGACCTGCAGAGAGAGAGAGCCCTGCAGAGAGAGAGAGCCCTGCAGAGAGAGAGAGAGAGAGAGAGCCCTGCAGAGAGAGAGAGAGAGAGAGAGAGAGCCCTGCAGACAGAGCGCCCTGCAGAGAGAGAGAGAGAGAGCCCTGCAGAGAGAGAGAGAGAGCCCTGCAAAGAGAGAGAGAGAGAGAGCCCTGCAAAGAGAGAGAGAGAGAGAGAGCCCTGCAAAGAGAGAGAGAGAGAGCCCTGCAAAGAGAGAGAGAGAGAGAGAGCCCTGCAAAGAGAGAGAGAGCGAGAGCCCTGCAAAGAGAGAGAGAGCGAGAGCCCTGCAAAGAGAGAGAGAGCGAGAGCCCTGCAGAGAGAGAGAGAGCCCTGCAGAGAGAGAGAGAGCCCTGCAGAGAGAGAGAGAGCCCTGCAGAGAGAGAGCGAGACCTGCAGAGAGAGAGCGAGACCTGCAGAGAGAGAGCGAGACCTGCAGAGAGAGAGCGAGACCTGCAGAGAGAGAGCGAGACCTGCAGAGAGAGAGCGAGACCTGCAGAGAGAGCGAGACCTGCAGAGAGAGAGAGAGAGCGAGAGACCTGCAGAGAGAGAGAGAGAGCGAGAGACCTGCAGAGAGAGAGCGAGACCTGCAGAGAGAGAGAGAGCGAGAGACCTGCAGAGAGAGAGAGAGCGAGACCTGCAGAGAGAGAGAGAGAGAGACCTGCAGAGAGAGACCTGCAGAGAGAGAGAGACCTGCAGAGAGAGAGAGACCTGCAGAGAGAGAGAGAGACCTGCAGAGAGAGACCTGCAGAGAGAGAGAGACCTGCAGAGAGAGACCGAGAACATGCAAAGAGAGAGACCTGCAAAGAGAGCGAGCGAGAGAGCCCTGCAGAGAGAGAGAGAGCGCCCTGCAGAGAGAGAGAGACCTGCAGAGAGAGAGACCTGCAGAGAGAGAGAGCCCTGCAGAGAGAGAGAGCCCTGCAGAGAGAGAGAGCCCTGCAGAGAGAGAGAGCCCTGCAGAGAGAGAGAGCCCTGCAGAGAGAGAGAGCCCTGCAGAGAGAGAGAGCCCTGCAGAGAGAGAGAGAGAGAGCCCTGCAGAGAGAGAGAGAGAGAGAGAGACCTGCAGAGAGAGAGAGAGAGAGCGAGACCTGCAGAGAGAGAGAGAGAGAGAGCGAGACCTGCAGAGAGAGAGCGAGACCTGCAGAGAGAGAGAGCGAGACCTGCAGAGAGAGAGAGCGAGACCTGCAGAGAGAGAGAGCGAGACCTGCAGAGAGAGAGAGCGAGACCTGCAGAGAGAGAGAGCGAGACCTGCAGAGAGAGAGAGCGAGACCTGCAGAGAGAGAGCGAGACCTGCAGAGAGAGAGCGAGACCTGCAGAGAGAGAGCGAGACCTGCAGAGAGAGAGCGAGACCTGCAGAGAGAGAGCGAGACCTGCAGAGAGAGAGAGCGAGACCTGCAGAGAGAGAGAGCGAGACCTGCATAGAGAGAGAGCGAGACCTGCAGAGAGAGAGAGCGAGACCTGCAGAGAGAGAGAGCGAGACCTGCAGAGAGAGAGCGAGACCTGCAGAGAGAGAGCGAGACCTGCAGAGAGAGAGCGAGACCTGCAGAGAGAGAGCGAGACCTGCAGAGAGAGAGCGAGACCTGCAGAGAGAGAGCGAGACCTGCAGAGAGAGAGCGAGACCTGCAGAGAGAGAGCGAGACCTGCAGAGAGAGAGCGAGACCTGCAGAGAGAGAGCGAGACCTGCAGAGAGAGAGCGAGACCTGCAGAGAGAGAGCGAGACCTGCAGAGAGAGAGCGAGACCTGCAGAGAGAGAGCGAGACCTGCAGAGAGAGAGCGAGACCTGCAGAGAGGGAGAGCCCTGCAGAGAGAGAGAGACCGAGAACCTGCAAAGAGAGAGAGATCTGCAAAGAGAGCCCTGCAGAGAAAGAAAGAGCCCTGCAGAGAAAGAAAGAGAGAGAGAGAGAGAGCCCTGCAGTGAGAGAGAGAGTGCCCTGCAGTGAGAGAGAGCCCTGCAGTGAGAGAGAGAGTGCCCTGCAGTGAGAGAGAGCCCTGCAGTGAGAGAGAGAGCCCTGCAGTGAGAGAGAGAGCCCTGCAGAGAGAGAGAGAGAGAGAGCCCTGCAGAGAGAGAGAGAGCGAGAGACCTGCAGAGAGCGAGAGACCTGCAGAGAGAGCGAGAGACCTGCAGAGAGAGCGAGAGACGAGACCTGCAAAGAGAGAGAGACCTGCAGAGATAGAGACCGAGACCTGCAGAGAGAGTGAGAGACCTGCAGAGAGAGAGAGAGAGAGAGAGAGAGAGAAAGAGAGAGAGAGCCCTGCAGTGAGAGAGTGAGGGAGAGCCCTGCAGTGAGAGAGTGAGAGAGAGCCCTGCTGTGAGAGAGAGAGACCTGCAGAGAGAGAGAGAGAGAGAGAGATACCTGAAGAGAGAGAGAGAGAGAGAGAGATACCTGAAGAGAGAGAGAGAGAGAGAGAGATACCTGAAGAGAGAGAGAGAGAGAGAGACCTGCAGAGAGGGAGAGAGAGAGCGCCCTGCAGAGAGGGAGCGCCCTGCAGAGAGAGAGAGACCTGCAGAGAGGGAGAGACCTGCAGAGAGGGAGAGACCTGCAGAGAGGGAGAGACCTGCAGAGAGGGAGAGACCTGCAGAGAGGGAGAGACCTGCAGAGAGGGAGAGACCTGCAGAGAGAGAGCGCCCTGCAGAGAGAGAGCGCCCTGCAGAGAGAGAGCGCCCTGCAGAGAGAGAGCGCCCTGCAGAGAGAGAGCGCCCTGCAGAGAGAGCGAGACCTGCAGAGAGAGAGAGACCTGCAGAGAGAGAGAGACCTGCAGAGAGAGAGAGACCTGCAGAGAGAGAGAGACCTGCAGAGAGAGAGAGACCTGCAGAGAGAGAGAGACCTGCAGAGAGAGAGACCTGCAGAGAGAGAGAGACCTGCAGAGAGAGAGAGACCTGCAGAGAGAGAGAGACCTGCAGAGAGAGAGAGACCTGCAGAGAGAGAGAGAGACCTGCAGAGAGAGAGAGAGAGAGACCTGCAGAGAGAGAGAGAGCCCTGCAGAGAGAGAGAGCCCTGCAGAGAGAGAGAGAGAGACAGACCACCATGCAGAGAGAGAGAGCCCTGCAGAGAAAGAGAGAGAGCCCTGCAGAGAGAGAGAGAGAGAGAGAGCCCTGCAGAGAGAGAGAGAGAGCCCTGCAGAGAGAGAGAGCAAGACCTGCAGAGAGAGAGAGAGAGCCCTGCAGAGAGAGAGAGAGCCCTGCAGAGAGAGAGAGAGAGAGAGAGAGAGAGAGAGCCCTGCAGAGAGAGAGAGCAAGACCTGCAGAGAGAGAGCAAGACCTGCAGAGAGAGAGGGAGAGGGAGAGACCTGGAGAGAGAGAGAGACCTGCAGAGAGGGAGAGAGAGAGCGCCCTGCAGAGAGGGAGCGCCCTGCAGAGAGAGAGAGAGACCTGCAGAGAGGGAGCGCCCTGCAGAGAGAGAGCGCCCTGCAGAGAGAGAGCGCCCTGCAGAGAGAGAGCGCCCTGCAGAGAGAGAGCGCAACCTGCAGAGAGAGAGCGCAACCTGCAGAGAGAGAGCGCAACCTGCAGAGAGAGAGACCTGCAGAGAGAGAGACCTGCAGAGAGAGAGACCTGCAGAGAGAGAGAGACCTGCAGAGAGAGAGAGAGACCTGCAGAGAGAGAGAGAGAGACCTGCAGAGAGAGAGAGAGACCTGCAGAGAGAGAGAGAGAGACCACCATGCAGAGAGAGAGAGCCTGCAGAGAAAGAGAGAGAGAGCCCTGTAGAGAGAGAGAGAGCCCTGTAGAGAGAGAGAGAGAGCCCTGCAGAGAGAGAGAGAGAGAGAGAGAGAGCCCTGCAGAGAGAGAGAGAGAGAGAGCCCTGCAGAGAGAGAGAGAGAGAGAGAGAGAGCCCTGCAGAGAGAGAGAGAGAGAGAGAGAGCCCTGCAGAGAAAGAGAGAGAGCCCTGCAGAGAGAGAGAGCAAGACCTGCAGCGAGAGAGGGAGAGACCTGGAGAGAGAGAGAGAGAGAGAGACCTGCAGAGAGAGCGAGAGACCTGCAGAGAGAGCGAGAGAGGGAGAGACCTGGAGAGAGAGAGAGAGAGAGAGAGAGCCCTGCAGAGAGAGAGAACAAGACCTGCAGAGAGAGAGAACAAGACCTGCAGAGAGAGAGCAAGACCTGCAGAGAGAGAGGGAGAGACCTGGAGAGAGAGAGAGAGAGAGAGAGAGCCCTGCAGAGAGAGAGAGAGAGAGAGCCCTGCAGAGAGAGAGAGAGAGAGAGAGAGAGCCCTGCAGAGAGAGAGAGAGAGAGAGAGAGAGCCCTGCAGAGAGAGAGAGAGAGAGAGAGAGAGCCCTGCAGAGAGAGAGAGAGAGAGAGAGCCCTGCAGAGAGAGAGAGAGAGCCCTGCAGAGAGAGAGAGAGCAAGACCTGCAGAGAGAGAGCAAGACCTGCAGAGAGAGAGCAAGACCTGCAGAGAGCAAGACCTGCAGAGAGCAAGACCTGCAGAGAGCAAGACCTGCAGAGAGCAAGACCTGCAGAGAGAGAGCAAGACCTGCAGAGAGAGAGCAAGACCTGCAGAGAGAGAGCAAGACCTGCAGAGAGAGAGCAAGACCTGCAGAGAGAGAGAGAGACCTGCAGAGAGAGAGAGAGACCTGGAGAGAGAGAGAGACCTGGAGAGAGAGAGAGAGACCTGCAGAGAGAGCGAGACCTGCAGAGAGAGAGACGAGACCTGCAGAGAGAGAGACGAGACCTGCAGAGAGAGAGACGAGACCTGCAGAGAGAGAGACGAGACCTGCAGTGAGAGAGTGAGAGAGAGCCCTGCAGTGAGAGAGTGAGAGAGAGCCCTGCAGTGAGAGAGTGAGAGAGAGCCCTGCAGTGAGAGAGTGAGAGAGAGCCCTGCAGTGAGAGAGTGAGAGAGAGCCCTGCAGTGAGAGAGAGCCCTGCAGTGAGAGAGAGCCCTGCAGTGAGAGAGAGCCCTGCAGTGAGAGAGAGCCCTGCAGTGAGAGAGAGCCCTGCAGTGAGAGAGAGCCCTGCAGTGAGAGAGAGCCCTGCAGTGAGAGAGAGCCCTGCAGTGAGAGAGAGCCCTGCAGTGAGAGAGAGCCCTGCAGTGAGAGAGAGCCCTGCAGTGAGAGAGAGCCCTGCAGTGAGAGAGAGCCCTGCAGTGAGAGAGAGCCCTGCAGTGAGAGAGAGCCCTGCAGTGAGAGAGAGCCCTGCAGTGAGAGAGAGCCCTGCAGTGAGAGAGAGACCTGCAGTGAGAGAGAGACCTGCAGTGAGAGAGAGACCTGCAGTGAGAGAGAGACCTGCAGTGAGAGAGAGAGACCTGCAGTGAGAGAGAGAGACCTGCAGTGAGAGAGAGAGACCTGCAGTGAGAGAGAGAGACCTGCAGTGAGAGAGAGAGAGACCTGCAGTGAGAGAGAGAGACCTGCAGTGAGGGAGAGAGACCTGCAGTGAGGAAGAGAGACCTGCAGTGAGGGAGAGAGACCTGCAGTGAGAGAGAGACCTGCAGAGAGAGAGAGACCTGCAGAGAGAGAGACCTGCAGAGAGAGAGAGAGACCTGCAGAGAGGGAGAGAGAGAGAGCGCCCTGCAGAGAGGGAGAGAGAGAGAGCGCCCTGCAGAGAGGGAGAGAGAGAGCGCCCTGCAGAGAGGGAGAGAGAGAGCGCCCTGCAGAGAGGGAGAGAGAGAGCGCCCTGCAGAGAGGGAGAGAGAGCGCCCTGCAGAGAGGGAGAGAGAGCGCCCTGCAGAGCGAGAGAGAGACCTGTAGAGCGAGAGAGAGACCTGTAGAGCGAGAGAGAGACCTGTAGAGCGAGAGAGAGACCTGTAGAGAGAGAGAGACCTGCAGAGAGAGAGAGACCTGCAGAGAGAGAGAGCCCTGCAGAGAGAGAGAGAGCCCTGCAGAGAGAGAGCCCTGCAGAGAGAGCCCTGCAGAGAGAGCCCTGCAGAGAGAGAGAGAGAGAGCCCTGCAGAGAGAGAGAGAGAGAGAGAGCCCTGCAGAGAGAGCCCTGCAGAGAGAGAGAGAGAGACCACCATGCAGAGAGAGCGCCCTGCAGGGAAAAAGAGCCCTGCAGAGAGAGAGAGCCCTGCAGAGAGAGAGAGCCCTGCAGAGAGAGAGAGAGAGAGCCCTGCAGAGAGAGAGAGAGAGAGCCCTGCAGAGAGAGAGAGAGAGAGAGAGAGCCCTGCAGAGAGAGAGAGCCCTGCAGAGAGAGAGAGCCCTGCAGAGAGAGAGCCCTGCAGAGAGAGAGACCCCTGCAGAGAGAGGGAGACTTGCAGAAAGAGAGACCTGCAGAGAGAGAGCCCTGCAGAGAGAGAGAGCCCTGCAGAGAGAGAGAGCCCTGCAGAGAGAGAGAGCCCTGCAGAGAGAGAGAGCCCTGCAGAGAGAGAGCACCATGCAGAGAGGGCGTCCTGCAGATAAAAAGACCCTGCAGAGAGAGAGAGACCTGCACAGAGAGAGAGAGACCTGCAGAAAGAGAGACCTGCACAGAGAGAGAGCGAGACCTGCAGAGAGAGCGAGCGAGACCTGCAGAGAGAGAGAGCCCTACAGAGAGAGACCTGCAGAGAGAGAGAGAGAGAGACCCTTGCAGAGAGAGAGCCTTGCAGAGAGAGCGAGCGAGACCTGCAGAGAGAGCGAGCGAGACCTGCAGAGAGAGCGAGCGAGACCTGCAGAGAGAGCGAGCGAGACCTGCAGAGAGCGAGCGAGACCTGCAGAGAGAGCGAGCGAGACGAGCGAGACCTGCAGAGAGAGCGAGCGAGACCAGCAGAGAGAGCGAGCGAGACCTGCAGAGAGAGACCTGTAGAGAGAGAATGACCTGTAGAGAGAGAGAGTGACCTGTAGAGAGAGAGAGCGAGAGAAAGAGAGCGCGACCTATAGAGAGCAATCTGTAGAGAGAGCGACCTGCAGAGAGAGAGCGACCTGCAGAGAGAGAGCGACCTGCAGAGAGAGAGCGACCTGCAGAGAGAGAGCGACCTGCAGAGAGAGAGCGACCTGCAGAGAGAGAGCGACCTGCAGAGAGAGAGCGACCTGCAGAGAGAGAGAGAGGACCTGCAGAGAGAGAGAGAGAGGACCTGCAGAGAGAGAGAGAGCGAGACCTGCAGAGAGAGAGAGAGAGCGAGAGACCTGCAGAGAGAGAGAGAGAGAGCGAGAGACCTACAGAGAGAGACTCATGGTATTTACATTTTTTTTGTGTCCACTCAGTAGATCTGGGGAAAAGGTTTGTGGGTTCAGAGGGATTTGTGCCCAAATGTAAAGGCTTTGTGTAAGAGGCTTCTTTATCTTGATGTAAGACGTGTTATCTACTGGGTTCAAAATGTCTAAGATGTGGTAATTTTCAGCTTTAAAAGTGTTTTCTGGCTGGGTCTTTAGCATGATTGTTCCTTTTTTTATATGCTTGAACCTTGCTTCAAGTCTTTAGATGGACGATTGTTCTTCTGCCTGCAAATGCAGGGACTTTTTTGGAGCAGTGTCAGTATTTGATTTACTCAGTGTCTTTTAGGGAATCTTCTCATTTGGTGCTCGTGACTGCAAGGACCCAGAGGACAAGTGACGCTTGGAGGAAGAAAGGATTTCCTCACTTTCTATTGACACTGCATGGTCATGGTTTCCGACGATGTGGTTGGTGCCCGGGTTGGGGTTGTGTGCTTAGTGTGATGGATGTGGGTGCTTTTGTCGACGAGTGTGGTCTCCATCATAGGGCCGCAAGCCTGCTTACCAGAGGCAGGGACTAGCACATAGGAACAGGCGATACCCTGATCGTCTTTGGGCACACTTTGTGCGCCGTAGCTGACTTGATCATCAAACTCTTCTGTGCCTGCTCAGTTGGACGCTTCGGCCTGCATGGAGTGAGTGGCCCAACATTTAGTGTGGCGGTCTTTCAAAGTTTTGGGTTTGAAGAGCTTAGACAACTTAGTGTTTTTCTACGTAGTCTCTAGGGAAACAATTATTGCACACACAGACAGTGTCCAGGAATATTTACGGTTACAGGATGGGCAAAATTTCAATGATGTTTTCCATTTTTAATACACAGGGCAGCCTGATTCATGGTAAGTGGATAAAGAATAAAAGGCATTCTCCAAGTGAAAGAGTAAATGACCACCCCCCACACCCCTACTGTAACAGGCCGGGGCTTGGTGAGGGCTTGGAGTAGACGGAAAATAACTGTTGTGAAGAGTCAAAGATCTCCCGTTGAAGGTTGTAGCTGGAGCTGTCCGTCGAAAACCGCTGGAGATTGATCAGTGAAATGATGGGCTAATGAAGATAGGAACGGCTATTATAATTGTATAACTTTATTTAATCAATGGCGTTAGCTAGGAACTCTGAAAATAGCGACCAACTACGATGGCGGGAATACCATTATCTGAGTGACCTCGACACATGACAGGACCATGAGTAAAGTAGACGTCACAAAAGGGATAGTATTATATTCAAACCCAGGCAACGTCCCTTTTTGAATTTGCATAGCATGTGATTCTAAGCAGATCCACAAGCCTCAGAAATATATGGGATACATTACTCACTGTAATCTTATTTATGATGCTTGTATCTGCTTAAATTCACATGCCATGTATAGGCCGAAATCTAGTGGTAGCCGCAGATTATTACATTTTTTGTTTTCAAAGCGAAAAGGGATGTCGACAAGGCATACCAGTAATACTATCTCTAGTGTGACGTCTACGGTACCCATGGGTCCTTCACACGTCGAGGTCCCTCAGATTGTTTTGTATCTGACATGAGGTAGAAAGAAGTGTAGTGCGAGTACAGATGTAATAAAGCAGATAGGAGTAGATGAAGCCAGAAATCATTGATGCACCTTCTGTTCCACAGGGAAGGAAGGGTGGGCGTATGTGAATCTAAGCAGATACAAGCATCAGAAATACGATTACGGTGAGTAATGTGTCCCTTCTTAGGCTTGTGGATTTGCTTAGACCGTTTGCTATACATAGATTAGCAAGTAGTGTCCGGAGAAGGTGGTGGGTTGTGAGAAGGTACTGTGACAAATATATGTTTTAGCACTGTTGTCTCACACCTGTGAACACTTGTGAATCTGCTTTAGAATGTGTGTCAATGCAGTAATGCGGAGTAAAAGTATGTATACAACTCCATGTAGCTGCTTTCCAAATGGCGTCCAGCGGGACGTTTGCAATAAAGGCTAAAGTCGCTCCTGTACCCCTGGTAGAGTGAGCTCTGGGTGTGTAATGGCAGACTTTTGTTTGATAAAGAGTAGCAGGGTTGTATGCATTTCACTATCCATAAGAAGATGGTGTTTTTTTTTAAACATGATCACCCTCCCTGCCAGCTGTTATGGAGACAAACTGTTTTTGGTAGCGGTTTTGTTTACGAAGAAAATAACTGCCCTCCTTACATCTAGTGTATGGCAGTTTTTCTCAGCTGAGTTTTAAGTGTTTTGAAAGAAAGTGGGTAGTTCAATGGACTGGTTGACATGCAACTTGGATATTCACAAGAGAAAACCTAGGGTGTGTTCTTAGTATCAACTTGTCTTTGTGGATAACAAAGAAAGGGTCTTGCACTGACAAAGCCTGTAGTTCATCGACTCTTCTTATGCGGTGATGGCCACCTGAAAAGCTATTTTGTATGTTTGGTGTTTAAGGCTGTATTTGAGCATAGGCTCAAAAGGGGGAGGCCTATGAGCTTTGCGACTCTGACATTTAGGTCCCACCCTGGAGGTGGATTTGAAATGGGAGGTAAAGCCTTTTTACTCCTCCATGAATGCCTTAATGACAGGGACTTTCCACTAGGACACCTTGCTTTGAGAAGTGGTGTACGAGGATAGCGCCACTAGGTGATCTTTGATGGAGTGGAGTACTAGGCCTGATTCTAGTAAGTGGAGCATGTAATGAAGAATTTGTGATGGAGTACATTCAATAGAGTTTACATTTTTTGACTGGCAGCATATTACAAATCTTTGATTTGTTAAAGTAACAGTGTCTGGTGTTTGGTTTATGGGCCTCCTTGAGAATTTCCATACACCTTTGAGGTAGTTTTAAATGACCAAACTCTATACTCTAATTTCAGAAGCCAAGCTGCCAAGTTCATAGATTGAGGATGTTGTCCCCCGGGTTGGGTGAGCATGTGGAAGGGGCACGGGAGTTTAACGATCACAAATCACCAGTTTGCACAGATGCAGAAACCAAGGCGGTCTTGCCCACATAGGAGCAACCAGGATTAGAGTTACTTGTTGCTGGTGCATCTTGTTCACTATCCTGCTCAGGAGAGATGTTTGGGGGGGGGGGGGCAGGCGGTGCGTAAGCAAATTTCTCTTACCAGCTCATCCACAGGGCGTTCCGCTTGGATCCGGGTTGGGAAACCTGGAGGAAAAGTCAGGTCATTGTTTTTTTTGGCGTGTTGCGAACAAGTCTAATAGAGGATAGCCCCAGAAGGAAAATATATCTGAGATTTTTCTGCTGAGCTGCCACTCGTGCTCTTCGGGTAGGGGATCTCTGCTTAGACAACCTGCTAGAGAATTGAGTTCCCCTGGAACATGTTGCACCACTAGCAACATGTTCCGCTTGAGTGCCCACTTCCAAAATATTTGGGCTAGCCTGGACAGACCTGGAGATTGTGCCTTCCTGCTTGTTTATGTAAAACATGGCAGTGGTGCTGTCTGAAGTCTTTGAGCACTGCTAGCAGTTCCAAAAGGTTTTAGTGATTTTGGGCTGTGATGTGCATCCACAGGCCATGCACTGTGTGATGAAGGTAATGGGCTCCCCACCCGGTGAGTGTTGTGACAAATGCTTGTACTGAAGGGTTGTGAAAGTGTTTCCCCTTTAACAGGTTTTCCTTTGTCCACCCGCGTTGGTGTTCTACTAGTGTTGGCGAAACGACCACTAGATCGTCCCACTGACCACTTGCGTGAGACTATTGCTTCACCAACCACTCCTGCATTGGGCGCATTTTCAAACGTGCGTGTGGGACCAGGTAAATGCACAATGCCATCATGCCTAGTAAACGCATTGCTTTGCGTAAGCTAATCTGGCTTGATGCAGAGGTATTTGCTGTAGCATGTTTTCAACTCTTTCCATTGATGGAAAGACTAACCCTGCTTCCGTGTTCAAGACAGCTCCTAGGAACGGTTTGGTTGTGCTTGGCACAAGGCTTGATTTTTTCTCATTTACTGAGAAGCCCAATTCTAAGAAGGTTTTCGGTTCTTTCAGTGTTTTGCTTGCAAAGATGGTGCGAGTCCCCTGTAATTAGACAGTCGTCCAGGTAGAGGTACATTAGCATTGCCTCCCTGCGCAGTTGCGCTGCCACCAACCACAGTACCTTGGTGAATACCCTTGGAGCAGACTGTATTCCGAAGGGCAGCACCTTGAATTAATTGTTTGTTTATTTATTTGATAATGCGCACCAAACCCTCAAGTAGCTGGGAGCAACAGATACCAGAATATTTAAAGCTTAGTTACAACATAAATGGTAGGTACATAGTATAAACAAAAAATACAATGGGTGTACAGCAGGAGTACAAGTGAGTAGCAGTCCTTGGTGTGGAGCGATTTCTAGATGTCCTTAGTGCGAAGCCAATTCAATAGGTTATGTCTAAATCTAGAGTATGGCTGCTCCACTCTGAGGGTGGTGGGGAGTGTATTCCATGAGAGAGCCGCTTTAACTGGGAAGCTGCCTCCGCCAGCTTTGGCTAGTCTAATCTTTGAATTTCTAGGCAGAGGTGATCAGATGATCTAATATGGTGAGATGAGATGTTTCTGGTCAGTCTGGCAGAAAGATAGGGAGGTGCAGCATTGTTAAGGCATTTGAAGATGAGATACCGTTTTGAGAACTATCCTGTCGCTAATTTTTAACCAATGCTGGTCTCTTTTTAAGTTAGATATGTGCTCCCTGCGGGGTATAGTCAGAGCTGCTCTCGGGGCATTATTTTGTAATATGTGTATTTTGTTTAGGATTTTTTTGTTAGCGCTTACATAGAGGGCATTACAGTAGTCTAGTTTAGATATTACTAATGCATTGTCAAGCATGATGCAACTTGCTTTGGATAAAAAGGGTCTGCATGCTCTAATCAGTTTACAAGTATAGGCTGTAGAAGAAGCCATGGAGTTAACTTGTTTTTTTACAGTAAGTGTAGAGTCGAGGTAAAAGCCTAGGGTTTTTACCTCAGTTACTACTTTGATTACGTTGCCATCGATGTTAAATGCAACGTAATCAGGGCTGAGTTTCTTTAGGTTGGAGTCAGAACCCAATATCAGGATCTCAATTTTCTTGTCATTCAGGCAGAGGCCATGTGAGGCCATCCATGCCTGAATGCCATCCATGCCTGGATGAGGAGCTATATCCTATTCACCAGAGCTTTGTCTTCGACGAAGTTGCCTGATAAGGATATGAGGATCTGGGTATCATCAGCATAATTGGTATGTGATACCCAACCTGTCAAGTTTGTCGAAGAGTGGCTTGGTAAATATGTTATACATTGTCGGAGAGACACATGAACCTTGTGGAACACCACAGGTGATTTGGCTTGGGTCTGCTGAGGCTGAAGGGGAGAACACTCATCGTACGGTTAGCTAGGAATGATTGTACCCAGGCTATGGCATCACTCGAGAAGTGCGCAGCTGACACTAGGTATTCGCATAATGCTGCATGATCCACCAGGTCAAAAGCTGCCAACAAGTCGAGGAGGAATAGCATAGCTGTTTTACCTTTGTCCTTCAACTGGTCGATCTGAGTCTTTAGATCTATTAGGGCCGTTTCAGTTCTGTGTTGTGGTCTGAAGCCGGATTGGCGCGATCCTAGTAGGAGGTTGGCCTCAAGGTAGCTTTGGATTTGGAGGTAGGCTACCCTGTCAATGATTTTGAGGAGGAACGGGACTGTTGTAATAGGTCTATAATTGGTAGGGATGGCTGGATCTAGGTCAGTTTCTTAAGGAGTGGTAGCGCTCACGATTGTTTGAGGTTGATTGGGACAGTGCACAAAATAAAGGAGGCATTGATTAGTTTAGAGATATAGGGTGCTAGATCTCTAGCTGCATCCTTGATTATTTGTGCTGGGCAGCTCTCGCCCTGACAATTTGATGGCTTCATGGATAGTATGACCTTTTCAGTTTCCAGAACTGAAATATTGGTAAATCTGAAAGGTGTATCATTGTTTGGAGTGACAGTGTGTGGAGTAGGATATGTCTCAGTGGAATGCAGAGATGCTTATTAGCTATTTTAGTCCGCACAGTGACTATTTTGTTAGATAGGGCATTTTGGATGCTGGTGCATTGTTTATCTTTTGGGATGTTATCTGTAGGTGGAATAGGGTTTTCCATTTCGCGCAGAATGACGAAAAGGTCCTTAGTGTTAAGAGTTAGCCTTAGTAATTCTTTCATTAAACATATTCCTTTTGGTAAGGATCATTTCTTTCTTGTACATTTTAGCAAGATTGGTTAGTAGGGTTTTGTTTTCGACCGTGGGGGAGTGATGCCAGGTAGCTTGGAGTTTCCTTTTTTGAAGTCGTAGTTCTTTTAGTTGGGGTGTGAACCAGGTGTTTAGGTGCAACTTTTGTTTGCTTTTGCGTAGTTTGACTGGCGCAATAATGTCAAGGGCCTTGGTCGTAGTGTTATTGAAGGTCTCTACTAGTGCATTTGGGTCGGTATTATTGGTAATTAAAGAGACTAGTGCATTGAATTGGTAGTGCTGGTTTGCCATCTTGAAACGCAAGAGTTTTCTGTACGCTGGGAACACTGAAATATGAAAATAGGCCCCCTTCATATCGAGTGTTGCCATATAGTCCCTGCGCTTTAGCAGAAGGATTACTTGCTGTAGTGTCATATGGAATTTTTGTGGTTTTACAAAAGTGTTTGCAGGGTGTGTGTCTAACACTGGGTGCACAGTTAGATTTTTTTTGGCACAAGTAAGTTGAATAAATACCCTGGTTTACCTCGTTCTCTGGTACGATCTCTATGGCGTCCTTGAGTAACAGCGCTCCGAGAAGGAAGAGTTCTTCCTTTGTGGTTGACCTTTGTCATGGGGGATGGTTGGAAGGTCATTGGATTAGCTCCATGCAATAACCTGTCGAAAAGGTCGATAGCACCCACTTGTCTGTGGTGATTCCCTCCCATGCGTGGGTTAAGTGTGCAATACGCCCTCCTACTAGAGAGGCATGTGAGGGGACCTGGAGTGGTTTGTCATTGTTTAGGAGATGTAGCTCCACCTCTGGATGTGGAGGACCTCCCCCGGCCACAAAATCGGTGTTGGCCTCTCTGGAACCCCTGTTCCAGGCTGTTTTTTCGACGCCTGGATTTTTAACGGTGCATTGGGACGTGTTTTTTGATCAGCTTGCTCATCTTCGAGCTTCGTGTAATCTTTGAGGAGACCATAGACGCGTCTTTCGACGGTCGGTGGTCGGCATGTATGGGGCCCGTCGGAGCGTCTTCAGACGCCTGGCCGTTGTCATGTGAGGACTTTGTGGCTTTAGACCAGGTGTCAGAAACGGACTTGCTCGTCTGTTTACTGGGCCTGTCATGTGGTGAACACGATGGTCCAGAGGACAGGGAAATCTCCGACCTCCCCCTTGACGGTATGTGTGGCTTTCCGGTCAGCGGCGTGGTTGACTTTTGGCCATGGAAGGTGTGCTTAGTGAGGTGTGACTTGGTTGTGCTAGTGCCACCAGGTGTCGTCCCTGTAGCAGAACCGCTGACCTGCCTGTTGGTGTCAGGGGCTTGCGCGCGGGTAGCCGATCACCCTCAGCATCACCGCAGACGTTGATGCTGCCGTTGGTGGAGGCTCCCTCGACGTCCATAATGGCCTCTGCCTGCATGGCATGGTGGGCCCAGCTTTTGGTTTTGTGTTCCCTGAGTGTT
Source organism: Ambystoma mexicanum (assembly GCF_040938575.1). Lineage (NCBI taxonomy): Eukaryota > Metazoa > Chordata > Amphibia > Caudata > Ambystomatidae > Ambystoma > Ambystoma mexicanum. The sequence continues at coordinate 881,837,493 of NC_090932.1, read as the reverse complement.
TTGGGCCTAAACAGTTTGCATGATTTGCACAGTCCTTCTGCGTGATCCCTGGGGAGACCAAGATTACACACCCGGTGCAAGTCTTTCCAGGTGAATTTTATATTACAAGAGGGGCAAAACTTAAAGGGTGTATTCTCCATTATGTACGGGGATGGCAGCCTGGTGAAAAAAAGTGGGTGGAAAGGGGAATATGCATTCTCTTAACGAGACTAAAGAATTAACCTCCCGCCACTCACCCTACTGTGAGGGCCAGGCCCGTTGAGGCCTTACGAGGCTGTGACAAAGGATTGTTGAGACGAGTTGTTGCAGTCAGCGATGATAGTAATTTGTCCTTGGTGCCGTCGCCGAAGATCTCGCAGTAGACGGATATCGAAAAGGACAGAAAGAAATACTAAGTTCAACTTTTCTAAGCAATGGCGATAGCCAAGAAGGAACTCTGCGATACGCGTCTGAATATGACAGCGGGAAAAAACAATCTGAGGGACCTCGACGCATGAAGCACAATGGGTACAGTAGACATCACACTCGGGATAGTATTACTGGCACGCCCCGTCGACGTACCTTTTCGAGTTTCGAAAAAACAAAAACCGTAATACTCTCAGCTTACACTATATGTCGGCCTATGCATAGCATCTGATCTAAGCAGATTCCACAAGCATCAGAAATATATATGTTCAAGCTTTATTCGGCATTATTAACCATAAAAGCAGAAGTACAGTTAAAACAGTTTATTAAAAGGGGTTTTTAAATTCATATACAGCCATACAAGACATAACATGTTTCTGCAATTAAAAACCAGATTTGGAAATATTTATCCAAAAAAGCAAAATAAATAAATAATATATATATATTATTTTTTACTTTCTTTGTTGGTTGGTACACGTCACAAGACAATCTTACATTAGCCACCTGAATTACAGCGGGGGAGATATAAAAAGTAAATGGAGCATGCCATCGATGAACAAAGCGTCTTTGCATTTAGCAATGTTGGAGAAACACTAGCTCATAGCATACATTGTGGGTGGCTATGCCAATATTAACTGTGCCAGTGTGGCCTCCTTATTGCTGTGGGGCAATGACCATTTGACTTCGCGCCCCTGGCTCCGCCTCCTGGGATACAAGCTAAGAGACAAAGGGGCCACATATGTTCCTAGGCTTAGTCTGTTGACCATACAATAGCCCATATTCAGCATCCGCATCCCTGAGCCTAATCATGTCCCTGAGTTTGGATATCGGGAGGTGTCGCTCTATTCCATCTCATCAAAATGCGCCTGGTAGCCACCATATATGTTGTGATTAATTTCCAGGTATGTTTAGGCACGCCGGGCAGCCAACCAAAAATGCCGCACAATCATTCATATGGAAGTGCCCTTCCCAACATAGCAGATACAGTTTCCACCACCTCCTCCTAGAACTCCCTCAACTTAGGACACATCATGTGGATAAAATCTGCAGATTCAGTATTGCATCTCGGGCAGCTGCTCGCCCTGGTATGGTCAAACATATGGATGCGGTTGGGTGCTAGGTATACCCTATGTAAAGTTTCAAACTGAATTAGTTGCACCCGTGAACTAAAAGCCCCACTATGTGTACACTCACACAGAACTGCCCATTATTTATCCGTGAAAGAGGTCTCTGCGTCACCCTCCCTTTTCCTCCTGCACCAAAGGGGTTCACGGGGACACCATATACCTCGCCGACGATGAACCAACCAGGACCTCCATTAGCAGGGTTGTCATACGGTATAGTTGGAAACGATGATGACCATGTTTTAAAAGCAGCCCGCATTCTGTTTTATTGAAGCACGCAGTGAAGTTCTCCCCCCCCCCCTCCATTCGCTCAGAGAATAGCTCAAGGGACACAAATGTTCCCCCGGGTATAAACCAGCCATGCCATCAATCACCACCCCCTTCCATTCTCATAATATTGCTTCATCGCAACTCGGGGGGGGGGGGGGGGGGGATACACTATCTTCCATAGGCGGAGGCCCGGGTCAAACGGGATGTCGACCCCGGAGGCGTTTCAGGGCCCAGCTCCATGCATGGATCGTGCATGTCACTGGGTTAAATTTACATTTGTCCGCCACTTTCCACGAGATTAGAGTTCCCTGCAGCATGAAGGGGTGCACCGTACCTCTCTCTAACGTATGCAGGGGTAGCGAGGGGGGGTGGCTCACGGCATCCAGAATGATGCCCAGTACAGTTGTGCTGAGATGAAATGCAGCTCTACATCTGGTGCCCCCACCCGCCACACTCTGAGGGGACGGTCAAGGTGTCCCAACCCACACGTGGGGTCCGCGGATACACCATTTTGGCGATCGCTATCCGGCCTAATAGAGAAAGCAGAAGTCTGCACCATCTATCTACCCTAGTCCGCATATCGTTCAGATACTTTACATGGTTGTCTGCCTGCAACCTCTTGGCATCAGACTCACCTGAACTCCCAAGTATTTTACCAACTCCTGTTCCTATCGATGCTCTCAAATGTCACACAGTCTAACTGTGCCTTTATTCAGTGGGAACAATACAGACTTCGCCCAGACACTCACCGAACTCTGCCACCACCTGTGAAATCGGTCCCAAATTGTCTGCATGGTCTTTAATGTACAAAATGGCATCGTCCGCATACAGCGACACCAATTCCCTGGTGCCTCCATGCTCCAGGCCCCTCTCAAGATACAGTTTCCGCAGTCGAGTTGCCATTGGCTTGATTGCCAAGGCAAAGAGCAGCAGTGACAGTGACAGCCCTGCCTGGTCCAACGGCTCAACGAAAGGGCCTAGACTACCATCGAGCCCGATTTGTGCATTTGCTCCCACATATAGCAGCTGCATAGCCGCAATTATGTATGCCCACCTGCCGCTGGACCGTATACAGGTAGTCCCACTCAACTGAGTGGAACGCCTTCTCCATATTGAGCAGCGCCGCAACTGCCTGCGCTTTAGGGTCTATTTGAGCCAGGATAGCGAAGAGTCTGCGTAGATTCAGTGAAGTCGACCTCCCAGGTATGAAAACTCGACTGGTCTGCATGGACAACGCTAGAGACAAACGGAAGTAGCCAGTCTGCTAGCAATTTGGCGAAAATCTTTGTACCTAAATTGAGCAGAGAGATGGGGCGGTATGGTATCGGGTCCTTCTCAGGTTTTGTTAACAAGATGATTACTTCCCGCATCGTCGGGGGAAGTTGGCCCACCCTTATCGCCTCCTCCCAGACAGCAAGCAAGTGCTGGGCAACCTCGGGGCCCAGTTCCCTGTAAAACTCGGTCGCGGTCCAGTCCGTACTGGGGGCTTTTGCCAACGGGAGATTGCGAAAAGCGCACAGATTGTCTTCCTGCATAATGGGTACAGCTAGGGCTGCGACTGCCTCATCCTGCAGCACAGGTAGGAACGCTTCCTGTGCATATTTTGCCAACTCAGGGGCTCAGGTCGACCCCCTGGACTCATATTTGTTCATAGTATTGGCGAAAAGTGTCTAGAATGGCTTCTGGCTTAACCACTACCTCACCGTCTTTGTTTCTTATGGCAGCAATACTAGTGGCCCTATTTTCTCACAAAATCATTGCTGCAGGTGCCGGCCTGTCGTCCTCTTCCCCATAACGATGTGCCGTTTCCAGGTGCGCCAAGTATTTGATCTTCCGATCCACCAGGTCATTGAAACTATCAAGTGCATGCCTAATGCCACCCCTACATACATCGTCTCCCTCTGCCTCCGCTCAAGCTCTTTGATTTCTGCTTGGGTCTCCGACAGCTGCCTCTGTATTGTCTTCAGGATCCCTAGCAATGACAGGCCACGCCCTGCCCCCCACAGCACCAAATTAGACCCCTCCCACGTGGAGCTCATCGACGGAACCGATACAAGGATTTCCTGAAAGTATTGCTTAACCAGGCTCAGTATTTCGCTCTTAAATACTATATCTAGAAGGGCAGCCACTTTGAACCTCCAAAAGGGACGAGGGATAGTCTCAGCTTCCGATTCCAGGGACCAGAGGATGGGCAGATAGCGTTCTAGGAAGGAGAGAACAGTCGGTCGTCCTATGGACCAGAGGGAGGCTTGCCAATACGTAGTCGATACGTGAGGAAGTATTATGGACTGTGGAGTGAAAGGAGTATTCCATGCCTAGCGGCCAGAGCAAATCACTGCACGTCTATCATCTCCGACTCGGTCATGCAACTCCCAACCATTTCAGCAGCTCTGGACCTCAACCGGGCACCACCTACCGACCTGTCCCTCTCCAGATCCAGAGCCAAGTTGAAATCCACCACCCAAACAAGATTGGGATGTGTGTGCGCGTGTGTATTTCTGGCAAAGGGATAGCAGGGACTCCAAGAAAGACGCATCATCCCCATTCGGGCCATAGATACTAACAAACGTCAACAACGAGGATCCCCAATACCTGCTGGGTCAACCACAGTTTTCTTGGTACGAACCAGAGTGATTTGTGTATCAATATCATAGCCCCAGCCGAATACGTGGAGTAGGAAGTATAATACTTGCACTGCCCCCACCCCCATGACTTAGCCACCCTCTTGTTACGTCTCCCAACCAGGGGGGTCTCCTTAGCCCCATATCTTTCCCAGTACTGTATCACTTTCAGGTTCTTGCAGGGGTTAAGCCCCCTTACATTCCGGCTAATGACCTTACATCCAGCCATTTCTCCTGCCTGGTTTCATACGAGATTGCCCCGCTCCCACGAGTCTTTTCCCACACACCGCAGCCAACCATGTTCCTGAGACGTGCACCATTTTGAAAAAACATTCCCCAACATACCCCAACCCGATCCCCAAACATTCCCCAAATAACTACCCTCCCACCCACACAACCCGCCCCATGAGCAGTGAAAATACCCCCTCTCGCAACTCTCCCCAACTTGCCAATCATGTTGGGCCAATACCCGGGGACGCCGGACACCACGGCTAGGAGGCTCACCCACTGCCGGAACTAGGCGGGGAGACATTTACATTGCCCTTTTGTCTCTGCTTCTGGACTGATTTGTTACATGGGCCAGCATGTTTATTCCCATCCCACTGGCCAAATTGTGGAATTAGCCGTGAGGAGCATTGCATATAGGCAGCCCGAATGGTCAGGCCACTGACACACCACGCCTCACATCACATCACACCAAACGTACAATTTTGGGTAGTACCAGTACTAGAGAAACGCAGCTAGGAAATCAAAAACCAAGTTATTCCTTTGGCAGCGCCTCCAGAAAGTCATGTAACGCCCCTGGGTCTGTGAGGAAGTGTGCCCGGCACCCATGTTGCACACGTAGCTTGGACAGGTAGAGCATGGCATATTGTAACCCTTTTTTACGTAGAGCATGCTCCGCCGCCAAGAAGGAGAAGCGTGCCTTCTGCACTGTCGGAGTGAAGTCCGGGTAGAATGATTCACAGGAGTTCTGATAGGTCAAGTCGCCCAGCTCCCGGGCCCAGTTTAGGATGGTGTCAAGGTCCCTGTAAATCAGGAGGCATGCTATTATAGGGCGCAGGCTCTGTCCCGTACTGGGAGCCACTTGCAAGACGATATGCGCCCTCTTAATCAAGAACTGGATCGACAACGGTGGGGTCTTCAACACCACCCAGACAAACTAAACATCTCCATATTGTGCTGCGAGACCGATCCCGGGACCCCCACCACCCGGATATTGTTCCTCCGGGATCTCGCCTCCAGGTCCTCGTTTTTCTCCTTTATTGTGGAGTCCTCCCGCTGGAGAGAGTGGATCGCCTGCACTGTCTCGCCGCTGGTGTCCTCCAGAGCTCCCACCCGATGTTGAGCCTCAGAGATTCGACCGCTCTCTTTCTCTATCCGTTCCTGCATACAGTCAACTCTGTACACCATGCTATCTAGCTTTGTGTTGAGGGAAGAAAAGCCGAACATCATCTCTGTGAGCACCAGTCCAAGCTCCAAGGTCGGCGCCTCACCGGCAGACCCTGAGGGAGCCTCCCCACGGCCAAGCGGGCCAGGCCTGTCCGCGTTATCACAAGGCGACAGAATCTTCTCGCCCCCTTCACCAAGGCCTTCCTTCCGAGTGGAAGGTAATCGAGATGGTCACTTATTTCCTTTGGCTATGTGACTCTTTGCCCCGCTGCCACTCCGAGCGGCCGCTGCCATTGGGGGACCGCTTCCTGGTACACCACCCACACTCCAAGGATCGCCCCAATCATGCAGTAGGTGGACTGTGCTGGCTCACCATGATGCCTGGGTGACGGGACGAGTTGGTGCAGCTATAGTTCACCAGGACGTGTCAGGGTAGCAGATGGTTCGGTCTCTGCCCCCTCCCAGCACTGCAATGCAGACAAGCTCACCTCTATAGGGGCCCACAAAGCGCAGCTAGTCCCTCGACGGGTCCACACGTATAAGCCGATTCAACAGACCCAGGGCCTCCCTGCATTCAGCCCAGGATCTGGGGCTGCCCAGTCAACAGAGCAGGTGAGCCACAAAGATTCAGAGGTCGAGGGAGATGGGTCTGCGCTATCGCAGGGGCTATTGCCCACCTTCCAGTGCCCCACCTGACACTGAGCTCCTCTGCAATGTTACTGTGCTTATGTCCTCAATGTTCCAACCAAACTGTTACCAAGCATGGCTCCTGCCCCTGTCGCCTCACGACCATGACACTTGCATGGTGAAGTTATTTAATTTGTCTCCCCACAGGTAAAGTGGCCGTCTATCGTATTCCTGGTAGCACAGGTGTTCCAATACCCGTGCTACGTGGGGTCATCCACTCTGATAAGTTTTGTTGCAGACTCTCTCCCCGCTCAGCAATCACTGTGTGCCACTCCTCTCCCACCAAAACTGCAGTACTCCGTGTTGGCTCTCCCTACACAGCAGACCCAGCATGCCACTCTGCTCCCTCTGGCCTGCTGTGGTCAATGTTGGCCGCTTGTGTGACCCATACTTCGGTGCAGGCCCCCGATTTCAGGAACGGCCAAAGTAGGTATTTGCTGATGCCAGTAGCCACCGCGGGAAAACGCTGTTAGGGCTGGCCACCCTGCAGTTGCCCCAGTGGAGCGGCACACCAGCCGACCGGCTGGGTCCCGCCTCCTCCTCAGCGGCAGTCTACGACGTCCCCAGCCGCTCTCCCTTCCCCATTGCCAGGGGTCCAGGGCAGGCACACCCCAGTGGCTCTCCCACTCCGCTGGGCACTGCACTCGCCGCCTAGCCACAGGGCCGTGCCAGCCCCCTGCTGTAGGCGTTCACAACGCACCAGGCTTGCGGTCCACAGGTGCCAGTTGTGCAGCTTGCACGGTCACCAATGGCCGCCGCCCCCTCGTCGTGGGCTCACAACGTGGTCTCCGACAGCCTTCAAACTTCTACGCCTGGTGGCGCACCATCAGACACGTTCCCGTAGTTAAATATAGCTTCTCTCACCAATGGGTATATTTCAGGGCTCCCCCGTCAAACGGTCTGCATGGAGCCCAAACTGAGACGCCCATCTTAGCTGCAAGCTCAATAGCACCCCTGCCCCCTTATTACATATAAGTTCAATTCTACATCAGCAATTTTGCCCTTCTTTACCATGCTCTGTGTATACATTTTGCAATAAAGTCAATAGCATACATATCGGTAGTACTTTTACAGAATGTTACAGCTGTTTCGTATTGTCTTACACCCTTTAACCAGAAAAGAGGCACAGGGTAGCATTTCCTGAGGTCCAGGTACTCAAGGCACAGAAGTAGGAAGTGCTTTATTGTTTCCTCAGGATCACCATAGGTTTTACATTGGGCGTCTGAGGAGCAAGTCCACCTGGCTGTGTAAAGGGCAACTTTGAGTGTATCGGTACGTATTTGGAAGTACAAGGCACGGGCAAACCCAGGCGTTTTCCAATCTAAATGGGGCTTAAAGCCCATATTTCCTTTCACCAATAAGTATGGTACACCAGTTTTTAATGCAGCACATGTCCTGTACATTTTTTCTATTCAAGTCATCGTTACACTTAATTTGGACCACCTTCTTCGAGCTCATTGATAGTTCAGCAGCCTCAGTCCAAAAGGTTGGTAAATTAAGGGCCTCAAAGTCTTTACAAATGCTTCTCAACCACAGGAGCGAACCTGACCCAGAAACCCTTTGCAGGTTCACAATTGCTTCCCTATATTTAGGGAACGCTGGGGTGCTCCACAGTCTGATCTCCAATATTTTAGCGGTCTAGTGCAATGTCATCCAAGGGCTTCATGTCACATTCCAATCTCAAGCGAGCCATTGGGGCACCCTTCGGTTGCATGAGTAGTGATCTTAAGAAGTGGTTGTCCACCACACTAATTTGTGCACCAACACACTGACCCCATTAATTCTGCCCCATAAAAGGTTGCCGCCCAACCCAGAGCTCTACATAGATTAAGAGCAGGGGAAATTGCATCCTTCCCATGTGAGTTAATAAAGTGGCAGATTCCGCTGCTATGCTTCTCTAGGTTGGTCACTGCCTTGGCACATTGATCTTTCCATGCAACATCTTCCCTGAACCGGATAACAAGTAATAATACACCTGCTCCAGAAACCACTCTTCTATTAAAATCTTCAAGTTTATTTTCTTACAGTTTTTACGGCCAAACACCATCACCTTGTTTTTTTCTGTGTAAAGCTCCATCGAGAGATCTTCACACATTTCAATGAAAACTTTCAGATTATGTCTTAAGTCCATGGGGGTGGTTGCCAACAATACAACGTCATTTGCATAGAAGAGTGATCGTAGACTACCATACTGGTAACCACATACCGGTATATCACATTATATTCTGCTCAATCAATTTTTGAACAACCCAGCGAACCTTCCTAAATTACTGATGCAGGCTTGTCCGGGGGAATCCTCCCAATGCATGAATGCAAACCCACCTGCTATATTAACCTAGTTAGCACCCGGGTGCAGCCTAACAGGTTTAATAGACTCTAATTTTGGGATCCCAAATGCTACATCCTTGTCATCCCAGAGACTATTTAACACATCTATTGGCGCAAACTGCACTTTGATGTCCCATATTGCCATAATTAAAAGGGGGTATTTTTTATTTATTTGGATATCTCTGATCATGCGACACATGATCCTAAGACTTTCCCTGGGTACTCTACATCTGGTCTGTTGTAAACGTTAAAAATCAGTATAACCTTCCCCTTTGCATTAGTTGCTTCCAAACACTGGAAATCATTTGAGCTTGTTGGCAACACAGATCCAATGTCTGACTAACTAAAATCGCCAGTCCTCCCTTGGATCTGCCTCGAGGATCTTTTGTTGCACATGAACAATATGAGCTAAACCCCTGATGCTCAATATTCTCAGTTGCCCACGTTTCTTGGAGATCTACCAGATCGAATTGGTAAATAAAACGGACCCACTCTGTCAAGAGTTTATGCACCACTGCAACATTCCATGAGAGGACCTTTTATCCCTTTGGTGAAGCCTATCTCTACCTGTGCTGGTGGTTGTTGTGTGTCAGATACCAAACGGGTGAGATGGACAGGGGGTTAACATTGTTGACCTCTGTCAGTCAGTCTACTTCGTCCAGGCCCTTGCTGGGTTCTAATGCACCTCCCAGCGAAGTACAAGTTTCTTTAGGCATACCCAATTCAGGACATCTGCCAATTGGTGGTCTGGGGTGCATAGAAATTCTAGTATGGGCTGGGGGGCATGCCCTGAATTTTACGGACTGAAGTTCTTCGCCCAACGTTGTGTTGACCAAGGTGACCTGAATGTAGTCTTGTTTCCCTGCGGGCATCTTTCTTACACATTGAGCAACGTCATCCCTGATCACAGATTTACAATCTCGGACATTGTGTATCCAATGTATGAATTTATTCACCAGTGATGGCTGATCTTTAAAACAGACTACCCCATATTGTGGCACATCGTGCAGGTAATGTCTCTGCTTCTACCCCACTCCGGGTCGTCCCCAGGCTCTGGACTGGTTAATGCCTCTTGTTTGTAGTTGGGGTGATTGATGTGCTGGCATATGGGCATCCCTGTGAGCCCCCATTACTGTGTTTGGATGTCGTGGGCTGCTCCTATTCCTATATATTTGGTGAGTTGGGATTGCCTGTGTCGGCAATAGAACTTTGGCAGCTGAGTGATTACTGATATTATTACTCTCAGCCTCTCTGGTAAAACTGCCAGGCCCTTTTACAGATCTTTCAAAGTGAGATCACCATTTGCCATAGCAAATTGACTGTGGGTAGCCTTGGACTTGGTTGTTTTAACACCCCCATCACAAAAGGTAATGTCACCTGAACTGTTCTTCGAGGGACCCTTCCCTTCTCCAGTTCTATTGGGACCCTCCCTACTGCCTCGGTTGCTCTGAACAGATTGGTCATGTCCTTTTTCAGGATTGCCAATTTGTTTGTAATATTGCCCAAAACATCCTTAATTCCATTCAGACCCCCTCCATCACAAAAACCCGCCATGCAACAGGGTGGGCTCTGATGCCTAATTTTATTTGATTTATGTATTTATTTTATTTATTTCCATTTGTAAAGCGCACAACTACCCTGAGGCATTGTGGCGCTGTTACAGCATATTCACTTAAGTGCAGGCAACAGTCTGCACTCCTATTGAGCGGGTGGGCTTGCTCCCTACTTTCCTCCCATATTTCAAAACTAATTGATACACTTATTGCTGGGTCTATTATGTCAGTCAGGTTGATCATACCTGGTTCCCCCTGTACCTGCCTCTCGCCGTTATCGGCTGCACGTGGGTGCACAAGGCCAACTTGGTCCCTCTATGTGCCGCCAAAACTGAGTTCACCACTGGGAGAGGGACAAGGAGTGGGGTCGTTTCCATCACTTCTGCCCGGGCATCCTCCATGCTACCACTTTTACCCTGAATCACCCTCGGGTGAGCATCCTTCACTTCAGTTTGCAATAAGGGGGGTAGGGTGGTGGGTCTGGGTGGAGGGTTCGTTAACTTGAAAGGCTCCAACGGGTCTGCTATTTTATTCCCTCACTGTTTTAGTTGAGGTCTGGACCCTTTGTGCATCCAACTCTGGTAAGAATGACATCAACTCAAGCGTATTGGGGTTTACACTACAGTTTGAATTTAAATTTACACTGCACTTATTGGCAGTGGTGCACACTTCGGATATCACATTGACACTGTCCCTGACAACAACAGTATTACCAGAGTCAATTGTCTGGATGTCAAACATTAACCTCATCAATAGGTTTGAGCAATTTAAAGGGAAATGGGACTAGGAGCCTTCCTTTTAACCATTTTAGCCCTTTCCTAACACCACTCCGAGTACAAAACACCAATATAACTTGGGATACTGCAGTCCCTTATGTAAAGCGTGTCAGCATGCACCAATAGTTCTGTGCTCCTAAATAAGGCAGTTTATGCAGTAGTTCTGTGTGTTAGGGAGAATTCTCATTCCATGCCTAATTTCCCTTACCTATAGAGTCCCCCAGCAGCTTTGCTGGATTTGAGGGGTTTATTTTTTTCTCCTGCTAAGAGTGAGACTCTTTTTCCAACTCTTAGGCATGTTTGCTATGTGTGTTCTAGGCTATTTTTTGCGTTTAATGTCTATGGGGTTTTTCTCATCCTCATGGAAACCATCTTTATCTACATGTGTTACACAGCACCCTCAGTGCAGTGAAACAGGGGTTTCGTAGCGACCCCCAAACAGACTCCATACCCTGGGACTGACTACTTTCTCCCAGGGCATGTAAAGTCCCCATTGAGTTTACTAGTCACTCTTTATGAACTAAACCAGTACAAACCATCTTACTATTGAAGTACTGGAAAGGGTTAATAGTTTTTTCCTGGTGTTCATTTTCGAGAGAGTACCGTACAGTCCCTCTCTCAAACGTTTCTGGCTGGTGGCAGTGGTTTCTACCATAAATATTCGACAACAAATATTTTCCTATGGGATTTTCCCATTGTTCGAGGCTACCACTTTTACTGACAGCCTCTTACATACTGCTGGTTTATTTTAATATTAACTTCACTCCAGTAGGTTTTTATTGCCAGAACTATGATTTAATTTCTTTCTCGTGTCTTTCTCTATAATCCTAACCCAGGTCGGGGATCCTTTGTTTGTTTTTTTGGCGGGCTTCTGCACAGAAGCCCTCCTCTAGGCGCCACTGAGTCTGGGGTAGACAGGATGTGTGTGAGGGGGAATAGGCAACCTGGACAGGGTTGCCTACGCAACCCAAGTCGCACTCTGCCCTGATAGGCTGGGGGGTTCTCCCGCCGGGAGAGCCACCCCACTTTGTGAGTGACAGCTAGGCTGTATGAATAGGGGTCTTTTGGCATAAAAGCAGGCTCCTGAGGACTGGCGGGCAAGATGTCGCCACTAGAACTAAGAAGCCGAAGAGGATAGAAGCCAAAGACATCTGAAACAACTGAACTACCGGTGAAGCCCTGCTGCAGCGTCTCACTACTTTTCTCCACACGACGAGAGAAGATCTTCATCTGCAAGAGCCTTCTTCCCTTGAGCTGGTGGGGCCAACCAGTTTGCCGATCGCCTTCCAGGACCTGCCGTGGTCGAATCGCCAGTGCCCTGCACTCGGAGACCGGATAGCCAGGCACCCGTCCACCACAACTGCGATTTAAAGGAGCGTACCTTTTAATCCGTTTCGGCATCACCGCGGCTGGCTTCTTCCCTGGGCAGTGCAGTAACTCGAACCTTCCTCCACGACGAGAGCCTCTCTTCCTCTGCTGGACAACACGAAATGCAGGAACTGCCAGGAACCACCACCAGAGACACTTCCACTTTTTCAGGTACATTGTTCCGCCAGGCCTCCAGTTTCACGGGGTTCTGCAAAAGGTGTTTGAAATCCTTTACCTACCTCATGGGTTGGCTGCCACTATCGACTAACATTATCTTTTACCTTCTGCACCCTCCTTTTGAATTGTTAAACCAAAGACTTGACTGCAGCTACTAGAACACTTTGATCCTGGGCAAATTGCCCTGTACCACTAACTCTGGCACAGGCCTATTGACTTTGGCTAAATCTGTTACAACTGCCTTTACTAGATTGCGTTTCATCCTCAACTGTGTTGGTGCACCAAAAACTCTTATAACCACTCTTCCTTCCCTCTTAAGTATTGTTGAAGTGCCATTTTGCTTGGTTTTCATCCATGTATGACTATTGCTAAAGTGCTACCTTCCCTAAACTTGTTCACAATCCAAGTGGGAAGTGTTGCTATCGTGTTTAAGAGCTCAACTCTGTATAACCTGTCCTTTCCCTCCCTTTTGAGATCTTGTTAGAGTGCCATTTCTGCTTAGTTTATATTGTGCCATTTTGCTCAGTTTTCACTCTGGCTCAAACTTCTCTACAATTTAATTAGGGAGTTGTGTATACTTTTCTAGACTATTTTAACTTGCTTGAATACTTGTGATTGATGTGTTGAATTAGAAGTGTGTAAAATAAATATATATATTCTTTTTAATTTAAAGCTTTGGTCAGTGTTTCCTTGCAACATGGTACTGTAGTCCTATTGTGTAAACCCTGAATACTGCTCATCTCCCGCTTGAGATAAGTCTGACTGCTTAGCCACAGCTACCAACTAAATCTTTGTGGTACGGACTGATATCAAAGAGGATTCATTGCATATACCTGTAGTCTTAATCTTCTGTAGTGCTCCCAAAGGGAACTGCACAGGATTCTGCCTAATACTGTGCTCCTAAATAAGGCAGTTTATGCAGTCTATGTGATCTGTGCATCAGTTTTGACAAACGCAGGTGAAGCAGTTTGTACAAACGGCAATAGTATATGCAAAGAATATCAAAATAACAAGCAATCAAACAGCAAAGTTGCCAACTGCAAATGTTGCCTGGATGCAGTTAACATCAAGTAGAAAGCAGGTAAAAGACAATAGTTTGTTTTAAAAGACATCACAGACGAAATTCCAATATCACATAGGTCATTAGGTGCAAAAATACAATGTGCAAGGTATACTGTCTAGAATCTAAAATGCAGAATGTGAGATGAATTAATGCATGGCTTATGTAACCAGACAAGTAAAACAGTTAACAATCAAATAAAATCTTCTCACCACAGAATGCCCCATAAAGCACTACAAAGCACAGTTTAAAAGGGGGAAAAAGTGAAACATTTGAATAAAAATTCAAAAGAGAGAAGATGGAATGACTGGAAAGGAGAAGGCCTGAATCCAACCACAGTGCTCCTCAGAGTTTAGGTAGATCATCATATAGAAATTATAAGTTATTCATTGTAGTGACTAACCCCCCTTTCCTCCATACTGCATGGGTGTCCCTTCGAAGGGACGTCAGACAGAACCTTTTCACCCGAAAAAAACCTTCACTTTTATTAAATTTAGAGGCGCACAGGGGTACGGCCCAGGAAGCAAGTGCTGCCCTTACTTCGCCCTCCGGCGCCACTCCTCTGTCCCCATTGATGCGTTGACAATAGATTTAACATTGCCTAATGACACCAGTATTACTAGGGGGGAGGCTGGTGGGACATATGGAGGAAAGGGGTCTAAAAGTACATTAGTCACTACAGTGAGTAACTTCTAATTAATCTTAAGTCCCGTCCCCTTTACTCCATGGGCGATTACATCTGAATGTAGCCCCATGGTGGAGAGGAGACCCTCCTTAAGCAAATGGGTTCCTGAGAACCGACCTGTCCGAAAGCCGCATCAGATCTAGAGCTGGCATCCAAACAGTAATGCTTGCAGAAAGCTGAGGGAGTGGCCCAAGTGGCCGCCATGCTTATGACTTGCCAAGCGACATGGCGCTGGAATGCGATGGCCGTTGCCTTGGCCCCGACTACGTGGGCATGTATGTTGGCCGGGAGCAGCTTGTGCTGTCCCTCATACGCTTCTTTGATGGCGGAGACCATCCAGCGGGATATGGAAGGCTTGGAGGCCCGATAGCCTAGTCTTGAACCTCTGAATGTGACAAACAAGGGGTTCGATTTGCGGAAGCCCTTGGTCCTGTCCAAGTAGGATTTCAGGGCACGCCTGACATCCAGGCAGTGCAGCACTCTTTGCTTCATCCTTGGGATCAGGAAAAAACGTAGGAAGGACTATTTCCTCGTTCAAGTGGAAAGCACCTTGGGCAGAAATCCTGGGCGTGTCCGCAGGACTACTTTGTCCTTGTGAAAGGTAGTGTATGTTCCGAGGCAACCAGCACCTGGATTCCGCGGACTCTATGAGCTGAGGTGAGGCAGACTAGTAAGGCCGTCTTGATGGTGACCAGCCTGATGTCCGGGGATGCCATTGCCTCAAACGGTTTGAGCGCCAGGGCGCCCAAGACTATGTTAAGGTGCCACACAGGGCGCAGCCTCTTGATGGGCGGGTAGAGCCTTGCAAGTCCCATCAGATGTTTGACAATAGGATTGGAGGAGAAGATGACTTCCTCCGAGTTCCTATAATCTCGGATGGCTGCGAGGCATGTATGGCAGGTGTCGACCTGCACGCCAGAGTGGGCAAGTTGTGCCCGAGAAGGAGAGCACGTCGTCCAAGGTGCACTCCAGGGGATAGATTTCCTTCGAGTCTGCCCAGTAGCAGAATCTGGTCCATTTGCTTTTCTACTGGGCCCTGGTAGCCTTGCTCCTAGCGCCTTGTATGATCTCCAGATTGGCATGTGAGAGGCTGAGGTGCCGCATTGTTACCTGCTAATGAACCACGCTGTGAGGGATAGTTTCTGTGGCGCGGGTGGATGACTCTGCCCCCCTGCTGTGACAGAAGATGTGCTGAGCCTGTTGGGTGGTAAATCGGGGGCAACTCCGAGAGACTGAGCAGCTCCGAAAACCATGGCCTGGCCGGCCACCATGGAGCTATTAGAATGAGGAGTTGGTGAGACTCCTTGATTTTGCAAATTACTCTGTGAATCAGCGGCGTGGGCAGAAAGGCGTAGGCCTACATGCTGGTCCACTGGAGGTGAAATGTGTCGCCCAGGGAGCCAGGGCCCTGTCACTGCCAGGATGCAAACTGTGGGCACTTCTTGTTGTGCCAGGTGGCAAAGTGACCCCACCTGTTGAAGATCTCCTGAATAACAAGGTCGTTTAGCTGCCACACAATGTTCCGCTCCCAGCCTGCTGAGCCTATCTGCTTCCAGGTGGGATTCCACCGGGAGGTGGACTGCCGTGAGGTAGATGTCGTTTTCCAGGGCCCACTCCCACATGCTGATTGCCAGTCTGCACAGAGAAGGGGATCTGGTGCCTCCCTGCTTGTTGACGTAGTACATGCTGGTCGAGTTGTCTGTCTGGATGAGGACAACCTTGCCCCTGAGAAGTGGGAGGAATGCCCCGAGCTCCAGCCAGATGGCGTTCAGCTCTAGCCAATTGATGTGGTATTCCTGCTCCTGTCAAGTCCAGGTGCCATGGACAGAGAAATCGTCCAGGGTGGCTCCCCAGCCCTCGAGCAAGGAATCCGTGGTGATTGTAGCCTGCGTAGTGGGCAGCCGGAAGGGCTTGCCCGTCCGAAGGTTGCAGTCTCTGCACCAACAAGTTAGGTCCGGGTGGAGAGATGGAGGAACGTTGATCATCTCAGATTGAGGGCCCCGCTCCTGGTTCCATGAGTCTGCGAAGTGCAGCTGAATCCTCCTCATCCTACGTCTTGTGTGCAAGACAGCTAATAGGACTGCTGCCAATAGACCCAGGAGATGTTGGTACCACCATGCCTAGGTCACTTCTCTGCTGAGGAAGTGGGTGGTGGTTATCTTAATGGCTGAGATGGTGTCCTCCGAAGGAAATACCTTCTCGGAGCACGTGTCCCAGATGAGGCCCAAGAATGTCAGTCTGCATGAGCTGCAGATGCGACTTCTTGAAATTAAGCAAGAAGTCCATATTGTGCAGTGTGTTCATAAGGGCATGAGTGGTGAACCGCTTCCAGAGATGTAGCCCTGACAAGCCAGTCATCGAGGTATGGGTAGATCTGGAGGCCCTGTGCTCTGAGTTGGGCCACCACCGCTTCATGGGCCTGTTGAAGACCCTGGGGCCGAGTTGAGGCCAAAAGAAAGGAACTTGTATTGAAAATGGTAGCCCATGATCCTGAACTGCAGAAAAGAACAATGTGGCTGCCAAATCAGGACGTGTAGGTACGCGTCCTTCAGGTCCAGGGAGCACATCCAGTCTCCCTTGTCCAATGTCTCCGCTATAAAAGCTGGCTTAACCCTCTTGAATTTTTTCAGGGGTAAGGAGAGGGTGAGGCTGGAAAGGTCCAGCACAACTCTCAGGCCCGCTTGGTTCTTCTTTTGAATGGTGAAAATCCTGGAGTAAAAGCCAAAGCCTCGCTGGGAGGCTGGGACTTCCTCTACTGCCTGGCTATCTAAGAGCAACCAGATCTCGGTCAAAATAGTTGCTGTCCCAACTTGTCGGAGGGGAGGAGAGGCTGGGATACGGAGGCGGTACTCTGTGGATACTACGGAGAGGATCCAGGGGTCCGCGAAATTCTGGCGCCAGAAATGTGCATGGCCCCCACCGGAGATATGTGGGACCGAAAGGGAGCGTCATGCCTTCTTTCCCTCGGAGGCTGCCGCGGAGGCGGGGGACTGGAAAAAGCCTTTATTCCCCCCCCCCCCCTCCTTTTGTTGCTCACACCGGTTCTGAGATGGCAAGCGATCCGGCTGCCTGGATCTCCATTTCTGGGAACCACGGAACCCTCCATACTTACGACCCCTGTCGGAGCGCTGCTGAGATTGAGTGTACGATTTGGGCGTGGTCTTTGTCAGGATGGATAAAGACTTGGCCGTTTGTGAGCTTTTTTTTTTTGTTTTGTCCAGCTCTCCCCCCACGAACTGTAGATCTAATATGCATTCCTGGATGTCCGGGTTGAATTTTGTTGCCCGGAGCCAGGCTGTCCTTCTCATGTCCGTGGCGATAAAGATGGCACGGCCAGAGGTGTCAATATGGGCCACGGTGGATTCCATGAGGTCATGCGCCACCAGCTTGGTCTTGGTCAGCCCCGCCTTAAAGTGCGATTGGCGAGTTCCGGGAGGAAGTCCACAATTTCCTGCCATAATCTTTGGTTGGCGGCAGCCAGCATGGCATTGGCCTTACAAAGATGCAAGGACACCTTGGAATAGAGCTTCTTGCCATATGCCGCCAAAATCTTCTCCTTGCCTAGCAGCGCCGCAGAGGAGGTGGCTGAGGACGACTGAGGCTTGGAGTATAGTGATGCCGCAGTGATCACCGAGGAGTGTGGCTGAGGATGGGCCGAGAGCAAGAGTGTATCCCCCCTCCAGCTGCTTGTACTTGGCGTCCAAGCGTGGACTGACCGGCTGGGCCGATTGGGGTTTGAGCCAGCCCTTCTTGGCTAGGGAGACTACATCGGTTTGCAGTGGAATCCCCGTTTTGGCAGAGGGGCGTTGCGTGAGAACTTCTGCCAGAACCCCCTCTGCCGGTTGCTCAACCTCGGGTTGGGGTAGGCCCAGATACTCCGCAAGATGTTCGCGGAAGGCCCTGGCTGAGGATGGCATGTCCGGGTCCTCCTCCTCATCTGTGTCCTGTGGATCGGGGGATCCTGGAGGAGGGGGAGGAGTAGTAATAGTAGTTGGCGCCGGAGGCTGGGGTACATGGACCGTGGCTGGAGGCTGAGGAGGCGGCGGAGGCTGGAACGGAGCCGCCTGAGGAGTCGGCTGGGGAGCCGGAGGAGGAGGCGGCTGCTGCGCCGGGGCACCAGCGGATGCGTCTGGTGTCGCTAGCATTGTGGGAACGACTTCCCTGATGGCGCCTTTGAGGATAACCCCCCCATCCTAGGTGACTTCAAGAAACTGTCTTTGCTGGCCGAGGAGGTTGCAGGGGGTGCTGATGGGGTAGTGGGGAGCTGCTGGAGCCGCTGCGCACCCTGCCCATATGGACACAAAGAAAAGCTGCCCGGGGCAAAAGAGGGGTAGGCTGTAGGCCACGTACCTGGTTGAGGCCAGTCCCACCTTGACACTCAATCTTCGCCGAATTCCTGGAATGGCGTCAGAATGGTGCCTCGGTCTGGCGCGGCAGCCATTTTGTCGAGCTGCCTGCCGCGTGCCCCAGACGTGTTGCTCGGCCCGCTGGTCCCAGCCTCCTCCTAAACTCTTGCGTGTGGATCACGAGGCCTACCCTGCTTCTCGAGCCTAGGCCCCGTAGGTGTGATACCCTCAACATGGGGTTTGGTAGAGCTGCGTTTAGGCACCCCCTCGGATGTATTGCCGGTACTACGGCATAGCCCCTCGCCCATGGTGCCGATACAAGGGCGGAGCCCCTCGGGTGAAGACCTGGTAAAAGAACCTTCAGGTCCCTCAACACCGTCACTGAGAGGATCCCTCGGCCCGGAGGCCGGTCGCTGCAGCAGCCTCGGTGCACGTGCTGGTACAAGGACCTGACCAGTCCCTCCCACGAGGGAGAGTCCCTGGGAAGGAGTCGCCCTTGCGGGGTGCGATGGAGAATATCGGCCCTACCTTGGGCTTGGTTTGATGTTTCACGAAGTTCTTGAGGTCCTGTGTAGGCGACCTGTGGAAGAGCTCCCTCCACCTGGCTAGTCTGTTCTTCAGCGCCTTTGAAGATAGTGGGCCGAACGCTGAACAAGCTTGCCAACCGTGGTCTGGGCCAAGAAAATGTAGGCAGAGGGCGTGGGGGTCCGAAGTTGGGAAGAGCCCGTTGCAGGATGGACACCTGCTGAACCCTGTGGAAGTTGACAGGCGCCGGGGAGGAGCATGACGCCTGAGGACCGAGTGCCTGAATGATAAAAAAACAAAAAGAAGACCAAGAGAAGAAGTATCCGCGCGTGGAATACATTGCTGAAGCCAAACCAAGGAGCCCTGGTGAATTTGGCCTGTTCCTGTCGATGCAGAAAAGGGGACTGAGGTGTGGCGCCAGAGGGTGGGTTCAGGGCAGCGCATGCTTCCTGGGCCACACCCCGAAATCTAAAGAAGTTGATAATCTTATTTGACATATTAACAAAAAACTATTTGCAACCTCCCCTCCAAAAATAAAAAAGGGTCAGGAACGTAAACACCAAAAAACCCAGGCACTATACGTAGAAAATGCTTCAGTGCTAACAAGTGCATAGTTTATTTCCAAAATGCAATAAAAACAAATATAGCTGCACGTAGAATACATCATCCATAGCGAATGATCCACAAAATCACCCATGTGGGGAGAAATTAGCCATGCATTCTGTCCTTGACGCAAGACTTCCTCAGTAAGTATGACATTCATTTGAGCCAAGTCACACATTCCTCAACACCACCTAGTAGACAGCACTGGAAGTTCACGTCCTGGTCTGAGTCACAACTGCAAAGCATTGCGTGTATAAAAATCAGCACAAATGCGAACCTTTTGCTCCAGGAAGTTGTCTTTGTCTAAGAGGGCAATGCTATTTTATACATGGCTTAATCAATCCAAGACGGACATTTTGCAAGACTGGCAGGACAACTAATAAGGGTGGATCCAGATATGTAGTTGTCCTGACAGCCTTGCACAATGTCCGTCTTGGATTACTTAGGCAATGCATACCCACTGATTAAGATTTGCATACCCACAATGACTTGCTGATGTGGCTCATGACTGGAGATGAACTTCCAGCGATGGCTACTAGGGGCGCTGTGGAGTGTGCGACTCGGCTAAAATGGCTTTTCCTACTTTCACATTACAAGTGAAAGGTTTTTATCAAATCTTTTTAAACCCACCATACCTTCCCTGGTGACCAAATGCTCCAACCACAAGGATATCGGGACTAAACTACACTGATGATACCTAATAAGGGTGAAACCAGGTATGTAGTTGCCCTGACAGCCTTGCAAAATGTCTGTCTTGGGTTGATTTAGCTATGTATAAAATGCCAGCTTCGCATTTATGCTGATTTGCATACCCACAATGCCTCGCTGTTGTGGCGTGGCTCAGAACTGGAGGTGAACTTTCAGCAATGGAGAATATATATATATATATATATATATATATATATATATATATATATAAATAAATAAAATACATTACTCACCGTAATCGTATTTCTGATGCTTGCATCTGCTTGGATTCAGATGCTGTGCATAGGCGTTACAGTATTACAGTCGTTTTCAAAACTCGAAAAGGGATGTCGACAGGGCATGCCAGTAATACTATCCCTAGTGTGACGTCCACTATACCCCATGATACCTCACACGTCGAGGTCCCTCAGATTGTTATTTTTCTGTCATGAGGTAGCATGAGGTGTAGCGCAAGTACAGTTGTATCCAAGCAGATACGAATCAGACAAGCTCATAAGCATCCATGCGCCTTCTCTGAGGGGAGGAAGGGTGGGTCGCATGTGAATCTAAGCAGATACAAGCATCAGAAATATGATTACAGTGAGTAATGTATCCCTTCTGAGGCTTGTGGAATCTGCTTAGATCACATGCTATGCATAGATTAGCGAGCAGTGGAAGAAGGAGGTTGGATGTGAAAAGGTTCATGAGCGAATAAATGTCTTAGAACCGCTTGTCCCACTTGTGTATCTGCCTTGGAATGAGTGTCAATGTAGTAGTGCTGAGTTAAAGTATGTATAGAACTCCATGTAGCTGTGTTGTGAATACTGTCTAAGGGGACATTTGCAATGAAAGCCACAGTGGCTCCAGTACCTCTAGTGGAGTGGACCCTTGGCGTAAAAGGCAGTGGCTTATTTGATAGGGACTAGCACAGTTGGATACATCCGACTATCCCCCTAGAGATGGCATTTTTAGAGATGCGATCTCCTTCTCTGCCTGGCGCTATGGAGACAAACAGTTGATTTGTTTTTTCTTAGCGGTCTTGTATGGTCTACATAGTAGAGGACCACCCTCCTCAAATCTAGTGTGTGGAGTTTTACCTCAGCAGAGCTCTTGGGTTCTTGGAAGAAAGCCGGTAGCTCAATAGACTAGTTTACATGGAATTTAGAAATTAATTTAGGCGAGAACCTAGGGTGAGTGTGTAAAACCAGTTTGACCTTATGTATAGTAAAGAAAGGATCCTGCACTGACAGCTTGGATTTCACTGACCCTTCTTATGGAGGTTATGGCAACTAAGAAGGAAGTCTTATAAGTCAGGTGTTTGAGACTAGATTTGTGCATAGGCTGAAAGAGTGGTCCCATTAGCTTAGCAAGTACCACATTAAGGTCCCCACCTGACGGTGGGTTAGAAATTGGAGGGTGGAGTCTCTTTACCCCTTCCATGAATGCTTTGATGACTTGTACCTTTGACCAGGAGACCTTGTTATGGGAAGTGGCGTAGGCTGACAAAGCCGCCAGGTGTACTTTTAGTGAGTTAAACACCAACCTTGCATCCAGTAAGTGGAGCATATAGGTTAGAATGTTTGAAGGAGTACAATCAACGGGGTTGATTTGCTTATTCTGGCACCAAATTACGAATCGTTTCCATTTATCATAGTAACAGTGCCTAGTTTTCGGTTTTCTTGACTCTTCAGATATCCATACATCTCTGTGGTAGATTGAGATGTTCGAACTCTGACTTCAGGAGCCATGCTGCCAAGTTCATAGAGTGCGATTGTGGGTGCACTGATAGTCCTCCGTGTTGGTGAGTATGTTGTACTGGCGCAGGAGTTTGACTGGTTCGCACATCGCCAGTCTGTGCAGATGTGGATACCACAGTCTTGCCCACATAGGAGCAACAAGGATCAGCATCATTGGTTCTTTGTGTAACTTGTTCACCACTTTCCTCATGAGAGGAGTCGGGGGGGAGGGGGTCACCGTAAGCAAACTTCCCTGACCAGTTCATCCATAGGCCGTTCCCCTTGGAGTCTGGCTGGGGGAACCTGGACGCAAAGCGTGGGCATTGATGATTTTAGCTTGTGGCGAATAAGTCTATAGTTGGAAAACCCCATAGAGAGAAGAGGTGTTCTACGACCTTTGTGTAGACGTCACTCGTGTTCCTCTGGTAGGGGATCTCTGCTCAATGAGTCTGCTAGAGCGTTGAGTTCCCCTAGAACATGTTGTGATGACAGGAAGATTTTCCGTCTGAGTGCCCATTTCCAGATTTTCTGTACAAGTCTGGATCGATTTGGAGAGGGCTTTCAATACTGCCAGAAGTTCCAGCACATTGATGTGGTTCTGAGCTGCAGTGTGAGACCACAGATCCTGGGCTGTGTGGTGAAGGTAGTGAGCCACCCCCCACCCTGCCAGTGAGGCGTCCGTTGTGACCACTACTTGCATCTGTGGGTCGTCAGGTTTTCTCTCATACACTAGCGAAGATTTTGTACCAGTGTTGGCGAAACGACCACCAGATCGTGCCACTGACTGCTTGCCCGAGACCATTGTTTCGCCAACCACTCCTGTATGGGACCCCTCTGAGGGAAAGACCAATCCTTCCTCTGTGTTTAGGATAGCTCCTAGGAACTGTTTGGAAGTGTTTGGCACTAGGATTGATTTTTTTCTCGTTCATTGAGAAGCCCAATTGAAAGAGGTTGATAGTTGTTTGGATGTTTTGTCTGCAAATCAGAGGCGATTCCCCTGTTATGAGCCAGTCATCCAAGTAAGGGTACACTGGGATTGCCTCCCTGTGCAGGTGCGCTGCCACCACCACCAGTACCTTGATGAATACCCTTGGAGCCGAGGCTATTCCGAAGGGCAGCACCTTGAATTGGTAGTGCTGGTTCGCTATCTTGAAACGCAAGAATCTTCTGTGCGCTGGGAACATTGAAATATGAAAATAGGCATCTTTCATATCCAGTGTTGCCATGTAATCCCCTTTTTTAGAAGCGGATTACCTCTTGTAGTGTAGTCATGCAGAACTTTTATGGCTTGACATACTTGTTCGCAGGCCTCAAATCTAATACTGGGCGCATAGTTAGATCTTTTCTGGCACAAGGAAGTAAGTTGAATAAATACCCATTTATCTGGTTGGCTGGGACCACTTCTATGGCGTCATTTAATATAAGCGCTGTTATGTCTTCTAGAAGGATCCGCTGATGTTCCTCTGAGTGGACCTTTTGTCTCAGGGGGATGGTCGCCTTGACGTTGAAGGTGGTCTATGCAATAGCCCCCTGCTACCGTGGACAGCACCCATCTGCCTGAGGCGATACCCTCCCATGCGTGGGTGAAGTTGGAAATGCGTCCTACTGGAGATGCATGGGAGGGTACCCGGAGCGGAATGTCACTTACGCTGAGGTGGGGTGCCACCTTGAGCTGGGCCCCTGCCTCAATTACCACAACCTCTACGTTGTCCTCGTGGATAGCCCTGAAAGGCTCATCCTTGGTTGATGCCATAGGAACATTGGCCTTGGTTGTACCCTGATCACCTCTGAGAATTTTGGCCCTGAAAGTGACGAAATTGCTGTTACCTCTTTGCCCTGTGGACTTGTTTGTGAGCTGACCTAAGGACTTTAGAGTGTCATTCTCATCCTTTGCGGTCTTAAGTGAGTCTTCTATAGCTTTGCCGAAGAGCACATCAGGTTCCACTGGCATATTTATTAGGGTGGCCTGTGTTTCTGGCCTGAAGCCTGATTGGTGAAGCCATGCGTGTCTCTTTATAATAGTGCCCTCTAAAATGACTATCCCTGCATTGTCACCCGCGTCAAAATTTCCCTGGAGGAGACAAGTAGACACAGCTCTTCCGTCTGCTGCCACCTGAGCTAGTTGAGATCTAAGTGGTTCAGGTGCGGATGAGAGTAACGCAGAAACCTACTCCCACTTATGGTAGTTGTAACTTGCCAAAAGTGTAGCATTATTCGCAATTCTTGTTTGGTAGGCTGTAAAAGAGGCGACTTTTCGGCCCATTGCATAAATCCTCTTGCTCTCCTTATCCGGAGGAGCCTCGGAGGAAGCAAGGGGTGTACCACCAAAGAGTCCGGTTTTAATTAGCCTCTTATGTATAAGAGGTCTGAAGGTGCAGGTCTGAACAGTTTTTCCACACACGGGTTAACAGGCCGTGTGAGATTAGGTGCCTCCAAAGAAGGTTGGTTTCTGCGTTGCACAGTTTTTAGCAGTGGGATAAACTGTCCTGTCTTTTTGTCTCCCGACAATTGTTCAGCGGCAGCGTTCTGCCACTTTGGTTAAGACTTTGTTGAGGAGGGGTTGATAATCTACAGGGGAGTCTAACACTGGAGGGTCCTGATTAATAGGAGAATCTATGGAATAGATTCCTGCTCCTACCTGCAAGGCTAAAAACCTCGGGGTCATCTTCGACTTTACACTCTCCTTCTCTCCTCACATATCTGACGTCTCTAAGAAGTCACACTACCAGCTGCACCTCCTCAGAGGTATTCTTCCCTTCCTCTCCTTCCCCCAGAAGCTCACCGTCTCCCGAGCCCTGGTTCTCTCGAAGCTGGACTACTGTAACAGCCTCTATCTTAATCTGCCTGCCTCCACTCTCCGCCCTCTGCAACTCATCCAGAACAGAACTGCGAGACTTGTCCTTGGCCTCAAGCCCAGGGACCGTATCTCTCCAGGACTGAAAGCTCTACACTGGCTCCCAGTGGCTGCGAGGATTAAGTTCAAAACCCTCTGCATTATCCACAAGGCCTTCTGGGGCCTGGGGCCAAAATACCTTCAACTCTCTCTCCCTAAATATCTTCCTTCCCGAGCCCTTCGCTCATCCGTCTCCAACTCCCTCAGGGTCAGCCGCTTCTCAAAGCAACAAGCTGGGGGTAGATCTCTCTCCGCGGCAGGGGCCTCCCTCTGGAACAGCCTTCCTGCCTCCCTGAAACTTGAGGAGAACCATCTCTGGTTCCGGAAGCACCTCAAAACCTTCCTCTTTGCCTCTGCCTTCTCTGTCCCTCTCCCCAGCTAAATTCTACACTGAAATTGCACAATCTGCAACTGGGCCACTCTCACCGACCTCGGTCCTGGGCCCAGCCACTCTCCACTTGCACTGCCTCCCTGGCATCGCATCCCCTGCACTGCGGGACTGTCTCTGTATCCCTACAGCCCCCCCCTTCCCAGCACTTGCCTGCACTTGCCACCAGCTGGCCCTATTTATTTATTTATTTGTATTCTACTTACTTGTACTGCACTTCCCCCTCCCCTTCCCCTTGCACCTTTTCCCTTCCCCTACCCCTGCACTTGCGCGGTCTGAATGATACCTGGCCTAGTAGGATCGTTGTTTGTCTTCCCCTTGTTTCCCACCCCCCCCCCCCGTCTAGTCGCGCCTTGAAACACTTGTGTATAGGCGCGTTACAAATGCCATATCATATATCATATATCGATACATGTTCGCCTCCTGGTCTGGGTCCTCATTGTCCCCATAATTCAGTTTGTGTGTCTCCTCATCAATAAGTTCAATGTCATATGTTTCTACAAAGGAAAGATCGTCCTTGTCTTCTGGATCTATTTCAGGGTCATATAGATCTAGAATTCTGCCCTGTGGGGGGACATAAGAGCGAGCCCTCTTAGTAGGGGGTAGAGAGACAGAGGGTTGAGAGCCAGAAGGGGCTGAGGTGGGAGGGGTGGACTGAAAACTTTGAAGGTAATCTGGATTTTTTTTCAAAGAAATATGCCATAAAGGTCATTCTTCACATAACTGTCGATATCTTACGAAGACCATTCCTTTGAACTTGGGATTACAGTGTTGGGAATGCCCATATCCTCATTAGTAGGAGGTATAAGCTTTGGCCTAGAGTCCTTTGGTTTCTCTATGGACTTGGTTAAAATTCCCTTTTGTGAATACCTGTCCCTAGTAGGACTCTTGTCCCTATGAGGGGTCTTAGAGGATTTTTTATGGTGTTTTTCCCCACCCTGGGGCCCAGAGGAGCGTGTAACAGACTTTTTGGGGCCTGACGTTTTACTAGATGAAGCAGGTTGAACTTCCGAGTGTGGGGGCCAAGGCTTTGTCCGTGGACAAACAACCTTCGGAAGATGGTTTTCGTGCGACACCCTTGCCGTCTTTCGACATCTTAGACCTGTTGTGTGGCAATCTTGAATGAGATTGCCCAGAGGACCGGGACTCAGTGGACCGTTCACGGGGTGTCGAACGTTGTCAAGTATTCGCCTCATCTGTCGAATGGGGCTTGTGTGTTTTGTGGTGTGTGCTTTTGAAGCGCTGCCGCCGCCGGGTGTAATTCCCACAACATGGCCGCCGGCCTGTCCTATGAGGTCGGGGCTTGCGCTTGTGTAGCTGAAGCTACTCAGGTGCCCTCGCTGTCCGAAAGTGCAGCATTGCTGCCATCCCTGAAGGTTGGCGTTGCTACCATCCCTGAAGGTTTCTTCTACCTCCATGGCCTCGAGTTTCCTAATGTAATGGGCCCAGCGCTTAGTGGAACGGTCTTTCAACGTCTTAGGCTTGAAGAGCCTGCACGCTCGACAAGACATTTCGATGTGGTCTCTCGGGAGAGACAAGTTGCAAACTAAATGTTTGTCTACCCAGGGGAATTTTCGGATGCACTTACAAAACAAATGAATGTTTTCCATAATTCTGGGTTAAGGCGATGGCAGCTGGGTGAACAAAGTGTAGGAAAGAAGAATATGCATTCTAAAATGGCCTAACAATGGCCTCCCCCATCTCTTCCTACTGTCTGGGCTGAGGCCCAGGACGTCCTTCCAAGGCCGTACGGTCTGTCACGATTGTCTCTGACGGCAGCATTCTTTCTCCTTCCTCGGCGGGGTGTTACGGCAGTAGATGAAAGGATAGAAAGAGAAACTATCGTAATTTTACGAAGTCAATGGCTTATCGCCGAAAGGAACTCCGCTATACGCGTTCGTCTAGCATGGCGTAAAAAACAATCTGAGGTTCCTCGACGCGTGAGGGATCATGGTTACAGTGGACCTCACACTAGGGATAGTATTAATGGAACGCCCTGTCGACGTCCCTTTTTGAATATATATAATTTTGAAAGTAGAACATTTCATTTGTGCCAACTCAAACATTGCTCAACGCCACCTAGTAGCCATCACTGGAAGTCCACCTCCACTTCTGAGCCACAACCGCAAAGCATTGTGGGTATACAAATCAGCATATATATATATGGGATACATTACTCACTGTAATTGTATGATGCTTGTAGCTGCTTAGATTCACATGCTATGCATAAGCCAACATCTAGTGGTAGTCGCAGAGTATTACATTTTTGTTTTCAAAACTCGAAAAGGTACGTCGACTGGGCACGTCAGTAATACTATCCATAGTGTGATGTACACTGTGCCCATGGTCCTACACGCGTCGAGGTTCCTCAGATTGTTTCGTTTCTAACATGAGGTAGCATGAAGTGTAGCGCGAGTACAGATGTAATAAAGCATATAAGAAGCGATAATGCCAGAAATACATCTATGCACATTCTACTCCAAGAGGGGAGGAAGAGTGGGCACATGTGAATCTAAGCAGACACAAGCATCAGAAATATGATTACGGTGAGTAATCTATCCCTTCTGAGGCTTGTGGATCTGCTTAGATCACATGCTATACATAGACTAGTGAGCAGTACCTGGAGAAGGAGGTGGGTTGTGAGAAGGTACAGTGGCAAACAGATGTTTTAGCACTGCTTGTCCCACCTGTGAATCCGCTTTAGAATGTGCATCAATGCATAAATGCTGAGTAAAGTTATTTATGGATCTCCAAGTAGCTGCTTCTAGAGGGACGTTTGCAATAAATGTCAAATCAGCTCCTGTACCTCTGGTAGAGTGAGGTCTTGCTGTGAAAGGCAAGGTTGTCTTTAATAAAGAATAGCAGAGCTGTATGCACTTTGTTTGTTTATTTTATTTCTATAGCGCTCCGGACCCAGGAGTATAGGGGCGCTTAGTACAAGGTTACAAGGCACAGTACATGGTTATAAACAGTGGAGCTAGAACAAATTAAATAGCAGTTATATACAGGCAGTGGGGGTGAAAGCACCCAATAGTAACATAAGTGAGGCATAAAACAGTCAATACATTATATAGCTAGGTCTGACTTCAAAGTTGACTATTTGTCAGAAGCCACCCAATGACAAGTTTCCTGAATGACTGGAAGGAGTTGGATGATTTTATGCTCACTTAGCTATCCATTTGGAGATGCCGTTCTTTGTAATGGTATCACCCTCCCTGCCAGGTATTATGGAGTCAAACAGTTGATCTGTTTTCCTTAGCAGTTTTGTCCTCTTTATATAGTACAAAATTGCCCTCCTTACATCCAGTGTATGGAGGTTTCTCTCAGCTGAATTGGATGGATTTTGAAAAAAAGTGGGTAGTTCAACTGACTAGTTAACATGGAACTTGGATATGAATTTAGGTGAAAACCTATGGTGTGCTGTCCTTGTGGGTAACAAAGAAAGGGTCTTGCACATCTCACTGACCCGTCTTATTCAGGAGATGGCTACTAAGAAAGCTGTCTTGTAAGTTGGGTGTTTGAAGCTGGATTTGTGGATAGGCTCAAAGGGTGTACCCATGAGCTTCGAGAGTAAAACATTTAGATACCAAGCTGGAGGCGGGTTGGAAATTGGAGGTTAAAGTCTCTTTACTCCCTCCATGAAAGCCTTAATAACCCGAAACCTTTTATTAGGACACCTTGTTTTGTGAAGTGGTGTATGCGGACAGAGGCGCTAGGTGAACCTTAATGGAGTTAAATACTAAGCCAGTGTCTAATAAGTAGAGCATGTAGTGAAGAATGTTTGATGGGGTACATTCAATTGGAATTAGATTCTTTGATCAGCACCATATCACAAATTGTTTCCATTTGTTGAAATAGCAGTGTCTGGTATTGGGTTTGCGTGCCTCCTTGAGGATATCCATACACCTATGACTTCAGGAGCCAGACTGCCAAGTTTATAGATCAGATCATCCATAGGGTGTTCCCCTTGGACTGCAGTTGGGGAAACCTGGAAGCGTAGTCTAGGTATTGTGTGTTTAGGTTTGTGGCGAACAAGTCTTAAGGAGTATAACCCCACAGGGAGAAGACTTAGTCTAGAATTTCTCTTTTTAGTTGCCACTCGTGCTCCTTGGGTAGAGGATTTCTGCTTAGAGTGTCAGCTAGAGCTGTCAGGAAGGCATGGTATCAACAGTAAGACAGATACAAGTGACCACAGTTCAAGGGTGTTTATTGAGCTTCAAAAAGGGTTTGAAAAAACGCCTATCTAACCCTAAATCTACAGATGGGAGCAAGCTACGACCATCAAATAATAGTAATAGTCCTAGTGGTGTCTTGTCAACATAAAAGGGCCTATATTAAACCTATTGCCAATTCTTTCCTCTAAATACAAATAGTGTTGGAACCAATGTCATGCAAAAAGAAAGAAGTGTTCTAAGAAATGATATGTCGGAATGTTCAGGCAGTTGGCCTTCCCTTCCCCACATTTTCAGCACAGGACAAGGTGGTACACTCGGGCCTAGCACAGTCTTGGGCTTTTCTTGCACGAAGATACAGTTAAATCATTAGCGCCAGGGCCTTCCATGCCCAAGTCTCTTTGCCTTTCAAAGTCTCTTCTTTCAGAGGGCTTGATGCAACAAACAATAAGTTCCTTTCCTCTTCGGTTTTCACATGTACTCAATTTCTCAGGTTATTCACTATCCACCTCGGAATCCCCCTCAGCAGGGCTCGGATCGGTTTCAACACAATGTTCAATCAGTCTCCATCCTTTGGGCTCGGACCAACTTTCTCTGCTTCATCATTTGAATCAGCCTACCTCTGCCAGGCTTGGACCGACTATTATGTCAAGAACTTGCTTGGCGGTATCCACATTGAAGACTTTCGATTGTGCACATGATTTTGCTTGACCCGTCACAGGACCACTTCGATGTACCGTCCTTTTGCCAATCTTTCACCTTTCTTAACTCTCAGTTGGATACCCTACTGAGACTTTCCAAATTAGCGCCCACAGGGTACTGGACGACTGTCAAGGGCATCATCTCTCGGTTTCAAAGTTCAATCACTCATCTGTTTTACTTACGTTGGTTATCACATGTGTTTCATACACTGTTTGCTTCAGCATTCACTATACAATGTGGCTGCTTGCAACCTTGGCTTCAACACGGACCGGTCGGGTATCAGTCTTCCCGACTCACCAGCTGTGTTGATCACACTGGCGCTGCTTTTTTGTAGGAGCCAAGGACAAAACCACAGTGGCAAGCGATTCTCCCCGCCTCAACTATCGATGCAGGAGAGCCCTGGGTACCTCTGGCACACAATACAGGATTCTTCAGTCTTGTTTCCTGGTCTTACTCTTTCTATTTGAGGGTTCGTAAAAGGATCAGTTCCTCGTCAAAAAGGCCAAGGGTCCTTCCCTCTTTACGATCCATTTCTGTTTTGCCGCCTTTCTCCTCATGTTAAACTGCCATCTTGGAACTGCTGCTTCCTTGTGTGCTTTGCCTTGCTCAGAGTGTGCTTGTGTGCTCTCGTGCTCCACCTTTTATACGTGTAGGGAACTGCAATGGAAGTCAGGTGTGTAGTCAGTAATTGCGTGACCGTTGAATTGGGACATGTCAGGTATACGGCTCAGGTGTTAGTCCGTTTTCTCTCATAGCAAGCTGTCCGTAAGAAAGTGTTTGTGTCGTGAAGGGGGAAGAGGGGTTGAGTTCCTAAATATCCTACCTGGTAGGATGGGGTAAAGGTGATAATGGGAAGGGGACACCGCGTCTCGCCATTCAGTGTTCCGCTCCCACTCCCCGAAAACCCCTCACCCCAGGTGATCTTCCTGCACTGGTCCACTAACCAGCAACTGATCCAAAAGTGATGGCCGTGTCCTGGCCACCTGGATGACAGATCCCCGGGGACTAGCGTCAGGTTTCTCACAGAGCTTGGAGTTCCCTTGAGGGGACGTGTTGAGACAAGGAACATGTTCCGCTTGAATGCCCACTTCTACATTTTTGGGCATAGCCTGGACAGACTTGGAGAGTAAGTGTGCCTCCCTGTTTTTACATGTTTCATGTAAAACATGGCAGTGGTGCTGTCTGAGGACATGCACTGTCTGACCTGCTAGATGCAGTTGAAAGGCTTTTAGGACTTTGAGTTACAGCTAGTAGCTCCAAACGGTTGATGTGATTTTGGGCTGTGAGCTTTGTCCACAGGTCATGCGCTGTGTGGTGAAGGTAATGGGCTCGCCATCCGGAGAATGAGGCATCTGTTGCTAGTATTGCTTGAACTTGTGGATTGCGAAAGGATTTTCCCTTTAACAGATTTTTCTTGGATCACCAGCGTTGTGCTTGTATTAGGGTTAGCGAAACAACTACTAGATCGGTCCACTAACCGCTTGTCTGAGCCCATTGTTTTGGTAACCACTCCTGCATTGGGTGCATGAGCAGACATGCTTGTGGAACTAGATAAATGCATGAAGTCATCATCCCTAGCAGGCGCATTGCCTTAAGTATGGTTATTTGCCGCAACAGGTTCTGAACTCTTTCATTTGAGGGGAAGAATAGCCCCCCTCTTGTTTTTATGATGGGGGCAGATCTCTCTCTTCAGCTGGTGCCCCCGACTAGAACAGCCTCCCTGACTCTCTGAAACTTGCGCAGAACCATCTCCGGTTCCGGAAACAGCTCAAGACTTTCCGCTCTGCCTCTGCCTTCTCTCTTCTCTCTTCCTCTCCCGTGCTGATCTATCTGATACAGCACTGGTTACCTGGCTACCCTCTGAACCTCAGGCCCAGGTCCCTGCCCACCCAGTTGCACACCTGCACTGCTGCCTGGCAACCCTGCATTTGGGGCTGTATCTGAAACCCTACAGCCCCGCTATCTAATCACTTGCTACCTGCACTTAACCCTTACACTGCCACCTGCTGGCCGCACTTGTTTATTGATCCCATGTCCTGCACTTGCTCCTCCCCTTTCCCCCGGCACTGCTCCCCCTTTCCTGTCGCCTGCACAGTTGCAATCTCAATGTCACTGGGCCTAGTAAGATCGTTGTCTTGTTCCCCCCTTCTTCCCCTCCCATACCTTGTCGCGCCTTGAAATATTTGTGAATAGGCACTCTATAAATAAAATATCATATAGCTCCTAGGAACTGCTTGGTTTGGCTTGGAACGAGGCCTGATTTCTCCTTGTTGATTGAAAACCCCAATTAAAAAAAGAAGGTTGATTGTTCTTTGGGTATTTTGTTTGCAATTTTGAGGCGATTCCCCAGTTATCAGCCAGTCGTCCAGATAATGATAAACTGGGATAGATTGTGTGCGTAAGTGCGCCATCACTTCTGCTAATACTTAGGTGCATACCCTTGGAGCGGAGGCTATGTCGAAGGGGAGCACCTTGAACTGGTAGTGTTGATTTGCTATTTTGAAGCGCAGGAATTTTCTGTGTCCTGGGAACCTTGAAATATGAAAGTATACATCTTTCATATTCAATGTTGCCATGTAGTCCCCCTGTTTTAGCAGGGGGATTACCTCTTGTAGCATTGTCATGCAGAACCTTTGTGGCTTAACATATGTGTTGGCAGGACGACGCAGGTCTAGGACAGGGTGCATTGTAAGGTCTTTCTTTGGTACAAGGAAGTATTTTGAATAGATACCCTTGTTTACATGGTTTGCCGGGCGATTTCTATAGCATCCTTTTACCTCTTCTAGAAGAATGCGTTGTTCCTCCTGCGCTGATTGTTTCTGTCTTGGCGGGTGGTTGGATGGTCTCTGTAGGAGCTCCGCCCGCCACGGTGGATAGTAACCACTTGTCTAAGGTGATCCCCTACCACGCGTGGGTAAATTGAGAAATGCAACCTCCTACTGGAGAGGCATGGGAGGACCTGGAGCACGTAGTCATTGCTTTTGGAGGGGGGTGGGGAGGATTGAGCCTCTGGTTGAGGAGGCTCTGCCTCTACTCCTAGACCTTCTGTGGCCCCTTTGAAAATTCTGCTGGGAAGATTGCCCCTGCGAAGAAACCCAAGATGACGTTTGTCCATCCTGACTATAGTTGGAGGCGAGTTATGAATGCTGTCCTTGAAATCAGCATGTATTAAACGTGCCTCTTTGAAAAAAAAGGGATTGTTATTTCGCTACCTCTGGGACTTAAGGGCGTCATACTCTTCTTTAGCACTTTTCAGTGCGCCCTCGACTGCTTTCCCCAAATAAGGCATTTGGTTCAATTGGCGTATTGAGTAGGGTGGCTTGAGTATCCACCTTAAAGCCGGATTGTCTTAACTATGCATGGCGCTTAATAAGGAGTGCCCTCTGCTACTATACAGCCTCCATTATCTGCTGCATCCAGATTATATTTTAGGATGTAGTTGGCCACCTGCTTACACCCAGCCACTATGTTCAGGAGCTGTGATTTAAAAGGTTCTGGGACGGAGTCAATTTGTTGTAGAATTTAGTCCCATTTATGGCAGTTGTAAGTCGCCAAGAGAGTTGCGTTATTAGCGATTCTTACTTGGTATGCAGCCAAGGAAGCTACTTTCCTGCCCAGTGTATATAGCTTTTTGCTCTCTGTCAGGAGGGGGCTGAGCTGAGGTTAAGGGCATGCCCGTCCTCTTTCTTATGGTGGTTACGACGAGAGAGTCAGGCTTTAATTGACTCATGATGTATAAGAAGTCAGAGCGGGCTGGCCTGAAAATTCTCAATACAGAGGTTAACTGCCCGCATAAGGTTGGGGGTAAGTAGAGAAGGCTGAATGCACCTTTGGATGGTCTGCAGGAGTGGTATAAACTGTGCTGCAGACTTTCTATCCCCAAGGATGTCTTCTACAAAGTCCTTGTCCACCTGTGCCTCTTGTGCATCATTCTTGAAATGGTCGGCAACTTTTAGGAGGAGCTCATTATATTGTAGTTGATCATCAACACGGGAGTCAGCCACAGGTTGGTCATGGGGGTCTGGAGATTGTATGATGTAGACATCATAATACTGGTCTGCATCATCTAGGTCCCCTAGTGAACCAGGATCTTGAAAGCCTGAAGTGTGAATATAATAGAGATCGTGGGAAGTGTCCTGCGAGGTGCTGGGTGTTAAGATGGATTTCTGAACGCTGACCTGGTGGGCAGAGGTTTAGAAGGCCAGCCTAACTTATTGGAACAGGGTAACCTTCTGGACAAGCCAGACCAATCAAGGTAGCATTGGCGGCGGTGAAGACTAGGTTTCAGGAGGGGTGAGGGTGACTGAAAGACCTCAATGAGCACACAGAGTAAAGGACACTACAAATCACTCCCAGTCTGGTGTGTATATATATATATATATATATATATATATATATATATATATATATAAAAATACATGTACATTTATTCAAGGCCTTTGAAGTTCAAAACAAAGTAATTATCAATAGTAATACATCAAACCAATACAACACTACTATAACACATATATACAATAGCAAGTGGCCTAAAGGATTAAAGCACAGAATGGGTCCACAACCTAAAAGGAAAGGGAACAAGCAGTGCAAATAGACTTTAGGCAGGTCCACATCAATCAATCCCCAACAGGCAGTTCAGTCCCTACGAAGAGTGGAGCCTAACGCTCAAAAGTACTTTCAAGTGCTGGTGCATGCGACAGCACAGAAGGGCGAAAATGGGGTCCCTCGCAGGGGTTGTAGCAGCTCAGGAAGGTGGGTGAGGTGATGGAGAACAGGTTCCCACTATTCATGATGGGTCTCCCTAAAAGGGCAGAACAGGTTACAAGAGTTGGAAATGGGATTGTAGCTCAGGCTACCTGTGGAAATTTGAGTGGCCCTCAGGGGACACTCGTGCGTAAAATGGATAGATGCGCTAGTGGCCTCCGGTAAGGGTTGCAGGTACTTACCAACCCCCCGGTGCTCTCTGGACCAAACATCGGCAGTCTAGTCCACTTCGGTTGCAGGTTGAAATGCAGAAGTTGTGCGGCTCTGCGGCTTTCAGCGTTGAAATTACAGCGACGACTCCCTGGCAGCACAGTGGTGATTTCTCCACTCTTGGTGGATGGATCAGGCAAGTTTCGCTGTAGCAGGCTTAGGGGCATAGAAGGGCACCACAGCAAGGCACCTGCGAAGTTCATCAAAACGGCAGGGTGACAGTAACCGTGTACACTCGGGTTCGGGCGCCATCTCTTTATTCCAGACCTGGGAATGCCAAGTGTACGAAATTCGGTGCGAGTGCCGTGAACACAGAGCCTGCGATGTACCAAGTTTCAAAGGTCTCCTCGAAGCAGCAGCGGTTTCAGAGCAAAGGTCCTGTGCAAGCTGGTCAGCCCGCTGGTTGGCCCAGGGACACTTCTGAAGAGGCTTACTTGCAGGTTTAGATGAAGGTGCCGTGGACAGTTAGTCCCACTATTCAAATGGGTCGAAGCACCTTTGCAGACCTTCTGGTTCGATCAGATGCAGAGGGGTCCAGCGACACAACAACAAGCTAAGGGTGCCAAACCTTCCAGCGGGTCACAAGCAGTTCCTCGACTCAGCTTCTAAGTTTCAGGATGCTTGGATCCTATCCTAGGTCCAGTGAGAACTCAAGAGATCGATCGGCCTGGTTTGGGTGTTTGGAGTCTTCTCTTATCCAGAATCTCTTTCGCGCCAAAACGAAGAGGACCCAATGGCAGATCTGCTCACATACAGGCACACCAGACGTGGCCCAATCACGGACCACAGTGATCCCAGTCATTCCCAGCACACCAGGCTCTCTGGCACCCAGGATGTGTATTGCACAAGACAGTCCAGTCCACATCCTGGAGGCGCACACACAGAAAGCATGCAGAAGCCTGCGAAAGCTTGGCATTTCGTGGGAGAATGCATGCCCAAATAAGGACTGACCAGGGTCGACTCGACCTGGGGAAGATAAAGGGGCAAGATGGCCAAAGGACAGGACAAATAACCTTGAGGCATGGCCATTTTGAAGCCAGGCCACATTCCTGTGCCAACCACAGTAAACGCGGTGTGCATGGCAAGAAAGGGTTCAAAATAAGTGAAAAGATGAGCTGCCACCAGCCCTGTCCAAGGCACATCTGCACTTCTAAAAAAATCCTTTGAGGGAGCCTAGGGCCTTTGGAAACAAAGGGAAGACCCGACCGCACTGTACTGTAAGGTACATTGTGCACTTTTGACATCTTGGAGAAAGGTTGCAACATTGGAAAGGACTAATGGAAACACAATCTCCCAGTAATGACGGTCTTTAAGGGCATGTCAGTTTCCCCATAAAAGTGAGCGAAAGCCCAGTGGAGTGCAGCTGAAGGCTGTGCTTCACTGGCAAAATTCAGACAATGGTGTTTAAACAACAGCAAAAAGATTGGGGTACACAGCTGGAGGGAAAATTACACCTAAATGGGAAACTTTCCCAACACTGGGCAGGGCTTTGTCTAATTGTGGTTTCTCGGCAGCAGGTTGGTCTTGTGAGGGGTCCTTGAAGGTTGGACAGTTGATCAGGGTGGAGATCAAAGAAGTCTACAAAGCATGACATTCTTTGCATTATTTTGTGAAATCTATCAGGGGTCCATTTGGTGTCACAGATTTAGAATTTTTTTGCCAACTTGGACTTAAGGCGTGTGTCTGTAACATGTTTTTTTTAATAAGCTCTCGTTTTGGAACTATTGGAAAGGGCAGTTGAATCGTCTTTTGGCACACATTCGCCGGTGCCCGAGGGTTTATCAGGTTTATTTGCAGTGTCAGGAACAGACTTTGACGTCTGTTTTGGGGGCCTGTCATTCAGCCAGTGATAGCGCGATGGCCCAGAGGACAGGAATTTTGAGGATTTTCCCCTAGACACTGCGTGTGCCTGAACGGTCGACGAAGCGGTTGACTGTTGGCCGCGGGGGGTGTGCTTTGTGTGGCGTGCAGTGTGGGTGCTTGAGCCGCCACGTGTCTTCTCTGTAGCAAAACCGCAGGCCTGCCTGATTGAGTCGGGGGCTCTCACGCAGGAAGCCGCCTGGTTCTGATAGCCCTCGACGTCATTTAGGACACCGACATTGCTGGACACTCCCTCCACGTCTATAGCGGCTACCGCCTGAATGGCGTAATGGGCCCAGCGCTTTGCATTATGGTCCTTTAATGTCTTGGGCTGAAAAAGTTTGCAAAGCTTGGCGTGGTTTCTTTGGAGATGGAGGTTACACACGTTGCACAAGTCTTTCCAGGGAAACATCCTTACAGTAAGGGCAACATTTAAAGGTTGTGTTTCCCATAATACAGAAAGATGGCAGCCTGGCGATGGTTCAACAATGAATCTGTCCTCGAAAGCAGTCGCTGAAGATCTTGCGGTGGTACGGCCGTCAAAAGGAAAGAAAGAAGTCTACATTTAAACTAGGATAATTAAAGTATTAGCCAGAAAGAAGGAATTTTCAAACTTGCGTCCGACTATGATGGTGAAAAAATCAATCTGAGGGACTTTGACCTGTCAAAGACCATGGGTACAGTGGACATCACACTAGGCATTGTATTACTGACACACCTAGTCAACGTCCCTTTTTGAGTTTCGAAAACAAAATATGCAATACACCCTTTGGATGTGTATTCATACTTTCTAAATGGAGATTTTTGATTTCAAGCAATTACAGAATGAACAGTCTCAAGGCACCTGGGTGTGCCGCACAAGGCCCAGAGAGCATAACCAAAACCTTTTTTTGGGCCACAGCTGTCTGGGTATCAGTGGGGCTAGGGAATGGCAATCAGAGTTTTAGACCAGTCTTAATCATGTCTCACTACCACTGCAAGGAAGGCAGGGTTCAGCCTGCTTTCTTGAACTTCCCTTTAGCACAGTAACTCGAATGAGAGGTTGTCAAATGAACGAGAACAAACAACGTAGCCATTAGCACCCATGGTGGACGTGCCAGCCAATCCATTTGCTTGGTACGAAAACTTTGTCCACCAGTGAAAGCCCAGGTTTCATGCTGGGCTGCTGGCCTCCTCTCCTGATCCCTGCTCTCCTCTGTGCCTTACCTGCACACCCCAGACCGAACTAGTCTACCTACACTGCTTCAAATTTGTACAATTACCTCCCTGACTGTTTCTGGATCCTAGTCCTGCTTGCCACTCCAGAAACTGAGCAAGGAAATTGAAAACTGACTCTGCAAATTCCCTTTGACATTTCCATGGCGGCCATCATATTTCAAGTTAGGTTTCTTTTTTAAACAGGAGAAGCAACTCGCACTCTCCATGCAAGCAGTTTGCTTTGATAACATGAGAATGTCAGTAGCACTGACGATGAATGCAGTGTTGATAATGTCAATTGACAGCATGATAGCATACAGTATGTTAATTGCTCCTGACCCTTGGGAAAGGCCTTCACTTCACTGAGGCCTGTGAAGGTGGGCTACAGACCACTATCGCTTGGTACTATCTGCAATGCCATGGTGTATTGCCTTAATGTTCAGTGGTCAATGCATCCACACACTAAACATTACCACGCAAGAACCCTTCCATTGTGCAATTTACATATTTTAGGGGGAACATTGTAAAGTAGAGGGGTAACAGTTGCGTGACGTCTTTTGTTCTTGAGTGATGAAAGGGGTTCCATACTAAAGTTATAGTATGTGTTCAGCATGACTTCAACCATATTCTCCACTCTTGAAGATGGTTCTAGGGATCTAAATTGCAGGGGTCCAAATTGCAGGAACCTGTCCGAGGGGTCAGAAATGAAAGCTGGACACAAGGCTGTCATGTTCTGGTTCTAAACTTTTATTCAAATTAAATGAGTTGGGAAAATGCCTCTCTGACCCTATTCTAAAGAGCAGTTTCTCTACCTAAAAACCAAATGTTAAGGATCTGTCTTTGTCAGGATATCATAAATCAAAAGCCATCCTTGTGTCCAAACAATCTATCCTGACCCACACACTAAAACAATAATAAAGTGACAAGGGAAATGTTTATAACCTGGTAGTTGCAAAAAGTGTTCTTAAAGTGAAGTAGAATAGCTCAACATTAATGTTCTCCAAAAATTGAAAAGACCTTATTTGCAGAGTACGATTCCCTTCCCCTCGGTTCTTCAATGGTATCACACATGTCTCTAGGTTCAACAGTTCCTTTGTGTCTTTCTTGGCTCACAATAATCATGTTAGACAAGCACTGTCCAGTCGTGTAAATTCTTCAACAAAACGTTCCTGCTTGTAACACAAGTTTCTTTCTTGTTTAACCAACACATTTTCTGCTCGAATTGCGCTATGCCTGGTATACTCCCCTGCCAGGACTTCTCTTGTGTTCACAACTACCTGGTGTGCGCTTATCAGGACATCTTAATAGCATATACCTTTCTTGTTGGTGTGGTATATTTACTTGATAATCACTTTACTTTCCGTAATTTCACAATGTTCAAAATCGTCTATTCTCTTTATTCAAAAACAATCTTCTTGTCATTTCACGGTCTGTAACTTTACATAGTTCTGTTCCTCTTTGGTGCAGTCGCTGAAACGTACCGGGTTCCCCACTGTGCTCTGGCAGACCCACCAATTCTCCGTAGAGTTTTCGGGCTTGCTTGCGCTTATGCAGCGTACCTTTGCCATCCGCTTCCCCCACTGGGCGGCTCTGACGTCTCCCCAGGATTCCTTACGGATGCACTGCTGCATGTTGCCTTCTCCATAAGGACAACAGTGCTTCTCTCTGCTGCCGGACACTCAGGGACTCTCTCTCGCGGTTCCTGGTGTCTCCATGGCAACCTCGCCTGCACCACATTTCTTTCCTTCTCTGACTGTGAGCTCCCTCGCTCCGCCACACCTATTCGCGCTTTCAGCTTCTGCAAGCCGGCTCGTGCCTCCAAATTCCAAACACCGGCTCGTGCCTCTAGCCAGTGTCCACCTTCACTCAAGCAGTCATGTCTTCTACCGAGTTGCTGCTTACTGTTTAGTTCACATTTTTAAAGGTCCTGTGCACAGGGGCCTTCATCCAACACCTAGCATGCTCAATAGGCTTGCTGCTCTATGTCAATTCCTTCATTCTACTCATCGCAGTACTTGGGTGATTGCCGGGTTTTTCCAAAGATTCTACATGGAAGATAATTTCTACTTGGAGAGAAAGCATGGCAATAGGCCATTAGGGCACTGGGCAATAGCGTTTCTTCCTCGTGAGGGATCACCACATCTACCCAGTGGCCATCTCCTCCCAAGTGATCCTCAATCATATAGCCACCCAAAGGGTCAGAATCAGGTAGAGGCTGCCTTTCCCTGGCCACATGGGAGGAGGCTACTGCCGGGGAATCCGTGATGAATCCATTGGATTCATCACACCTGTTTAGCTCCAGCTTGATACAAAGAATAGGCTGGTTAGTTTAACACCAACAGCTACTTTGGACTCCACAAGGAAGACTGTGTCAAAGAAACATAGCTATGTGACTTTAACTCTGTGCTTGGGATCTATAAGCTTAATGGACCATGTAAAGGAGAAAACATAGTTTGCATCTCATGTGGAAGTTAAGGATGCAGCACGCAATGTATTGGCTCTTTGTCTGCAGATGTATCTCCTGCTTCCTGTGCGATTCCCAATAGCCATGATCATCTTTTAGCTCCAGCTCATCTAATCTTAATTTGTAGCCAGGTTGTTGTCTGAGTCATAGGAAAACTATGCAGTCGATGGAAAACTAGATTCATAGGTTGTGGGTCTACAGTGAAAATGTCTTACAAGTATTAATAGCCATGTGTACACATTGACTCACTGTTCGAAGAAGAGAAACTATATGAAACACTGAGTCAATGGCCAAAAACAAATTTATATTATTAGAAGAACAAGGTACTTTCTTACCTGGTAACGTTCTTTCGATGGGATGGTCTGACGAGGTATTCCATATCTATGACAGTAATCACCACAGCTGTGCTGCTTCGGAAAATCTTTCGGCGTCTGCGTCCTGCGTCGATGACATCGATACGCCGCCCTCGAGGACCTCCTCCGACGGCACTGGATGTTATAAGTAGGATGCACGACACCCGTAGCCTCAGTTGTCGTTTTTTCCCCAGAACGTGTGGCACCAGTCTTCTGCCAGTCTGACCAGACACAGCCTTGCGGAAATGTAAGCTGCAATCGCATAAGATATTCTGTAGCGGGGAAGGCAGGGAGGGAGCGATATGGAATATGTCGTTGGACCATCCCATCGAATGAACGTTACCAGGTAAGAAAGTAACTTGTTCTTCGAGGGTATTGGGTCCTCCGATGTATTCCATATCTTTGACAGACTCCCAAAGCAGTACCAATGCAAGGAGGTGGGAAAAGAATTTAGAACAAGAAATTTAGAATGCCCAATCAAATTGCGGAGCAAAGGACCACTTGCCAAATGCCAGATCCTGCCCACGGATGGAATCGACGGAGTAGTGACGTACAAAAGTATGGACCCAAGCCCAGGTGGCTGCGTCACAGATGTTACGAATAGGAACAACCCTCTGTAGGGCAGTAGAAGCAGCCATACCCCTGGTAGAATGGGCCCACAAGCCTATCGGTGGGTCCTTATCCGCCAAGCCATAACACTCAGAAATAGCCAGAATAATCCAGCGAGACAAAGTCTGCTTAGTCGCAGCTTGTCCCAAACGCTTTCCAGCGTAATCAATGAAGAGTTGATCGTCCACTCTGACCCAGGACATGCGTGAAATATAAAAGCTTAAAGCTCCCCTAGGATCGAGCCTATGGAGCCTCTCCTCTTCCTTACCAGGATGTGGAGGAGGATGAAATGCCGGAACAACCACCTTCTGGCCTAAATGAAATTCCGACACCACCTTCAGAAGAAAGGAAGGACGAACTCTAAGGACAACCCTGTCCTGAAATACAGTGAAGGGTGGCTTAACTGAAAGTGCCTGTAACTCACTCACTCTGCGAGCGGAAGTGACCGCAACCAAAAATACAGTTTTAAGAGTTAACAGTCTCAAAGGGCATGAATGCAAAGGCTCAAACGGAGTACCCATCAGAAACTTGAGGACAAGGTTCAAATCCCAACCGGGCACCTGGAAAGGTGACGGAGGGAACACATTAGTGAGCCCTTTGAGAAACTGAGAAATTAAAAGGAATTTTAAAATAAGAACACTCTTCAGACGAGCGCTTAAATATGGACAGCGCCGCCAGGTAACCTTTAACAGTACCCACTTGCAAGCAGAACTTTCGGCAACGGTACAGGTACTTTGTTGCGGGTCTTCTGGCCGAAAGCAACACCTCCATCACGTCTTCAGGGAGGTCCCAATCCTTATACCTCAACCTTTCAGAAACAAAAGCGTGAAGGTTAAGGGATCTGACCTCTGGATGGAGAACCTGACACCCCCCTTCCATGATAGCAGATTGTCTCGGTAGGGAAGACGACGTGGAGGGCAGGTGGACAAGTCGAGAAGGTCCGGGTACCACGTCCTCCGGGCCCACGCCGGAGCAATGAGGATCATCTGGGAACCGAACCTTCATAACCTCCACAGCACTTGCGGGATGACGGGGACTGGAGGAAACGCGTACAGCAGTGGGAATGACCACTTCACCACAAACGTGTCTCCTAAGGCTCCTTTTGGAGGAAATTCCCACGAGCAGAACCTTTCGCACTTCCGGTTGACACTGGAGGCGAAGAGATCCACTTGAGGGGTCCCCCAAACGGCAAAGATCTCCAGGAGAATCTCCTGAGCCAACTCCCACTCGTGAGAGATCAAGCTCCGCCTGCTCAGAGCGTCCGCCGTCTCGTTTTCGTCTCCTGCCAGATGAACTGCCGAGATCGAAACTTCCTGCTGGATTGCCCAGAACCAGAGCTGCATCGCCTCCCTGCACAGGGGAAGTGACCCTGCACCCCCCCTCCTTTTTGTTGAGGTAGTGCATGGCCACCGTGTTGTCTGTCAGGTTCAGGACATTCTTTCCTCGCACAGTCGGAAGAAAAGCCTTCAGGGCTGGCCCGACGGCCCTCAGCTCCAACAGATTGATATTGAGTCTGGACTCAGTCAGCGGTCGTTGGTCTCCGTCTGTCAACTTGTTGGCATGAGCTCCCCATCCCGTGAGGGATGCGTCCGTCACGATCGTCACCTCCGGCCAGGGCAGCCAAAATGGAGCCCCTCTCATCAGATTGCCTTCGTCGGCATACCACAGAAGGTCCTGGGCAACCG
Source organism: Ambystoma mexicanum (assembly GCF_040938575.1). Lineage (NCBI taxonomy): Eukaryota > Metazoa > Chordata > Amphibia > Caudata > Ambystomatidae > Ambystoma > Ambystoma mexicanum. The sequence goes on along the minus strand of NC_090932.1, from coordinate 881,793,856 downwards.
CAGACGGCACCTGAACCGGGTCCGACATCCTGCCGGAGGACTGCGACCACTGGAGCTTGAGTGCCCATTGCAAAGATCTCATCCGCAACTTGGCCTCTGGCACCAGAAGAATGCAGGATGCCATGAGGCCGAGCAGTCTCAAGAACTCGAACGCTGGGAGAGTCTGGGCAAGTTGAAACTTGTGCACCATCTGCTGAATGTGATGAGCCCTCACCTGGGGAGGAAAACACTGCCCCAGGGACATGTCGAGCACTGCTCCGATGTACTGGAGCCTCTGAGTTGGTGTCAAATGGGACTTCTTTAAGTTGAGGGAGAAGCCCAGCTTGTGGAAGGAGTGGCAGGTGGCTGACAGATGATCCAGGACTTGCTCGGGAGAGCGCACCCTGATCCACCAATCGTCCAGGTAGGGGTAGACGTGAATCCCCACTTTCCTGAGGTGCGCTGCCACCACTACCATGAGCTTGGTGAAGACCCTCGGGGCGGAGGTCAATCCAAACGGCAGGACCCGAAACTGAAAGTGCGAGTCGCCAACCGCAAACCTCAGGTACTTCTTGTGCTTTGGATGGATTGGCACATGAAAATAAGCATCCTTGAGGTCGAGACACACCAACCAGTCCTGAAGTTGAAAGAGTAACGATCTTGAACTTGTCCTTCCTGAGGAGTTCGTTCAAACCGCGCAGGTCCATGATGGGTCTCAATCCCCCGTCTTCCTTGGAAATCAAAAAGTAAGGGGAATACCATCCCTTGTTCCTCTCCGCTAAAGGCACCAGTTCTATGGCGCCTTTCTCCAGCAGGGATTGAATTTCCTGCGCAAGGATCGGATCCAGACTCTTCAAAGAGAGATTCCCTGGTGGATTGTCTTGAGGCCTCTGCCGGAAAGGAAGACAGACGCCGTGGGCTACGATCTCCAGAGCCCACACATCTGAAGTAATGGCACGACACTCTACAAGATGCTGCGCCAGCCTTCCCCCAACCGGCGAACCATGGGACATGGCCTCATGACTGAGCTGAAGCGGCTGCAGCGTTTCCTGAGGGCAAAGAGGGAACAGCCCGAGCGGCCTTGGCACCTCGAGTACCTTGTTTTCCACCTCTGGCACTCCTACGGTGGCCCCTTTGACTGGCAGCTCCTCTCGCTTTACCAAAGGATGAGTAATAACGAAAGGAACCTCCCCTCCATTGCTGTCCCCTAGGACAAAAAGGCAGAGGTTGTCGAACTGCAGCGCCCAACGACTTTGCTGCAGCTTTGGAGGTCTGCAACCTCTCAAGGCTCTCGTCATCCTTGCTGCCAAAAAGATGTTCACCGTCAAAGGGCATGTTGAGGAGCCGGGCCTGCACATCAGGAGCAAACCCGACATCCGCAACCACGCAAACCTGCGTATTACGGTGCTCGCCACCATGGACCAGCTGACGCAATCTGCCATGTCCAAACCCGATTGAACGGCCTCACACATGGCATCCTTGACCATAGCAAGGAAACCATCCCATTCGTCCCCTTCGGGAATATGTTTAACCGCTAAGTAAACAGTTCCACAGAGTGTGCGTGAAACGAGACAAGGCTCATACGCAGTTGGCTGCCTGAAGCGCCATACCCCCTGAAGAAAACACTTTCTTCGCCCAACCGTCAAAACGCTTGTCGTCCCCATCAGGAGGGATGGTAGGATACGATGCCTGCTTTGCCGGGGCCGTAGCCGCCTGCACCACCAAGCTCTCCGGAGTGGGGTGCTTGGTCAAGTAGCAGGGGTCGCTACTGGCTGGGCGGTATTTTCGCGGCAAAGACTTGCCCACTGCCGGGAAACTCTCTGGAGTAGTCCAAGCCGCCGCCACCCTCATCAGTAAAGCCATATGGAACGGCAGTACCGGGTCAGTTGGTGGATCGTGGTCGAGGATATCCGTAAGGTCATCCTGAAGAAAATCCCCTGGGGGAGCAGACCACCCTAAGTACTCGGTGACCCTAGACATAAGGCGCGGTACGAGGAGTCGGCATGAGTGCCAGGCTCAGGCCTACAAAACTCCACCTCCAGAGAGGTGTCCAGACCACTCGCGTCGTGCAGGGACTGACGCAGGTCCTCAATTTGACTATGGCCCGAGAGAATCTCATCGGGCATATCAGGAACCATGCCATCATCAGAGCCCTCATCCACCTCCGAAATAAACTCAAGATGGCGGTAAGAAGGCACAGAATGTGGAACAAAGCCATGCTTGACCTTGGCCAGAGCCTTTCTAGGGGGGCTCCACCGTGCCCCGGGGCACCCCCGTCGAAACAGCCTCGAAAGGAGTCGAGTGAATCGGCGTCAAACGTGGCGTCGACAAAGGCTTCGAGGGCAGAGCCCGGAGCGTGTCCCTCGACGGCCTGGGCGCCAATGGCATCGACGACTTCTTCGGAGGCTGAGCCTCGAAAGAGCCCGTCGACAACCTCAGCGCCATAGGCGTCGACGTCTTCCTCAAAGACACCACAGGTGCACACGGTCTCTAGCATCAAGGACCGGGACCTGGAACGGGCATGACGAGAATGATTCCCCTTGTCAGAGTGGGACCTTTCCCACGAATCGTGCCGACCACCCGAGCCCAGAATCGCTAACATTTTCTTCCCGAAGGAAGCCCATTCCTCTGGCGTTGCATGCTTGGTGGGATAAGCGACCCGCCGACAGGCCGAGTCCTCGGATGAGGACGGGGAAGGCGACCGATGACGGCACTTCCGGGAGTGCCTCAAAGAGGCAGAGGAGTGGCAGGACCTACTCCGGGACCGAGACCCACTGGACTTCCGACAACGATGCGGAGAGTCGCCCCTCGAATCGTCTGTCGGAAGCCCCGCAGATCTCAACTTCTGTGGCTTGGACACCTTACCTACCGACAGTTTCTTCTTGCGCTCCCGCAAGGCTTTGGAGGCAAGCGACTTGCAGTCGACACAATCTTCCGTGTTATGGGCCTCCCCGAGGCACCAGAGGCAGGCATTGTGCGTGTCCGTCACCGACATCTTGGACCCGCAGTCTCCGCACTTCTTAAAGCACAGACGCGGGGTGGAAGACGATGTAGACATCTTACAAAGGAAAACTTCACAAACAGGTTCAAAGAACCGATAAAGAACAAACTCCAAAGCGTCGAGGCGCGCCGTGATCTCCGAAGCGAACACGTTCGCGGAAAAAACAGAACTGAGGCTACGGGCGTCATGCGTCCTACTTAGAACATCCAGTGACGTCGGCCATCGGAGGAGGTCCTCGAGGGCGGCGTATCGACGCAGGAGCAAAAAGATTTTCCGAAGCAGCACAGCTGTGGTGATTACTGTCATAGATATGGAATACGTTGGAGGACCCAATCCCCTCTAAATATTTGATTTGGAAAACACTATCATGGAAATGACTACGAACATTCAAGACATAAGACAACATTAAGAGCAACGATGGAGCAAACCTGTGCATTGTAATCTCATATGGACAGACTGCAATTATGAAATGATAGATTCTGCATCTTAAAAACAGCTGAGGTTTGTGGCAGTAGAGTTTTTTAATTGACTAGGGATGGTATAGTATTGGAAGGTCAAACCAACTGTACATGCACAATAAACATGAATGGGTCAGTGAAGTTAAGGCATTTGGTTGACTGCTTACACATACACTACAAAACATAAACCAAACAGTACTGTAAACATTTATGTAACTTTTGTGGGTGGTTTGTTAAATGGAATCTTGCAATCAAAATCAAGAAATTAAAAACAGAATAAAAACCTGTGGTGAAGTGGATGGGATGACAGTGGTCTCAGCAGGGACTGGCAGGACAGGCAGGACAGGGATCACAGGGACAATAGGAGGAGAGGGAGAAGCAGCTTCTGGAGGCTGAAACCAGCATTGATAACAGGTGAGATTACGAGAGTACAATGAAATGAAATTTTAAGAAAAACACACGTGAAATGACAGTTGATCTCAGTTTGTAGAAAAAAAGGGACAGCATTAACATTTTTTCTGGAGTTAACATTTCAAAGTCTAATGATGTTAAAAAACATTACACTGCGTAAAACACGCAAGATAAGTTAGTTTTGGGGGTAGTGCGGTCTGCTGGTCCACTAGATTTAGCATCAAACAATCAATTGGGCCCATATTCACATAACATAGGTATTATGTGCAAAACACTTGATCTCTCTATGCCTCTGTTCACGCAATGAAATCGGGGAAAAAGTGGAAAAGTATAGGATATGCCCAGTTTTAAACACCATGTTATTCAAATTGCAGAATGTCTTCTTCAAAACTTAATAGCAGTTCATTTTTACCAATTTGAGAATCACAAAGGAAGAATAAGAAGGTAATGCAAAGTTATTGACGAACATACTGCAACCGGTTTCCATTTTTAAAAAGTTTCTTTGCAAGCTTAGTGCCAGGGAAGACAAAAAAGGTCACCTTTTGGGTTTGAAATTGCACAAATCCATCGTGAAATGTAACAAAAATAAACCAATTACATCTGAAAATAGAAAAATTAGTTTGTAACTACTGGAGCAGTTCCTGCTAAACTGTGCTCTTTTAAACTGAAGGGATATTAAGATGTACTTTTCTTCAGTTAGGCACAACTCATTGTAAGATTTGTCTCGATCACAGCAAACAGTATAGACTACAGTGCAATCAATGTCAGCAGGATGGGTATGATCCAACCTCAAGATAAAAAGGCAGCTAGCAACTGGAATAAATAAAGATTAGAATCAAAAACTGCAACTGGAAAAGTAACACGTTGTCTCAGATATGGCACCAATCATCTTGGTTATGTCAAGCAGGACAATTTATACTAGACGGAATGTCATGTTTGGCAACTAAAACAATGGGCCACTGCACTACTTGCAGCTTTCAAAAACTCAATCCTAACAAAAAAAGGAACCAAGTTATTCCAAACAGGATCTCAGAAATTAAAGATGTGATCAAAGACAACTCCATTACGCCATATAGGATGTTATGAGGGAGCCATGTCAAACAGAAGCCCTTTATTCTAGCTAGGGAAGCAGGAATGCCGATCAATTTACCAGTTATGTCTCTTAGGATCTCTATCATGCCCCTGGGTCTCAGTTATGCCACCCTGAATATTAACCCAGTAAATAGAATGTTCACTATGCCACCTTCTATGTAGGCATCACAACCAGGATTGTAATTAACATTGCAACCACAAACATTTCAGATATTTACTAGGGGGCTCTGCCCTCCCACCCTACCCCCCCAACCCACCGGCACCTTCAGTGCCCAACCCTGGGGGCCTGCAGCTTCAGGGTCCAACCCCAGGCACCCTGTCCCCCATGGTGACTGCTGCGGGTTGAGCTTAACGGCTTCGGTACTTGTAGGGATACCCCACCAAGGGCTTGCTGGGTTCGCATCCTCCAACCCCCTTTGGGGAATTCATATACCAGCAAAGTTGGAGGAATGTGGACAGAATGACACCAGACCCATATCTTTAGGGCATACAATGACTGCAATTCAAAGCATCATGGTACTGTGACTAACACAAGTTCATCACACAACTTAATTAGTTAATATCAGTTAAGACACTTCAAACGCCTTAGGAATTGTAGATTTGGACCAGATACCAACTCAGACACCAGACTCATATGAAACGTTAGACCAAATGGTTACTTATACACAACTTCATCAGTGAATTAACTCCAGTGAATGGCCTTCAAACGCCTCTGGAATTACAGTTTGGACATTTAAGTGGGCGAAACGTGGAACGGAATGACAGCAGACCCATGTTTGTGGGATGTACAATGACTCCAAGTGAAAGAGTTACAAAAAACGTTACCTAAAAAATTTCACGAAATCGTCACTTTCTCACTTATGATTTTATATTATAGGGTAGACAAAAATTCCCAAGCAAGTAGTCAGGCACATTACTGCTTTCATCATAGTCACTGCAGAAGCAAGTGGCAATGTAAATTAGGTTTTTCTCCACCTATGGATTATTAGATACGGGTAAAATTTGTTTGCAAATCCTTCTTGTGTTATCATATCGATGTAATTAAGAATAAAAACATTTTGATCTTGACAAAAGTAAATGAACCCAGTTGGCTTTTAAAACAAATGCATACAACTAGGTTCTACACATCCTTCTACACATCCTTCTACACGTTCCTTTTCACGACATTGTGTCGCACAGCAGAGAACTTTCATGGCCACATTAGTATCTTAATTCTAGTAATGCGTGCAAATTGCTGGACTGCCCGGAACTGAAGTCAGACGTATTGTAAGATAGTGAGAGAAGTGCCAGGATGCCAGGACTCGGTCAGTGGATTGTTGGCCTATTACGTCTGCAGGCACAACTGCATTTTAAAGTCGGTGGCTCCCAGTATTGCAATGTCTGAAGTAAAGCAGCACATCCCAGAATGTAGGGAGTTAAATCAGTTGTACATTCGGCCCTGACAGAACCTTCTTGATGTTCAATTTATTAATTCACACTCAGACGAGGCCCATAGTGGCCCTTTAGGAGAGCCATCACAGCACACAAGCTCATGTGTTCAATATATTATGGGCCAGTGTGTTCAGTAATTAGGTTAAAGCTTTTTTTTTGCAATTGGTAGCTTACACACTATATTTTACTTAGTACAACTTTATGTCAAGTCATTATGTGTTTATCCGAAATAAATCCACTAAATACGAAAACATGCATTCAATCATAGGCCAGGATTATCAAAAAAACATAAGCTTCTGAAACAATAAATCATGTGGTTTAACCATTAGCTTATTTTGGTGTTCGTAATCAGGCGAGGCGATTCACTGGGGATTGAAGGGTTTGCATTGGTGGTTTGGAGGGAGCGCCCTAAAACAAGCACCAACACCAGCATGCAGAGGCAGAGTTAGAGAGTGACGCACACACAAAACAGGGCTGAGGCCTCATTAGGAGAACATTTGTTTGGTGGCCTGTACTGCATGTAGTGTGGCACAGGCAGACTACTGACAGGACCAGAATGTTCTGCACCCAGGAAGGCTGAACTCCAAAGCAACCCTTTCGGTTGGGGACCAGAGAGGCAGCAAGACATGTACTATGACAGATTGACCTACCTTAAAAGAAGCAAGCCAATGTAGATTAATATGGCTCGGGTGTGTTTATAATCTAGGAGAAATTAAAGTTAATCACTGTAGTACTAGAGTATTCTTAGTCCCCCTTTCCTCCATCCTTGTGGGCGAGACCCAACATGGGGACAGTACCAGAAACTTTGGCAGTGAAAAAATTGAGCTTCCTCTTTAAATTTAGATAGTGTGCGGGCACGGCCTCAGGCGTGGGAATGCCCCGCCGAGGCCCCGTCCTCCAGTACCACACCTCAGTCCTCGTTGAACACATTAGAAGTTTAGATACCTGGCTACACACAATACCCATTAGCCATTGGCATACTAGCAGGGGAAGGTGGGTGGGGACGTATGGAGGAAAGGGGACCAAGGACTACAAGTACTCTAGTAACTAATCTGATTTAACTTTACTCATACATCCCGTCCCCTTTCCTCCATCCTTGTGGGTGATTCCACCGCACAAGACCATAGGGTGGAACTGTGACAACCTGCTTCATATCTAGGATGAAGGGGAAAAGGTTCTTCAGAACTTCCTGACCAAACGTTGCATCGCGCCTGGAGTTGGTGTCCAGTGAGTAGTGCTTACAAAAGGACGATGAGAGCCCAAATAACCGCCTTGCTGATGACATCCCAAGAAGCAGGTGTCTGAAATGTGACGCACGTGGCCTTACCTATGACTGCATGGGCATGAATCCCCCAGGAACAGGTTTGTGCATGGGCGTGTACGCCTGCAAAATTGTCTGAACATCCAACGGACGATGGAAGCCAGAGAGCGTGGGGAGGAGCCCACAAACCTGTCAAACAATGCCTCAGACTTCCTGAAGGATTTTGTCAGAGATAAAACTTGAGAACCTGCTTGAGGTCCAAGGAATGTCGGACCCTCTCTGCCTCCGACTGTGGGTTCGCTCAGAACAGATCTTTGATTCAGTTGGAACAACAAGACACTTTGGGGAAGAAGTTTGGGCTTGCACGAAGACAACGCCTGCAGCTCACTAACTGCGTCCAGAGGTGAGAGCCACCAGTAAAACAGTCTTCAGCGTCACCAAGCGGATGTCCACAGAGGCTATCGGCTCGAAAGGCTTCCGTTGCAAAGCAGAAACAACCACATTGAGATCCCAGACTGGATGCAGCCTATGCACCGTAGGAAAAAGCCTAGACAACCCGTTAAGGTGGACCTTAACCACCGGGTTGGCTGCCGAAAACACATGCTATTCAGTACTCTTGTAAGCCCCAATGGCTGCCAAATGTGTGCCGCAAGTGTCCACCTGAACTCCAGAACGAACCAGGTGTGCTGAGAAAGCCAGTACATCATCCAGAGGACAGGCGACAGGGTTCAGACCTTTGTTGCAGGCCCAATGACAGAACCTAGTCCATTTGCTTTTATACTGGTACAGAGTCAAGGGCCTCCTGGCCTGCTGAATGATGTCCCAGTTGTCATCTGAGAATTGAGCATGCTGAAGCCTCTGCTGATCAGGAACCAGGATGCCAGGGCCAGCTGGGTCCGGATGTCCCACTGCCCCGCCCAGCTGAGTCAGGAAGCCCCTGCTGAGAATAGGAAGATGGAAAGGGCTCTGGAGCACAACTGCAGCAGATCTGAAAACCAGGGTCTCAAAGCTCCGTGAGAGGTGACCAGGATGAGGCTGCAGCCCACAAAGTCCCAGAACTTGCAGAGGGTCAAATGGAGCAGAGGAGAGGGCGGGAAGCAGAACACCTGTGGCTGTGTCCGCAGATATGGAAGGCCTCTCCCAGTGACCCCCGAGCTGCCCACAAGGCAAACTGTGAGCACTTAGTATTCAGGGGAGATGCAAACAAATCCAAGTCCGCGAACCTGCAACGCCGAAACAGGGACAACAAGGAGTTGTTGTGCAACTCCCACTTGTAGGTGTTGAACCACAAGCGACTCAGCTGGTCTGCTTCTACATTGCTGTCCCCCGGCAGCTGGACTACCGGAGTCCAAATCCTCTCTATAAGGGCCCATTCCCAGATCGAAACAGCTTCCATACATAGGAAGGTGGTTTGGGGGAATGATGGGTGCCACCCTGCTTGTTCAGGTAAAACATCAGAAGAATTGTCCATCCTGACTAGTCATTGATTAGGGGCAAAAACACCTCGAGGGCCAGGCCCACTGCCCTGAGCTCGGGCAGATTGATATGTCTGAGGGCTTAGGTCCTGGAGCATGATCCATGAATTGCATAGCCCTCCACAGTAGCCCCTTCAGCCCCGAGGAAGGCTCCGTTGGGGTGAAGAGGGCTCACACTAAATCATTGCCATCCATCGACCAGCAGTGAAGATCGGACAAAAGCAGCAGTGGAAATGGGATGCTGTTTGACTGAGACCCCATCGATTGATCCCAACTGCCCACCAGATGGAGCTGGAGGCGCCTCATCTTGAGACAGACGTGCTGTACAGTCAGCACGCAGGTGGCCATCAGGCCCAGAATGTGCTGGAACCACCATGCCGAGGTGGTCGAGTTGACCAGAAAGTACCCCACCACCTTGAGGAGGGACATCAGCCTCTCAGGCGTGGGGAACACCCGCTGAACGGTAGTGTTCCAACGCACCCCTAGGAAGACCAGATCCTGAGACAGGGATAACTGATTTCCTCAGGTTGAGGGAAAATGCCAGCTGATGAAGGGTATCCACCAATCTCTGGCCGGAGTGCACCACCCTTTCGAGTGACCCCACCCTCACCAACCAGTCGTCCAGATACAGGTACAGGTGATGCACTCCAAACTGAGAATGCACACCACTGCATTCATCAACTTCGTGACGATACGAAGGGCCGAGTCCAGGGCAAAGGGCATCACTTTGTACTGGAAGTGGTATGACAGAATCGTGAACCGCAGAAACTTCCGATGTGGTTGATATATGGGTACATGGAGGTACGCATCCTTGAGGTCCAGGGAACACATCCAGTCCTCTGCACACAGACTCAGCTATGTGCACAGGAGTTGTTGGGAAAGATTTTGTAATTGTATGTAATTTTCCCTCCATGTGTCAACCACCAAACTTTTTGCTGCTGTTTAGACACCACTGGCTGACTTTGCTAGAGAAGCACAGCCTTCAGCTGCACTCCTCTGGGCATTCGCTCACTTTTTATGGGGAAACTGACATGCCCTTAAGACAGTCGGTACTGGGAGACTGTTTCCCTTAGTCCTTTCCTCATGTTGCAACTTGTGTGCAACATGTAAGAAGTGTGCAATGTATCTTACCATACAGCACACTTGGGTCTATAGTCCTTTCCAAAGGCCCTAGATACTCTCGCTGGACCTTTTATGAACTGTGCAGATGTGTCATGGACAGGACTGGTGGCAGCTATCTTTTCGCATTATTTTTAACCCTTTCCTGCCATGTTAACCACGTTAACCGCATTTGGCACGAATAGGTGGCCTGGCTCCAAAATGGCCATGCCACAAGGTTCTTTGTCCTGTGGCCATCTTGCCCCTTCACCTTCCCAAGGTCGAGTCGAACCGGGTCAGTCCTTATTTGGTCATGCACTTTCCCGGGCTTCTGCATGCCTTGTGTGTGCGCCTCCAGGATGTGGGCTGGAAGGTCTGTTCCAATACACATCCTTGGTGCCAGAGAGACTCGAGTGCCATGAATGACAGGGACCACCGTGGTCTGTGATTGGTCCACTTATGGAGTGTGTGTTTGTGAGCAGATCTCCCATTGGCTCCTCTTAGTTTTGGCACAAAAGGAACTTTGGATAAGAGGAGGCTGAAAACACCACTACCATGTCGATCTCCCGAGTTCTCACTGAACAAGGGATAGGATCCAAGTATCCTGCAACCCAAAGCAGAGTCGAGGAACCGCTGATGAACCGCTGGAAGGTTTGGCACCCCGGAGCCCGCTGTAGTCCCGTAGGACCAAGACGCTTCGACCCATTGGAATAGTGGGACCAACTATTCTCGGCACCTTCATCAAACCCTGCAACTAAGCTTTCTCTGAAGTGTCCCTGGACTAACCAGTGGACTGACCAACTTACCCAGTTGCTTTGCTCAGTCACCGCCGTCGTTTCGAGGAGGCCTTCGAACCTTGGTATACTGCTAGCTCTGTGTCCCCGGGACCCTCACACCGAATTTCATACACTTGGCGTGCCCAGGTCTGAAGTGAGACGAGTGCGCCAGGACCAGCGTAAATGCGGTTACTGTGTTGCCCTGCCGCGGCAACGTCCTTCGCAAGTCCGCTGCATTTGTGACCCTCTAGCCCCTGAAGCCTACTGCAGTGAAACTGGGTTGATTCATCCACCCAGAGCAGAGAAATCGCCACTGTCCCGTTTGGGAATTATCGCTGTATCTCAGCAACTAAAAGGTGCCAAGACGTCCTTTTTGCCGCATTCGAACCTGCAAGCGAAGTGGACTGACCTGCCGAAGTTTGGGTCTGCTTGCGTCGGGGACCGGTGAGTACTCAATACCCCAACCAGTTGCCCCTGGTGCAAGGGCCCATTTAATACACACAAGTGGCCCCTGGGGGACCATCTCCTTTCAACTGCTATTGCAAAATAGTGACTCCAACCCCAACTCTCAAACTGCCTCTGCTTTGAAATGGAGGTCCTTCTTGAATAGTGGGAACTTGTTCTGCATCGCCTCATCCACCTTCCCGAGCTGCTAGAGACCCCTGAAGAGACCCTGTTCTGCCCATTGGAACAACTGTGTGCGTTTGCCTTGCATGTACTATTGAGCACAAGGCTCCTCTCTTCTTAGGGCTTGGACTGCCTCTTAGTTAGGTGTATGTTCGATGTCGAACTGGGCCTAAAGACTATCTGCACTGCCCGTTTCCTTCCCATCTAGGTCGTCTACATATTTCGTGCATTTAACACTTTAGACCCTAATGGTCTTGTATATACATTGATTTGATAGTGTTGTGTTGCTTCACTTAGTGTTACTGAGATTCTTTTGCTATGGTCTATGTTACAAAGGCCTTGTAATAAATGTGTCTATATTTTTGATATAACACCTGTCTGGAATAATTTGTAAGTGTCCTTGCTTTGTGTGCTCATTGGGGTCCTTCAATCACCCTCACCCCTCCTTAGACTTAGTCTTGACTGCCTGCCATAGCTACACTGATTGGTCTGGCTTGTGCAGAGGTTACCCTGTTCCAAGAAACTAGGCTGGCCTTCTGAACCTCTGCACCTCCAGGTCAGAGTTCAGAAATCCATCTTAACAGGAGTAATCATCTTTAAGCGCACCAGCGGTAAAGACAGGTTTAGAAATAACAGGTCCAGGACTACCTTCAGGCCAGCTTAGTTGTTCTTGGGTCGGCAGAAATCCTGGAATAGTAACCAAAGTCCCTGTCTGCAAGAGGAGCCGGTTCTATCGCCGGTATCTACAAGAGGGACAGGACCTCCTGTCAAAGAACCAGGGACACGATTTGACGAAGAGGAGGTGAGGATGGCAGAGGAAGACTGAAGACCTTGGAAACTACAGCTAAGAGCCACAGGTAGCTGAAATGGCGCTGCCAGGAGTCCTTGAATAGCGCCAAGTGGCTCCCCAAAGGCAAGCTGTGCTCCCCGACCCGAACGTCACTACTTCTTGGCGTCAGAAGAGGGGGAGCAGAAAAACCTGTGCAACGTCCTCTGCTGCTTCCTTATGTTATCACCGGGTAACCTGTCAGGTCTCCACGTACTGCTGTCTCTGAACCCCTTGAAGCCAGAGAATGTTCGTTATTTGAATTTGATCCTACCATGGGATTGAGAGAAGGAGTTCAGACCCGGCTTTATCAGGATGGCCAAGGACTTGGCAGTTTTCTTCTTCGTCAATTCGGCATCAGTGGACAAATGTAAAATGGTCAGCACCCTCCAAGGGAAGATGTAAGATCCGCTCCTACACATCAGATTAAAACTTTGTGGCGTGCATCCACGCCGTCCTTCTCATCTCGACCCCAAGGCACAGCCCTCTGCTGGCTGTGTCGATTTAGGAGACTGAAGACACCATGAGGTCCTGCTCAATGGCCCAGGCATCTGCCAGACCAGCCTTGAAGGAGGCTTGTTTGTCCGAAGGTAGGTTGGGCAGAAATTCCCCGAGCTCCTGCCACAGCTTCTAGTAAGCCACAGCCAAGAGGGCATCCGTGTTGGCCTGCTGCAGATGATGTCCTGATATGGATTAATAGCGCTTTCCCAAGGACTTTGTCCTGCTTGGAGAGGCAACTGGAGGTGGCTCCCGTGGAGGAAGATGAAGACTATGGTTTAGAATATAACTAGTCCGCAGCCACCACTGAGAAATGCGGCTGCAGGTGGGAGGCAAGGCGTATTGGGCTTCACATCCATCAGCCTAAACCTGCTAGCCACCTTGTTCATTGCGTTACCCCTGGGCTTCTCCCAGAAGCTTTGTGCCACCTGCAGCACATCCTTTTGGAGGGGAATGCCAGACCGGGTCATGGTGCGCTTCCCCAAGACCTCTGTGAACACACCCGACTCCATCAGGAAGAGGGAATCGCCCCCTGCCCCCACCACCCTGCCCTCCCATAAACTCTGCCCGGCCCTGGAGGCAGTCAAGAAATGCCTTAATGGATGCTGAGGGATCATCGTGCTGGGAGTCATCTTCATCGTCATCATTGTCCCCCGCACAACCCTTTTTCAGAGACCGAGGAGAATCTGGGCCCTGGGACACAGGTTCCGGAGGGTTCCCCCCACAACCCCCCAGGTCCAGAGTTCAGACAAGTCCAACGGCTGTTGAGGGGGAGGCAGCGGTGGTACAGGAGGTGGTGAAGGGACCTGCACCAGGAGCGCCAGACGAACGAGAGGCAGTGCTCCAGAGAAGATTTTGAGGTGGGAGAATTTTACTCCCTATTTTTAAACTTTGCAAGTAAATGTGATTTTAAGAGAGCAAAAATGACTTTTCTCCTTTGCAAAGGAGTAAAATGTATGACGTCCATCCGACAAAAACTGTATGGAAATCATTACTATGCAGCAGCTTTCTGCATTGTGACAGAATACACCTTTCATTATTTCTCTAAGTTTTGGCTATTTGATCTTTCTTGTATATATTTAAATGTTGAAAACACAAAAGCCTAGACAATTACATAGTAAAGCAAGCATGAATTGTATTGTGTGTTTTGAGGTTCGATAGCAGATTTGTCTTTTGATGTTTAATGAAAGTTCTCATGTCCTGGAACTATTAACACCTAATGGTATGCCAATGGTATGATACAACAGTGCAGAGGGGCAAGGACTTCATGCTAAATTCTATATCTAATCTCATGTTCAAAAGGTTATTTATATAGTGCTTTTGGCAAAGCGCTGTACATAGAACATATTTATCACAATTATCACCAAACCGAAGTCGGTACTCCTTTATCAACCCTGAAAGGATGAAAGGCTGAGGTGGCCTTGCCGGGATTCGAACCTGCAACCTACAGATCGCAGCAACGAGTGCTCAACCGGCTGAGCTATCTTACTGGTTAACATCCTTCAGAGGTCGGTTAACTGAGTTTTGACTCGGGTATAATAATCAATGCCTAGACGATGGACGAACCATGTATGAAGCGCTACATAAAGTTAACTACCTATCTGGATTATCACAGGGACAGGTTTTGCTGAGTTTCTATTTCATTTACAAATGTAACTCATTTGTTTGTTTTTGAACAGCGCTTGCACTTCCTGGAGAGTCAGGTTTTGGGTGTTTTAATTGTAGTCGACGATTTGAGAGGCTAGAACACCTTTGATTGGTGTAATGACAATCACTCACCCTTGAACAAAGACTCTGCTGCCATTGACCATTTATAGTAATGTACCCCATTGACTGCGAGGTTGAATGTATGTAAACTAGACTTTGCATAGTCCTCATTTTACACACCGTTTATAATTCGAGTGTAAATTAAATTATAAGTGTAAAAATGATCTGCCTCTGCATGATTATGCACACAGCACAGGAACTCTGAAAAATACAACTGTGCAATACTGGTTGGCTTTCACTGGAATAAAAAGCATAATTTGATACAAAATATTAATTCTCAATTGCAACTAAGTTTTCCATCTTATTAATTTTACAATCCTAAAATGCTAGGAAAATAAATATGCACAGTGCTTCTGTTTGCTACATGAGCAGCAACACAGCAGAAGCTGAATGGAAATAAACCATTCCTATTTTCACAGTAAGCAGTTTCTTTTTTTTGAAAGGCTTCAGAGAAATACATTCTGTTTCAGAGACTTTTATCCAGGGGTTGCAATTGCATCCATGTAGATAAAAATCAAAAGAAGCCTTCTGGTTTCTGTCAAGTAACCTGACCTTTGCACTGCCCTCTGCTCTAAACAGGTCTGTAAATGTACACAGGAAAATAATAAAGCTTACAAGATTTTCATGCGTAAAAAGGCCTAGTACGCACCTTATCTGGAAGCCTGACGGGGTGGAGTACCCAGGGGAGGGGGCAGTGGCGGATCCGCCTGGGGGGTGACCTTCAAAATGTCCCTTCAGGAGCCCCTTCATCTGAGGGGAACACATGAGGAAGAGTTCGAAGAAGCGGTCCTCAATAGCTGTCGGGTGCCTAGGTACTCTGCCCTCCGAGATGTTGGCCCTTCAATCCTGGTCAAAGCGCTGAGGCACTGGTGTATGCAGCAGTACGGCTGTGATGGGTACCAAAACCCTGCACCGTAGGATCCGCTGCCGCTTCCATGGGGCGGGAATCATCCTGCAAAGCCCGCTCGATGGGCAAAAGCACTGGCAGGCCCTGAGCCAGATCCAAGCTGGCAGGCTCTGCCTCGTGCCTCTCTGCCATTTTGAAACCTTGTGCCACGCCCTAGGAGGAAGAGCGCAGAGGACTTGGGCCAAGAAAGAGCTCAGACAAAATATGTCTTGCACCCAAAGCAGAGGTGTCGACCTCAGATCCCTCTGGTAGGCGCCAAGCCCTCAGCCGGATTGCCGTTAGTCGAAATGCCCTTGATGACAACCTCGGAGCGATCACTGGTAGGCTGGGAGCCCTCGGCACCTGTGCCGGTAGCCTTGCTTGATATAGCCGAGGAACATGGCAGGTGGCAGTCGACGATCCCTTACAACCTGGGGTAGAAGAGGGCAAGCCTGATCGTCCTTCCGAGGACAGCCTGTTAGGGCCCCTCAGCCTGAGACCCGCTAGCCTGGAAGGCCTCTGGTCTGTCCCCAGCCCACCCAAAAGAACCCCTGGACCCTCTGCTTGGGAGCCGGTAGCCTGGAAGGCCTCCGGTCTGTCTTCAGCCTGCCCAAAAGAACCCCCGGACCCTCTGCTTGGGAGCCGGTAGCCTTAGAGGCCTCGGGCCTGCCAGAACCCGAATGAGAGGAACCCTGATTCGTGGGAACCCCTACCTTTTCTGGATGAGAGATCCTGGAGAAAGTCTTTACGGTGGGGCGGAGGAGAAGTGTGGAAGATCTCCCTCCACCGCAACAAATGATGCTTCAATGCCCTATGACAGAGAGCGCTGCAGGCCACACACAAGTCCCTGCAGTGGTTGGGCCCCAAACACTTCAGATAGAGTGCATGGGTGTCCGAAGCCATGAGGCACATCTTGTGAGAGAGGGGCGCCCGCTACCTTTGTACTACATCTTGTGAATCCACCTGTGGCTGACATGCACCAGGGTGGTAAGGCGCCAAAGGGAAGTGAAATAACAATTGAAAAAACCAAACAGGGAGCAAGCAGAAAGCTAAAAAAACTCTGCGCTGGCTGCCAGGTTCGACTCCGCCTGTGTTGAAAAAGGACCTGGGGTGAGGGGCAAGAGGGCGGGACCTCGATGGGGCGTTCCCATGCCCAAGGCTGCGCACAGAGCGCTATACTAAATTTAAAGGGGAAGCTCAATTGTATTCACTGGCAAAGGTTCCGGTACCGTCCGCATATTTGGGATGTCTACAGGGATGGATGAAAGGGGACGGGACGTAAGAGTATGGCATGATGGATGATTTAAAAGATTTTAAAGGCAGCAAGCTCCACCTCGGAAGGGAAACCCAAGATGGTTCAAGGTGATGTTGGTAGCTGAATGTAGCCAGTGAGGACATGGCTGCTACCATTTTCGCATTTGTTCTTTGTTTTTATTCCACATGGGGTAACCGCACTGTGCCCCCCCCCCACCCTTACAACCACTAGCATTGATTTTCTAAAAAATAATCATGTTCAGATATTGAAATACTTTAGCTTACAAATTATGAAATGTTAACTTTTTATCTTTTCTTTTTTTTAGGTATGTAAAACGCTTTCGATTCACAGGCACTCCTGACAAAAGAACTATATGAAACTTTGTCATATGTCAAGTGCAGCCATTTTTAACTAAATAGGCATTCTGAATTTAAATGATTTGTACAAACTGGCAAATTGCAGTGGTTGACTCTTAGAGCTTTAAAGCATTTCCAAACGTCAATGTCCAAAAAATCTGCTCTCGCCTGGTTCGCTTCCGACATGGAATGTTGAGCACTTAAAATTTCCTGGAACTCTTAAACCTCCAACCCCATCCCTCTTCCTGTCGGTTTCCCCTAAAGATCTGTTCTTGGACCCCCTGATCTTCACTCTCTTCACGTTTACTCTAGGGCGATTTATCTCGTCTCTTGCCTTTCACCATCACCAACATGCTGATCACTCAAAATCTCGTTCTCCTTTTCTCCTTCAATCTAGCCATCTTGGAACGGATCACCAACTGGCTCACTCTTTGTTGCCTCCTACTTAACGCTTCAAAAATTGAAGTCATCATTCGCTCTGCTTATTATGCCATCTCTTCCCTCCTCTCTACTATCTCCTTCCCACCCAACATTGCTCCCCAACCCACGCTCACAACTTTGGGGTCCTCTGATAGCGACCTCTGATTACAAAATATTCATCACTACCACTGTGTCTACACTTGTATTAATCTCAACACTTGGAAAATGTGTGCTTTTCTTACCAACCACTCTATTAAAACTCTAATACCCACCCTTGTTCTAAAAAAACTTGACTGCTGCTGAACCCTATTCCTTGACTTTCCGTGCTGCATTTTACACCCTCTACACAAAGTCCTCAACTTTGCTACCCACACTCTACAGCCTCCCCAAATCCTGTCCAATTTCTACCCACTGACAACATGCTGGTTGGCTCTCTTAAGCACAACCACTCACTTTTTAAATTCCTTCTGCAGGTCTACATAGTCATCAATGGTCTCGCTACCTGTCTGATTGTATCACGGTTTACTCACTGTACAGTGTTGTATCATCCTCTTCTGCACTCAACCTCATTTTCTCCTGCATCCACCATGCCTCCTCTCACTTCTGCTCTTTCTCCCTACTCGCCCACTCCATTGGAACCCACTGCCCATCAGAATCAAAGTCAGTCTGTCTGTAGAGCTCTTCAAAGCTCAGCTTAAACGGTGCTTACTTGCTAAAGAGGAAGCTCATCCGTCCCCTCCCACATCCTCTCTACCTGACCCCACCACTCCCTCTAGGGACGCTTACTGTCCTTTTTAATATTTTATAGTACTTCTTTAGTGTGAAGCACTTATTCCCTTAAGTTAATTTTACCTTTGTAAGTCACCTCTTTTCCCAAAATATACTTTTTTGTTTAATCCCTGGTATAGGTCCCACTTGTTTACACTCTCCTAAACTGGCTCACTACTTGTTCTCATCTTTGTGCTACTTTACAGGAACCTTTCATGGGAATACCGCCGCCATCTGTAAATGTGTATTGTAAGTCCTTGCCACTGTCATGAGGATCCGAATGAAGCCTCCCTCCATGCACAAAACCTGGTATGATTCAGACCAGCCTATCTGAAACGCAAGTGCAGAGTGGCTGAGCACAAGTGGCAGGAATCGGACGAATTCTCAGACAAGCGGGCCTGTCGCCTGCCCCAGAGGCAATACAGACTCTCCATTTGATCGAAGAAGTGGGCTCACATATAATCCTGCATCTCTGGAGCCACCAACAACTCTGATGAATTGTTCAAAATCTGCAAAGACCTTGACAATCCTTCTGCAGTCTCCACATCTCCCCTGCCATCCCTGATCCTCTGTACTTCTGTGGCCTCCCACTTCCTTTCCAAAATCCAGGACATTCTGTCCTCACTCTCCTCTACACCCCCTTCGACCCTCCCCAGCTGTCATGCCTCCCTTGACCCATCTCCCCTTGCCTACTTTTCTCCTCCTTCTCTCCCATAGCACCGGATGAGGTCTCTACACTAGTCCTCTCTATGAAAGTCTCCTCCAAACAGGTGCTCCCTTGATCCTCTAGAACTATCAAGGATAACATAGCCTCTCTTGTGCCTTCCCTGGCCGATTTCTGTAACCACACCTTTGCCTCTGGCTCCTTCCCTCAACAACTCACTTGTGCATCCCCTCCTTAAAAATACCTCTTCTGACCCCTCCTGCCCTGCTAACTATCACCCTATCTCAATTACCTGATTCCTGGGCAAACTCCTGGAGAAGCTTGCCATCTCCCAATTTACCCAACATACCGAATCTGTCGGCTGTCTCCACAACCGCCAGTTTGGCTTCGGAGCTGCCAAAGGCACGGAAACTGCTCTACTGAACACCCGTGACAACTTGCTCTCTAATTTTGACTCTTATCCTCTTGGAGCTTTCCTCCACCTTCGACACAGTCAATCATGCCACCCTGATAAATAAGCACTATGACACCCTTGGCATCACAGGCCTGTCTCTGGACTGGTTGACATTCCTCTCCAACAGACCTTCCCCCAGGTTCTACTGGGCCCTTTTCTCTCCCCCAACACACTGTCCACATGAGGCGTTCCTCAAAGCTCTATCTTCTCATTGTGGCTTTTCAACATCCACCTTGCCCCTCTTGGCCCACTTGATCTCTTCCTTCTCTCCTCACTTCGTGTTATGCAGATGACAGCAGCTCTCCTTCAAGCTTCACTCCCTTTCCTCCTCTCTCATCTGCGACTGTGACTGCCATTCAGTCATGGTGCCCGCCAATGATCTCTGCCTTAATGTCAGTAAGACCGAGACCCTTTTCATTGGGACCCCAGCTTCCACATTCCTGTTTCCCTCTGGCCTCCCTCTATGGGTCCCTACCCCTCTTGTGAGGCAAAAACCCTTGGTGTCATCTGCGATTCCTCCCTTTCCTCCTCTTCTCACATAGAGGACGTTGCCAAAAAGACCCACTATCAGCTGCACCACCTCTGAGGTTTTCTCCATTTCCTCACCTTCCCCCAGAAACTCAATGTCTCCAGAGCTCTGGTCCTCTCTAGACTTGACTACTGTAACAGCCTTTTCATTAATCTTCCTTTATCCTCCCTTCGTTGCCTTCAACTAATCAAGAATATGACAGACTTCATGCCCTCAAGCCCGGGGACAGCACCTCTCCAGCACCAAGATCTCTCCACAGGCTCCCGGTTGCTGCTAGGATCAAATTCAAGACCTTCTGCATCATCCACAAGGCTGTCTGGGCTTGGGACCCCTCTTCATCCAACTTTTCCTCCCTAAATAGCTCCCTGCTAGAGTCCTTAGGTCTGCTAGCTCCAACTCTCTGCAAATCAGTCGCTTCTCTAAGCATAGAGTGGGGGGTTGATGAATCTCCTCCACAGGAGCCTCCCTCTGGAATGGTCTCCCTGCCCCGCTCAGGTTTGCGCAGGATCTTCTTAAGTTCCGGAAGCTCCCAGAGACCTTCCTTTTCCCCTCCTCCTTCACTCTCCCTCTCCCCTGCTAAGACCTTCCATCTGCCTCAGTGACGGGGCTGCCTGGTTCCCTCTGAGTACTATAGGGCCCCAGCCTGCCCCCCCTACGCAGTTCACCCCCCCCCTTCCCTGCATTCCCTGGCACTTGCCCTCTGGCCTCCTCTTAGCACTTGCACTTCGCCCCTTCAATCTTTTCCCTTCCCACCTTATCACTTTGCTTTTGTGCAGACTGGCATTCCCCTACTCCCCACTCCCTCACACTTCTTGTTCTGCACTTGCACGATCCGAATGTCCCAAAGCCTAGTAGGACAGTTATTGTATCTCTCCCCCACTTTTCTTGCGGCGCCTTGAAATACCACTTGCGTATAGGCCTTACAAATATCCAATAAATAAATCATTTCGGATCGAAACTGACATTCCTGTTTTTAAATTAATGAATTTGAAGGGAAGATCGCTCAGTGGCAACGTGCATGTATTGGAAGCAAGACCACGTTGAACAACACTAGTTCGAATCCTGTATATGAGCTTAAAATCGTTCACCCTCCCCACACTGCCTTGCCTCGTCTTGACACACATGTATAGCCGCATTACAAATTAACAATAACATTTTAAAAAAATGAATACCACAGGTATCCATTTACAGCTAAATAGCACAACACCTCTTACAATAAGGGTTGCCGACCCATTATAGTCCGTGTCCCTCTATATGGAACTCCAATAGCTTCATCTTTGTGTAAATGCATTGCCACAGGTGTTTAACATCTGGAGCGTCCCAGGTTGATCATACAAGTCAATGCCTTCTTGAATCCAACATCTACTGAACAGTAATTACTAATGTCTGCCAAAGTTCTCAATTTATTCTTTAGCTTCTCCACAATAAACATCACATTTACCATCGTCACTTCCATGCCAACAGAACTGATCTGCACTACATACGTAGTCGACCTACAGAGGAGGAATTATTATAACAAAACTTGATTTCTTTCGGATGACCAGAAAAAAAGGTAAAAGCTGAGCAGAGAATTTAAAGCAGGTGAGGGAAGAGTTTTCAGTTCAAAAAACAGTCAATTCTACCAATAAGTGAAGAAAATAAAAATATTTCTAGAGCATTGGCTGTAAATATGTGACTCATAAATGGGAACTGAATCGTATTATCTAGATTTCTACATTTAGTCAGCACAGAATATATCTTAAAACGTATTTTTGTACATGAACTTCTTTTCACGCCAAATCTCAAATAATGGTTTAGAATAACTGCGCTTCATACCATCGGTAGCCTAAACATCAGTATAAGGAAATGTACAAAGATCTTTCTCTAGATCACCACCATAGAAGCAGGGCATAGTGTATGTCGGTCTGTAGAAACGTGTTAAGCATGCTTTTCAAGAGGCCATATAACATGGCTTATACCTGTGTACAACTGCTTCCATACTCGACCCTATGCATATAAAAAGGACCCAAATATTTGCATACCAACATACTTATTTCAATAATGCACTAGCAGTATATCTGGGGAAAAACAAAATAAATGTTTACCAAGTTATGTAAGTAGGCCATTGGAATAAGAAAAAAATCAATAAACGTCCCGCAGGCTTTGCAAGTTTAGCCCACTCCGTTTTTTCAAAATCGAGAGAGAGAATACACAGTCCTGAACAATCTATAGCAAAATTAAAAAAAAAATCCAGTAAAACAAATGTTTTAAATTAAAGTCCTTTTGATAAAGCATAACAGCAGAGATATTGCAATGTCCGTCACTCCCCCATCAGAGTATGTTTATAATTAAGAGTTCAACCATCACATACACAGACTGGAACGCAAAAGGACAAAAAGCAGTTTTAACAGCTATGTAATAATATTTAAGTGCACTAACCACCACACATTGTCAATTTCAAAACCCTTAAAAAGATGTTTGATGTTATTATCCCAAACCAATGGTACTCCTTTTATCAACTTCAAAAGAGCGACCAGTTAAATTGGTCAAAAGAGCGACCAGTTAAATTGGGCCTACTGATATTTCGACCTGTGACTGCTGGTTGCCAAAAGATCCCAGCAGCATGCAATTTTACTGGATACACAGAGGCACAAACATTTCTCCAGACTTTGTCTTTCTTGGTAAAGTACTGGGTCAGATGTACATACCTTCTCCAAGGAGTGGGTAGACCACGTCCCATCGGACCACCAGCCACTGTTTGCCTTCACTTTGGCAGTGCTTTTGGTGGGACTCTTTTTCACGCTGTCACGGAGGTTTGTAAATCTGCCTCTGGTTTTGGAAGAAAGGGGTAATGTTGATGAGCTATAGGAACGATATATGGCCAGTGCTTGCTGCGGATGCTGGAGAGGATGGTGGAGCTGAGCTTGCTGCAGCTTCTGTGGTACGTTCATCGTGGCATTTCTTGAAATATACGATAGGGGGCCTGTTCCCGTTTCACCTCCATCTGGCGCGCTACAGCAATGCGTTTGGTTATTTAAGTAAGTACTCATCTGCTCACCAGTACAAACGTGTCTGCTACAAAGTAGAGCAGATGAGATGTAAGCGTTGTTTATTAGGATGCGCTGACGGGGAAGCAGAGACACTGAACCCTTTTGAAGCCAGAACACACACACACACACACACACACACACGCGCGCGCGCGCACGCACGTACACTAATTAAAAGCATCAATGGGCACAGCAGATGACCGTCCTTTTCTAGGCGGGAATAATCAATGCACTGGAAAGATTACTGGAGTGGATGGTAAAGGGCAAGCATCATTTCCTGCCTTTGGAATAGATACAAAAAGAAATGTAGTCGGTGCTTGCAAAATGTTTCATTTTATGATTACAGAATACAATGTATGTTTAAAATAATGATAATACTTCTAGCAGATAAAAGGCCTTTATTTCTCGCAATACGAACCTGAAGTGAACCTTTGGATTATGAATATATGACAGTGATCACTTTTTTATCCCATAAACTCAACCCTTTCCAACCCCCCCCCCCCCATACCCCCCACCCAAACAGGACAGGCAGAGGTGATTTTCGACTACCTGTTGTGTTGCTTTTATGACAATCAACAGAAGAACAAGTTACTCTCTTACCAGGTAACGTTCTTTCAATGGGATGGTCCGACAACGTATTCCATATCTATGACATGCAATCACCTCAGCTGTGCTGCTTCGGAGAATATTCGGCTTCTGTGTCCTGCGTCGATGACGTCGATACGCCGCCCTCGAGGACCTCCTCCGACGGCACTGGATGTTATAAGTAGGACGCAGGATGCCCGTAGCCTCAGTTGTCTTTTTTCCCAGAACGTGTGGCACCAGTCTTCTGCCAGTCTGACACACAAAGCCTTGCGGAAACTTAAGCTGCAATTGCATAAGAAATTCTGAAGCAGGGAAGGCAGGGAGGGACCGATATGGAATACGTCGTCGGACCATCCCATCGAAAGAACGTTACCAGGTAAGAGAGTAACTTGTTCTTCGAGGGGATTGAGTCCTCCGACGTATTCCATATCTATGACAGACCCCAAAAACAGTACCAATGCAAGGAGGTGGGAAAAGAATTTAGAAAACAGAAATTTAGAATGCCCAATCAAATTGCGGAGTAAAGGACCGCCTTGCCAAAGGCCAGATCCTGCCCACGGATGGAATCGAGGGAGTAGTGACGTACAAAAGTATGTACGGAAGCCCAGGTGGCTGCATCACAGATGTTACGAATAGGAACACCCCTCTGTAGGGCAGTAGAGGCAGCCATACCCCTGGTAGAATGGGCCTGCAAGCTGACTGGTGGGTCCTTACCCGCAAAGCGGTAACACTCAGAAATAGCCAGAATAATCCAACGAGACAAATTCTATTCGTCACAGCTTGTCCCAAACGCATTCCAGCGTAACCAATGAAGAGTTGATCGTCCACTCTGACCCGGGACATGCGTGAAATATAAAAGCTTAACGCTCTCCTAGGATCAAGCCTATGGAGCCTCTCCTCTTCCTTACCAGGATGTGGAGGAGGATAAAACGCCGGAAGAACAACCTTCAGGCCTAAATGAAATTCCGACACCACCTTCAGAAGAAAGGAAGGACGAACTCTAAGGACAACCATGTCCTTATGAAACACAGTGAAGGGTGGCTTAACTGAAAGTGCCTGTAACTCACTCTGCGAGTGGAAGTGACCTCAACCTAAAATACAGTTTTAAGAGTTAACAGTCTCAAAGGGCATGAATGCAAAGGCTCAAACGGAGCACCCATCAGAAACTTCAGAACAAGGTTCAAATCCCAACCGGGCACCTGTAAAGGTGACGGAGGGAACACATTAGTGAGCCCTTTCAGAAACTGAGAAATTAAAGGAATTTTAAAACAGGAACACTCTTCAGACGAGCGCTTAAATATGGACAGCGCCGCCAGGTAACCTTTAACGGTACCCACTTGCAAGCTCCTGTGGGCCAAAGAAAGCAAAAAAGACAGAACCATGGGAAGGTCACATGCAAAAGGATCCACATTCTTCACCCTGCACCAGTCGCAGAACTTACCAACGGTACAGGGACTTTGTTGCTGGCCGTCTGGCCGAGAGCAACACCTCCATCGCGTCTTCAGGGAGGTCCCAATCCTTATACCTCAACGTTTCAGAAACCAAGCGTGAAGGTTGAGGGATCTGACCTCTGGATGGAGAACCTGACCCCCCCTCCCGTGAGAGCAGATCGTCTCTGTAGGGAAGACGATGTGGAGGGCAGATGGACAAGTCCAGAAGGTCCGGGTACCACGTCCTCCGGGCCCATGCCGGAGCAATGAGGATCATCCGGAAACCGAACCTCCGTAACCTCCGCAGTACTTGCGGGATGACGGGGACTGGAGGAAACGTGTACAGCAGTGGGAATGACCACTCCACCACGAACGTGTCTCCTAAGGCTCCTTTTGGAGGAAATTCCCGCGAGCAGAACCTCTCACACTTCCGGTTGACACTGGAGGCGAAGAGATCCACTTGAGGGGTCCCGCAAAGGGCGAAGATCTCAAGGAGAATCTTCTGAGCCAACTCCCACTCGTGAGAGATTGCGCTCTGCCTGCTCAGAGCGTTCGCCGTCTCATTTTCGTTTCCGGCCAGATGAACTGCCGAGATCAAAACTTCCTGCTGGATTGCCCAGAACCAGAGCTGCATCGCCTCCCTGCATAGAGGAAGTGACCCAGCCACCCCCCCCTTTTTGTTGAGGTAGTGCAGGGCCACCGTGTTGTCTGACAGGATCAGGACATTCTACCCTCACACAGACGGCAGAAAAGCCTTCAGGGCTAGCCTGACGGCCCTCATCTCCAACAGATTGATACGGAGTCTGGACTCCGACTGAGACCAACGACCGCTGACTGTCAACTCGTTGGCATGAGCTCCCCATCCCGTGAGGGATGCGTCCGTCACGATCGTCACCTCTGGCCAGGGTAGCCAAAATGGAGCCCCCCTCATCAGATTGCATTCGACGCTGACCACAGAAAGTCCTGGGTGACCGAGGACGGCACCTGAACAGGGTCCGACAACCTGCCGGAGGACTGAGACCACTGGAGCTTGAGTGCCCATTGCAAAGATCTCATCCGCAACCTGGCCTCTGGCACCAGAAGAATGCAGGATGCCATGAGGCCGAGCAATCTCAAGAACTCGAACGCTGGGAGACTCTGGGCAAGCTGAAACTTGTGCACCATCTGCTGAATGTGATGAGCCCTCACCTGGGGAGGAAAACACTGCCCCAGGGTCGTGTCGAGCACAGCTCCGATGTACTGGAGCCTCCGAGTTGGTGTCAAATGGGACTTCTTTAAATTGAGGGAGAAGCCCAGCTTGTGGAGGGAGTGGCAGGTGACTGATAGATGATCCAGGACTTGCTCGGGAGAGCGCGCCCTGATCAACCAATCGTCCAGGTAGGGGTAGACGTGAATCCCCCCTTTCCTGAGTTGCGCTGCCACCACTACCATGAGTTGGTGAAGACCCTCAGGGCGGAGATCAAGCCGAACGGCAGGACCTGAAACTGAAAGTGCGAGTCGCCAACCGCGAACCTCAGGTACTTCTTGTGCTTTGGATGGATCCGCACATGAAAATAAGCGTCCTTGAGGTCGAGAGACACCAACCGGTCCTGAAGTTGAAGGGCCTGGAGGACTTCAGAGTGGAACCATCTTGAACTTGTCCTTCCTGAGGAGTTTGTTCAAACCGCGCAAGTCCATGATGGGTCTCAATCCCCCATCTTTCTTGGAAATCAAAAAATAAGGGGAATACCATCCCTTGTTCCTTTCCGCTACAGGCACCAGTTCTATGGTGCCTTTCTCCAGCAGGGATTGAATTTCCTGCGCAAGGAGCAGATCCAGACTCTTCAAAGAGATTCCCCGGTGGATTGTCTTGAGGCCTCTGCCGGAAAGGAAGACAGTAGCCATGGGTTATGATCTCCAGAACCCACACATCTAAAGTAATGGCGCGCCACTCTGCAAGATGCAGCGCCAGCCTTCCCCCCAACCGGCGAACCCTGGGACATGGCCTCATGACTGAGCTGAAGCGGCTGCGGCGTTGCCTGAGGGCAAAGAGGCAACTGCCCGAGTGGCCTTGGCACCTCGAGTACCCTCGTTTCCACCTTTGGCACTCTTACGGTGGCCTCTTTGACTGCTAGCTCCTCTCGCTTTACTGAAGGATGAGTAATAGCGAAACAAACCTCCCCTCCATTGCTGTCCCCTAGGACGAAAAGGCGGAGGTTGTCGAACTGCAACGCCCAACGACTTCACTGCAGCTTTGGAGGTCTGCAACCTCTCAAGGCTCTTGTCAGCCTTGCTGCCAAAAAGGTGTTCACCGTCAAAGGGCATGTTGAGGAGCCGGGACTGCACATCAGGAGCGAACCCAGACTTCCGCAACCACACAAACCTGCGTATTACGGTGCTCGCCGCCGTGGACCGGCTGACACAATCTGCCATGTCCAAACCCGATTGAACGGCCTCACACATGGCATCCTTGCCATCCTGAACCATAGCAAGGAAACCATCCCATTCGTCCCCTTCGGGAATATGTTCAGCCGCTAATGCAACACAGTTCCACACAGTGTGTGTGAAACGAGACAAGGCACATATGGAGTTGGCCGCCTGAAGCGCCATACCCCCTGAAGAAAACACTTTCTTCAACCACGCCATCAAAATGTTTGTCGTCCCTATCCGGAGGGATGGTAGGATACGACACCCGCTTCGCCGGGGCCGTAGCCGCCTGCACCACCAAACTCTCCGGAGTGGGGTGCCTGGACAAGTAACAGGGGTCGCTACTGGCTGGACGGTATTTTCGCGACAAAGACTTGCCCACTGCCGGGAGACTCTACGGAGCAGTCAAAGCTGCCGCCACCCTTCTTGCAGAGCCATATGAAACGGCAAAACCGGGTCAGTGGGGGGACCAAGATCAAGGATGTCCGTGAGATCATCCTGAACGAACTCCCCTGGGGGAGCCGACCAACCCAAGTACTCGGTGACCCGAGACATAAGGCGCCGATATGAAGAATCGGCATGAGTGCCAGGCTCCGGCCTACAAAACTCCACCTCCGGAGAGGTGTCCAGTCAACTGGCATCATGCAGTGACTGCCTCAGGTCATCAAACTGGCTATGGCCCAAGATAAGCTCGGCTATGGCCCGAGATAAGCTCATCAGGTACCGTAACCGGAACCAAGCCGTCATCAGAGCCTTCATCACCCTCTGAAATGTACTCCAGTCAGTGAGAGGAAGACATCTGGGGACCAAAGCTGTGCCTGACTTTAGCCAGAGCCTTTCTAGGGGCTAACCCCGTGCCACGGGGCCTTCCGACACCACCGCCTCGAAAGGCGTCAAGGGGGCGCCGAACAAGTCTGCGCCGGGCGAATCGCCGTCGACGTCAGCTGCAGCGCCACCAGCATCGACGGCGTTGACACAGGCCTCGAAGCCGGAGCTCAGAGCGTGTCTCTCGACGACATAGCGCCGACAGCGTCGACGACCCCCTCGGAGGCAGAGCCTCGAGAGAAATCGCCGATGACCTCGGTGCCACAGGCGTCGACGTCCTCTTCGAAGACGGCACAGGATCACGCGGTCTCAAGCGCGTCGAGGACCGGGACCTGGAACGGGCATGGCGAGAACGGCTACCCTTGTCCGAGCGGGACCTCTCCCGCCAGCCGTGCCGACCACCCGAGCCCAAAGGCGTACGAGCGGTGTCTCTCGACCGGTGCCGACCGACCCCACTCGGAGGCGCAGACGGACCGGTGCCCTGCGATTCAAGAATCACTAGCATTTGCTTCCCGAAGGAAGCCCATTCCTCCGGTGTCGCTTGCATGGAGGGATAAGCGACCCGCCTACAGGCGGAGTCCTCGGAAGAGGACAGGGAAGGCGACCGATGATGGCGCTTCCGGGAACACCTCGAAGAGGTGGAGTGGCGAGACCGACTCCTGGAAGGAGACCCACTGGACTTCCGACGACGACGCGGAGAGTCAGACCTCGACTTCCGGGGCTTAGACACCCGACCTACCAACAGCTTCTTCTTGCATTCCTGCAAGGCCTTTGCAGTGAGCGACTGGCAGTCGACACAGTCGTCCGTATCGTGGGCCTCCCCGAGGCACCAGAGGCAGGCATTGTGCGAGTCCGTGACCGACATCTTGGACCCACAGTCCCCGCATTTCTTGAAGCCCGGACGCGGGGTTGAAGATGAAGTAGACATCGGCACGAACAGGTCTTCACAAAAAACCGAACAGGTTCAACGAACCGAGAAGAAAACAGCAAACTCCAAAGAGTCCAGGCGTACCGAGATTCACGAAGCGAACACGTTCCCGGAAAAAACGGAACTGAGGCTATGGGCGTCGTGAGTCCTACTTATCACATCGGGTGACGTCTGCCGGAGGAGGTCCTCGGGCATGGCGCATCGACATCGACGCAGGATGCAGTCGCCAAAGATTTTCCGAAGCAGCACAGCTGTGGACATTACCTGTCATAGATATGGAATACGCCGGAGGACCCAATCCCCTCGAAGTTTGTGTTATCAGAATATATGGCTGCTCTGGATTAGGTATATAGTGGGTAAACCTGAGGTGATCCAGGGGGAGGGACTGGTGACCAGATGCGTTCCAAGGGAATGGGGGTATGGGTTCAATGAACTGTGGCTTGCATGGAGGGGGTGGAGCGGGTATGAGTTGGTCAGCAGAGATGGATGAGGAGCTGGGGCCGGAGCGAGCCTTGGCCGCACATTCTAGGATGAGCACATTTTGTCAGTACTTGATACTTGCGAATTGCAACAATGAATGACTGCGTTTCTGTGAGAACAGGTATCGCGCTGAGCTGCCAGTGGGTGGAGGTGGTGGGGGCTGGCTGTGTGCGGCGCTGTGAGAGGGAGTGTGACCATTTCGGCAGCGGGACATAGGGCCTAGAAAAAGATGGCGTTTGGAAAGATACAAAATGGAGTAGACTACAAGCATTAACATGGCGTTTATGCACTTTTTTTAATCACAGGCCGAAGATGAAAATAAGTGCAGGAGGGGTGGAGATGTCTCCCCCCTTGGTTCATACATCTTTTACCTGATGCAGGAATGATGCAGGGGGGCAGGATATACTGCCTCTCCTTCAACATGTGTATGCAGTAAAACTCAAATCTATATTCCAACCGTATCTCCAACCTAAATGTCGAGTCCCGGCATGTTCACGAATTGGGATTAACGCATCCCCTTGTAATTTTGACAGACACCCCTTCTCTCAAGCACATGGCAACTAGAGTCGGGTGGCGAGGAGCCAAGAAGTTACAAAGTTGTAAAATTCAACATGTTAACATATTGCTCACACTGTCGCCTTTATCTTACTAGATGATGCAATCTAAAATGTATCCAAAAATTAACACAAAGCAGCACTTCTAACAATTCCTCTAACTATACTGAACATATGTTGATTGCCACATTGCGCCTAAACAAGCCACACCATAGACTAATACAACTTCTGTACCTGATACACAAAGCACACAAATAATATTCAAAACAAACTCCACACAGCGCCCCAATTAAACTAATTGCATGCACCAGCATTCTGCTTAACTGCCACTCTGCAGGTGCTCACACATGAAATCAATGAACTCATTAAATCAGTCCCTAGAAATACTATTCCTTACAGAAACATGGCTCACATCCCACCATACACCCATTATTACTAACATGCTTCAATCACACTAGCTCATCCAAACAATGTGGTGACATTGCCATCATATATAAAGATTCACTCACACTTAACAATCCCACCCCGAAAAACACCCTTTGAAGTCCCCTCTCCCACTTGCTCCCCTCCATCACACCCACACCCCACATTTCTTCACCTAATTTACCACCCCTGACACAGAATCCCAACTTTCACATTGAGTGGACCAACTTCACAACTAACAACCCCAGCTCCCACTGCGTTAAGATCTACCATTGCAACTTCAACCCTGGTAGTTCCCCATCCAGACAGAAATCTCATACTAAAGAGTATCCTCACTGCACTCACCCCTATAACTTCACCCAACTCATCACCTACCCCACAAACACAGCTAGCAACAAATCAGGTCTCTGTGGAAAATCAAATTTGGGTATTGTGGTCAGATCACCTTGCAATCCTCTTCACACTCTACCATACGGGACCCCCCCCCCACTCAAACCCCACCTGTCACACATACCACTTGCCCATATCCCGACAAACAAATCAAACCCATTACAAAGCCTTAGCACCAAACATACCACCCCCTCCCTGAACGCATTCCGCCATACTCCTCAAAAATGACAAAAGCATCACCACAAAGCACTCAACAAAATTGCCCCCCTCAAAACACAAAAACACTGCAGCCACCACCAACCATGGTTCAACAGCTCCCTACTCTCTATCAAGAATGAAGCCTGACAGGTAGCAAAGCCTGGAAAAAGAACCCATGCCCCACCACCAGAACACCACACAAACATGCCGCAACCAATACAAAACAGTCAGACAATGCCAAAGCAACTCATTACCTCCAAGAACTCCAAGCCGCCACCAATCGTATACATAAACGATTCAACATTGTCAAATCCCTCTCCAAACCACCCTTCCTCTACAATGTGCAACTGACAAACTACCATCAACTCCAAAAATACACAAGGCATGCCCTCCCCCCTCCGCTCTCCCACACAACACATGTAACACTTCCCACCCACATCGACAGGCACCCAAACTGCCATAACAAAACCTGCACACTTTCTATATGATGCGTGCCCACCTCAAACCGCATCCAATTGCATTACCAACCTGGCTCCTCAGTGGCTGACCATCAACAACTCATGTCTCTCACATGTCACTATGCCCCTGCACTTGAACAAATCTGAGCCCCTCCTAAAAAAAAAAAGAAATGTATCTCATCCGCCACACTCCCAGAAAATGACCATTCCAACGAAATCCTGTCATATCTCGCCAGAATCATAGAATGATTTGTCACTGCCCAACTGCAACAGATCACCACAAACAACCTACTCAACCCCATCCAAACTGGCTTTTTACCTGAACACAGCACTGAGAACACTTCACATCCTCGATGACCTCCACATCACTGAGAAAAGATACACAGCACTACTACTACTTCTCAACCTCTCTGCAGCCTTTGGCACCATCAGCCACACCATTCTATTCAACATTCTAGTCTACAGGATGAAGCCTGCAAGCACTGTCCTATATGGGCTCACCCAATTCCTTACTTATAGGACACACTGTCTCCATGCCCTTCTTCATCCGACCCTTACCCGGTCAAGTACGATTTAACGGAAGGCTCCTCACCATCTCCATTCCTCTTCAACCTACATGTTGAATCCCTTGGACAGATCAACGCAAACAATGTCCATCTCCACCAATATGCAGACAACATGCAAATATACATTCAAATCTCACCCCCTCACCACTCAACCTCAAAAACGGTCTCGTCTATCAACACCTAGATGGCCACCCACTTCATCAAGCTCAGCCCTTCCAAAACAGAAAACTTGCTCATCTGCCTCTAGACACAAACCCAAACTCACCCCCCCAGATCAAAGAACTCACCACTGAACCTACACATCCTTCTCCACACCAGCCAAATCCCTGGACTTCATCATCAACCCCCAACTTTCCTTCACACACCACATAGCTTCTGACACCAAAACACCATAGCCGCTGGCAACCTACAACTACACCTCTTAATAAAGATCAGACACATCCATACTCCTGATTACTTCTGCACTGCAATCCCAGCATTAGGTCTCTCCAAGTTGAACTACAGCAATGCTCTCCTCACTGGACTATCCAACAGCACCTTTGCAGCCACCGTGCAAGCCATAAAAAGCCCAGCACCAAAACTCATCCTCCAGTTACCCAAACATACACACCTCACATCACCTCTCACCCAGCTCCGCCTCCCTGTACCTCAGAAAATTGCCTTCCAAAAGACTGTTTTCAAAGCTAACCACCAGAAAAAACCCACCTTACCTTCATGACGAACTCAAACTCATCACCCACACAAACAGCAGACACGCAAGCCAGCATAACCTACACATTCCACTCTGCAAACTAAAATGCATACATAATGAAAATATGTTGTCATTTTAGATTCACCACCCACCCATCCACCCATTCAACAAATATTCCAATAAAATAGTCCAAGCCACTGTATGATTAAGCATTACATGGTGATATAGCACAAAACATATTAATGGAA
Organism: Ambystoma mexicanum; assembly: GCF_040938575.1. Lineage (NCBI taxonomy): Eukaryota > Metazoa > Chordata > Amphibia > Caudata > Ambystomatidae > Ambystoma > Ambystoma mexicanum. The sequence continues at coordinate 881,760,616 of NC_090932.1, read as the reverse complement.
GAACAGTAATGGAACCAGATCAAGTCAAGATCACTACAACCCATCTCATGGGTGCTCCGTTATTGCTTCCATGTCAACTACTTGACAAAAAGTCCTTCAAATCCAATGAGGATGGTCTCTTTGGGATAGAGATATGCAGTATGTGCAAATATCCCCAATGCAGATACATTGGTCATGCTAAGCATTTAGAGCGACAGCAGCACACACATCAGTACAAAATGAAATGTAGACTGGCTGCAAGCATAATTCAAAGTCGAAAAACAGCTTGGAGAAGTGAAGAATGCAGATAACACTGATAACTAAAGATGTGCCTCCTTGTCTGATGAATAGTACAGATTTCTGCAAATGAAAACCGCTAATCAGCATTCTCGTCATTTTAATCATACCTCATTAAATATATATTTTTTAAATCACAAACAAGAAATGGCTATTTTGGAGACTCCCTAATTGTGATGTATTATTTAGGATGTTGTCGCTTGGTCTCAGTGCCCAAAAAATAAGGACTTGACTGTAATCCTTTAGAGTGTGGCGCCGGACAGCAGAGCGTTTGGAGGAAGTTACTTTTTGTAAAATTATATATATTTAGCTACTAGTTAGGCATAACAAGTCACTGCCCTCCTGCATCCTCCACAGCACAATAGCAGCAGAATAGTGAAGGTTACATCGAACTTACAGGAAAAAGCAAAAATCCTTTCTTCTGTAACCTTTGTTCCTGTCCATGAAAGTACAATTTGTCAGATCGGTTATCTGTCCAAATCCCCACACCAATATCGAAGTTTGTGAAGTGTTTTCATGCGAAAGAAAACTGCTGTAAAATACCTATTTTTTTCATATGGCGATTTCCCATTGATATTGAAAATTACACTATTGAGCCAACTTTATCTTAAAATGGCTAGCTTTCATTTTCAAGATTGTTGGCGCATGCCTACTACGGCTTGCACTAAAGCAATGCATGCATCCATTTTTTGAAAATCGGATCAACTGAACTGAAGATCTACACTTATGAAGTGAAAAAAAGAAAAATCTGTGTACAAATGCACAGTAAGCACAGAGGAAAACACAAAGACATATTATAAAATGTACAAATATTCGCAGTCCCCTGCCAAAAAACACCTGCACACAGACTAACATTTTTCAGCCATGCGTACTAAAGTTGAAAGGACAAAACTAAATGAAAACCTATACAGCGATACATCAAATATTCCACAAGCTCCACAAACAAAAGCACACACACAGGATCACTCAGTCAACCACGCTATTATCGTGGGACAATATTAAAAACTTTCTGTGAAATATCATGCAAAATGCACAGAAAACATCCGAAACCACAATATAAACACGCATATTGAGCCTTGCAGAGCAAGGCCTTTGGGACAAAACGGAATGAAAAATAAACAGTAAAATGCACGAGAAATCCATTGACCCCCCAGTCCCCCCCAACACCTAATTCAGTATCAAACCATAAACGAACAAGTTACTTACCAACTGGTATCGTTCTTTCCATTGGATGTTCCTCCAACGTATTCCACATCTTTGACATGTAATGTCCACAGCTGTGTACTTTGGAAACTTTTTTGGCAGAGGGCGTCCTGTGTCGATGGCGTGGGATTGATGTCCCTCGAAAACCTCCGTCAAGGGCGACATCACCGGATGTTATAAATAGGATGCACGGCGCCCGTAGCCTCAGTTTATGTTTTTCCCCCCATAATATGTGACATGCACACATCCAATGCCTGCATGACTGCACATAGACTTGCGGAAACAGAAGCTGCAATCGTATAGGAAATTCTCCACAGGGGCAGGCTGGGAGGGCGATGTGGAATACGTTGGAGGAACATCCAATCGAAAGAACGTTAACAATTGGTAAGTAACTTGTTCTTCAAATGGATTGTGTCCTCCAACATAGTCCACATCTTTGACAGACTCCCAAAGCAGTACCAGAAATTGGATGAGGGAAAGAATTTAGAGTACCCAATCAGATGGCAGAATAAATAACCGCCTTACCAAAGGCCATATCTTGACCATGGAGTGTATCCAGGGAGTAATGTTTAACAAAGGCATGGCTAGAAGCCCATGTGGCTGCATCACAAATATTCCTAATAGGAACTCCCCGCTGCAGGGCTGTGGAAGCAACCGTGCCCCTAGTGGAATGAGCTTGCAACCCTTCAGGAGGGTTCTTGCCCGCCAAACAGTAACATTCAGTAATGGTCAGGATAATCCATCTGGACTAGGTCTGTTCTGTAACAGCCTGGCCCAATCGGTGACCAGCATAACCTACAAAGAGTTGATCGTCCACTCTGACCCTGGACATCCTAGAAATATAAAAGCTCAGAGCACTCCTAGGGTCCAACCTATGGAGTTTCTCCTCTTCCTTACCAGGATGACAAGGCAGATAGGAAGAAACACTTTCTGGCTCAAATGAAATTCAGACACTACCTTCGGTAGAAAGGAAGGATGTATCCTCAGTACAACCATATCCTTGTGGAACACGGTAAAGGGCGGCTTAGATGAAAGTGCCTGCAATTCACTCACTCTGCGAGCGGAAGTAACGGCAATCAAGAACACAGTCTTGAAGGACAATAATCTCAAAGGACAAGAGTGAAAAGGTTCAAACGGAGCACCCATGAGGAATTAAAAAACCAAATTCAGATTCCAAACCAGCACCTGGAAAGGGGACAGCGGGAACACATTCATGAGCCCTTTAAGAAATTGGGAAATCAAGGAATCTTAAAGTAAGAACATTCTTCACTTGAAGGCCCCTGTGGGCCAAAGAAAGCAAGAAAGACAAAACCACAGGAATGGAATACTGAAAAGGATCAACCTTTTGTGCTCTGCACCAGTTGCATAATTTACACCATGGGCAACGGTACCGGGATTTTGTTGCTGGCCTCCTGGCCGAAAGCAACACCTCTATCACGTCATCTGGGAGGTCCCAATCCTTATACCTCAACCTTTCAGATACCAAGCATGAAGGTTGAGAGTCCTGACCTCTGGATGGAGACCCTGAACACCTTCCCCCACCCCCTTGAGGGAGAGGGCAGATCCTCTCGGTAGGGGAGACCGCATGGAGAGCAGGTGGACATTTCTAAAAGGTCCGGGTACCACGCTCTCCTGGCCCAATCCGGAGCAATGAGGATCATGTGGGATCCGAACCTCCGTAACCTCCTTAACACTGGAAGAATGACAGACTGGAGGAAATGACTACAGCAGTGGGAATAACCAATCCACTGCGAATGTGTCTCCTAAGGCTCCTCTCTGAGGAAATTCCCTTGAGCAGAATCTCACGCACTTCCAGTTGGCACTTGTGGCAAAGAGATCCACTTGTGGGGTTCCCCAAAGGGCGAAGATCTCCAGAAGGACTTCCTGAGTCAACTCCCAGTCATGAGAGATCGAGCTCTGCCTGCTTAGAGCATCCGCCGCCGCATTGTCCCCTCCTGCCAGATGAACTGCCGAGAGTTAAATTCCCTGCTGGATTGCCCAGAACCAGAGCTGCATTGCCTCTCTGCACACTGGGCGTGACCCTACCCCTTCCCCTTCCCCTTTTTTTGTTGAGGTAATGCATGGCCACTGTGTTGTCCGTCATGATCAGGACACTCTTCCCCCACAAAGACTGCAGAAAGGCCTTCAGGGCCAGCCTGATGGCCCTCTGCTCCCACAGGTTGATGTGGAGTTTGGACTCCGACGGAGACCAACGACCGCTGGCGGTCAAGTCTTCTGCATGAGCTCCCCATCCTGTGAGGGAAGCGTCCGCCACTACAGTCACCTCCGGCCATGGTTGCCAAAACGGCTCCCCCTTCATCAGGTTCCCCTCATTGGCCCACCACAGAAGGAGACCAAGATTGGAATCTGAACAGGATCAGACATCTTGCCTGAGAACTGCAACCACTGCATCTTTAGGACCCATTGCAGGGATCTCATCCTCAGCCTGGCCTCTAGCACCAGAAAAATACAGGATGCCACAAGGCAGAGCACCCTTAAGAATTTGAAAGCCAGGAGACTCTGGGCATGTTGAAACTTGTCCACCATCTGCACAATGTGATGAGCCTTCACCTTGGTAGGCAAGCACTTCCAAGGACATGTCCAACACAGCCCAATGTACTGGAGCTGTTGGGAAGGTGTCAGGTGTGACTTCTTGAAATTGAGGGAGAAGCCCAGCCTGTGGAGGGAGCGGCAGGTGAGACCAAGGTGATCCAATGCTTGCTCGGGAGAACGCGCATGGATCAGCCAGTCGTCCAGGTAGGGGTAGATGTGAATCCCCAATCGCCCGAGATACGCTGCCACCACCACCATTAGCTTGGTGAAGACCCTCAGGGCGGAGGTCAATCCTAATGGCAAGACCCGAAACTGAAAGTGCGAGTCGCCAGCCGCAAACCTCAGGTACTTTCTGTGCTTCAGATGAATCGGAACATGAAAGTAAGCATCCTGTAGGTCAAGCAACACCAACCAATCCTGAAGTTGAAGGGCTGGGGGACTTCAGAAAGAGTGACCATCCTCAACTTGTCCTTCCTGAGAAGTTTGTTCAACCAACGCAAGTCCAGGATGGGTCTCAATCCCCAGTCTTTCTTTGGAATCAAAAAATATGGGTAATATCCCTTGTTCCTCTCCGCTACAGGCACCAGTTCTATAGCGCCTTTCTCTAGGAAGGTCAAGATTTCCTGCACAAGGAGCAGATCTGGAAGCTTCAAAGAGATTCCCCGGTGGATTGTCGTGAGGCCGCTTTAGGAAGGGAAGGCAGTAGCCGTGGGCTATTGTATCCAGAACCCACGCATCTGAATTAATAGCTCGCCATTCTTCGAGATGCTGAGACAGTCTGCCCCCAACCGGTGAACCATGGGACATGGCCTCATGACTGTTTTGGAGCAGCTGCGGCAGCGCCTGAAGCCAAAGAGGCAGCTCCCTGAGCGGATTTGGCACCTCTATTTCCCCGACCACCACGGGTACTTTTACACTGACCACTTTGACTGGCGGCTCCTCTCGTTCTACCAAAGGATGAGTAGTAACGAAAATAACCTCCACTCCACTGCTGTCCCCTAGGATGAAAAGGCGGAGGTTGACGCACAGCTGTGCTTAAAGATTTCGCTGCAGCTTTTGAGGTCTGCAACCTCTCAAGGCTCTCGATGGGCCTTGCTGCCAAACAAATGCGCGCCATCAAAGGGCATGTTCAAAAGAAGGGCTTGCACATCCGGGACAAAACCAGACTTCCGCAACCAACCACGAAAATCTGCATAGAACAGTGCTCACAACCATGGACCGGCTAACCCGGTCAGCTGTGTCCAAACCAGACTCAAGGGATTCACACATGGCATCCTTGCCATCTTGCATGAGAGCAAGGAACCCTTCCCTTTCTTCCACCTCGGGAATATGCTCATCCGCTAGAGAAACACAATTCCACAGAGTGTGTGAAAATCTTGCCAAGGCAAGAGTGGAGTAGACAGATTTCAGCACCATACTCCCCACAGAAAACACCTTGCATGCCCAACCGTCAAAGCGGTTGTCACCCCTATCCGGAGGGATAGTAGGGTATGCCGCCTGCCTCGAGGTGGCCGTAGCCACCTGAACCACCAAACTCTCTGGTGTGGGGTGAGATGAAAGGTAGCTGGAGTCGCTACCGGAAGGGCAGTATTTTTTAGGTAACGATTTGTTAACTGCCGGAAGAGATTCTGGGGTCTGCCAAGCAATCGCCACCCTTTTCTGCAAGGTCAAATGAAAAGGTAACACTGGGTCAGAACACCAGGTCAGACGACGGACCTTTATGCAAAATATCCATCAGGTCATCTTGAACAAAAGCCTCAGGAGGAGTGGACCAACCAAGTTATTATATGACCCTAGCCATCTGTCTCCTGTAAGACGACTCGACATGAGCCCCAGGCTCAGGCCTGCCAAATTCCACCTCAGGAGAAGTGTCTAAGCCACTGGCATCATGAAGAGATTTCCTTAACTCTTCCAACTGACTATCTCCTGAAAAGACAGGAACCTCCCAATGCTCAACATGGTCAAAATCTAAATCTGACCTCTCCTCCTGCTCATAGAGGTCATCCAGAGGGAGATAAAAGTCCTGTCTCGGGACAGCCGAGGTTCTGGAGTCCTTAACAGGCCTTACAGACTTGGAAGTAGCCTGCCTTGGAGGCCGACCTCTGTCGGCAAATCCCGGCCAAAAGGCGAAGGCACCGATGGCTTTGGCATCGATGTTGACAACGGTGCCAATGGCGCTGAGGGCTGGTACGAAGGCAAAGCTTCGACATGCGTATCAGACGGACACGGCGCCGACTGAGTCGATGCTGCCCTCAAGCCCTTAGCAGGTTTCTGTGGTCTCGCTGGGGGCGAAGACCGAGACCTGGAAGCATGTCTCTTGCGACCATCCTGAGCCTTGTCCGAACGGGACCTCGAAGGTTCCCGATGATGATCGCGCCGAGGACCCGAACCCAAAGGCGCACGAGCCACGGATCGAGACCGTTCCTTGCCGGCTTCAGCAGAAGGCACGGACGGAACTGTGCCCTGCGATTGGAAAATCGCCAACATCTGCTCCCTGAAGGGAGCCCATTCCTCCGGAGTCAAGGTAATGGCGCTTCCTAGAATGCTGGGAGGACGACGAATGGCAGGAACCACACCGGGACCGAGATCCCCGGGACTCCTTCCGACTTGGAGAGTCGCCCCTCGAATCGTCAGTGGACAAACCCTTGGACTTAGATTAATGGGTTTAGAACCCCTACCTACCTGAAGCTTCCCATTACGCTCCCGCAAGGCCTTAGCAGTCAGTGACTGGCATTTGGAACAGTCGTCGGTGTTGTGACTGTCACCCAAGCACCACAAACAAATGTGATGCAGGTCGAAATCGATATCTTAGACTTGCAGTCCGCCAAGTCTTGAAGCCAGACCGCGGAAACGGAGGGGGTGGGGGGTCGAAGAAGACATTCACAAGGAATAAACTAGGCGCGTCGAGTCTCTGAAGCAAACATGTTTGCGGAAAAAACAGAACTGAGGCTTCGGGTGCCGTGCATCCTATTTATAACATCTGGTGACGTCGCCCTTGACGGAGGCCTTCGAGGGACATCGACCCGACGCCATCGATGCAGGACGCCCTCTGCCAAAAAAGTTTCCGAAGTACACAGCTGTGGACATTACATGTCAAAGATGTGGAATACGTTGGAGGACACAATCCAATCGAACCACACTTACTTAAAAAACATACTTCACCAAAGCAGATACCACCATCTTCATTTCACATTTTACACCAACCAACAACAGTCAAATACGAAGTACAAACAATAATTTATACAATAACATACAAAAGAAAATAATTCTAGTCACGCATTAAAAGAGTAACAAAACATGAGGGTTGAGTTAAGATTTTTGCTTATCAACCTAAACTTTTAAATACAAATCTACACAGAAATATATATACACACATGTACATACATAGATATGCAAAAATAGCACAAACTACCACGATTGAGTATTGCACTCGTCGGGGTCCACACCAATGCCAAAATTTCAGACGCCCATCAGCCCGAAGAAATTAATTACAGACCAATTCCAGTTTATTTAGGGTCACAAGTTAAAAAGATATGACGTTTTTTCGTAGTCTACTGGCTACTTTGTTGACATATACAGATACTCTGATTTGTTTAAATGGGCAGTCAAACCTCTATGGCACAGAAGGAACAAGTCTTATCTATTTCCACAAATATACAGCTACCCTGTCAACCGTAGGTGAGACTAGTGTAGAGGCCATTTGTAAACATTGGCTATTGTGATTCATGTAGTGTTAGTTGAGGGGGACACAAGATGGCTGGCTATCAATCTGCTGAGGGAGGGGGGCGGGGAAATCAGAGGTGCTTGAAGAGATCTACAGTTTGGGTCATGGAAATGAGTATGTGAGCAAGCTACGAATTGGTAGCGAAAAGAGTTATATCTTGTTTTTATTTGTTAATCTCTGGCATGGGGATCCTTCATTAAAGTACTCTAACAACGGAATTTGGATGAGGTTGCTCTTTATAATTGGGGATGAGGCAGTGGAGTGCATTTGCGAGGTGCTTGCAAGTCAGATTTGTGATGTGATGTGATATATGGGCTACATTACTCACCGTAATCGTTTTTCTGATGCTTAGATCTGCTTAGATTCACATGCTATGCATAGGCCGACATCTAGTGGTAGCCACAGAGTATTACATTTTTGTTTTCGAAACTCGAAAAGGGACGTTGATAAGGCGGGTCAGTGATACTATCCCTAGTGTCACATCTACTGTACCCATGGTCGTTCACGCGTAGAGGTCCCTCAGATTGTTTAGTTTCTGACATGAGGTAGCATTATGTGTAGCGCGAGTACAGATGTAGAGAAATAAGCCAGAAAACATCTATGCACCTTCTACTCCACAGGGGAGGAAGGGTGGGCGTATGTGAATTTAAGCAGATACAAGCATCAGAAATAAGATTACGGCGAGTAATGTATCCCTTCTGAGGCTTGTGAATCTGCTTGGATTACATGCTATGCAAAGATTAGCAAGTAGTGTCTGGAGAAGGTGGTGAGTTGTGAGAAGGTACATCAGCAAATAGATACCACCTGTGAATCTGCTTTAGAATGTGTGTCAAGGCAGTAGTGCTGAGTAAAAGTATGTAGAGCTCCATGTAGCTGCTTTGCAAATGGCGTCCAGCGGGACATTTGCAATAAAGGCCAATATAGCTCCTGTAACCCTGAGAGAGTAAGTTATTGGTCTGAAAGGCAGAGTTTTGTTTGATAGAGAGTAGCAGAGCTGTATGCATTTCACTATCCATTTGGAGATGGTGTTTTTTGCAATGTGATCACCTTACCTGCCAGGTGATATGGAGACAAACAGTTGGTCTGTTTTTCGTAGCAGTTTTGTTTACATAGTAAAGAACCATCCCTCCTTACATCTTGTCGATGGAGGATTTTCTCAGCTGAGCTTGAAGGGTTGGAAAGAAAGCAGGTAGTTTCATGGACTGGTTGACATGGAACTTAGAGATATGAACTTAAGCGAAAACCTAGGGTGTGTTCTTAGTACCAACTTGTCTTTGTCAATAACAAAGAAAGTGTCTTGCACTGACGGAGCTTGTGGATAACAAAGAAAGGGTCTTGCATGGACACAGCTTGTAGTTCACCGACTCCTCTTATGGAAGTGATGGGCACCAGGAAAGCTGTTTTATAAGTTAGGTGTTTAAGTCTGGACTAGTTCATGGGCTCTAAGGCGGGGCCCTATGAGCTTTGAGAGTACCACATTTAGATCCCACCCTGGAGGCGGGTTTGAAATGGGGGAGGATAAGGCCGCTTTACTCCCTCTATGAATCTATGAATGCCTTAATGACATGGACTTTCCACCAGGACAACTTAGAATTGGTGTACGCAGAAAGAGCCACTAGGTGGACCTTGATGGAGTTGAATACTAGTCCAGAGTCTATTAAGTGGAGCATGTAATGAAGAATTTGTGATGGAGTACATTTGATTGGGTTTACATTTTTTGATAATTAGGATGCCTTTTGTTGGACATGTGACTGGACCCGTTACCCTTGCAAATTCAACAGGGCTTCCCACTAGTGCCTCGCAAATAGTCCAGAATTCCCAGAGCTGCCTACGCCAACCGCATCACTCCGCCTACATTCAAGAGGACCAAAGCTGGAGGCTCTAGTTTCCCAGCTACAGCTGCCAAATACTGGAACCTCCTCCCCCCCACCCTACATGCTGAACTCTCCTACTGGACTTTCCGAAGAACTCTAAAAACACTACGGTTTGCCTGAATGCTGGATACAGGCCCTTACCTGGTCTGAACTTCCAAACTACAGTAACGTTTACTGAATAACTATTACACTATGCTTATCCCAATGTCTGTACATTTCTTAGTAACTGGTCATGCAACAGTGCCTTGATGCTCTTTGGCTTACTGCGCTATACAAATGTAAAAATAAATAAAATAAACACACATCTATCGGCAGAGACTTTAAATGGCATGCTCCTTATTAGTGGTGGTTCATTGATGAACCATTGTTTCTGACAAGTGTTCACTTTCCCGTCACATGATATGCAGTAGCAAACTTGATTCTGTCAAACAATGACAAGAAGGTGACCTTGTCATACAATACCTTTTATGTGTGTCTAAGTCTTAAACGTACATTTACCAAACTCATAGGATGTTTTTTGGCTTAAAATTACTTTGCGTTCTTGTAATTTTCCATTCAAGAATAAGTAACTAAAGCTACGACCATAGTGTTTGTTCTCAACATGGATTTATATATTTTTCAGCTTGGATGATTTTTTGTAAGTTTCAAAGCATCTCTACAAAACAGTGTGTTATTTAAAACCAAAGTACTATTTCTACCAACTAAAGCTGGGAAGATATTTGGTTAAGGGCCTTATGTTGCAGACTTGTCTCAAATCCCAGCTTTACAATTAACTAACATGTGTGATCCTTGGCAAATCATTTGATCTCAAAGAAGTTCCCACAAGTCATTAAGTTGACATGTGTATGCTACACAAAAAAAGCTCACTGAAAATAGGGCTTCATATATAATAATGCCAGTTAATCTGCACAGCAGTTATTTGTCTCTTGGCTTACTTAAGTTTTGTAATGTAATTTACCATCATCACATTCAGTATCCAAGACTACATATGCGCTCATTTTCTGTGGTATCGCTTCCAACGTTGTCAATACATATGCAAATTAGGGGAGGCTTCATGTATTGCACAGCCACTTAAATTATAAACCTGGCAACTTTCAATGGAAAGCAAAGTTCATGTTTGTCATGAGTTTAATGCCAGCATGCATATCAAGTTCCCATCACATGGCATGTGCATTGATTAAAAAAAGACCAGTCTACGCTTAACCTGGTAATAGATGGGTTAACCATAATCTTAGCTTTTGGTGCGTTCATTGAATTAAGATGGTGTCCAAATGGTAACATGTACAATACACACAGCAACACATACCATGGCACTGCAGCTTCGTATGAGCAATGCAGACTTTCACATGCACACAGGTCTCAGTCTTACAAGTGCACACCAAGCCTTTCATATGCAGCATAGCTTTTCAGGCACAAACAACTGTTGCCTTTCACATGCAGGCACACGAAAAATACAGATGTGCCCACTCAGCCTTTGACTTCCTTTCAGATGCATGACAAAATAGCCTTTCGCATGTGCACATGAAGGCCTATTGCAGTCTGAGTGGAATATAGAGCTCAGTAAAGGTGGACAGCGAAGAGAAGAGAATTAGACAATTGATTTAGGAGCAAGATGTGTGAGAAAGAAATAGATGAAAGAAGAGCCTCTCAGAAGTGATGAGGGTAGATGGGCAAGAGAGAAAGTTATAGGGTCGGTGGATACAAGAGAGCAAAGTGAAAATAAAAAAGGGGTAGACTTTAAGGGTGCAAAAGTGAGCAAACAAATTATGAAATACAAAAATGCTGGGGTACCGAGGTGGAAGCAATGGCAGATCAGAGAGAAAGAGCTAACTTGTTTAGTGCCATCCTGCGTCCCTCCCAATATTTACAGTGGAAGACAGAAAAGCACCCACACAGTCACCCTTATCTGCAGTTTCCATCAGCCAAAGTGCTAATTAAAAGTGAACTTTGAGGTCAGCCTGCAGCCTGGATCTCTGCTTTCCTCTGTATAGGACCTGTACTGTCCTGGAGCTTGGTACAAAGAATAAACATGCTCACCTTCTCTGAAATTACATCGCAGTTAGTGTGACATGATTTATAAAATGAAAAGCAATTAATCATTCTTGTCTAGTGAATTGCGAGGACATACCAGTTATTGTATGCCTTGCGCCATTAGGAACATTCCCCGCTTGAGTGCCCACTTACAAATTCTTTTTTGCTAGCCTGGACAGACAGAGCGTGCGCCTCCCTGCTTGTTTATGTAAAACATGGCTGAGGTGCTGTCTGTGAGGACTTGTACTGTTTGACCTGACAAATGCCCTTGAAAAGCTTGTAGGGCTTTGAGCACTAGTAGCTCTAAGAGGTTTATGTGATTTTGTGCTGCGATACGAGTCCACTGTGTTGTGAAGGTAGTGGGCTCCCCACCCGGTGAGAGAGGAGTCTGTTGTGACAATCGCTTGCACTGTAGGATTATGAAAAGGTTTTCCCTTCAACAGATTTTCCTTCGTCCACCAGCGCAACACTTGAACTAGGGTTTAGCAAAACAACCACAAGATCGTCCCACTGACCACTTGGCTGAAACCACTGGTTTGGTAATCACTCTTGCATTGGGCACATGTGCAACCGTGCGTGCGGATCCAGGTAAATGAATGAAGCCATCATCCCAAACAAACACATTGCTTTGCGTACAGTTTTTTGGCGACCAGCTAGATACTGAGGTATTTGCAGTAGTATGTTTGGAACTCTCATTTGAAGCAAAGACTAGACCATCTTCTGTCTTTATAACAGCTCCTAAGAACTGTTTTGTTTGGAACAAGACTTGATATTTTTCTCGTTGATTGAGAATCCCAATTGGAAAAAAAGATTGATTGTTCTTCAAGTATTTTGCTTGTAAATTTGGGGGTTCTCCCAGTTATCAGCCAGTCATCCAGATAAGGGTACACTGGGATTGATTCTCTGCATAGCTGCTCTGTACTACTGCTAGTACCTTGGTGAATACCCACGGAGCGGAGGCTATGCTGAAGGGTAGCACCTTGAATTGGCAGTGTTGGTTCGCTATTTTGAAGCGCAGGACTTTTCTGTGCGCTGGAAACATTGAAATATGAAAGTAAGCATCTTTCATGTCCAAGGTTGCCATGTAGTCTCCCCCTCTCCCCTGTTTTAGCAGTGGGATTACTTCCTGTAGTGTTGTCATGCAGAATTTTTGTGGGTTGACATATGTGTTCACAGGGTGCAGGTCTAGGACAGGGCGCATTGTTAGGTCTTTTTTGGGCACAAGGAAGTACATTGAATATCCTTGTTTACCTGGTTTGCCGGGACGATTTCTACGGTGTCCTTTAGTAGCAGTGCTTTGACTTATTCTAACAGGATGCGGTGTTCTTCCGGTGTAGTTTGTTTTTGTCTTGGCGGGTGGTTGGTTGGTGTTTGTATTGGCTCTATGCAATAGCCCGCCGCCACAGTGGAAAGTACCCACTTGTCCGATGTGATTTCCCCTCCACGGCCATGCGTGGGTAAAGTGAGAAATCCGACCTGCTGGAGAGGCATGGGAGGGAATCTGTAGCGGCTGGTCATTGCTAGGAGGAGTGGAGTCCCCTGTTGAGGAGGAGGATCTGACCCTAGTTCTGGACCTTCTTTGGCCCCTTTGACAATTTTGTTGGAAGGACTGCACTTGTGAAGAACCCCAGGACGAACTCTGCCCACCCTGGTTTTAAGTAGAGGACCGCTGGGAGTTCTGTCCTCTAAACCGGCATGTATTTGAACCTCTTCTCTGCCGAAAGGGTTTGTTAGTGAGTTGTCCCAAGATTTGAGGGTGTTGTATTCCTCCTTTGCACTTTTTAGTGCATCCTCGACAGATTGCCAAATAATGCGTTGGGCATGTTTAAAGGGGTAGCATAGGTCTCAAATTTGAAACCCGATTGACAAAGTCATGCATGGCGTTTGATGAGTCTACCTTCTGCCACAATTCGCTCGCATTGTCTGCTGTGTCTAAGTTATTCTTAAAAATGCAGCTTGCTACTTATCTTCCTTCAGCAATAGTGTGCAATAGCTCTGTCTTTAGGGGCTCTGGAACTGAGTCGATTTGTTGCGCGACCTCGTCCCACTTTGTGTCAATGATAACAGTGTAGTTTTAGTTATTCTTATTGGATAGGCAACCGAGGAAGCTACTTTCCTGCCCAGGGTGTAGATTTTCTTAATCTCCTTGTCAGGAGGGGGATTCAGAAGAGGCTAGGGGTGTTCCTGCTCTCTTTCTTGTGGTGGTGACTACTGGAGAGTCAGGTTTTAGCTGATCCCTAATGTATAAGGGGTCCGATGGGGCTGGTCAACTTTTTTTCGATGATTGGGCTGAGCGCCCTTGTGAGATTGGGGGTAAGTAGAGACGGCTGAAAATGCCTCAGGTCAGATTGGAGCAGAGGGATGAACTGTGCACCAGACCTTTTATTCACAAGGATGTCCTCTACAAAGTCTTTATCGACTTGAGCTTCCCGAGTATCTATCTTAAAGTGTTCTACAGCCTTCAAGAGCAGGTCATTGTACTGCAGCTGGTTGTCCACCAGGGAATCAGCCAACGGTTGGTTGGTATGATCAGGGGATTTGATAATGTATTCATCATCATCATCATCGTCGTCGTATTGGTCTAAGTCTCCTGGGTCTGTAAATGAGCCAGGGTCTTGTGAGCCTCGAGTGTCATAATAATGTGTTCCGATTTATGTCTTGATATGAGGTATTGGTCTGCGTTGTGTTCAGACGGGTTCTTTTAGAATTTGGCTGTCTGCTAGTTGCTACATCTTGGGGGGGGGGCTGAAGGTTGGGGTGCTGATCAGGGTGTTGATCAAAGAAATTTAGAAAACTAGACATTCTCCTCATGACCCTATCGAACTGTTCTTGGGCCCATTGGGAGGATCTTGGCAACACTGAGGGTGTGGGTATAGGGAGAGGGAGAGGCTCTGGAGCAAGGGGTGTTTTATGAGGCATTGCCACTGAAAGAGTGTCCTCAGGGACAGAATAATCGCTACTCTTTGAATCTTGAGATTTTGAGGCTTGGGTCGTCGAGGAGTTTGAGTTTTTCAACATTCTGGCCTTCAGTAGGATTTCAGGGACGTATTTTTTAATTAAGTCACTCATTTTGGAGCCTTTGCCAGGGGCCATCGATGCATCATTTGACGCATGGTCACCGGAACCAGAGGACTTGCCAGATTTGGACGCAGTGTCAGAAACAAACTTTGGCGTCTGTTTCGGCGGACTGTTATGTGGTGATCGCGACGGCCCACAAGACAGGGAATGATCGGACATTTCCTTAGACACTGCATGTGGCTTATCGGTCGAATATGTGGTCGACTGTCGGCCGTGGGGGATGTTCTTGGTGTGGCATGTAATGGAGGTGCTTGAGCCACCGGGTGTTGTCTCCATAGCAGAACCACCGGCCTGCCTGTTGGAGTTGGGGGCTCACACACGGAATCCATCGGATCCCGGTCGCCCTTGGAGTCACTGAGGACCCCGAAATTCCGGGAGGCTCCCTCAACGTCCATGGTGGCCTCGGTCTGCATGGCGTGGTGGGCCCAGCATTTAGTCTTTCGGTCCTTTCACATTTTTGGCCTAAACAGTTTGCAAGACTTGCACTGTTTTTCAGCAGGGTCCCTGGGAAGGCAAAGGTTACACACTTGCTATGAATCCTTCCAGGGAAACTTCCTGTTACAGGAATTTAAAAGGAGTATTTTCCATAGTGTATAAAGATGGCAGCCTGGTGGAATACAAGGGATTATAGGGGAAAATGCATTCTCTAAGTGAGATGGAATATGAACCTGCCCCGCTCTCCCTAATATACAGGACTGAGGCCCATTGGGGCCTAGGTAGGCTGCAGACAAAGTTTGTGACGGGAGTCGTGGTCGATGGGTGGTCTTGTCCTCGAAAGCCATTGTTGGAGATCTTGTGGTGTACAGTTGTCACAGGGCCTTTCAGTCTAACTTCTAAAGTCTAACTTCAAACTTACAAAATAATGGTGTCAGCAAAGAAGGAACTCCACAATACACGTCCGACTACGATGGCGGAAAAAAGGACCCTGGGTACAGTAGATGGCACACTAGGGATAGTATTACTGGCATGCCCTGTCGATGTCCCTTTTTGAGTTTTGAAAACAAAAAATGTAATACTCTGCAGCTACCACTAGATGTCGGCCTATGCATAGCATGTGAATCTAAGCAGATCCACAAGCCTCAGAAATAAAATGTGTGTGTATATATATATATATATATATATATATATATATATACACACACATACATATATACACACACACACTAGTGCAAGAGCCTGTGTACACGGGCCAAAGTGCAGGTTGTCATTGAGCCATTGGGACCATTACATATCTTAAGGCAACAGATCCATCTAGAGGTGTCAACAGGCAAAGTTACTGCATTGAAAAAACATACGTGAACAAACCTACATCTGGCCTTTATTATATATATATATATATATATATACACACACACACACACACACACACACATCTGGTGAAAGATGGTGGGTTTAAACCACAGTAGAGATTCAATCCAATAATCACTAACTAATAATCAACAAGCTGGTGGTTGATGGTTTAAAATGATTGGGAAAACTGACTCAATCGCCAACTCATAACAATTGACTCTACAAAATCTCAGAAATGACATGCACATAATAAAGCCCTCTGGCAAATGGGGCAACATTGCAGTGATGAATCTAGAAGACTACATCAAAGAGGCGAAACAACTAAATAACACCGCCCACTATCTGAAGATCACACGAGATACCACAAGGAACTGTTGGATGAGAAATTAAAAGGATGGCATGAAATGGGACTCCTTGAATGGGAGGAGAAACGATATCTTACAGTCAAACACCCAATAACTCCCACAAAATATGTTGTGCTCAAATTACATAAGAGACTAATCAAACCTCCATGTAGACCCATAGTAGTGTTCATATAAAAAATCTTATGCTTCATTAACAGGTTCCCATCTCGGTTTGTACAAGCCCTTCCATCATATGTACAAGACACAGACTTTTTACGAAAAGTGGCCAACATCCCGTGGGACGATACCTATTTGCTAACCATGATGGATGTGGTTTCTCTGTATACAAGCATTGAACAGAGTAGGAATTCAAGCCATCAAATCATTCTTAACCACCAAATTTGCAAGTTACAGAGACCACTCCATGTTGGTAGAGATGTTAACGTTCTGTCTTGAACACAATGTTTTCTTATTTGATGGTACCTTCTTCCTACAAACCTGCAGAACTGCTACAGGGACAACATTTGCACCATCATATGCAGATTTGACAGTGGAAATGTAGGAACAGCAAATGCTGCACAGCGAAGATTTTGAGGAGAAGGCAAACCTTAAGAGTTTCCTGGAATCATTTCATAGACTATTTATAATGTGGAATGGGAGTGTCCAAGATGGCTGGCCTTTGTAGGAAGAAATGAACCGGAATAAACATATCAAGTTTACGGAACACCACGATAAAAAACTAATCATCTATTCAGATTTACAAATCTATGTGGAAAACGGACAACTGGAAAGCACCATATACAGGAAAACCACGAGTACCAACTCTGTGTTACATGCAAGCAGCTGCCATCCCAAAAATCTCATTAGCAGCATACTGTATGGTGAAATGATCAGGATCAGCAGGAACTGCTCTACAGAAATAGAGTTCCAGAAACACGCCAGAATAACAGAGCAAAGAGGAACATGGTTACCCCGAAAACAAAAATAGAACAGACATATGAAAAGGCCAAAGCTAGAATTCGGGAATGTCTCCTGCAGCACAAACAGCCAGGGGAAGAAAAACAAAACACACTCAGATTAATCACCACATATCTTGTGCAAGCAACAAGTGTCAGAAAAATACTAGATGCATATTGGAAAATTTTGAAAACTGATTCAGATATTGCATACCATTTGAAAGGGCACAAAAAACATTCCGTAAACCTCCAGCCATACGAGCGAAAATAGTATTACAGTTTTTCTTGAGACCACAAAACAATGGCTCAAGGGACCCATTGCAGGCTTTTATTAAATGTAGAAAATACAAAACATGCAGATACAGTTTGAATGTTAAACAATGTCAACCAAGGGACAAAGGATTAACATGTAAAGTGTGTTCGCTATATAGATCATAAAATGTGATTGTGAAAAATAATATGTAGGGAGCACAAAACACATGGCTAAAATCTGCATCCTACAGCATATCCATTATTAACAAATATTATGCATATACCCTGGCCAGACATTTTCAAGAGGTACATCACGGAGACCTATACTCAATACGATACTTTGTCATAGACACAATTGACAATCTACAAGGAGGGGACAGAGAGAAGGTTACGCCGGCGTGAGTGTCCGCTTATTGTGGAGTTGGACACAAAAGCTCCAAATGGACATAATATGGATGAAGAGATGTGCATCTTTCTGGGGGAACAATGGTATTCTATGTTGTATTATGGCTCCCCAGTGAATGTCCACTTAGAACATTTACAAAATGAACTATTACAGATCAATGAGGCTTCCAAGTTCCCATGTATGAAGCATAGCCCAGATGGGTTCACCTATCGATATAAATGTAGTAGTGATGATTTCCAAGGTGACACTGGCCTATGACATACATTAGACATATGTAACAATAGATTTTAAAGGTGATTGGTGGTTTGGTGTTCGAATTTTAGAAATATGTAATTTTTGTACATAAGGACACAAAACTAAGACTGTTGAATATTATTTTTTACAAAGTCCCTCACTTGAGGCAGAGAGTGGGAGAGGAGTTGACGCAAAATTTGCGCTGAACACAAATGATGCTGCTTATAGACAGTCACACTTTACTCATACAATGCTAACACGTGGTTGCACCTGATTTGGATAAACAGCCTAGCCTAATAACATAGGAATAGGATGCAGCCGCGTAGGATTCAAAGATATTTAATCTCAATATTCTTGTGGAAAAATGAGATGTGTGCACAACATAAAATATAGCGTTAGATTTGAATGATATGGCGGATGCATATTGGAACTCTCAAATAAAGTTTTTTAAATTAGCCTAAGATTTGATGTGTGATGAAATATATTAAACACATGTATATGGATCCAAATGAAAGTGAGTGCACAAATGCACTTTATATGAGAATCTAAGGATATGCAGAGAAACTATGCTGCTAAGCAAGTTTGCACTTTAGATGAAACTCAACTTTTATGAAACACATATGATTGATGTGAATTTAATTCAATGGGCCAGCCTGTTCACACGTGTATCAAATCTGAAAATTTAACGACAATGTTAAATCAGGCAGTCCAGGCGTGGTGACACTTTAGCTGAAAATCAACGTTCCTTTATTGTGAAACACATATCTGTGTGCTAATATTGCCCCGCCATGTACAGGTTGTATCAATTTAGTGAATAGAGCCGCTTGTGCAAGAGTGCAAGTTAATACCTGCATGAAACACCATAGGGTACATAACTGCATTCAGGCGAGCGGCACCTTTAGACGTATGATGTAAGCATACGGGTAACTCACTGCACATGAACAACAAACATAATGAGAGGTCATGACACTAACTGCGCATGATGCAGCACACTAGCAATTTTCAAACCAAATATTATAATGCTACTTTAGTAGGGCAGAAGAATTGCAATAAATGGCGACATTTCCATCAGGGAATTGAAATGTTTGTGGGGGCAAGAATTATTGCCAAACCATCATGCACTAGTTATAACACAGTGTACAGTGAGATGGATCTTAGGATAGAAGGTTTGACCATAGAGGAAACATATTACACATGAGCACGAACCCATTACAAGACGTCAGGATACTGACTGTGCACACCCAATTAAATTAAAATGAAATATTCTGCCATTATAGCACGGCTAGCATTTATTTACAGATCTGTACAAAAATTGTCACATTTCGATCAGGCACATGAACCATATGACTGAGGGGCTATAATTATTGCCAAACCATCATATATTGGTAATAAAAGACATCTTGTCCATTTGCGAGTATAGGAGAAATACAAATTGTAGACAGAAGTATCCATTTGGATATAAACACCAAGCGCAGAGAACACAGAGAGTTAAGACACTAAGCCAAGTTGGCGCTCTGCTAAAGGCAACCTGCACATAGTAACACACTGGGTTGCGTATGGGAAAGCATAGAGTGGCAACTCATCCCCAAGAAAGAGTATAAAATAATTGTGTTTACTCACACCAACTCTGTTGAAGCCTTGGCGGCGAAACATGTTGGTTGACTCATCTGAGTCTCTTTGTGCCACATCACTGGTGTTTTTAATTTTTTGTATATTTTGTTAGTCTGTTTAATAAGAATATTATATATTTTTAACTAACCATGGATTCTGTCGCTCATTTTGAACATTGTGAACACTCTCAAATGGAGGAGAGCAAGGAGGAGTGACTTCGAGTGCTGAGGCGAAATGGGGAGTCATCCATTAACTATTTTGTTATATATATCTATATACACACACATACATACATACACATGCATAGACACTAGCGGTACCAACCGGCGTTGCCTGGGTCTGTAGCTGACATGCATGTGGGGGTCTGCTATAGCCCTGTGTATGTGATATTGTGCCACAAGAACCTATTTTTGAAAATGTCGGCAATCGCCCAAAATCACCTATACTGATAGCACAGGGGCAGACCACACTCCACCCCTGTTCAGGGCAAATGGTAGGGCTGGTCAAATTTCACCTATCTCCAGTACACCCCAGATTGCATGTCTTAACTTCCGATTTTTGGAAAAGTCGCAAAATCGGCAATCTCCCAAAATCGCCTATCCCGATATCACAGGCTCGACCCTGCCCTGTGCAGAGCAAATGGGTGGGGTTGGTAAAACTTCACTATCGCCAGTACACCCCAGACTGGTATGCCGATCGTGGGCCAAAATAACAGTAGACAGCAATTGGAAAACATAAATCCTTTATTGATAGTATCAAGCCTCAGGGAGGTGACACAAACAAACAGCAATGCATTTCGCACTACTTGGTGCATATTACCCACTCCAAAGACTTGCCACGTTCGTGTTGATCTCCCCATTATGCCATAGCCCCCATATAATATTTTGTAAGGCATTGTGAAATCTCATCCCTTATATGTGCTCGAGTTAAGCTAGTCCTGACGTTTCCCAATGCACTGAATTTCAAGGGTTGTGTTGTGTTGGGTTTACTCATCTTAATGCACTTGAGTTAATGTTTTACCCATGAATTTCAAGGGTTTTGTTATACCATCCTTTTTTTCAGCACCTTTGGCCACGGCCAATATATTTTTAGGTTTTGTTCTACCAGAGTTGTTTTTCGGCAGCACTGGCCATGGCCAATGTATTTTTTTTTTTTTAAATCGCTCTCTAGCCATGGCCTTCGGCCGTAGCCCCCCTCCATTTCTTTTCACTAATAGGCCTTCACCCATGGCCACTGTATATTTTACAACACTTACCAGGCCTTCAGCTATTTAAAACGCTACCAAGCCACTGGCTATGGCCAGTGATTTTTAACGCCTGACCTCACTGTAGCAGTATAAATATCTTTTTTGTGACTTTTTCCCCACAGCTTTAACATCAGCGTACTACATATAGCTGCGATTATTGAGAAAAACAGCAGAAGAAAACATTTATCCATGGACTCCCAGTCACTCAACAGGTGCCCCTCCCCTCCTGGCAAGGTCCCTCTTCGCACAAACTCAAATTCGCCTTCCCAAAACCACCACATACCCTCTCAAACACTCATTATTCAGTGTGACGCACTTTCATTGCCCGAATTAGTTTTCTCCGGTAGCAGCATTTATCAGACCAAATAACTGCAGCTACAGGAAAACATTTGTGCTGTAAACTTGGTCACTAGGCCATCTTCGACTCCCAAATTTCACATGGTGGCCTCTCCCCACCCCCCACCTTTAGCCCGATGCCATTTTACTGTTTTTCTGACTACAAATGTAGTGTAGGTGCTTTTTTGGTATTCTTTATAACTTTTTCTTTAAATCAAATTCTTTCCCAAACATTTTTGACTGGGTGGGGGGCGCGGGGGTTAGGCGTACAAAATTGTCTGCAACATTTCAGCCAAATCCGTCGATCAAGTCAAAAGTCATTAGCAATTCATTTTCTTTTTCAATTTCCCACGTAACTTAGTTTAGGTGCATGTTGAGTTTCAAAGTAAATCCAAAAAAGGATTTGCTAATAAATTTTGACTCTTATGACGGTTTTGGCCGAAATTTTGCAGACAGAAGGGAAACCACCCCCTTTGAGGCTAGGGAGGTGATTGCGCTAAGCAAGACCTTCCGTATGGGTCTGGAAAAGTGGGATCTCACTGGGAGTGACGCACCACAAGGGGACAAGGATTTGTGTTCTTGATGATTGTCTGCATGTAAGTTAATAAAAAGGACTGATGTTTCTTCTGTTTTTGATTCAAATAGCTGTGACATTGCTTCAATCCTTTTGGCTTCAGGTAATGCTGGATTCCCCCTGAACCCAACAGTTGAAGTGGAATGACACACCCCTTTCGTTATTGTTAACAAACATAAAAAAGACAAGGAAGCTTGAATGTAGGAGAGAGAATCCTACGCAGAGGCGAGCCTCTCAACGGAAGACATCCTAGAGGGATGGAGCAATGCTAGACAATGGAGTTGGTGGTAGCGTGGAGAGGGAGCGGATCGCTAGCAAGAAGCGGAAGGGTAGCATCCCGAATGACACGAAGATGAAGCTGAGAACATGGAGTCGGCAGAGAGCATCTCGCCCAGTGGTGTGACCAAACCAGAGGAGTTGTGGGTGTGGGGCCAGTTAACGGACGCCGAGACCAGACCACTGCAGAGAGAGATCAGATCACTGACCTCTGCATTAGAAGTGTGGCAACTACCGAGCAGAACAAGGGAAGCGGACACCCCCGAGAAGCTAACACAGGGGTGAGGGACGAGCAGCTTTGTCAGAGTACTGGGGAAAACCAAGAGGGTGACAGGAGCCTGGAAAACCCGAACACTGAAACCAGGCAGACACCCAACCAAGGCTCTGCTGCATTAAATATAGTATAGGGCCAGAGAGCTTTAGGGAGTCCTAGAGAACTAAGTGACAATGAAATCTGAGGTTGGAAAAGCCAAAAGGGTTAGGTCAGCCCGAGAAACCCGAATGCTGGACACGGGCAGATGCGCCATTAAGACCCTGCTGAATTAAGCACATCAAAAGGACAAGAGTGCTTCAGGGAGCCCTAGAAATACAAACAATGGAGGAAAAGACTGGGACCAGAGAAACCCTGGAGCGTTCCAGTGCCTGCACCCTAAACAAGAACACTATCAAATAGAAGATCAAAAATTGGAAGATTGCACTAAGAAAAAAATGTTTCCATTTAAAGAAAGTAAAGTATTGGTGTGTGAAGACTTACGACTTGCCATGAAAAACTTCCAAAGAGGCTGGAGAGCTGTATTGCGAACGTTTGAATATTCAAAACACCCTTCTGTGGGAGGAAACCTAAGTAAGTTGGCCAAGCAAAGCCTGAGTGCAGAGGCTATTGCTCTGGTGTATTTTTATTCCGTTATTTTCAAAGTGGTAGGGCCAGATAGCAAGTTGGTTTTGGACCGGGGACTATATTAAATTGGACTTTTGACAAGCACCCTTAGGTTAGTTTGTTAGGTACGGAAATACCCTCATAGCAATAGGGTTAGATAGGAGTTTTTTTTTTTATTGCAGTAAAACCTTTTGAACATGCAAAGTCAACATTGCTAACCTAAACATCAACAGCAACATTTCCTCGTCATTTAGTGAACTAGATTGAGCCTTGTTTGGTCTTTAAATTAAAAATGAAATAACAGCTTTTTGTCACCTGTTATATTCTTTTGCAAACTCCTTGCACATACTGTCCTGACCAGAAAATGCTTCAATGCAACGTATTGAGAAAACAGATAATTTACTTGCTACAACTTAATTCAATTGTACCCTCATTTCTTTCTCTCAAGACACAATTGTAACCCCTTCCTAAATTTGCCCTTACCGCTAAAAGCCAAACATCAGTCCAAAATGGCATGACTAATACAATTATCTGAACATCTTCAGATGGCCTACCTAGTCACGAACACCAGACTCCTACAAGTGCATTGTTGTACCAGAAAGAGTTTACGTGACCTTCTTAAATTAGGTCTTTTGGTGGTCTGCGGCCTACATCGGCCCACATTTTTCATAAGATGCCTAAATTTACTTGCCCACTTTCTTCTTTTTCATTTAATTTGCGTTTTATCGCAAAAGAGTAACAGCTGTATAAAAACAAGTAATAATCAAACCAATGATTCACTTAAGAGGAAGAAAAAAATGCATTTTCAGATACATGTGAAAGAAGGCGTTTTAGGTAAGATATCGAATAGAAAGAGGAAGGAATTCCAAAGTTACCAAGAGAAAAATCAAAAACACAATTGGGCACAGGTAGGACAGGGGTCATACAGAAGAATTAGTGATTGAGAACATAGAAGCTTCGACAGTTGTTACCAGGATAAAAGAGAAGAGAGGAGCCAAATTATACAAACATTTAAAACCAGTACAAAGAAAGTGGTATTTTAATCGGAACCCAAAGTATTGCCATTGGAGTGCATGAAGGGCAGGGGTAATAAAAACATGACGAGTAAGACAACAAATATGGGAATTAAAGATAGAGTGAAGAGGGGCAAGCGGATGTTCCGGTTAAGCCTATAAGGAGCGAAGAACAGTCATCAATTAATTAAAGAAGGCTAGATTTCAGAAGCTTGGTTGCACTGATTGTTAGAAAAGGGATGTCATCTCCCCTGGTCACCTGTCTAGTTATATTGGGGTCTGGCATCCTTTTAAAAGAGTTTTGACATGTATCGTCTACGCTAAATCAGGCCGCTATTGCTTAAATATATTTCTCAGATTTCGTTTTTAATGGTCTCACTGCTGGTGGTGTGTGTGTGGGGTCTAGAGATCTTATTGGTAGTGTTCGGCAGGTGTTCCCTGACACTTTTGAAAATATGATGAACTCTTTATAAAAAAAAGATTTAAATAAAGAAAACTGAGCCTTACAAATGTTGAGTTGAAAGCAACAGGCGGGAGCAGTAGATGCAAACTGTGCAGATAGAGATTAAAGGGCCAAATATAATACAGAGTTTGCAAGCAGAGGTGGCGAGAGTAAGATATATGAGGGGAGGAGGGAAAAAGAAGGGAGGATAGGAGGTGGGATTTTAGATGACAAAACAAAATGTCAGTCTTTGGATGAATTAAGATGGAGAAAATGTGATTTCAAAGACTGGGTTAAAGAAAAACATCCAGAAATATTTGAATGCAGGACTTAATGAAAGATGAAAAAGAAAAGAAAATGTGTGTGTCATATGTATAGAGCTCGTAGAAGTTAAAAGAAGAGAATGGCAGAGAGTGGAATAGTGCACAGAGATAACAGGGCACTGAGAACAGAACCTTGAGGAACTGCAAATTCTAGTAGAAAGGAAAAGGATGAGTGATCAACCCACAAAACAGAATAAGTGCAATTGGCCAAACATTTGTGAACATTGTCGGGAAATATCTAGTAACAGAAGCCTTGAAGTGGGAATAGTGTGATCAATGGTTTCAAAAGCAGCAGACAGGCGAAAAAAAGAACAAAAGAAGAGTACTTAGTATAACGAGCATAGAGGAAAGAGTCAGTTACAGAGAGTAGGGTGGTTTCCGTGGAGTGGAAAGTATGGAAACCAGACTGAATAGGTGGTAGTAGCAAGACTGAAATGAGATGGGTCATAGTGTCAAGGGAAGATTTCTTTTTAAAAATAGGAATGCAAAATAATCCCAGTACCACTGCCAAAAACAGTGAGACGGTGTGGGGAGAGGGAGCAATCAGTACATTTAGAAAGTGAAGTGGGCAGAGCAGCAACAAAAGCAGTGTCAGAGTGGGACAATCTAGTTTTAGTAAGACAAATTCATTGTAGGTTTCGTCTGCGAAACAAATCCAGAATATAATGCATTTTGTTACATATAACGCATGTGTTCCAGAGAGCAATAGAGATAGTATGGTCCAGGTGAGGGAAATACACATAGGTTAGAGATGGACAGCATAGAATAAAACTAGGAAGAACAGTGCACAGGTGTAGATCCTAGCATGTTAAGAAGAACAGCTGGAGAAAAAATAGGAAAACAGCACCCAATCAGAAGAAAATGAACAAAGTAGTGTTGTGATGAATATGGAAAGCCCCCAATGGTGTCAACCAAACCCTCAGTGGGTGACTGAGGGCAGTAACTGGACTGTTAATGTTAAAGTTAAAGGACATTTGTACTGCACACTATCACCACCGGAGTGGTCCCCTGTCGGCTCTAAAAAAGGAAAGGAGGGTGAGTTAGTGGGAGGAAGCAGGAAAAGTGCAAGAGAGCAGTGATGTGCTGTTGGCAGCCTCAGCCTGGTGGGTCCATTGGCTGGGCCTGGGGCGTTTGCGGCCGGTAGTAGTTGTATACTGTTGTGGAAGTCTATGTGCGTTTTAGTTTTGTTGTTGCAATGTAGTGATGTTTGTGCAGTTTGTTGTGCTGTAGGTTTGTGGTTGTGCTTGGTTTGGAGTTTGAGAGGTATGTGCATAGGGGGGAAATTGTTAGTGGAATTGGGTAGTTGGCATCTCGATCCTGAATTGAGGCGCTAGGCTTGAGTAGTCTGTTCTGTTGCCCCTCTGTCCTGATCTGGGCCCATCTTGCATTCAAGGTCTCTTTCACATCTGTCCCCCACCTCCACCAGCCTCCCTCACACTCTACCTGTTCTCCCTTCCTACTCCTGTGGCCAGTGCACCTGCCAATGTCCACCAGGCAGCTAGTGTGGTGATTGTCAGTACCTCGACAATTCAATTGACACTTTGGTACCTGGTAGCAACTAAGAGGGTGCAGGGGGGCGGGGGGTTTAAGTTGGTGGGATTGGCTGGGGTAGTTGACTCCTTTACCATGGGTGTCACCTGTGTTTCAGTTTATCCTGTGTCATCCGTCCCGGTACTGCGGGAGCTTCCCTGTCAGTTCTGGGGCCGTCAGTGTCCTTTCCAGTTTAGTCATCCTTTTTCTCTGTTTCGGTTTTCAGTTTGAATCTGTGGTCTTGAGAGCCAGGTTTTTAGCAATTTCCTGAATTTGTGGTGATCTTCTGTGTTTCTTATCTCTTTTGGGATGTTGTTCCAGGTTTTTGCGGCTAGGGGGTAGAAGGAGGTGCCTCCAAGTTTTTTCTTAAGGTATGGTTTTAGTTCCAGGCGGATTTCGTTGCTGGATCGGAGGGGCCTCTTTGGTTTGTAGATTTTTATTTTCTTTTGAAGGAATTCTGCTCCTTGTCCACTGATTGCCCTGTGCGTTATGCATATGGTTTTGAAGGTGATGCAATGTTTTACTGGGAGCCAGTGTAGTTTTTTTAGGGCAGGAGTGATGTGGTCTCTTCTGGATAGTTTGAGGAGTAGTTTGGCTGCCGCATTTTGGATCCATTGCAGTTTCTTCAGGAGGTATTCTGGTATTCCGAGGTAGAGGCTGTTTGCATAGTCGATTCTTGACAAGATGAGGGCGACGATATTGAGTGTTAAGTGGGCGAGTAGCAAGATGTAATTCGAGGCCTAGGTGCAGGCAGGTCATGGAAAAGCCATAAGGATGAATCCCGAATCACCGCAGATGATAGTGACTTGTCCGTAACTTAATTGTGACTTCGACCTGGAAATTACAAATTACTCACCGTATTGACCAACATATTCCTAATCCATAGTCCCCTTTCCTCCATACTGCATGGCGTCCCTTGCGAGGGACGGGAGATGGAATCTATTTCACCAGAAAAAAACCTTCCCCTCTAAATTTAGAGGCGCGCAGGAGCGCAGCCCTGGGAGCATGTGCTCCCCGGACTCCGCCAACCGGTGCCACTCCTCAGTCCCCCATTGACGCGTCGACAATATTACCATTGCCTAATGACACCAGTTTTATCAGGGGGGAGTATGGTGGAACATATGGCGGAAAGGGCACTATGGACTAGGAGTATGTTGGTCACGACGGTGAGTAACTTATAATTACTCCTACGCCCAGTCCCCTTTCCTCCATACTGCATAGGCGATTATAATGGAATGTAGCCCCAGGGTGGAGAGGTGACCCTCCTTAAAAAAACAAGTTCCTTAGTAATGGCTGTCCGAAAGCATCGTCTGGCCTAGAGCCGGCTGTAGTGCTTGCAGAAGGCCAAAGGAGTGGCCCACGTGGCCGCCTTGCTGATGACCTGCCACAGGACGTGTCTCTGAAATGCGACTGCTGTGGCCTTGGCTCCGATAGCATGGGCATGCATGTACGCTGAAAGTGGTTTGTGCTGCACCTCATATGCCTCCTTGATGGCCGAAACCATCCACCTTGCTATAGAGGCCTTGGAAACCTCAATCCATCCTTGAGCCCCCCAAATGCCCAAAGGTGATAAAAGCCTCCGACTTGCGGAAGCTCTTGGTCCTGTCCAGATAGAATTTCAGAGCATGCCTGACATCAAGACAGTGCAAGACCCTTTGAGAAACATCCTTAGGATCGGCAAAGAAAGTAGGTAAAACTATCTCCTCATTTAAGTGGAAAGAAGAGACTACTTTAAGTAAGAACGCGGGATGCATTCTTAGGACCACCTTATCTCAGAAAAGTTGCGTACGGTTCTGAAGCAACCAGTGCCTGGATTTCGCTAAACCTACGTGCAGATGTGAGACCCACCAAGAGAGCTGTTTTAATGGCGACAGGCCTGATGTCCACGGACGCCATTGGTTCAAAAGGTTTGTGCGCCAGGGCACCCACACTACGTTACAGTCCCACACAGGGTGTGGTTTCTTGATGGGTGGGTAGAGCCTGGCGAGGCCCACCATATGTCGCTTAACCACTGGGTTGGAGGAAGAGGAAAACATTGTCCTCAGAGTTCCGGTAGGCTCATATGGCCGCCAGACAGGTACAGGCATTTGTGTCTATTTGCACTCCTGAGTGTGCAGAAAAGGATAGCACATCGTCCAAGTAAGCGGGTCAACCTCCTTCGATTCCGCCCAGTGCTAAAACTTATTCCATTTGTTTTTGTACTGGCTCCTAGTAGCATTGCTCCTAGCGTTCTGTATGATGTCTAGGTTAGCCTGTGACAGCCACAGATGCTTTAGTGTGACCTGCTCAGGTACCACGCTGCAAGGGCTAATTTCTGCGGGGCAGGGTGGATAACCCTGCCTCCCTGCGGTGATAGAAGATGAGCTGGGACCACTGGCAGGTGAATGGGAGGCCTGTCCGAGAGGCTGATCAGCTCTGAGAACTATGGTCTCGCAGGCCACCAAGGAGCTATCAGAATGATGCTGAGGTGAAGTGATTCTCTTATCTTGCAGATCACACTGTGAACCTGGGGAGTGGGAGGAAATGCATATGCCATCATGCTGTTCCACTGAAACTGCAAGGCATCGCCCAGGGAGCCAGGGCCCTGTCCCTGTCAAGACCCAAACTGAGGGCACTTCTTGTTGTACCAGGTAGCAGAAGAAAAAAACCTGAGGATGCCCCTATCTGCTGAAGATCCTCAGCAGGACCTGATCATTCAATTGTCATTCAGAATTGTCCACTCCCAGTCTGATGAGCCTGGCCACCTCCAGATTGGACTCCCCCAGGAGGTGGATTGTGCTCAAGTAAATGTTTTTGTCCAGGGCCCACTCCCAAATGCTGACTGCTAGGCTGCACAGAGGAGGGGACCTGTGTCACCCTGCTTGTTGATGTAAAACATGCTGGTGGAATTGTCTGTTTGAAGGAGGATCATCTTGCCACTGACAAGCTGCAGAAAAGCTTTGAAAGTGAGCCAGATCGCTTTCATTTCGAGCCAATTGTTATGAGCCTCCTGCTCCTGAAGGGACCAGACTCCATGGACACTGTGGTTGTCCAGGGTAGCCCCCACAGCCTTCCAAGGAGGGATCCGTGGTGAGGGTCACTTGCAGTGCTGCTTGCCGGAATGGCCTGCCTGTCCGCAGGTTGCAGTCCGAGGACCACGAGACAAGGTCCTGGTGGAGTTTGTCAGAGGAATTACACTGCTGCTCGAACATTGGCATTGCCTAGCTGCTGCTGTGCCTTTAAATCTATGTTTGCTGGTAGAGCCCCTGCCTGCCCAGCTGACAAGACTTCATAATCTCCCTCCTCGGCAAAGTGGAGATAATGAACAAGTTACTTACCTGTGACTGTTGGTCTCCAGTATGGGTCTGGAATGGATTCACATGCTCATGAATATTCCCCGTCATCAAGCTGGGAATCCTCGGTAAAGAAAAAAATCAGTTTCATTTCTGAACTGTCTTTCTACTAATAAATCAATCACTGGTCTCTGGGTCATACTGCCCCCAGCCAATGACTGCCCTATACCCAAGCCCCTCTGGCAGCCATCTTCAGGTTTGGTAGCACGTAAAGTGGCAGTAGGACCAAGTGAAGAGCCGCAGAGGGGTAGCAGGGAGGGTTCGCATGTAAATCCATGCCAGACCCATCCTGGAGAAGAACAGTAACAGGTAAGAAACTTGTTCCTTCTCCAGCATGGGGTCTGGCATGGATTCACATGCTCATGAATACAAGAATACATAGCAGTAGACAAATGCACAACCACGGAAGTGGCAAGGCTCAACATTAAGCATTTCAACAACTCAACATGAAGCATCTATTACTTCCTCACCAGGCTCACCTTCAAGCAAACAGGTTGCGCAGCACTGCTTGGCTGACTCTGGACTCCTCCCTGGAATCGCGGTCGACGCAGTAAAATTTCATAAAGGTGTGCGTCAACCTCCACGTAGCAGCCCTGCAGATGTCCAGCAGGGGCACACCAGACAGGAACGCCGTAGTTGCAGCGATCGCTCTGGTCGAATGGGCTCTTGGGACGGCCAAGCAATGGTCAGTTTGCCAACCGGTGACAGTGTGTGATGCAGCCGGAGCGCCATCTGGAAATGGAAGCCTTGGAGGGCCTTCCCTTGGTTCACAGGGCCAAAGTCCACAAACAGCTGCGATGTCTTCCGAAAACTCTTTGTGCGGTCCACGTAGAACTTCAGCGCTCTAGCCACATCCAGCGAGTGCAGAGTCCTCTCAGCCGTCGACGGGAAGTCGACGGGAAGAAAACAGGTAACACCAAGTGCTCATTGAGATGGAAGTCAAACGGCACACTGGGCATGAAGGAGGGGTGCGTCCTCAGCACGACCCTCGTCTTGTGGAATGTCAGGTACTGAGGCTTACAGGAGAGGGCCTGGATCTCTCCCACTCGTCGTGCGGTGGTGATGGCCACAAGCAACGCAGTCTTCCACGATGGGAATTTCAGAGGTGCCGAATGCAAAGGCTCGAATGGCGGACCCATGAGCCTAGTCAGCACCACATTGAGTTCCCACACAGGGGCCAGAGCCTTCACCAGCGGAAAAGTCCTTTCATGAACTCCTTCACCAGGCGGTGAGACCACAGCAACGACCGCCCCAGAGTTCTGGTATAGCGGGAGATAGCCGCCAGATGAATCTTGATGAAGGCATGCGCCAGCCACGCCTTGGCCAGGGACAGCAAGTACGGCAGCACTTGAGGGGCCATAATCCGTAGAGGGTTGATCATCTGTGCACGGCACCAGACAGAGAACCTCTTCCATTTATATCCATAGCACTTAAGAGTCGAGGAAGCCCTTGCCTCGGCAAGTACCTCCTTGCAGTCCACCGGGATATCATAGCCTCCGAACTCTATTGCTGCAGGAGCCAGGCCTGCAGGTTCAGGGATCCTGGGTCCTGATGCAGGATCGCGCCTCCTTCCCTAGCGAGAAGATCTGCGTCCATCGGAAGCTTGACTGGAGGGGATGCTGACATGTTCAGAAGGACTGGGTACCATATCTGCCTCAGCCACACCGGTGCGACGAGGATCATCCAGCACCGGGACCGTCTGAGTTCACTGATGAGTGATAGGAGCCGCGTCAACGGTGGGAATGCATAGAGGAACAGCCGTCCCAGAGGAAGGATAATCAGCTGGGGAAAACTGCTGGCGAACCTCCGGCACTTGGTGTTCGTCGCAAACAAATCGATCTGGGAATTGCCCCATTGTGAGAATAGGAGATCTTATCGATCTTGCCAAAGCTCGTGCCAAGAGGTATTCCAGGAGGTGGACGATTTTAAACCACAGCTCCCTATCGTAGCGGGCCACAATAGCGAGAACATTGGCCGCCTTAATGGCCGTCGCCACCGACGAAATGACCCAACGTCCCATGGTATCCAGCTTCTTCCCCTTGCTGTCCAGCAGGGAAGTGGAAGTCGACGCCTCAGCAGATTTCTTCTTGGCTGCCGCGGAGACCACTGAGTGCGGGGACGGCTGCGCTCTGAGGCACATTGGTGCCGAGTCTGGGATCCAGTACTACTTCTCATACCGGCCTCTCTTCGCCGGGGCCGAGGATGGGTTCTTCAGGAGGGCCAGCCCCTCGTCCCAGATGTCGTCCAACAGTGGGACTGAGAGCACGGTCTTTCTTTTGGCCTTTCGTAGCTGATCAAGGAATCCCTCCATCAGCTCCTCCGGGCATAGCTGAAAAAGCCCTGAGGCCATAGCGATTATCCCATGATGTTACCTCTGTCCTAATCTCCTTCCCCCCCATCACCCTTTGTAGCTTGATTTTTTTTTTTTGTTTTTTGTTGATTATCCACTGTAAACTTTAGTGTTGCCAGATCCTTTTTTGAGAATAGGGGAAATTCTTTTTCTTTCATACCGGTACAATTCTTCGATTTTCCTTCTCCAATTTTGGGGTTTGCAGCATTGACTTCCTTCTTTGTTGTTGGTTTAATACTCGGGGTATCTTTCAAGTTCGCTCTAATCCTCTCCTGGTAGTCGCTTATTTCGTATCCTAAGAGGAGCAATTTGTCATTTTTTGCCAACAGGAAATCCTTCTTGGTCTGTGAGTATAGATGTAGAATAACCCAATCAGTCCTTTTCCAATACAAATTCCATAACCTTAATATCCCCTGTGGATATCTGGCAGGCTGGAAGAATGCTATGAAGCAGTCTCAACACGTTTCTCCTATTTAAGGTTGGAACAGTCGGTCCAGCTACAATTCGTTCGAGAGATAGATCTTTGGACTAGGCAGTGATGCAGTCTTCTCTCGATCTTTGGTTGCTTTTATTTGCTCTTTGGAGATATCTCCCCGATTCCCATTTTTCACTGGGTTCTTTCCTGCTGTCCCATGCGATACTCATGGAGCTAGGTGCTTGCATATGTTTCATCTGCTTTTCTTCCATTGTTCTAAATCTCTCTGGTTCTTTCTGTAGCAAAGGTTGTGTTGTCTGATAATAGGTTTTTGACTTGTCAGGTTTGGAAGATGCGTAGCCAATGCCAATTTGCTCTCAATTTCTGCTCATTCAGATTTACTCGGATCCTTCCAGGATTCATCCTCCTCCACCATCTCAAGTTCTTTAATTAAACCACTTAAGCCGGACTCCGAAAGATCAAGAACCTAATTTCCACTCCCCATTGCTGCTGATTGTAGCAACACACCCTCCACTTCCACCACTGGAAGTTTTAATTATTTCCTTGCATGTTCAGCTGAGGGTCTGTTGTCTCTTGGTGGTGGAGAGCGCAGGTTTCCTAGGAAGGCTTTTGAGCAGTTTAATTTCCGCTTAGTCATAGAAGAAATAATTTTTTTAATTTATTTTTGTATGTCACATTTTTCTTGATGCCACTGGTTCGATCATTTGTGGCTGCTACAGGCTTATTTGATTTAAAAATTGAGAAGATGTTTTCTGCTTCCATTGTTTTTGGGCACTCTGATTTGCTGGGTGAGATCAAAATCACCTCTTTAGGGGCGATTAGGTTATTTTCCCAGTTTGTGGAATTTTTTGCCTCTTTATCCAAGCACAAGTCCACTTTCTTCGCCAGGATTTCCAATCCCACCATCTTGATGGACATAGTTGTAATGAGGGTGGATTGCTCCTGGAGAGTATTACACAATGCCTCAAAGTTTTGTAAACGGTATTAGGGATGCTGACAACAGTGCCATAACAGTCTGTTGGAAGTATACCTGATCTTCCCTTTTCCGGGGGCCCTCTCACACTTCCATTGTTCTCTTCTTAGGCTCTCTAAATCAGCATCTGAGGAGGCGGAAGAGGCTGATTTAAAAATTGAGGCATCTCTTTCCCTATCCTCCACCTGCTGCCAAGTCTCCTTTTCCATTGGCAAACTAACCCCAGTTTCTCCTTCCATCCGGTTCCTTTCAACCCTGATGGATCCGGGCCCTTTTGATAAAGTAAAGTTAATTTCCTTATGATGATTCGTCTGTGGTTCTAATTCCCATTCATCAGTTTGCTGATATTTAGTTTTTCTTTCCACAGATTGCTCCTTTTCACCCAGCAGAGGGGTTTTGGACCCCTTTTCTAGCTCGCTGAGCTTGTCATTTTTTGTCAGCCAGTTTTAAAGATTGCTCCAGAACCAGCAGCATATCGTTCACACACGACATGCACAGTCGTTTCTGCTGTGCAATATTTTTAACGTCAAATCAGTTAATTCTCTGGCCAGATGGGCTGCCAACTCTACTGTTCGACCTCTCCACTTGAGAACAGGCTCTCACCCCCTCTTCCCTTCAAAAAGTGTATATCCAATGGACTAAAATCCACTTAATGTTGATTTATTTGGGGGTGATTTCACAGCAAGGCCATACCATTCAAATCATTACTTATGCTCATCAGAGCTCTTAACCATGGGTATCCCACTTTGCTCTGAGTCTGCTGGTAAATCCAATGACTTCATAGATGTTATAATTTCACTGGTTGGATTTCTTGGTTTTCTGTGGGCACTAGACACTAAGGTCTCCTGTTCCCTCACTAAGCTGCCTCCACTGTCAGGGGTATCTTTTTCAAATCCAGTTCATTGCGGGTGCACACCTCTCTCCCTGGTGTCCCCCCCGCTCAGTGACTTCCAATTAGGACTCTGCGGTAGCGAGTAAGCAGTTTGCTCCCCCTCCCTCTCTTCGTATGATCGCTGTAGATTACTCATACTTTCTCTGGGGGACAACATATTAGCAGGTTGTGTGCAGCATTGATGTTAAGACCCCGAAGAGGCTTTGCTGTTCATAACAATTACCCCCCTTCTTACCTGGAGGCGTGGTTGCGCTCCCGGCGGACTGGTAGTAGTGACCATTCACTGCAACTTTCTCGTCGCTGATTACACCTCGCTCCGCTAACCCGGCAAACGCTGCTTCTCCAACACGGGGTCTGGCATGGATTCCCATGCTCATGAATATTTCCCGTCAGGCTGGGAATCCTCGGTAAAGGAAAAAAATAAGTTTCAGTTTCGTTTCTGAACTGTCTTTGTACTAATAACCAATCACTGGTCTCTGGGTCATACTGTCCCCAGCCAATGACTGCCCTCTACCTAAGCCCCTCCTCTGACAGCCATCTTCAGATTTTTACCGCTCGCTCAAGTGTTGGGAGCCCTCGTGCTTAGCTCTCGAGATTTTACTGCGTATTGCGTTTTTTCAAAGAGTTTACTCTTATTTTTTCGGTCAAATCGAGCCTCAAGCTCCACCGATTCGTCTTCCGATTAACGGGGACCCGTTTCGGAAATCTCTAAGCCGCTCAAAGGCGAATTGTCGTCAAATTTCACTTCGAGGATTCCGGAAGATCTTTGTGGCCTATCCCGCGTGGACATGGCTGAACACAAAGGAGACTCGACGCCCATTGGATCCAAGCTGTTTAGGATCTGCCTTGAATGTGGACTACAGAACGTCTTCAAGGAGGATGAGCACTCCCGGTGCGTCTACTGCCTGCACTCCGACAAGTATCACGTGGAGGAGGACTGTGCGACACAAGGACATGTCCATCCATACCATGAAGGACCGTCGCAAACAGCTCGCTGACTGGCTGAAGGCGAAGAGCCCGGCGGCAGGTGAGCCTAAGAAGAAGTCTGAGAGGTCTTCTAAGACCTTTGAGGGCGCTCCGGCGACGGGGGGCCCAACATAAGGCAAAGCACAGCGAGTCCACGGGCACCGTTGGTACGGGCTCTGCGGCTGCCAGACCGGGCGCAGCATCTCCGATGCCGTCATACACGAGCCAACGCTGCGGCTCGATGAAGAGGAAGTTTGAAAACCTGGGTAAGCTCACGGAGAAGCCCCGGTCGAACCTGACGGAGAAAGCCAAGGGGGAGCGAGGAGGTGACCCTCCCCTCACGGTGATGGCCTCAGACGAGCCAAAGGTCGTGAAGGCCCAGATTCACCTGGCTAAGGCTTCTATTGAGGAAGTGGCAGCATCCCTGGCGAAGCCCAAAGATGCAGCCCCAGTGGAGACAACCTCTAAAGAAAGTTTCACTGCCCTCCTGGAGGGAATCGTCATTCCTGGCCATCGGAAAAAAAAAACCTGTGAAGCCCCTGGCTGAGATAGGGGGGGCGCAATAGTCCTACCGGACTCGGATATCTCCTCCGAGGATGAGCTATCAGGCCTCAAGTCAGTCCTGGACAATACATTTGTCGAGGTCGGGTCCTACAGGAAGGACCCTGACGAGGCGGACGTGGAGAGCGACGGTGGAGCCGACAAGGAACGGCAGATCGACGAGGAACCGGAGGACACCACGCCGCTGACTACTCTCCTGTCGCAACCACCAACGGACAGGTCGGAGGACATCTTGCTAGCCCTGCACACCCTGTGTTCAGAAATAAGAACAAGGATGCCTTTGCCTCCGGTGTACGATCCAGCGGCGCAAGAACCGTTGGGAAGCCCTTCACCCAAGCGGAGGCGAGTCCATCCGCCCCCACCCTTCCATCCTTCACCTCCATCCCCTCCTCCGACGGATGGGACGGAGACAGCGGTGATGGGGGACGGACGACGACGGCGGCGGTGATGGAACAGATTTCCCGTCGCCCCCACCCCGGGCTTTTCCCCACGACGAAATTGGCTTGTTTCACACCAAAACTTGTACCGGTATGAAAGAACAAGAATTTCCCCTATTCTCAAAAAAGGATCTGGTAACACTTAAGTTTACAGTGGATAATCAACAAAAAACAAAAAAAAAAAAATCAAGCTACAAAGGGTGAGGGGGGTAAGGAGATTAGGACAGAGGTAACATCATGGGATTGGCTAGCTGGAATTTTAGGAATGTGCGATCAGAAATAGACTGTAAGATCGCCTCTAAGGGAGTCTATTAGACTTGCCTCATGGAATACTAGAGGCTTAGGATCTCTATTTTTGGAACAGTCCCCCTTTTGGAGCAGTTTGATATATTCTGCTTTCAAGAGACATGGCTCCAAACTGTTCCCCTAAGTGATGGATACATGGCATATGTAAATCCTGCCCCAAAAGGAATTACCAGCCGCCCTTTTTCTGGCCTTTTGACTCTTATTAAATTGGAGTCAGGCTTGACAGTAACTAGCATTCGTTGTCCCAGCCCCTATGTTCAAATCATGCACCTATTAAGAACCTTTGAGGATAAAAGCAGCCCTTACCTCCTAATTAACGTCTATTGGAGGGTGAATATGGTGAAGAAAATAAAGTTCTGAGAATCAATAAGGAGGGTGGTGGATGAGGTGATGAGGCAC
The DNA here is from genome assembly GCF_040938575.1 of Ambystoma mexicanum. Classification (NCBI taxonomy): domain Eukaryota; kingdom Metazoa; phylum Chordata; class Amphibia; order Caudata; family Ambystomatidae; genus Ambystoma; species Ambystoma mexicanum. The sequence continues at coordinate 881,723,515 of NC_090932.1, read as the reverse complement.
TGGGACGATGCTAGGATTATTGTATGTGGTGACCTAAATATACAATGTGTACATAAAGAAGGTGGTGCTTAGAAAGGGTTTATAGTGAAAATGTCGACTGCAAACATTTCAAAGATTTATTTTTTTTAAAAAACACATTCACTTTTTATTCCTCAATGGGGGTTCCCTCCCAACCCCCCGTTTATTTTTACTAGCTGTATCCCAAAAACAAACATACAAATAAAAAAAAAAAAAATTGATTTTTTTTTCGACTTTTTCTCCCCGACATTTTTGCATTCGACTTTTTGCAGTCGAAATAACTGGACACCCTTAGAAAGAGCAGTATAGGGATGAGAGAGCGTTGCAGTGGATGTCTGGTATGAAAATAAGGTATGCATATGCCTAATGCCCAAACTGAGGGGTATATTCCTGGGGGATGTACTTGGAAATGTGGGGATTTAAAATATTGCATTGATTATTGATTGCTTTGTGTCAGAAAATCTGAGGCGGAAGGTCAAAAGATTTGAGATCTTGCAACAATATCGAGTGACCATGACCTTCTGGCAATGTCGATATCCCTGCTGGAACCATTGAAAGGTTTGGAAAGAATGAGTGATGTGGACCTGGAATGGGGCAAAAATCGTAAGATTGAGAAATAATGAGGTGTCCCAAGTTATTAGTCAATACAGTGCTCTTATCCAAAAAAATCCAAAGAGAGTGGATTACATGAGCACTCTGAAGGAATTTTCACTAAAGGGATGTTGTAAGGGTAAAGGTAATGGGGTTCCTAAACATGCACATGATTATGATCTGGTGAAGGCAAGACGAGAGATGCGAGCGTCGATTAGTAAGATCAAGAGGGATGGGTATCCACTTAAGAATTTAAGGATACGGAAAGTAAAACAGAAATACCGCAATTGGCTTATCGCTTCTAGAATGATATGAGCACAGAGAGATGGTGAACAAATACTTTAAGTGGTATGTGCGAAGAATTTCTCTAATCTTTGGGAATTGATAAATAACGGGGGCATGTTTAGAGCAACCAATTCCAGTAGTATGGTATCAGAAGACGACTGGGTCTCACATTATACGACGCTGTTTGCGAACCAGGGGAATGTAGGAGGTGAAAACAATGTTTCCTCCACTCTGAGCTGGAACTTTGCATTTGATGAAGTAGATGCTCAGCGAATGATTAGTAATTTGAGCTCACTTAGAGTAGCAGGGCTGATGGGCTGTGCAATGAAGACCTGAACCAAAACAAGGAATTATGAGGATGGCTACTTGTTGTCATGTTTGCACAGATTATGCGGAATAAGAAAATACCTCGTACTTGCAGAGAGGAAAACATTGTCCCATTGTCAAGAAAGTAGATAGGGTGGATCCCAAGAACTACCGCCCTATCGCACTTTTAGATTCAGTGGGTAAATTGTTTGCAACTGTCCTATTGAGAGATTTAAAAGGATGGGCTGCAAGGAGTGGTATCTTGGATGCAAGACAAACAGGGTTTGTCAAGCGTGTAGGGACAACCTTGAATCTCTTCATTATTATACATAAGGAGAGGGCCCGGGAATCGAAAATCTGCCTATATCTTGCATTCATGGACATTGAGCAGGCCTTCAATGGCGTTCATAGAGAAAGGGTGTGGGCTAAATTGAGAGCCTGGCAATGCCCGGAGGACCGGGTCGAGGCCATGGAGGCTTTATATTCCAATACCTCTGAGGATTAGATTATCGGAGAGAGGTCATCTAACAAGATATATTAGAGACATCCATTTTAGATGTCGCTTGAACGCCCTTAACTCAAGAGAGGTGCAATGGGCCAGGAAAATGCCTGGGGTTGTAAATGCCCGGTGTAGATTCTGTAAAGTAGGAGGAGTGGAGACGTTACTCCACCTGGTAACAATGTGTGAACCATTAAGGGAAGTGAGAAGGATATTTTTGGAGGGGAAGATGACTGCATGTGAGACGCTGAGGCCCTCGAAATGGTGGCAATGGGTTATTTTGGGGGAAAGAACAAGCCTTGTGATTGCTGCGATGAAGCTGTTGGAATTTGTTCTGAAAAAAGCTGTTGAATTAGAGCCAGAGTGAATGGGAAAATGAGAGAAAGGGGAATCCTCTGAAAGAAGACCTTTCTTTCCCTCTGTTGATCTAGCCCTCTTCTGTCTCCCTTTCTAAATTGTCCCAAGTCATTAGATCGAAATGATTTTTTAAGGAAGTTTATATATTTTCCTAAACGTAAAGTAATTTACTGAATGTAATGTAATGGGAACATTGTGATGATCTGTGAAGCGGAGGAATTGTATGTTAAAGGTTTACATTTTGCTTTCTTGTTGCTTTTATACCAATGAAACATTACAATAGAAAAAGGAGGAATGCTGAACAGGTCCGTTTGGGAGCCTCGCTCCTGATTCCATGAGGCTGCAAAGTGCAGCTGCAATCTCCTCATTTTAAGCCTTGTGTGAGGTACTGCCAGTAGGAATGCCGCCATGATACCCAAAAGATGCTTTTACCACCAAGCTAAGGTCACCTCCCGGCTGAGAAAGTGACCTGTGGCCCTCTTGATAGCTGTGATTTTGTCCTCTGAGGGGAAAAAAACTCGGAGCTTGTGTCCCAAATGAGGCCCAGGAAAGTAAGAAACTACATAGGCTGCAGCTATAACTTCGAGATTGATGGAAAATCCCAGTTCGTCGAGTGTGTTTATGAGGGCGGAAGACGTGTGCTGAACCGCCTCTGGGGAACTCACCCTGACAAGCCAGTCATCCAGGTTTGGGTAGACCTGGTGACCTTGGGCGTTGAGAAGGTCTGCCACGGCATTCATCAGTCTGGTAAAGACCCTGGGGGCTGAGTAGAAGCCGAAGTGTAGAACTTTGTATTGGAAATGGAAGCTCATGATCCTGAACCAAAGAAAGGACTGATTAGGCTGCCAAATTGGGACGTGTAGGTATGCGTCCTTCTGATCTAGGGGGCACATTCAGTCTCCACTGCACAGTGTCTCCACAATAAGAGCTGGCGTAACCATCTTGAAATTTTGAAGAGGGAGGGAGAGGTTCAGGGTGGAAAGGTCCGACACAACTCTCAGGCCAGCCTGGTTCTTTTGTATGGCGGAAATCCTTGACTAGAAGCCCATGCCCTGCTGGGAGGCTGGGACTTCCACTGCCTGGCTCTCTATGAGCAAATTAATTTCTGACAAAAGAGTTCTTGTCCTAATCTGTGGGTGTGGAGGGGAGGAGAGGGAAGAAACAGTAGGCGGTAACCCGTGGACATTAAAGGATCCAGGGGTCTGCGCGCCTCTGACGCCAAGACTGCGTGAAGGGCAAGCCTGCCCCCCACCGGAGACACGTGGATCCGAAGGGGCGGGTCATGACGACCTTCCTGCCGAGGCAGGGGACTGAAAGAAGCCCTTGCAATACCCCCACCCGCCCATCTGCTGTTTGCACCAGTGCTGACTCCGAAGGATCCAGCTTTCTAGACCTCTGTTCCTGGAAGCCACGGAACCCCGCCGAAGGCCTGTCCCAAGCATTGATGCGACTGGGTGTAGTTCTTGGGCACAGCCTTCGTGAGTATAGATAAGGACTTCGCAGTTTGGGAACTGTTCTTATCAAGCTCATCGGTGGTGGAATGAAAGAGGTCACCACCCTCGAATGGAAGGTCCAATATGCGTTCCTGGACGACCGGGTTGAACTTGGTAGCCCATAGCCAAGCAGTCCTTCTCATGTCTGTGGTGATGCAGATGGCACGACCTGAGGTATCAACGTGCGCCACAGTGGACTCCATGATATCCTGGGGCACCATTTAGGCTTCTGCCAGCCCCTCCTTGAAGCGCGCTTGACTCTGCCCCGGAAGTTCTGGAAGTAAGTCTGCTATTTACATCCAAAGCCTCTGATTAACAGCTACCAGCATGGCGTCTGCGTTGTACTGACTAAGGTGCAGTGAGGCGTAGACCTTTCCATAAGCCTCAAAGATCATCTCCTCCTTACCTAGAAGCGCTGAGGACGACTGAGGCTTGGAGTAGAGTGATGCTGCAGCGATCACCAAAGAGTGTGGTTGTGGGTGCGCCGACAGCAAGAGTGGATCCCCCTCTAATTGCCTGTACTTGGCGTCGAGGCACTGATTGATAGGCTGGGCCGAATGGGGTTTCAGCCATCTCTTTTTGGCCAAGGCGAAAATGTCCTTTTGCATCAGAATCCCCATTTTAGGCGCAGGACGTAGACTGAGGTCCTCGGCCAGGACCCCCACGTCTCCGGTTGTTCCACTTCAGGTTGTGGAAGCCCCAAGTATTCAGCCAAATCCGAGAGCCGTTCGTGAAAGGCCTTCGATGAGGATGGTGTTTAGAGGCCCTCCTCATCAGTGTCCTCTAGGATGTCTGGCTGGTCCGGCATGGGTGGAGGAGTGCTGGGCGCCGAGGGCCGAGGTGTGAGGATCGGAGCCGGGGGTTGCTGTGGAGGCTGGGGCAGAACCGTCTCAACTGCAGGTGGCAGGGGAGCTGGAATCGAAGTACCCGGCGTGGGCAGCAGGGGCTGTGTGGGGGCCTGAGGCGCTGCAGCCATACGAGTGAGCATGTCCCTGATCACATCCCAAAGGGTGCCCCCCCCTCCTTATCTGAGGAGATCTCATGAGAGAGGAACTTTTAAAAAAACTGGTCCTCACAGGCTGGTGGGGTGGTATTGAAGCGGTAGCGGACGGCTGCTGGGGCCTGTGCGTACTATGCCTTGCTGGTTGTGGGGTAGATCTACCCTGCAACTCTGAAGGATAAGCTGTAGGCCACATACCTCGTAAAGACCAGTCCCGACTTGAAAATCATTCTCCCACCTGCTTCGCACCAGGGGGCGGTATCGGACGAGCGACTATTTTGTCTGGCACAGCGTCCATTTTGTTGGGCTGCATGCCACGTATCAGCGTCATGGTGCTTGCCTCACTGGGCCTGGCCTCCTCCAGGACTCTTGGCGGTGGAGCTTAAGGCCTACCATGCACCTCAGGACGAGGCCCGGTAGGCGTATTGCCCTCGGCTGTGTTGGCGGTAGTGCTGCATACAGGCACTCCCGCAGACATCTGTCTGTACTAGGGCGTAGCCTCTCGGTTGGACACCCAGTAAAGGAATCTTGCGGTCCCCTCAGCACTGTCTCCGGAAGGCTCCAACGACCCCTCGGCTGGTAGCTGAAGCAGCCTCGGTACCTGTGCTGGTGCGAGAACCTGCCCGGTCCCTCCCACTCTGGCGTTTCCGTGGGAAGGAGTCGCCCTTGCGGGTAGCGATGGAAAAAAGCAGCCCTACCTTAGGCCTTGACTTGTGTCTGACGAAGTCCTTCAAGTCCTCTGGAGGCGACTTCTCAAAGAGCTCCCTCCACTGAGCTAACTTGTTCTTCAGAGTGCGCGGTGTAAGCTCGTTACAGGCGGTACAACCCTGTCAGCCGTGATAGGGCCAAGGTAGCAGAGGCAAAGAGCGTGGGAGTCGGACGTAGAGAAGAGCCCATTGCAGGCTGGACACCTGCTGAAGCCCAGTGACGTCGACATGCGTCGGGGAGGAGCATGGCGCCAGAGGACAGAGTAACGGATTAAGACCAAAAAAAAAAAGACTGAAGACGGTATCCGGGGACGAGCGCGTGGAATTGCAAGGCCGAAGGCAAACCAAGGAGCTTTGGTAAGAGCGCTCTGTTCCCGTCGCAAGGAAAAGGGGACTAGGGAGTGTCGCTGGTGGGCGGAGTCACGGGAGCACATGATCCAATGGTCACACACCTCTAAATTTAAAGAGGAAGGTTTTTTCTGGTGAAAAAGGTTCTGTCTCCTGTCCCTAGCGAGGGCCACCCATGAAGTATGGAGGAAAGGGGACGGGACGTAGGAGTAGCAGATGTTAAAGCTTCTGGTTCGCTGTGCCAGGGGGCGGGAGGAGGATGATTAAAGTGGGCAGGCTGTGCAATGGCGAGCAGAATGCCAGGAGAGCGTGGCTCACACAGATAACGTGGGTGAGAGCAGTCAGGCACCACCGGATAAGAGTTGTAGTATTTTATGGTCAGCCCCTCATGTCGGCACAACCACAGGATAAGAAAGCATATGGATGGACTTCTCTGCTCACAAACATTTTGCACCCTAAAGTGTCTTTACAGCGTCTTGTAGTGCTACAAGAAGCGAGTTCACACAATTCGCCTTCCAATACTTCACACTGCTGCTCCAATGAACATTTTATTCTCAAAATTCCTAATATCTGATTTTGTAGGCAGAGTTAATATGCAACATGCCTAATTATTTTATGTTATACATGTCATCTTAACTCTGATACACCACAAGCCAATGTGCATTTCCACTGAAGGTTTACAAAATACAGACAAAGAAATTCTGATATGCTTATGTATTTATTAATCATGTAATTTTACTGAAAACTAAACATTTGGTAATAATTTTATCTCAATTATTTTATGTTAGACTTATTTGTATTACTCAACTGCAGTAGGCTTTTGCTCAGTTGTGGAAATGTTACATCTCATTATTTCCAACAGAAATGCAGTAATTACAGTTGCTCACCGTGGTGACTAGAGTACTCTTAATCCCCTTTCATCTTTGTGGTGTCCCCCAACATGGGGATGGTACCGTAACCTTTGGCAGCGGAAAATTGAGCTTCTCCTTTAAATTTATTATCACGCGTGGCCTCAGGCGTGGGAACGCTCTGCTGAGGCCCCGCCCTCGAGAGCCTCACCTCAGTCCCCTCTGAACACATCAGACCCTTAGATATCTGGTTACTCTTAGTATATATTAGCCCTTGGCTTAACAGTGGGGGAAAGTGGGTGGGACGTATGGAGGAAAGGGCACTATGGACTAGGAGTACTCTAGTCACTACAGTGAGTAACTTTAATTACTCATACGTCCCATCCCCTTTTCTCCATCCTTGCAGGTGATTCCACCGAACAATAACATAAGGTGGAGCTGTGAAAACCTGCCTCAAATCAGAAACGTCTGACCAAACTCTGCATCGCGCCTGGAACTGGTGTCCAGCAAGTAGTGCCTAGAGAAGCCCGAACGAGAGGCCCAAGTAGCCGCTTTGCTGATGACATCCCAAGAAGCAAGTCTCTGAAATGCAACGACCGCACCTTAGCTCCGACTGCATGGCCATGAATCCCCTCAGGAACAGATTTTCCTAAGTCCATATACGCCTGAACCATCCAATTGGCTTTTGAAACCTGAGAGCCGGTGGAGGAGCCCCCAAAAGTCACAAACCTGAAGCCTCGGACGTCCTGAAGGATTTCGTCTGGAAGAGATACAACTTGAGGACCCTCTTGAGGTCCAAGGAACGTAGGGCCATCTCTGCGTCAGACTGTGGGTTAGGGAAGAACACTGGCAGGCAGATCTCTGGAGTCAGATGGAACAGAGACCACCTTGGGCAAGAAGTTTGGGTGAGTACACAAGATAACCTTGGCGTTGAGAAACGTGGTGAAGAGCTCACACGAAGACAACGCCGGCAGCTCACTAAACCTGTGCGCAGAGGAGAACCACCAATAAAAACAGGTTTTAGTGTCACCAAGCGGATGTCCACAGAGGCCATCGGCTCGAAAGGCTTGCATAGTAAAGCTTCAAGAACCACATGGAGATCCCAGACCGGATGGGTCCTATGCACCAGAGGAAAAAGCATAGACAACCCCTTAATGTGGGCCTTAACCACTGCTTTGGCTGCTGAAAACATACTCGGGGTAATTCTTGTAAGCCCTGATGGCTGACGAATACGAGCAGCAAGTATCCACCTGAACTCCACAGCGAGCCAGGTGTGCTGAAAAAGCCAGTACGTTGTCCAGATGGCAGGAGACTGTGTCCAGACCCTTATCACAAACATTATGGTAGAACCTGGTCCATTTACTCTTATACTGGGACCAAGTCGAGGACCTTCGGACCTGCTCAATGATGTCCCAGTTTTCATCTGAAAATTGAGCATGCTGAAGCCTCAGCTGATCAGAAACTAGGCCGCCAGGGCAGTTTGGCCATCTCCGGATGTTCCACTGCCCGGCGTGCTGTGTCAGGAAACCCCTGATGAGGATCGGAAGATAGACGGGACCCTAGGAGCACAACTGCAGTAGATACAAAAACCAGGGTCTTGAAAGCCAGTGGGGGCAACTAGAATGAGGCTGCAGCCCACAGGTGCCAGCCACTTGCAGACGGTCCGTTGGAGCAGAGGGGTGGGAGGGAATGCATAAGAAAGCTCCCAGTGCCCCCAAAGCCATACCTGCCCATGAGGCAAACTGGGGCAACTTGAAATTCAGGGGTGATGTGAACAAATCCAGTTCTGCAAACCCGAAACGCAGGAACAGGGGCAACAAGGAGTCGTTGTGCAACTCCCACTCGTAGGTGTTGAATCCCAAGCAACTCGGCTCATCAGCTTCTGCATTGCTGTCCCCCGGTAGGTGGACTGCCGAAATCCAAATCCTTTCTGTAAGGGCCCATTCCCAGATCGAAACCGCCTCCATGCCGAGGGAGGGAGAACAGGTGCCACGCTGCTTTTTCAGGTAAAACTTGTAGTAGAATTGTCTGTCGTGACCAGAAACGACTTGTCCATGATTGGGAGCAAAAACACCTTGAGGGCCAGGCCCCCTGCCCTGAGCTCAAGCAGAATGATATGTAGGAGGGCTTCCGTCCTTGACCATGCTCCATGAATCGCATTGCCTGCCAGAGTAGCCCCACAACCCGAAAGCGGAGTCAGTCGGTAGGCTTCGGACAGATGAAGGGGGCTCCCACTGAAATATTGCCCTCCATCAGCCACCAGAGAATATCGGGCGGAAGGAGCAGTGGTATTGGGATCCTGTCCGACTGATACTCCGTCTCGCGATCCCAATTAGCCGCCAGGTGGAGCAGGAGGCACCTCATCTTGAGACGGGTGTACTGTACAGTCAGCACGCAGGAGGCCATAAGGCCCAGAATGTGCTGAAAGCACCATGCTGAGGTGGTCGGGTTGGCCAGAAAGTGTCCCACCGCCCTGGGGATGGAGATGAGCCACTCGGGTGTGGGGAACACGCGCAAATGTTAATGTTCCAACGTGACCCTAGGAAGACCAGTTCCCCGAGTCAGCCATAGCTGCAATTTCCTCAGGTTGAGGGAAACCCCCAGCTGATGCACGGTATCCGCCAATCTCTGGCAGGAGTGCACCACCCCTTCGGGTGACCCCGCCCTCACCAACCAGTCGTCCAGATAAGGGTACAGGTGATGGCCCTCGAATCGGAGAAGGCCCGCCAATGCATTCATAAAATTCATGAAGACACGAGGGGCCGAGTTCAGGCCGAAGGGCAACACTTTGTTTTGGAAGTGGTACGACATAATAGTGAACCGCAGAAACCTCTGATGCAGTCGATATATATGGATACATGCAGGTAGGCATCCTTGAGGTCCAGGGAACACATCCAGTTCCCTCCACACAGACTCTGCTATGCGCGCGGTAGTAATCATCTTTAAGCGTTCCAGCTGTAAAGACAAATTTAGAAATGACAGGTCCAGGACTATGCTTTAGGCCAGCCTGGTTGTTCTTGGGTACCGTAAAAATCCTGGAATATTAACCGAAGCCCTGGTCTACAAGAGGAACCAGTTCTATCGACTGCATCTTCAAGAACGAAAACAACTCCCATAAAAGAGCTGCGGTCACGATCTGATGAAGAAGAGGAGAGGATGGTAGAGGCAAAGGAAGACAAACCTGTGGAGAGTACAGATAGGATCCACTGGTTGCTGAAAAGATGCTTCCAGGTGTCCTGGAACAGAGCCAAACGGTCCCCCAAAGTTGAGCTGTGTTCCCCGATCCGACACGTCACTGCTTTTGGCAACAGAGGCGAGAGCACAGGAGGGGGAGCAGACAAAACAGTGCAACATCCTTTGCTGCTTCCATGTTTTATCGCTGGGCGATTAGTCAGGCCTCCGCGTGCCGCAGTCTCTGATCCGGAAAACGCTCAGGGTTTGAACTTGGTCATATCCTCGGATTGAGTGAAGGATTTCTGACCTGGCTTTATCAGGATGGCCATTGACTTGGCGGTTTGAGTGGAGGTTTTCTTCTTCGTTAACTCGTCATCAGTGGATGAATGAAAAACGTCCACAACCTCAAGGAACAGATCTAGGATCCACTCCCGCACGTCAGATGAAAACTTTGTGGAATGCATCCATGCCTTTCTTCTCATCTCAACCCTCTGCTGGAAGTGTCGATGTGGGAGACCGAAGACTCAATGAGGTCCTGCGCAATGGCCCAGACCTGAAGGAAGCTTGTTTGTCTGAAGGGAGGTCAGGCAGAAATTCTCTTAACTCCTGCCACAGCTTGTGGTTAGCCGCAGTCAAGAGGGAGTCCGCGTTGGCCTGCCTCAGATGCAGTCCTGAGATGTGTAAGAGCGCTTTCCCAAGGACTTTGACCTCCTTGGAGAGGCAACTGGAGGTGGCTCAGTGGAGGAAGCCGGCAAAGACTGGTTTAGAATATAACGATGCCGCAGCCACTATGGAGGAATGGGGCTTTGGATGGGAGGCAAGGAGGATTGGCTCCCTGTTCGTCAGTCTAAACCTGCTGTCCAACTTCTTGTTCATCTGGGTGTTGGCCCAGGGCTGCTCCCAGACCCTCAGCACCTCCTGCAGAACATCCTTCTGGAGGGGAATGCCAGACCAGATTGTGCTCGGTTTCCCCAAGACCTCTGCAAGTACACCAGACTCCTAGGGGCCTCTTCAGGAAGAGGGACCCCCAAGAACTCTGCCAGCCCCTCGATGTGGTCATGAAAGACCTTAACGGATGTAGAGGGCTCATCATCCTGGGTGTCATCTTCCATCCCCCCTTTTCACAGACCAAGGGGAATCTGGGCACTGGGCGACAGGTGTGCCCCCCCCCCCCAGGTCTGGAGCCGCAGACAAGTACAAAGACTTCTGAGAGGGAGGTGGTACAAGAGGGGGTGGAGCGGTCAGTACAAGCAGTAGAGCCTGAACCGGTGGAGGGACCAGGAGCGCCGGAGGAATGGGAAGAGTACCCAGGGGAGGGGGCCAGGGCGGCGACACCTGGGGGATGACCTTCACAATGTCCTTCAGGAGCCACTTCATCTGAGGGGAACTCATGAGGAGGAAACAATCGAAGAAACGGTCCTCACTACCCGCTGAGTTCCTAGGGGTCCTACCCTCCGAGGCGCTGGGCCTCTGTTCCTGGTCAAAGCGCTGAGTCGTGTAGCTGTACAGCTGTGATGGGTAGATGTACCCCGGAGACCAAAACCATGTAACCTAGGCTCCGCTGCCGCTTCCAGAAGGCAAACCAACCTGCAACCCACGTCTACAGCTCGCCTCTTGCATGAGAGTCCAATTTCAATCCCTTACATTGTCACTGCCAATTCATTACACTCTAAAGACAAATTGCACACCATCTGCAAGGCAATAGTCTGCATATTGGTGGATCAGGGAAAGGAGGCAATCGGGAAACTTTAACCACTACCATAAGCTACATGCCAAGTGTTACGAGGCAAGATCTTTAGTAAGTGAGAAAGGAATGTTGAATTTGAGGACGACAAGCCCCCATTTCACCTTGCCTTGTACGTTGGTTGAGAGGTCTGCTGGGACTTTGGCCTATCTGGGGCAGTGAGGCCAGAGCTAGTCAGGCATACAGGGCAGGTGCCAGAATCCTTGCTCGTTTCTCCCAGAGGTCTATTGTGCTGTCTGTCTCTCGCAAGCCTTAAACTGCTCTCACACAGTGCACACAACCACAGATGACAATGAAATGCCTCTCAATACCCCCAGCCCTCCACTCAGCAAGTCTTGGTGCAGCACTAAAGTTTCGCTTTTTTACCATTTATGCTGGCCTGCAGCAGGCTATAATGCTGTATTATAACATTGCAGGGCTATTACAGACAATACAGTTGAAGAGGGCAAATAACAGGCATAATAAGCTCTATGTCCCAAACATTCCGATTATTCTGCACTGGCATTGTTACTTTAATTTCGAAGATCCTGCTCTTAACAGATATGTTCTAATGGCATCACAGTCCTTATGCACCGCAATGTATTGGCTTTTTCTATGCCTTACCAATGAAGCTTGCTCTTCTAAAAGCGGTTGTATAGCCCTCGGCACCGCACTGCAATATCAAATATCATGATGTTATGATTGAAATTAAAAGATGTCATATCACAAACTGTTTACTATTTGAGCAGGTGATAGCTAGCTCATGAGCAACACGTTTGTCTTGGAAGCAAGACAATGACGAATAGCACGGTTTTGAAACCCAGTTCTGTGCATATAGGCTGGACTCTAGCATAAAGCACAATAAAACAACCAAATTTCATATTTTTTTTAAAAAAGTATCGATGGGGATACATCGCAGTTTGTCTTCCTTTTTATTCCCATGACATCAACTGTGAAGAATAACGGACAATTCACTTGCATTTCTATTGTAATACAATGCCCAATCTCGAACAGTCTCTCTCTAGTATACCATTAAGCCTGTGGTATCGTGCGCAGCTGCATCCCCTTGATACATCACTGGAGGATACAAATCCTGACCATGTGATTATTGACTACCACTTCAACTGATTTTATCCATGGTAACTCCATGGCAACATTTGAAGCGGCCTTGAGAGACCTGCTTCCATGACAACAAGATGTTATAATATTAACACATTTGCAAAGAAATTACAGCGCAAAAGAAGCACTCGTCTAGAAAATGGATTTGAATGTGTGTTCACAATTAATTTAGAAAGGATGCAAGTAATTGTCACCTGAGGCAGATGCTAGAGAATATAACCTTGAAATGAAAATATTTCTCCAAGCAGCCCCCACAGGACCATGAACAGGGCTCTCTTGGTCCAGAATACTTTTTAATTATTAATTTGTCAACTTAATACAGACATAAAATATTGTGTGTAAAAATAAACAACTTCCTACAATGTTACCTCCAAAACAACAGGTAGACGTGTCGTCTGCAGGCTATTGTCCTAGTCATCACAAACCAAATAAATCTTTAATTTCTTTTTTAAAGTGTTCATTGCATCATCGAAAAATAAAGTCAACACTCATCTACATTTACCAATGATTCAAATAAACTGCATGCTTTACTGCAGTCATAAATTGGCTAAACGGCATGCAATTCTACATCTTAAATATTCGATCATTTGACAGAACAAAATTAAATAATGGCGTTTATGGGCCTGCTTGAAAGCAAGGTGAACAAGTCAAAATGTTTGGGTTCGATAATGGTTCTGAAAGAATGATGCAGGACTCTGGTTGGCGGCCACCGAGCATATATTTATGGCCTTTTTTGTCCGATGCAGAACGGATTAGGCAAACCAAAATGACCAATATTGTACTCAAAAATCAAGCATAACATACAAGCCCGTACAGCGCATTGTTGACCCTGAAGAAGTCTGTAAATCTGTTACATCAGAAACATCTACTTATTAACTCGACCAACAAACCAATGCTGCTAGTGCCAACTCCTCTAAATCGAGTAGCGTGTGCACCACAGTAGTAGACGGAACTCAAAGGATGCTTACATTACACCAAAAACCCACTTTCTTTCCTTTACACGTTAGCCCTCATTGTAGATTGATTGTTAATGGTAAAAAAGGCAAGTTTGCAAATACACACTGTTTTTAACATGTGTCAAATTAGGAGGTATGGAGCATTTACTGCATGCGGTATTCCCAGCAATATTGTGTGCGGTAAACACCACCCAATTTGTATGTAGAATACCCCAAACACTCCTGCGTTTAAATGGATGGGAATATGCTGTGGGGACCGCTTCACTCTCTGGTGCCCACCTTCCTAATAGAATTCAGGGCAGGGTAAAACATTACCCTCATCTACATGATGTCTTGTAGGAGGTGGAGACCCATATTACCACATGCTGGAACGGAAAGTCAAATTCAGCCATACTTATGAAGGTGTTAGTTTACAGAGGAGAAGGAACAAGTTACTTACCTGTAACTGTTGTTCTCCGGCATGGGTCTGGCATGGATTCACATGCTCATGAATAAAAGAATACATAGCAGTATACACATGCACAACCACGAGAGGTGGCAAAGGCTCAACATTAAGCAATTCTTACCTCCTCACCAGGCTCACCTTAGGCGAACAGGTTGCGCAGCCTTGCTTGGCCGACCCTTGACTCCTCCCTGGAGTCCTGATCGACGCAGTAGAATCTTGTGAAGGTGTGCGCCGACCTCCACGTAGCAGCCCTGCAGATGTCCAGCAGGGGCACACCAGACATGAACGCCGTGGTAGCAGCGATCGCTCTGGTCGAATGGGCTCTCGGACGGCCGGGCAGCGGTCGGTTTGCCAACCAGTGACAGTGCATGATGCAGCCGGAGAGCCATCTGGAAATGGAAGTCTTCGAGAGAGAGCCTTCCCTTGATTCACAGGCCCAAAGTTCACAAACAGTTGTGAAGTCTTCCAAAAACTCTTCGTGCGGTCCACCTAGAACTTCAGCGCTCTAGCTACATCCAGCGAGTGCAAAGTCCTCTCGGCCGGCATCGAAGGCAACGGGAAGAAAACTGGTAACACCAAGGGCTCGTTCAGGTGGAAGTCCGACGGCACCTTGGGCATGAAGGAGGGACGCATCCTCAGCACCACCCTCGTGTCATGAAAAGTTAAGTATGGAGGCTTGCAAGATTGGGCCTGGATCTCTCCCACTCGACGTGCGGAGGTGATGGCCACGAGGAACGCTTTCTTCCATGACAGGAACTTCAAAGGCGCCAAATGCATAGGCTCGAATGGGGACCCCCCCCCCCATGAGCCTGGTCAGCACCACATTAAGCTCCCACGCCGGGGCAGGAGCCTTCACCGGCGGGAACGATCGGAATAGTCCCTTCATAAATTCCTTCACCAGGCGATGAGACCACAAGGACGCCCGTCCCGTAGTCCTGGTATATTGGGAGATGGCAGCCAGATGTATTTTGATGGAGGCGTGCGCTAGTCCAGCTTTGGCCAGTGACAGTAGGTACGGCAGTACTAGAGGGGCCGTAATCCGCAGAGTGTTAATCTTCTGTGCCGGCACCAGACAGAGAACCTCTTCCACTTATGACCGTACCACGTGAGAGTTGAGGACACCCTGGCTTTTGCAAGAACCTCTCTGCAGTCAGCCGGGATATCGTACCCTCCAAACTCTAGGGCTGCAGGAGCCAGGACTGCAAGTTCAGCGACTGTGGGACGTGATGGAGAATGGTGCCTCCTTCTCTGGAGAGAAGATCCGTGTCCGCCGGCAGCTTGACTGGTGGGGACGTTGACAAGTCCAGAAGGTCCGGGAACCAGACCTGCCTCGGCCACGCGGGTGCGACGAGGATCATTCTGCACCTGGACTTCTTGAGCTGGTTGATGAGGCGGAGCAGCAACGGCAACGGAGGGAACGCGTATAGAAACAGGCCGTCCCAGGGGAACGAGAAAGCATCGCCCATGCTCCTCGGCTGCGGGAACCTGCTGGCGAACCTCTGGCACTTGGAGTTTGTCGCCGTCGCAAAAAGGTCGATCCGGGGTTTGCCCCATCGTCGGAAGAGCCGATCCACCTAGTCCTGACGTAGTTCCCCACTCGTGGCACGAGCGCAGCTCCCTGCTGAGTGAGTGGGCGATGGTGTTTTTTATTCCTGCCAAGTGGAAGGAAACATCCCCTGGGCGACTGCCCAGTGCCACAGATCCTGGGCCTCCTTGGATAGGGCTGGCGATCTGGTGCCCCCCTGCTACCGTATGTAGAACATCGTGGTGGTGTTGTCGGTGAAGATCCCCACCACTTTGTCCTTGAGGGACGGAAGGAACGACTTGAGTGCCCAGAACACTGCTCAGAGCTCCAGAATGTTGATGTGGAGAGACCTCTCCTCTGGGAGCCAAAGGCCTCTTGCGTGGAGATCTCCGGTGTGGGCCCCCCAACCCTCCAGAGAGGCGTCCGTCATCACCGTCTCCTGAAACGCTGGGGTTTGAAAGTCCGTGCCTGTAGTGAGGTGAGCACGGGTACCCCACCATAGGATCGCCCGACGGAACTCCTCGTCGAGAGGGATCCCGTCTTCGAAGCAGCCCGTCGCCTGAAACCAGCGAGCATTGAGGAACTCTTGTAGCGGACGCATCCGAAGTCTGCAAAGGGGTACAAGATAGATGCATGAGGACATCATCCCGAGGAGGGACTTGATGGACCTCACCCTGGCCAAGTCTGTAGCTAGCAGGCGCCGCACCTTGCCCAGAATGGTCTTCGCCCTCTCCTCTGACGGGGAGGCCAATTGCCCCACTGTATCGAGCTTCGCTCCCAGAAACGGTGCTCCTTGCGACGGAACCAGGTGGGATTTGGGGTAGTTGATGGCGAACCCCAGTTCCGTGAGCAGCCGGACGGTCCTCGCTATGTGTTAGACGGCTAGTTCTCTTGTCCTTGCCCGGATTAGCCAGTCGTCAAGGTAGGGGTAGACGTGGATCCCCTGCAGGCGCAGCTGCGCCACCACTGGTGCCAGGCACTTGGTGAATACCCTGGGTGCCGACTTTAATCCGAACGATGGGGCTCTGAATTGGTAGTGGCGTCCCTGAACCACGAACCTGAGAAACTGTGTCCTTTTAGAATGGGGATGTGGAAGTAAGCATCCTCCAGGTCCGACAACGATAGGAAGTCGCCCTCCTCAAGCTGTCCCAGCACGTGCTGGAGGGTGACCATCCTGAATTTCTGCACCTTGATGTATTTGTTTAACCGACGCAGGTCCTGGATGGGGCGCCAACTGCCTGTCTTCTTTCTGACGAGGAAGTACCTCGAGTACACTCCGGAGCCCCGGAGCCTCTTGGGGACGAGCTCGATGGCCCCTTTCTTTAGCATCACCCTTACCTCCAACAGCAGTTGAGGGACGCGATTCTCCTTCCTGGCCACCGGAGGAATGCAAGGGCACTTGTTTTGGAATTCCAGCGAGTGCCCGTTGGCCAGGGTGTCCAGCACCCAACGGTCGGTGGAGATGGACTCCCACACGCTGACGAACTTCGTCAGCCGGCCTCCCACCGGAGTGCTTCGGTGGGGCCCCCCCCCCCGACGACACGGTCGGGTCAGTCTTGATTGGAGGAGGCCTTGCCGCCGACGGCGGGATCCCGCTTGCTTGCCGCAACCTCTGTAGGCCTCCTGGGACGAGGCGCGGCCTGCCTGGCGGTATGTGGAAGAGCCACCGCTGGATCCCTTGGAAGCACCCTGTCTGCCTCCGGAGCTCCGAAAGGGCCATCGTCGTTGAAGTACCACTAGCGCCCGGGCCGTCTCCGAGTCGGTCTTGATGGCCTGGAGCGACTCGTCCACCGCCTTACCAAAAAGGTTGTTGCCGTCGAACGGCATATCCAATACTCTGGTCTGGACGTCCTGGCGAAGGTCCGTCGCCTTGAGCCATCCTCGTCGTCGGAGGCAAACTCCGTTGCCCAGCTGACGAAATCCGGTATCGGCAATGTCCGTGGCCACCATTATGGCGTGATCCGACGCCACCTCGCCTTCCTGCAGAATTTGTAGGGCCACCGCCCTCTTGTCGTCAGGTAGGAAGTCTAGCAGGGGAGCTATCTTGAACCAGAGCTCCCTGTCGTAGCAGGCCACGATCGCTAAGGCATTGGCCGCCTTAATCGTCGTCGCCGCCGAGATGACTCGTCGTCCCATGGAGTCCAACTTCTTGCCCTCGCTGTCCGGCGGGGAAGTGGAAGTTGAAGCCTCCGCACCCGCTGCTTTCTTCTTGGCCGATGCCGAGACGACAGAGTCCGGCGTGGGCTGGGCCCTGAGGGACAAGGGGGCGGCATCGGGGACTCGGTACTTCTTCTCGTACCTGTCCCTCTTGGCGGGTGTCATGGAAGGGTTCTTGAGGATAGCAAGCCCCTCGTCCCAGATGTCGTCGAGCAAAGGCACCGTGAAGACGGTCTTCCTCTTGGCCTCTCGTTGTTGGTAAAGAAACCCTTCCTTTTTTTGTTCTTCAGGGCAGAGCTGGAAGAGCTCGGATGCCCTGGTTATCATGGTGTCAAAGAGCCAATTTCGTCGGCTGGAGAAGCCCAAGGGGGGGTGATGACGGGATGTCCGTTGTGTCATCGCCATCGCCGCCGTCGTCGTCGTCCGTCCCCGTCACTGTATCCGTCGAGGGGGATGGGGGCCCACCGGCCTCGCGGGCACGAAGGGCGGAGGGGTGGACTCTCCTCTGCTTGTTCGGAGGGTTTCCCCAACGGGCCTGGTTCTGGATCCTCCGTCTGGGTATGTGGTAATCTCGTCGTTATCTCGGTACATAAGGATTGGATCGCCAACAAAATGGCCGCCGAGCTATCGTGGGGCTCGGGTAATGGCTGCGACGGACCGGATGGCCCCTCCACTGGGCCCTCTTCGTCGATCACGTCAGCGGGGACCGTCCCCTGGGATCGAACCTTCTCGAACCTCTCGTTGAGGCCCTTCTCGGTTTCCACCAGATCCTCCTCAGAGGCTGATTCCGAGTCTGTAATGGCCACCGCCCCCCTCTTTTTCCGCCGGGGACTTCACGGGGTCTTAACGATGGGCTGGAAAGAGGATTCCATCCGCGGTGGCAGGGATACTCTGGGCCCAGAGGCCGTTTCCACTGGCGTAGTCTCAGCCGTCTTTGCCAGGGTTGCAGCAACCACTTCGATAGAGGCCTTTGACGGCTGGATCAAAGCTCTCACCACCTTAGGTGCGTCCTGGGCCTTCGCCTTGGGGGGAGGGTCAGCGCCTCGCTCCCCCTTCGAGATCGACAGGGGGCCGCTCCAGCAGCTTACCCGGGTTCGCAGACTTCCTCTTCCCCGAACCAAAGTGCTGGCTCGTGGTTGAACGTGCTGGGGAAGTCGCACTCTGCCTGGCAGCCGAAGAGCCCGACCTTTCGGCGCTCCCGGTGCCCGCGGTGCTTGGCCTTCTGTAGGGCCCCCGTCGCCGGGCCGCCCTCACAGGACTTAGAAGCCCGCTCAGACTTTTTCTTCGCCTTCTCACCTTCTGTGATCTTCTCCAGCCAGGTGGCGAGGCGGGAACGACGATCTTGTTTGGTCCGTTCTGAAAGGTTCTTGCAGAACGCACAGTCCTTCTCCATGTGCGTCTTGTCCTCATGAAGGCAGTAGAGACATTGCGAATGTTCGTCCTCCTTGAAAACGTTTTATAATCCGCATCCAGGGCAGCACCTGAACAGCTTGGATCCGAGCGTCAAGCTTCCCTTGTCCTGGGCCATGTCCGTTGAGGTAGGCCACAGATCTTCCGGAAATCTCCAAGAAGCGTAAACTCGATGAAAACTTCACCCTTGAGGGGCGTAGAAGAATTCCGAAACGGATCCCCGTTATCGGAAGTAGAAACGGTGGAGCTTGAGGCTCAATTAAACCGAAAAAATGAGAATAATCTCCTGAAAAAGCGCGAAAACGCAGCAAAAACTAGAGAGCTAAAGCACAAGGACTCCCAACACTTGAGCATGCGGTAAAAATCTGAGGATGGCTGTCAGAGGCGGGGCTTAGGGAGAGGGCAGTCATTGGTTACTACTAAGAAAGACAGATCAGAAACGAAACTGATACTGATTTTTTCTTTACCGAGGATTCCCAGCCTGACGACGGGGAATATTCATGAGCATGTGAATCCATGCCAGACCCCATGCTGGAGAAGAACAAGTTACTTACCCCCTGTTAACGTTCTTCCGACTGGATGTTCCTCCCACGTATTCCTCATCTTTGATTTTCAATATCCAGCTTCAGCAACTTTTATTTTAGTAGAGGGCGATGTGCATCGATGCAGCCGACTCAATAGCCCTCGAGGGCCTCTGTCTCGAGGATGAGGTAATTGGAAGTATATATAGCACGCGCAGCACCCGTAGGCTTCAGTTCAGTTTTTTCTTTCAGAAGAATTACCCGCATCTACACGGGTTTGACCGTACTAGGCTTTGAAGAAGCGAAAGCTGTAATAGCATGGGACATTCTACAGTGGGGGAGGTTGGGAGGGCGATGAGGAATACGTGGGAGGAACATTGAGCTGAAACATTACCAGGGGTAAGAAACTTTCTTCAAATGGATTGTGTCGTCCCACGTATTCCTCATTTTTGATAAACTTCCAAAGCAGTGTTTCTTTTGGTGAAGGGAGTAAGAATTCCAACAATGGTTTCCATGAACCGAATGGAGGAAAGCTTTTCCAAAGCTTCCATCCTGACTGAGGGAAGAATCAATGCAGTAATGCTTCGTGAACTTGTGTATTAAAGACCACGTAGCTGCCTCACAAATGTTTTTAACAGGAACACCCCTTTTCAGAGCTGAAGAGGTAGACATGCCCTTGGTGGAATGGGCCCTCAAGCCTTCTGGAGGATCTTTGCCCGCCAGCCTGTAGCATTCTGAAATTGCTAGAATTATACATCTTGATTCTGCTTTGTTATCGCCTGACCCAGTTTGTGACCTGTATAACCTATAAAAAGTGGATCATCCAGATGAAGTTTGTACAATCTAGAAATGTAGACGCTTAGAGCTCTACGTGGACCTATCCTGTGCAACCTCCCTTTCTCCTTACCAGGATGAAGTGGTTGGTAAAAAGCGGGTAACAATCTTTGGTCCTACATGAAAATCTGAAATGATCTTAAGAAACAATGAAGGCTAAACCCTCAGGACGACCTTGTCCTTGTGGCATACCATAAAGGGTGGTTTAGATGATAGTGCCTGCAACTCACTCAGTCTACGGGCTGAAGTAGCACTACTATCAAAATGGTCTTAAACGTTAGTAACATTAATGAACATGAATGTAGAGGTTCAAATGGTGCACACATCAGAAATGCTAATACCAAATTAAGGTCCGAAACGGAAACCTGAAAAGGAAATGGAGGGAACACATTGGTGAGTCCCTTCAGAATTTGTATCACCAAGGGTATCTTAAAATGGTTTCTTCAGACAAGCGCTTAAGGATGGATAGCGCGGCCAAATAGCCTTTAAGTGTCCCAACCTAGAGCCCCAGATTGGCTAGGTACAGTAGAAAGGAGAACACCACTGGTGTCTTGCATAGTAAAGGGTCTACATTCTTGCCCCAGCACCAGCTGCAGAATTTGTTCCAACGGCAGCAGTACAAGGACTTTGTTGCTTGCCTTCTGGCCGAAAGCTAAATCTCCATTACGGCATCCGGGAAGTCCCAATCCTTGTATCACAGCCTCTCAGAAACCATGCATGAAGGATGAGTGTTTTGACCTCTGGATGGAGAACCTGACCCTCCACTCGTGAGAGAAGGTCCTCTCTTTGAAGAAGACGTGTTGGAGGGCAGATGGACATGTCCAGAAGGCCCGGGTACCACGTACTCCTGGCCCAATCCGGGGGAATTATGATCATGTGTTTCCCGAACTGTCTCAATCTCCTGATAACGTGAGAAATGATTGGGACTGGAAGAAACTCGTGCAGGAGCGGTAACTCCCAGTCGACCACGAACGCTTCTCCTAAAGCTCCTCTTGGGGGAAATGCCCTGGAGCAGTACAGATCGCACTTTCCAGTTGACACTGGTCGTGAACAGATCCACTTGAGGGGTCACCCAAAGGGTGAAGATCTCTTGAAGGACTTCCTGAGCTAGTTCCCACTCGTGGGAAACTGCTCTGCCTGCTCAGAGGGTCCGCCGCGTGTTCTCTTTCCCGGGCTAGGTGAACTGCCGACAGGGAGATTCCTTCTTGAACTGACCAGAACCGGAGCTGCATTGTTCCTCTCTGCTACAGGTAACTGCTCTATAGCACCTTTCTCTAGCAGGGTCAACATTTTCTCCACAAGGAGCAGATCTGGAACATTCAAAGAATCGCTCCCCGGTGGATGGCTCTGGGGTCTATGAATGAAGGGAAGGCAGTAACCATGGGCTATGGTTTCTAATGCCCAAGCATCTGAAGTATTGTCTTGCCATTCTTTCAGATGCTGGGACAGTCTGCCTCCCACTGAGGTGCCGTGACACTCAAGACCTCAGAGAGGTTTTGAGGTGGCTGAAGCAGTGGCCGTTGGTAAAGATGCCCCTGCTTGAGCAGGCTTTGCACCTCTCCCACCACAAGGGAATCTTCTTTGGCCTCTGACCAGCCATTCCTCTCGCTCTTCCAACTGAGAAGGAGTAGCGACCCCTCCAAGAAGGGCCACTGGGGCGAAAGGGCTGAGGCTGCTTAATAGCAGCACCCAAAGATTTGACTGCCGCCTTGGAGGTCAGCAGCTTCTCAAGGCTTTCGTCAGCCTTGCTGCCAAAAAGGTGAGACCAATCAAAATGCAGGTTAAGGAGTCTAGATTGCACATCTGGTGCAGATCCATGCTTCTTTAAACACACAAATCTGCAAATTATAGTGCTTGCCGCCATGGCTCTGCTGATGCGGTCAACAGAATCCAGACCCGACTGAAGAGGCTCGCACATGGCTTCTTTGCCGTCTCATAGCCAAGAAACCGTCCCTTTCCTCCCCTTCGGGAATATGTTCAGTCACCATAGAAATACAGTCCCATAGAGTGAATGAAAACTTTGCTAAGGCACATGTGAAGTTGGCGGACTTAAGAGCCATGCTCCCCACAGAAAATACTTTCCTTGCCCATGCATCTCACCTTTTGTCATCCCTTTCTGGTGGGATGGTTGGATAAGCTGCCCGTTTTGAGGTTGCAGTAGCTGCCTGCACCACCAGACTTTCTGGGGTGGGGTGTTTTGATAAGTAGTTTGGTTCACTACTAGATGAGCAGTATTGTTTTGTCAAGTTCTTGTTTACTGCCAGACTTTACTCTGGTGTCTCCCAATTGGCCGTCACCCTTTTTTGAAGAGCAATGTGGAAAGGTAAAATGGGATCCTTTTGCAGACCTTTATCAATCATCCTGCTCGAAGTGGAGGGTAGGTCTACTCCATCCCTGGTAATCTACAACCTTGGACATCAACTGCCTATATGATGTATCTGCATGTTCATCAGATTCAGGTTTACCAAATTCTAACTCTGGTTAAGTCTCTACTCCACCGGCTGTTTGCACATTTTCATAAAGGTCTTTTAGCCTGGATTCCTCTAAGATAAAGCCATCAGGGACATTTGGTGTACCATACTGTAAACCAAATGGCGCATCATTATCAGATGGCTCATTGTCCTCATAAATAGAGGTTAGTGACTTAAAGTATTCCTTTCTAGGTGATGGAGTGTACATTTTATCTGGTAAGGGCATCAAAGGTTTCAAAAATGTTAAACTGGCCGATCCAGGAGTCGATGTCTTCAATAAAGTCAGTTACCTTCGATGGTACCAAAGGTTTCGATGGCACCGATGGCCCTATTGGTGTCGATGGGCTGGCTGGAGTCGATGGGCTGGCTGGAGTCGATGGGCTGGCTGGAGTCAATGGGCCGGCTGGCATTGATGGCGCAGCTTGAGTCGGCGGAGCAGCTGGAATCGATGGTGGAGCTGGCATCGACCTCGACTTATTCTCTGACTTGCGGCTCAAAGGATCCTTCAATGATTTCTCATCCAGTCAAGACCTAGAGGACTCTCAATGTGGATCTCGCCTTCGTCCCGGGCTTCAGGGCGCACAGGATTTGACTCGAGCCCTTTACTTATCTGCTTTAGAAGGCACGGTATGAGCATGGCTTGTGGAGGGTTTTTGTTTTTCAAAAACTTTCAGCATTTCTAACCTTAATGCTTCCCATTCGGCAGGAGTGGAGGCCTTTGTGCGACAGGATATAGATCTCTCAGGAGAGGAGTCAGACGAAGAAGCCGCTCCTCGACCTGGACCTTTTCGCTTTCTTCCATCGAGGAGAGTCGTCTCTTGCATCGTCAGATGAAGGTTTCTTCGACAGGGTAGTCGATGAGGATTTTTTTGGTGTTTCTACCTACCGCCAATTTCCCATTACGTTCCTTCAAAGCTTTTCCAGTCATTGATTGGCATTTCAAGCAGGCAGAGGTCTTGTGCTCCACATCGAGACACCACAAGCATACTCAATGCGGATCGGTTATCGACATCTTGGAACCACAGAGTTGACACTTTATAAACCGGGTCTTCTGGGTAGTCAGTGTCGAAGATAAAGACATTAACGGATCTTTCGCGATTAAATTATTGAAGCGCGCCGAAGCTTACTCGGAAAAACGGAACTGAAGCCAAGGAGCGCTGAGTGTGCTATATATACACCTTTGATTACATCATCCTCGTGTCGCAGGCCCTCGAGGGACATTGAGTCGACTGCATCGATGCATAGCGCCCTCTGCCGAAGAAAATGTCCTTAGCAGCTGAATATTGAATTTCAAAGATGAGGAATATGTGGGAGGATACAATCCATTCGAAATGGCAAATTTGAAAACTTTTCTTCAACTAGTTATTTGGACAACAAGAGCAAACAAAGCAAATTGAATTAAAGAACTCTTGTTAATGTAACTAACGCGACCTTATCTTCTGAAGTGCAACATTTTTCACATTGGTTTCGTTTATTTTTTTTGTCTTCAACTCCTGTTTCAGAGATGGCCTAATTTAGTCATAAGCATGCAGACATCACATTTGATAAATCTTAGGCATAAATGTTACTCATTAAGTGAGACATGATTGAACACGACATTAAGTAGCAAAACACCAAGTAACCAACACAGGACTGTATTTGACCTTAGCTGTGTTAGGATGAGATTGCCTTTACAGTTTTCCCTTTAAAATTAACCCCTCCGCCCCCCCCACCCGAAAACAGAGAAATTGGCATCTTACTCCTCCCATCTCATAACTTGCTTTCTAACCTAGTTAACCCCTGCCTCGTACACATTGAGACCATGTAGCCAAACTTGCAGCATCTTTACCCTTGATACCTTTGGGTTCCCCATTCTCCATATGGTCTGCTTTGTGAGCGCACATTGATTCTTCACTTCCTTCCTTTTTCACTATTTTCATACTTTGTTCTCTGCCAGTCCTTGCTTGACACGGTTGGGTGAAATTAAATGGCGTGTTGGATTCTCTTTTGTGTGATATTTTAGTTTAATTAAACTTTAGTTTAAATTAAACAAATTCCTTAGTTACATTAAAATTCAGTGGTCATCTGTCCATCACTCCTCCTATTGTCCGTTAAACTTTTTACTTAATGTCTTCCATGTTTTTCTTTATTTCATCCAAAAAGTTGATCCCAGCACAAGTCAAGCCAATTTTTTCCCCTAATAAAAACTTTGACCACCATTCTTCACCAGTTTGTTACATTATTAATGTATTTTCCAAGAAACAACGTTCTCAATTCTGTCAGTGCTTCACAGTTTGTCATAGGTGCTTTACCGTCTCACTTTCTTCTTTATAACACATCCGACAATTTCCTTCTTTTATCCCCTTTTTCCGGTTCTCCACAGGTATTCATTTGTCGGGAAAACGTTTAACCTGATTCTGAGTTGTATCTCTGGGCCGTTTGCTTGGGAATTGTTGTAAATATTTTGGAATTTAATTCCGATTCCTATGTTCATTTTTCGCCATTCACCAATGTTAGGGAGAATTCTCTCTTTAGGCTGAATTTCCTAACCTAGTGAGTCCCCCAGCAGCTTTGCTGGATTTCTGGAGTTTGTTTTTTTCTCCTGCCAAGAGGGAAACTCTTTTTTCTCCCACTCTTGGACATGATTAATGGTGTTCCTTTGACTGCTGATGTGTTTTATGGGCTATGGGGTCCTTTACTCCATAGGGTCTCTTGTGTTTTTACTGTGTGTGTTACACAGCACCCTCCATGCAGTGACACAGGGGTGTCATAGTGATACCCCACCATCGACTCCATACCCTGGGACTGACTACTGTCTCCCAGGGCATGTAAAGTCACCATTGGCTTTACTAGTCCCAAATTATTAACAGAAACCAGTACAAACCATCATATTGTGGACGTACTGGTCGGGGCAATTCGATTGCCCCGTGGTCTGTTAGTCGTGGGGGCACGTCTCCGTCCCCCCTGATCGAGTTTTTGCTGGTGGCAGTGGAAACTACTTGTTATATTCGACCGCAAATATTTCCCTATGGGATTTTCCCATTGTTCGAGGCTACCAACTTTAATTATTTAATTCTCATAGCCTCGAACATACCGCCTGTTTATTTAATTAATATTAATTCGCCGGTTGGTATTTTTTTGCCAGGAGTCGATTCTAAAATGGCGTTTGTGTTCTCTTCTGTGACTCCAACCCAAGTCGAGCCCTTTGTTCCACTTTTTGGCAGGCTTCTCCACAGAAGCCTCCAAAAGTGGTGCCACTCTGTCTGGGTACCACAGGGGGTGCGGGAGGGGGTTTAGGCACCCTGGACTGAGTTACCTTGGTAACTCAAGTCGTACTCTTGTGTGATTGGCCCAAGTGGTGAGCCGGTCGGCTCACCACTTAGCATGTTTGATTGACAGCTAGGCTGAGTGAATGGGGGTATGCTGCATAAAAGCAGGGCTTTGGGGACTGGAACTTCAGAAGTCGCCACAGGACCTGAGAATCCGACGAGGCAGAAGCTGAGCAGACCTACCACGACGACACCACCGGTGGAGCCCTGCGGAACCGACTCACCACTTCCCGACGACAGAGAAGATCTCCCGGCTGGAAAGGCTTCTTCCCTTGACTGGTGGGCACAACAAGTTTGCCTTCTTTTCTTCGCACCCCAGACCGGTTTTTGGTCGAACTGCCAGTGCCAAGCACCCCGGCAGCCGGATAGCCACTTACCACTGAACCGCGAATCAACGGACCGCTCCTTGTACCTGAGAAACTCTGCGGCTGGTTTCTTCCCTGGCAGTGCAAAGGACTCCTGTCTTCCCCCCCGACGAGATCCTCTGTTCCCCCGGACGCAGCACCGACTTGCATCCGCTGCCAGGAACAACTTCCCCCGCTGGAGTGTTCTCACCACTTTGAGGTACCGTGTCCGCCAGGCCTCCCCTTTCTAAAGATTGCTACAAGGTAATAATAACCCCTTAACCTTCTGGACTGGGCTGGCCGCCTTGACCCTCTTACTGGTCCCTTTCTTTGGTCCAACTCCTTTTTGAACCGTTACAAGACTCTTGTGCACTGCAACCGTGTGACCTTGGACACATTTCGTTTTCATCCTCTTAAAGCGGATCCGGCCTACTGACTATGAATTCACGGTGTTACTTTGCCTTCCTCTCTTGTTGTGTTCATGAAAAAGTGTTGGGATCGGTTTCAATTTATTCTCTGCTTTGCTCTCCCTTTTTAAAACGAATTATTAGAGTGCCATCTACGTTAAGCGCTCACCGCTGTCTGAAAATAAGTGGGGCTTTACTTAAGACTTGTCTAATGTTCTTTTAAGGGAGTGTATATCTTTTAGTGACCGTGTCTTTGAATTGCTTTATATTAGTGCCTGGGTGTGTTTCTAGATGTGGTTTTAAATAAATAATTATCTCTCTTTTACACGAAGCCCTGGTCAGTGTTTACTTGTTCTATTGCGTTCTCTTGACCTATTGTGAATACTCTGTATACTGCCTAACTCTTCTTGAGGGAAGTCTGACTGCTCAGCCACAGCTACCAAGTGAATCTGTGTGGTACAGACTGGTACCAAGTGGGTTTACTGCCAAACACCAACAGTCCTAAATCTTTTGCAGTGGTCCCAGAGGGAACTGCACAGGTTTCTGCCTAACAACCAAACTTTTGTATGTCGATTTTTCCTCTTGTGAAGAAATCCAATCTAATCATTTTAATTTCTCTTTCACCCTGTCTGGATCTAACACAAGACAGTCAAGTGAGCTGTTTAGCCACTTTAGGTACTCTGTAATTTTGACTTTCCATTCGCTTAAAACATTGGTTCCTCTTCCTTTTCCATTTCCTTTTAAAAAGCAATATGGTAGGGCCGGATTTTCTTCCATTATCTTTCTCAGTAAATTTAAAGTTTTCGATTCAATTACTGAGTGTAAGGATAGCAGCCCCAATTCCGCTCCAATTGCAACTATCGGCAGACCTTGTGGTAGTTTCAGAAGCCTTTTCCAGAATTTGCTCTCTAGCTTGTTCTAGATTTTCGAGTCCACATTTATGATCTCCTCATCACCATAGGTGAGACATGGCACCACTTTTTGTATGAAAAATATTCTTACGGGGGCCATTGTAAATTGCTAATGCTGACACTTTGTTTTCCAATTAATTTTCCCAGATCATTTATTTTTTCGCCGTGCACTCCTAGGTATCTGATTGATTGTACCGTTTCCAGCGTATGCCCATCTAGTTCCCACTTACATTTTTTTTGTTTTCCCGATGTGTTATTCCTGATTGCCAATATTCTTGTTTTACTGCCCTTTATTCTCAGCTCATTCTTCTCTAGGTAGCTTTGGATTCCCTTCAAGCCCTTTTGGAGACCAATCTCAGTTTGATCTAACACTGCCAAATCATCAGCATATATCGTTGAATCGGGAATACTTTCCTCTATTGTCTCTTTCCCCTTGATTCATGGTGATCATTTTATGATCTCCAATATTATGATGTTAGCTGTGAAAACCTTCTCTTTGTCACCAACTTTAGCCCTAGCTAAAATTGACAGGCCATTGCTCTCTAGTTGCTGGAATGTTTCCACCTGTAGACGCTTAACTTTGCTAGTCAATCGAGATCTTTGGCCGGACTCTTCGAGAATGGTAATTTATCTGAAAAAAATCTTAATTGGAACTTAAGCATGATTCAGTTACACCTTGCTTCCTGAACATTCTAAAACTACCCCTTCAGTAGCGGCTGCCCATACCCCTTTCTCTGGTACTATTGCCACTTTAAAAACAAAATAAAATAAATAAATCGCTTTGTGCATGGGCTTGCACAACACTCTTTTGGAGCGTGTCTCCATGTCGGAGGTTCTCTACATCTGCCCGGGCTTCTTGCCTCTCTCCGTCCTCGTTTTTCCCCAATGTGCGTTGGGCTCTACAGTTTCTGATCTATAATCATGGTGATTCGGGTTTGTGGACTCCCACTCGTTGCTGCCTTGGGGATCGCGTGTCAATAATAAACGTGATGCTCCGACATACCTGATACCAGCTAGTTCTCGTCTCTTCGCTTAATAAACTGTCCCTCCTGTTCGTGTCTCGACGCACTGTTCGCTCACAGAGTTCCGGCCAGGGGTGCTCAGACCCCACCTTCAGGATCGTACCGGCGAGCTGTGGACCGCGTGGTCTCCGCCTACTGGATAGAACGCAGGTTTCCCCGGCGTTGCGCCGCACGTTGGATCTGGCCGCAAGCTTCCACTCATCCGTTCATCGATGTGTCTTCCGGATTTGCTGGGCACGATGGGTCCGTATTATGTGGCCTCACACCTCCGCAGACTGGGTAGCCTTGGTGGGCCCACCTCTGCGTTGCTCCCG
Organism: Ambystoma mexicanum; assembly: GCF_040938575.1. NCBI lineage: Eukaryota > Metazoa > Chordata > Amphibia > Caudata > Ambystomatidae > Ambystoma > Ambystoma mexicanum. Next base: position 881,694,422 of record NC_090932.1, on the reverse strand, counting down.
GGAGCCAGGCCAGGCACTTGTCTCATTCGCTTCCCGCCACTCTTCCTCATAGTGCTGAAGTGCTACATGAGCAGTTTCCCAGGATATATCGCAGCAGGGCTAATGTTGTATAGTTCCTTCGGTGCCCCTCACCTTCCGACACCAGAATCTGGTCTTGGCTTCTATCAAACACGTCCCGATCCACAAGATATTGAATACAGGATCTATGTACAAGCACAGCTCTTCACCTAGGTTGCCATTTTAGCTGGTGTCCAACAGCGCCTCTCCAGTAGCCACCATTTTAGTTTGTTACTGTTAAGTCACATAAAGGGGGTGGTTTGGAAAGGATGTCAAAATACATTGATTAAATAGGAATTTTACAGTACATTCACACTGCATGTAAAATTAAGTGAGATGTCAAATTTAAAATACATTTCCGAGTTGTGTTTTGTGACGAATTGAGGGAATTCGTCCCTTCTCCCCAGAGGGGAGGCCCCCCCACCCTGTGAGGGTAGAGAGGTGACACTGCTCCGCAACACCCTCCCTAGGGGTCAAGGCAAGTGGTAACTGTAATGAAGGCATAATATCAACAGTAAGACAGACAAGTGACCACAGTTCAAGGGTGTTTATTGAACTTCAAAACTTTTTCAAACGCCCATCTAATCCGAAATCTTCATATGGGAGCAAGCTACGACCATCAAATAATAATAACGCCATCCTAGGGGTATCTTGTCAAAATAGAAGGGCCTATACTAATAAACCTATTGCCAATCCCTACCTCTAAGTACAAATAGTGTGGGAAACAGTGTTCGCAAAAAGAAAGAAGTGTTCACAAAATAATATGTCAGGATATTCAGGCCATTGGCCTACCTTCCCCACGTTTTCAGCATGGGACCAGGCAGTTCACTTGAGCGTAGCACAATCTCTGGCTTCTTTAGCACGAGGATACAGTTCAAGCATTAACATCAGGGCCTTCTGTGCCCACATCTCTTTGCCTATCAAAGTCTCTTCATGCAGAGGGCCTGATGCGACAAATTGATATGTTATTTTCTTCTATCAGATTTTCACAAGTACTCAATTGAGGCGATTCACTATTTACCCCGGATCCCCCTCAGTCGGGCGCAGATCCATTTGAACACAATTAGTCTCCCTCAGCCGGTCTCAGACCAATTGCAATTTACATCAAGTATCAAAGACTTTCAAATTTGCACAGGGTTTGGCTTGACCCGTTGCAGGACCACTTTGATTTTACAATTTCTTCCCTTAAACATTCATCACCTTTCGGTTGGATACCCAACAGAGATTTTCGAATGAGCACCTGCGTGGCGCCAGACCACTTGTTTATGGTATCAAATCTTAGCTTTAAAGTTCAGTCACCCGTCTACTGTTTTAATTACATTTGTGTTGCTTTCCACATACGCTTCACACACTATTCTATTCACTTTTCTCTGTACAATGTTGCAGCTTGCAACCTTGGATTCAAACACAGGCTGGTCTGGCATCAGTCTCCTCAACTCACTGGCTGTGCTAACTTCACTGGTGCTGCTTTGTTGTAGGAGCCAAGGACAGTACCATGGTGGCAAACAATGCTTCCTGCCTTGGCTAGCGACGCGGGAGCGCCCTGAGTACCTCAGACGAACAATGCAGGTTTCTTAAGCATTGATTCCGGGTCTTGCGTTTCTTATTCTCGCAAGCTGATGAAAGGAACGGTCTTTCTCTGAAAAGGTCAAAGGCACTTCCCTCCTTGTAACCCTCTTCGGTCTTGCTGTCTTTCTCCTTGTATTAAACTGGCATTTCGGAACTGCTGCTTCCTCGTGTGCTTTGCCTTGCTCAGTGTGCTTTCGTGCTCCGCCTTTTATCCGTGTGGGGACGTATGAGGGAAGTCAGGTGTGTGTGTGTGTGTGATCAGTAATTGCCTGGCCCTGCCTGACCATTCTGTTGGGACATGTCCGGTATACAGCTGTCGTGTTAGTCTGTTTTCTCTCACAGTGAGCTGTCCGTGAGAAAGGGTTTCTGTTGGAAAAGGGGCGGGTTTCAGCTTTTAAGTATCCTATCTGGTAGGATGGGGTAAAGGCGTTATAGGGAAGGGGATACCGCGTCTCGCCGTCCGGTGTCCCACTTCCACTCCCCTGAGACCCCTCACCCAGGTGATCCTCCGGCACTGGTCCACCCACAGGAACTAGACCCAAAAGCGATGTCCGTGTCCTGGCCACCTGGATGACAGATGCCATGGGGACTAGCGGATGAGACACCTTCAGGATTCTCACACAACTCGCCGGGAGAGACTCCCCTTGTGGGGATAAGGACGCCCATTCCTCTGAGGAAGTCACAAATTCATTTATGGCCAACTTGGGAATATCAAATGACTTGAAGGACATACAATGGAGCGAATGGGATGACTATATCGTTACCATTCGTTATTGTCAACCAGAAAATGAATACGTACCTTTAAATGGGAATTCCCATTTAACTGGGACGCTGAAGTGGAAAGAGACGCCACAGCAAGCGGAAGCAGAGAGACATGTATGTCGGCCAGAGAAGCCCGAGGCAAACGCAACACCTGAGATGGTAGCAGACTCTGCAGACAGTGAAGTCTGTGTTTTTGAAAAGTGCTGGCAAGCCGAGAACATGGCATCATACGTTGAGCGTCCAGCAAGAATGCAGAAGAGAGAAGGTAATAGTAGTGGCATCACCACCGAGATCCCAAGTGGGCCAGCGGTCCCCCAAACTACGCTGAAACCACTAGGTGGTCACAACCGCCTACAATTCCGGTTACCCGCAGAGCTGACAAGCCATACCGAGAGGGAATACGGAGCTCGGGACACCAGAGTGAAGCAAGAGAGCAAGAAAGGCAACACACCCCAAACAAACGAAGGCCCTGGTGACGTTATCCAAGGCAAGCCCTGGTAAAGGGGAAAACGGGACACCAGGGAGGCCTAAGTGGAATTGTAATTAGTCTATTCATATGTGCCCCAGTGCTATATACGAGAGAGAACGAGAATGGAATTATGGCAGCAAGAGAAGCCGGAATACAATAAACCTTGCAAAAGACACCAAGTTTAAGAACAACACCTGAAGAGAAAAGGAGGGTGTTTAATGAGAGAAATACGAGAATAGAAATAAGACACATTTAGAGTGAGAAAGCCATGCCTGAGGAGAAGGACAAATTGGAATATCTGTCAAATGACAAAGAAGCTAAAGAGAAAGAATACTATGACCCAAAGAGGAAAGAAGAGGATATAAAGAGATTTACAGAGACTGGGTATCAACACCCTCGGAAAAGGGGATAGCAACCCTATGTGCACCATAGTTATTCAAGCAACCAACCCCTGAGAAGGGACACAAGTGTAATAAAGTCTTGGTATGAACTGAAAAAAATATATTAACGAGAAGGAAGAAGATTGCAAGAAGCACGCTCAAGGAGAAGGGAGTAATTCTCCAATCTTCAGTTGTCAGAAGAGCGATAGGGCCAGTTAGGCTTAGTTTGGACTGTGGACACTTCTTTTCACAGGCGAACACCTTTTTTTAATTGGTAGGGAACACCCCATAGTGATAGGGACAGATGGGCATTATCTTTATTCTTTAATAGAATCATCATTGAAATGTCCTTGTAATGTTTAATTTAGGGAAATTAGTAGACCTATTGTAATTTAGAGCTTAATATATATATATATATAATTGACTGCACAAATGAATGGATGCATTTGTATGAGAATAAAGATTGCCCACGCTAACAGCACAGGAAGTCTTCATTCTATTAAAGGCAAGCATTATGCTTTACTCTCTTTAATGACTGCCATTCAGCATTTTCAACAAAACATTTAAAACCGTAACATTTGCTCTTTTTTTTCCTTCCTTATGTAAACAATACCAAATATGAGAGGTTTTAAAAGTTCGAACGTCACTGCTCTTTTCTGCACTACCTCCCCCATGATCCTCCGGGGCTTAGTAGTCCTGACCTCTCCTGATCCACCTATCCGAGAGCAGGTCGCTGTATAAGAACCCTCCATGATAGTCCTCTGCCTCTTTCTTTCCTCTCCATTGTGCACTGAACTCGAAACTGTCCTTTATTTGATTAAATGTGACCCTGGACGAAAACTGGAACTGACTGCTCAACTGTAACTTGCTAGGTCCTCCGGACCACCTTGAACAAACTTCTTAACATCTTTGATCTGTGTATGGAGTCTGATGGTCTTCTCCTACGAGAAATGGAAAATACTTCATGAGGGTGGGCCAACAACATCTGAGCATCAAAAATACATATACAGTTTCAGATTTTTAAATACTTCATTTGGGTGCGATACTTCCTGAGCTGTTAGCGTGGGCAATCTTTATTCTATGACAAGACAGGAGGCTCGTATTATGCTTTTTCAAAGATTGCCACCACTGCATTAGTAATATTAGAGACCGGCTTGAAGTAAAAGGTTTTAAAGGTCGACTCTGAGGACCAATCTGCCGATTTCATAATGTCCTGAAGAGATACCCCAGCTGTAAATGGTTTAGAAGCCATTGCACCCCTCGTAGAATGCGCCCCAAATACTGACAGATGAATTCCAGCCCATTGCATGACCTTGCGCACCCATCTAGCGATAGTAGCCGCTGCAATGGGTGGTAAGGTTTTCTGCGTGCTATAAGCAATTGGGAAACCCCTTGCGACCTAAGGTGCTCTGTGGAGATTTCGTAATCCTTGATGCACTGGGCAACGCATAGCTTTTCATTTTCTGTGAAGTAAGGGTATGAAATCACTCAAGATTCAGTCTTCGTTCTTTTCGCTATATGAAAAGCTACCCCTTCTGAATAGAAGGTCTTTCTATCGATCTACAACGCCTTTACGTCCGATACTCTGCGGCCTGATGTAAGGCACAATAACATTGCCAGTTTACCTGATAACTGCGAGCGGGAAAGATCTTTGTTCGCTGGCCATCTAAGGAAAAGTTCGAACACTACTCCAATATCCCATAAGACTGCGTACTTCGCTTCTGGGGGTTTTCTTATTTTTATTCCTTTGAGAAGCCTCAGGACCGCTGGGTGCTCGCCTACTGCGATCCCTTCTATTTTATCGTGTCCCGCTGAGATCGCTGATCTATAAACACCTATTGTTCTAAAAGCTCCCCCTTCTTGAAATGTAGTCGCCAGAAAGTTAAGAACTTGCACTAAAGGGGCTGAAACGGGATCCAGACACTGGTCTGCGCACCATCGCGCCCAGGCTTTCCATGCAGTGCTATAGCTCCTAATGGTGGAGGACGCCCAAGAATCTTTGATGCAGTCTGCAGCGATTCGCAAAATTCCTGGCAATTCCCACTTTCTCCTGAAATCCTGCATGCTAGCAACTGCAGCTTGCCTGTTGCTACCAGGGGATGGCTCTGGCCGGACGGTCCTAGAAGAAGGTCCGGCTGATGCGGAACTATCTTCGGAAAATCCGAAGAAAGTTGCATCGCTACTGGAAACCAGGGCTGGGATTTCCAGAGCGGTAGTACCATCACAATTTCGGCGCGATCTCTGCGAACCTTCGCTAACGCTCTCGTGATCATGACAAATGGCGGGAATGCGTAATGAAGCGTTCTGTGCCAAGTCTGTAGGAATGCATCCGTGCCCGCTGCTCCCGGGTCTATCCTCCAACTGAAGTATGTCCGCGTTTGAGCGTTCAGTCTGGACGCAAACAGATCTATGTGTATTGGCCCCCAGCGCTTGTGCAGCTTCTCGAAAACTTGTGGGTGAAGTTTGCAATCAATTGAATCTATCAGATACCTCGAGTTCCAATCCGCTACCTCGTTGAGAGCTCCTGGCAAATATTCTGCTGTGATTGCAATATGATGTTCCAGGCAATAATGCCAGAAATCTTTCGCTAATTCTGGTAGTAGCTTGGACTTTGTCCCTCCCAGCTTGTTTATGTAGCGAACTGCAGAGATATTGTCCATCTTGAGCAGGACACAACACCTTGCTTTGCCCTTCGTGAAGACTTGCACTGCAAATGAACCTGCTAACAACTCGAGGCAATTTATGTACAGCTGCAACTCTTGATCTGACCATTTTCCTCCTGTTTCTACATGCTCCCATCTGGCTCCCCAACCTGACCTGCTTGGGTCCCATTCTATAACTAACTCTGGCGCGTCTCCGAAAATGGCTCGGCCATTCCATGCCTCCATATTCTGGAGCCACCAGTGAAGCTCGGTGAGCGCTTCGCTGTCCAAGGTCACCAGTTTGTGATACCCTACGCCCCCTTGTAGATGCCTGATCTTGAGACATTGAAGAGCCTGGTAGTGGAGTGGGCCTGAAAATATCGCTTGAATCGAGGCAGTTAACAATCCCACTACTCTGGCTAGACATCGAAGCGAAATAACTCTTAGCCATCACTACTTTGAGCTCTTTCTTTAATCGCTCTCACTTTGTGATGAGGGAGCTTGAGGGTGGCTTTCACTGCGTCTATGGTGAAGCCTAGAAATTCCAGTCTCTGAACTGGCCTTAGTTGTGACTTGTCCCAATTTACTAAGAACCCTACAGAGGCCAACAGCGTGCAGATCCATTGTACATTCTTGATGAGTACTTCTGTCTGCGGCTAGTACGAGAATATCATCTAGGTATATGATAATATGTATCCCTCTCTCTCTTATGGCGGCTGCCACCGATTTCATCACTTTGGTGAAGGCCCACGGGGCGGACGCCAACCCAAACGGGAGACAAGAGAAGCACCAAATTTAGTCTTTCCACTGAAAGCACAGATACTTCCGAAATTCCTGAGCTGTCGGAATTGTAAGATAAGCGTCCTTGAGATCCAGGCGCGCCAAGTAGTCCCCTTGGCGCAGGAGATAGCGCAGAAGGTGCTTCCATCTTGAAATGATTGTACTCGACCTTCCATCTTGAAACGATTGTACTTGAGCCATGTGTTTAAACTCTTCAAGTTTATGACTGGCCGAGTCTTGTCTCCCCTGTGGACCAGGAACATGTTGCTGAGGAAACCTGGCTCCTCTTGCATATCTCGTTCTATAGCTCCCTTGTTTAGTAGGCTGAGGAGCTCGTTGTGCAACCACTCTAACTCCTTGCTTGCCATATATATGGTGGAAGGTTCTACTATTTGCATGAGGTTTCCTACAAATTCCAGCTGCAGCCCTGCCACTGCTTGCATCACCCATGCATCGTGCGACAACGCACGCCACTCGCTCAAAAATTGGAGAGTTCTCCCTCCTACTCTCATGCTTGTTGTACTCACCGGCGGCAGCACTGGGTTGTCGATAAGATCATCTCCCTCTCGGAAATCTGGATCTGGATGGGAAGAAGGTATCTTGAGGTTTCCCTTCCCAGTATTGGGCTTGTTGTCACTGGGGCCTGCGCTGATAGTTGTAGCGACCGGACGTTCGGCCCCTGTGTCGTCCGGTCCAGGAAAAAACACGTCCCGGGAAGATTCTTTATTGAGCTCTGAGCTCTCTCTAATGCAGAGTATGTGCCCACAAACTGGGCCATCTCTTTAGCGAAAGCTTCGCCAAACAATAGGCCTTTGGCATTTTCCCCTGCCTCATAAGAGGCTAGATCGCTTAATTTCTCGTCAATCTTCAATAAGACTCCTCTCTTCCTTTCTGACGAAAGAGCGCAATTGGCATTTCCCAGAAGAGACACTGCCCTCTGGGCCCAGCTTCCTAGAGCGAGGGGGTCTACCGGAATCTGTGTCCTTCGCCTTCTCAGCCAGGTCCATTATTGTTGCTAGTGGGCGTGCTATGTCCCACAGCTTGTCCTGGCATCCTCTCCAGGCGCGGTCAATTCCTTTCCTAATATCACGCGCTGACTTAGTCACAAACGTGACCATCTTGGGATCTAGGTCCGGAGTTTCCGCCAGCTTCCCTGGTAACACTGGCGTAGGGCACTCTGACCTCATGCGTGAACGCACCTCTGTCCAGCGGCTATCTTATGTGCTGGGACATGTACGCTGACACTCTGGGTGAAGGCACCCATTCTGAAGATTTTGGGTGTCTGATAGTCTCTGGATCGAACATGTCAGCAGTGTTCACCATATCTTGAGGGTCGACATTTTCTTCGAAGTGTCGTGAGGTGTCTCGTCTCCTTCCCCCTCATCATCGGGCGAGTAGCCCTCGTCATCATCCCCTAAATTATTCACCCCCGGGGTAGGAGGTCTGTCCTGGCACTCTTTGTTTCTCCAGGAAGGCTCTCTTTAGCCTAGCGACGGGGTCGCTTACATCTTGGAGAGCAGCATCATCCCTTTCATTAGTGCTCGGTGGGGGGAGGGGTCAAAGAGTGTTTGCTCTTCCGAGCTACCTTACGCCCCTTTGTTTCAACCCCGTCTGCTGGGTGTCTGGCTAACGGCCCTGCCTCTGGGCTCTCTGCCCTCCTTTTCTTGGCAGTTACCTGCTTCTGCCTTTCTGCCATCATAACCTACAAAATTTCGAGGCTTTGTGTTATAGGCTGTACTCCTAGCGAGACTGCTTGAGTAAGCGAGTCCCCTAGCACTTTCTTAAAGCTCTGAGATAAATCAGCTTCCTGGTGGGAGGGATCCTCCTCCCATTCTTCTGCACTCCATTCCTGAGAAGTTGATGGCGTTTGGCCACGGCTTCTGTATGCAGCCATCACTGCTGTTGGCAAGGCCAACTATCAGCTTGTCAGCACTGAGGAGTGGGAAGGCTGTAGTGAGTCCAAAGTAGTGAAAGTAAAAGCCTTACGGGCTCAGAGTCAGCCTTGCTTTAGCAGGATAATCCCTTTCTCCCCTCTGCATGGTAAAAATCAGTTTTTTTTTGTTTTCCGAATTCCCGTGCTTTGGAGGCTTACTTTCACTCTCTGCTTCGCGACGTAATGAAAACATTACGCGCGAGTGTTGAGGTGTCCCCAGGGAATGCCGGGAAGCAGATCTCCTCCCGCTCCCCTGGGTCCTAGAGACCGCCGTGCTCTCTGCATCTCCTGACAGAGTGGGGCCGGCAGCCTAAGGCGGGCGCGTTCGCTCGCGGCTCCGACACCCACTCCTGTTATATTAAAATCCGAAGTTTACTCACCTGATAACGCTTGCATGTCAATAAGTACATATACTTTACAGATGCGTGCGCGCGCTGAACCCCCGTGAGGTAAGCACTAATTCCTCATTAAATTAAATAAGTTCAGAAGACAACAGGTGTAATACAAATAATCATTTTTGCTAATACTGAAGTAATCCCCGAAACTTATCATTAAATAAGAGACAGGTACTTATCTTAAAATGGCAGCAAAAAGAAAGAGGCAGAGGACTATCATGGAGGGTTCTTATAGTGCGACCTGCTCTTGGATAGGTGGATCAGGAGAGGTCAGGACTACTAAGCCCCGGACGATCATGGGGGAGGTAGTGCAGAAAAGAACAGTGGCGTTAGAACTTTTAAAACCTCTCATATTTGGTATTTTTTACATAAGGAAGGAAAAAAAAAAAGCAAATGTTATGGTTTTAAATGTTTTGTTGAAAATGCTGAATGGCAGTAATTAAAGAGTAAAGCATAATGCCAGCCTCCTGTCTTGTCATAGAAATAGTGATATTTATGCCGGTAGGTTACTGTTTTTGGGGACAATCTGGCTTTGTGTAATATAGGGGCGACTTGCCCCACAAAGCTTGGGTACCACATTTGCCTCAATTTGACATTTAATCAATTTATATAAATAGCTTTTATCAAACGCCTGTTTTTCTGACCAGAATTGTGGGGTGGAACTGTATAACTTGGGGCATCAGATCAAGTGCAACAGGGGGACTACTTGATGATTTACTAATATATATCTTACAGTGGGCTAAAAGGAAGACTTGAAATTCACTTTCTATGTAAGATGCAATGCGACTCAAGAGATTGCAATGTGTGTGTATTGAAATGTCAGTTGTAAATGGAAATAGCCATTTTATTCATTGCAACCCAGTACTTTGCATTCATGAAGTCACCTACTTTGGGTATTCTGGTTTTGCATATGCAACATTATTCTGTACTTAAGGTCACTGCGCTTATCTGTTCTTTTCTGCATAGTGTACATTAAAAAATATTAATCAAAATAGATAAATGGAACATGGGAACAGGTGTGCTCATTTTATTTTCAAAAGGGTCTTTTTCAAGTTTGGAACATGATTTACAAGACAACTATTCGGCTTTGTCTGAACACTAGCCGGACTAGTCAGTCAGTGTTATAAGCGGTCTTCAATACTGATTGCAGTCACTTCTATTAACCCTTAGAGATGGCTCAGGAAAGAGCCTCACATTCTTCAGCATAGTTTGCCTTAATCCTATGGAAGAGTTCTGGAGCAGTTTTTATTTCAACAAACTCCCATGTTAATTTTTCTTAGTTCCACATGATGGTTCCCTTAAGACAGTGGTTCCCCCTTTTACATAGGCAATCTTCTTAAGTTTTACAAATATCTCTTTGGTAAATCAATCTCAGCCAGCTACTGGTCACATCTATTTGAATGTGTGCAGAGTCCTACGACACTCAGGCTGCCAAGTCCTCCCCCCCCTGGAAAGTGTCAATATCCCCACTGATGCACTATGAACATCCTGGCAGCTGCATCCCCGAAGGGTGACGAGAGCAGCTTCAAAGGTCCAAAACAAAGACCCAAATATCCCTTTCATCTAAAGCCAAAGTGGATAAAGTAACTCCCTCATGTATCAATATATCTACTTTGTCAAAATATATAGTTCTATATTTCAGCAATCTCGCCTTGCCACCACAGACAAGGTCATTGAGGTTAAGGCCTGTTAACATGGCCTGCAGGATATGTTTAATACAGCCATGGGCTGTTGCGATTAAAGTCCAGCAGACGATTTGGGGTATTAAATGTCTTTCCGTTGGTTTTATAAAATTGTCGTATAAAGCAAAGATGTGTCAAACAGCTGTATGTTTTGAAGTGATTCTCTTGGAACCAAATGCTTGTTAATGGAAACCCATATACACATTTGCTGTCCAGCTCTGAATATGCTTATCTCAAGTACATTTGATGTTCTGCATATGGCCAAACCATACCTTAGCCAGTGAGGTGTATGTACCTATAGTGCAGGAGAAGTACACAGGTGGATGAAGTATACACTATATGAAGGGTAGCGATTATGTTAAATATTCACAAGGCCTGAACCAAGCCCTGGTACAGACATTGCCATTCTATTTTTAGCCTCAGAGCAAATGTGGAAAGTGTATTTAAGGGTGCAGAAGGAGGAGACTGACACACAGGTGGCACGATAGTCTGCATACACTCATTTTTTTAAAATAAAGAGGAAACTTATCACTCCCTAACTCTACGAAGGGATGCCCTGCCTCGACTTAGGAATGTCCAAGTAAATGAAGAGTCCACTGTTGTGTGTCAAAATGCCTACTTCCGTCCCTCACACGTGTAACCAATACTAAAGAGGTAGTGGATCTTCTTGGTCCAGAACAATTGCTTCTTTCTTCTGGACAATGGGCTATAGTTACAATCGCACGTGGGAACTTCGCCAGAGAGAATGACGCCCTTCCCCAGATATCAGCTCCTTTCCAAAATGCCACACAAAGTTTCAGCTTTTGATGCCATAAAATTCTCAGTTCAAATTCAAAAAATAAAGTTCAGACTCAAACATCAATCCTTATTGCCCATAGTTCACTATTGGGTTCTTGGAGAAGGTCTCCCTTCTCCAGTATCTTGTTCTCAATACTTTCACTATGCCAAGGAAATGACTCCCTTCCCTGGGCTTTCTTTTGCTTGACATCGCGGTACAAAACACCAGCAGTTATGGCTTCCTTCCCCTGGTCTCTCTTGGCTGCACAGTACACAACACCAGGGGGGTATGGCGTGCTCTCTCTTAGGCTCTTTACGACAGTTCACGAAGGCTCGGGGAATGACTCCCTTCCCTGGGCCCTTCTGAGGCTTTTATTTTTGGTCAGGGTCTAGACCCCTGTTGGCACACCTGGTTCACTTCCTTGCCAGGTACTGCAACGAGGAAGAGTGGTTGTGATCTCTTCCTTCTGTTGCAGGTCCCAGATCCTTCTCTCATCTTTATATCTTGTTTGTGATAGAACTGGTTCAGTATTCTGCCAGGTACTATGGTATATCAGATTTTTAAGGCAGTCTCTAAGGTCATGTATGGGTCTCCAATAGGGGTTGACTGGGAACCAAAAGAGGCACTGGAAATAATTTTTAAAGTGGCCACATATTAGACATTTTCAGCATGCCCAACCCTTTTCCTATGGGAACATTTGGAAATACCACACAAAAGAGGCCCAGGGTGCAGAGGCCTACAGGACAACCTTCAGAGCTCCCGATAGGCCAGTCCACCCCTGCCCCTTCTCCCATACTCGTGTCCCGGTCAGCGGCTTCCTCTGCTCCATGCTGGCCGTCCTCCAGGCTCACAGATCCTCCTGGGAGGGTCTGACTTTCTGCTTGTTTTTGTCTCTTCTGCTTTGTATTGACCAATAGAAATCCATGAAACACTAGACTGCTCAAAAAACAGTTTTGAGGAGGGCTATTCATGCCTCTGCACCTCCTCCTCGTCCCAGTATTTCCCTGAGAGCTCTCTCGGGTGAACCCGCCTCCTCTTCATCTCAGTACTGCTATGTTCATTAAACGTACATGGGATGGCAAGGTAAAGGAGGATTAGGTGGGGGGTGGGAGGGGGGTAATTGATGGGAAATATACAGCATTCTCCCTGGATAGTCGTGCCATGGGGGGATCCCTCCCCATGAGGTCCTACCGCACAGTACCCCCAGGGGGACTATCGGGCAGTTGCCTCGCCTCCCTGGCCTCATAGGAAGAGCATCCCCCTTCCTCGGGGAGAAGTGACTATATCCAGGAATTCTTCACAGCGTCTACTAAGCCTGCAATTTCCTTAAAAAGAATCCACTTTCATTTTGTATAGCAAAAAAAAGTTTAAGGGGAAAGAAAAAAGAATCTCAAGATGCCACACCCGTGCCAATGCCATTCTGTCGTAAGAGTTTCCTGTTAACCACTTCTGTGAATGGGATATTGATTGCAACTGTTTTGTGAGAGCTACTCAAGCGGGAGAAGGCCTCCATGAAGCTCACCTCCTACCTTAATCATCCTTCCCAAATTCTCAGCTGCAACGCCACAAACTACAAGCAGTGAAGAAAAACATCACATAGCCAATATTGAAGCAACCAACTGCTTGAATGCCCTTTAGTGCACCAAATAGCTCACTCCAAACTCTCAGCCATAGTCCAGAAAAATAAAGGGCTACGTGCAGATGTCAGGCTGGTACTTCTGCACTCCAGATGGCGCGTCAGTGGCAAACGCCTGAATAAGCTGTGCACGGCTACAAAGACTATTCTGTGCCGACTGTTATGCGCTCATGATCCTGCAGACAACCCCAACCATGACATATCTGACAAAGGTGTGTGTAATTTGCAAGAGATTGCATATTATTCATTGTGCATGGGTTGTGTGTTAAGTGTAGCAGAGCCCTCAACTGTAGACAGTTGTCCTTGGGTTGATACCGATTTATACTAGCCCCTAGTCCACCTTTAGCTCAGAGTTGCATACAATATTTAAAAAGAATCGGTCCAGCTACCACATAGGCAATGATCTAGCAAGCCACACCTCACTATACCCGTGACCCCTGGTAAGTGAACAGATGCCTGAAGTAATACATACTATTGGCATGCACTGTAATGCTCTTATTTCATGTTTGTTTGAACGGTTTGTTTGCCAAAGTAACAGTCACCCAACAATGCTTAGCCATAACAATGGCAGTAAGGCGCTACATAAATATCAAGTAGGAAATTACTGAAAGCTGGATTTTTTAGGTCCTTTTTAGGTCATTGGGGATACCTTGTGATCCCCATCTAGCCGAAAGGATTCCTCTCACCCACCCCAAACCCCCATGCCCACCCCCAGTCTGCCCCGGAACTACAAGGGAGAGGAGTGGTTTGCACTTGGAATATGATTGGGACTAAAGGCTCTGTCATCTGAACTGACACCTGGACTGAGAACAGAGCATGTTGCTGTGTGGTACTCCTCCGCAGCCCTGGGACTTCCTGCTCTACAAAGCGATTCCCAGTTTATAGCCTTTTGGTGGATAAGGGAAAGGGGTCACTACTTAATGAGTCCCAGTACCCATACAGCATCATGATCACTAACTGAATTGGAGGAAGAGGGTGGGCTTCAGCAATCAGTGCATTAAGGAGTACTTTCTTTAGGTACACCACTAAGCTCGTTGCATTTGTTTGGTAGGTGCATGTATTACCTTCAAGAATCCTGCAAAATACAGCATTGAATATTGAGCCATAAAACTGCCCATCCTTTTTTAGCAAAAAACCTGCACTCAATTATAGTAATTCTGCATCTCTCATACAACTGCACAACAGCATAAGCGCAACGTTCTGCACAGCATATGCGCAACGCTCTGCACAGCATATGCGCACTGCTCGGCATGCTCTCTGATATACAAGCCAGGTACACTCAATTATGCTCTGGACACCTTCAGATATGTTGTGCAAACGCTAAGCCACAACATGCAAATCCTCAGTCATGCTTGGTACACCCATAGATGTGTGCGCACATATGTTGTGCTGTACTCCGTACAGTCTCAATCAGTGTACGCCTCCAGTAGTGCTGTGTTTCCCCCTTCAGCCATGTCGGTTTGCCCGATGCGCAAAACACTCCATAGAGGACATGGCAAGCAGTATCTCAATGGGGGTGCCTCCCCCCTTTTTGGAGGACAAGAACTCCCCAATACACCAGTTTACAATATGTCCCTTGAAACCAAGGTCCCAGGTGATTTTTGCATATATGAGATCTGAAGGGCATGGTAATATAAGAGGAACTTTAAATGTGCTTGGTGTGCTGCTGACCCCTCCTGGAGGCCTGGCCCACCTGACCAATGGTGTTGTGTCTCTCAGTGCTGGGAGACAGCCAAACATGCCAAGCCCCTTACCAGAGGGGGTGGAGGCACTGCAAAACAATGATGTGGCTGGCAGAGGGCAAGCCAGAGTAATACTTCACACAGCCTGAGCCTTGGCTGTACCGCAGAGGCAGGACCACGTCCCATAAGTGGTGGGCAGAGAGCCTGTTGAACGCTGTACAGCCCTGGAGGTATGAGAGTCCTAAGCCCCCAGGTCTCTGCTGGAAGGAGACTGAACCACCGCCAACATGGAGTCCCGATGCGATTGTAGCAAGACAACCGAACTGAGACAGAACCGCAACAAACCAACTGTGAGAACGAGTGGAACCAACCCAATCCGAGCCACGGCCTTCCACGACAAATACAGCAGGGACACAAGTACGCAGTTCACGCCAAGGAGGGAGACTGAGCTCAGGAGAGGTCCAAAACGAAACCAGAAGGAGAAAGCCGAAGAAAGCAACTAAAGGCCTTGGTGGGGGTACCAGATATCCGAGAATAGAAAGACCCAGAGTGGGTGAGCAGGAAAGCAACAACTTTGCATTTATATAGCGCCTTATGTATCATTGGTATGATCTCAAGGCGCCGGTAGGTTGAACACCCTCGGGAACTGTAGTTCAGGTCAGGGGGGGGGGGGGGAGAGAGTGAGAAGAGAGACGAGGGAGGGAGACGAGGGAGGAAGACGAGGGAGGGAGGAGCGTGGGTGCACTGGATGTGTGTGCAGCTGGTGTGGCGCTTGCATGATGGCTGCTTCTTAGTGTTAGATGCAGTGGTTGGAAGGTCAGGAATATGTGTTCATTCTGGTGGGATGATATCCAGACTGATTTATGGCTGCGTTAGGCCTGAGGAGACGCATGGGCTAGCGGGTGTGCTGAGCCAGCTGTGTTTAATTAAGATAAGTATGAGGCGGGTTTTAGTATGAGAACAGCTATACCGAATGTGTCATGGTATCGCTGTATTCTAGTTGAGTGGTGGTGTATAGGAGAGAGTAAGCGTGATGTGATATATCCGTCCCACGCACTGTGTCCGCTACATGCTTTCCATTTGAGCCAACCACTCTGTCTGATCCATCCATTCCTTTTGATCCACCCACTTCATCCGTTCCCATCCGTTCCACCCATCCCATCGGCTCCATCCGTTCCATTCACTTCAGTCCTGCTACTTCTTGTAATCCGCTCCTGGCATAGCAGGCGAGTGCCCCTATCCATTCCATCCACTCTTGTCCGTTCCATCCGCTCTATGCTTTCGATTTGAACCGTGCGTTCCGTCCACTTCGTGCGCTCCATTTGCTTGATTTCTTCCATCCGTTACACCTACTGCATCAGACTCATCCGCTACAACTGTTTCATCCGCTGCATCAATTTCACCCACTGTATCCACACCTTTCCTCTCATCCACACCTTTCCTCTCATCCACACCACTCGTTCTATTCAGTTTATCCTTTTTAGTCTACATTAATTTACATTTACATTAGCAGTTTATCCTGTTTGAGTTAAGAGTTGATTTTAAGGGAGGAGCCACGTTTTCAGTAATTTGCAGAAAGACATGAGGTCCTCGGTGAGTCGGATGTGGGGTGGAAGTGAGTTCCACAGAGTGGGGGCCAGAGCTGAGAATGATGATCCACCTAATCTGACTGAGTTGGTTTTTGGTATCACTAGGAGGCCGGCAGAACTTGATCCTAGGGTGCGCCGTGGATGGTAGGGTTTTAGTTTGTCCTGAAGATATTGAGGTCCGGTTCTATGCATTGCTCGGTGAGAGATGCATAAGGTTTTGAAGGTCACCCTTCGGGCAACTGGAAGCCAGTGCAAAGTTTTAAGAGCTGGGAAGATGTGATCTCTTGGGCCTAGTAGCAGTTCGGCCGCTGCATTTTGTGCTCTTTGTAGTTTAGTCAGGTGGTACGCATGCACTCCAAGGTAGAGGGGGTTAGCATAGTCCAGTCTTGACAATTGATTGGACCGCAGAGAGTCTCTTGGGAAAGGAGAGGTATGGTCTTAGAGACGACGTTGACTTGGAGCGAGAGGGTTAGGTCAGAGTCTAGGGTGCATCCAAGGTTTTTTTTTTTTTTTTTACAGAGTTTGAGGGTCTCAGGGAATTGGCCATGGCAGATGGCCAAGGTAGGGGGTGCGGAAGAAGTTTGGTGTTGCCACATCATGATTTCGGTTTTGGAGGAGTTTAGCAAGAGGTTGTTTGTGGTCATCCAATGATCTATGTCAAGGAGGCAGGCGGCGAGGTCGGGTTGGGAGTTGGGTTTTGAATTAAGGAGTTTTAGGATTAGTTGTGCGTCATCAGCGTAATTGTAGCACAGGATATTGTGTGAGCAGATTATTTGTGGAAGGGTGGACATATAGAGGTTGACCAGGAGGGCTGATAGACATGCTCCTTGCGGAACCCCGGTATTGACTGGTCGGGCGTGGGAAGCATAGGCGGAGAGTAGGGTTATTTGGTACCTATTATTGAGGAAGGATGCCATCCATTTGAGAGCATTTCCACTGATTCCCAGGGAGTGGAAGCGGTCGAAGAGGATTGAGTGGTTGATTGTGTCAGAGGCAGCGGATAGGTCAAGAAGGGTTAATGCGGCGCATCCCGCAGAATCTGGAGTGTTTTTAAGGTCATCCCAGATTGAGGTTAGGGTGGTTTCGGTTCCGTGTCGGGGTCTGAAACCTGATTGAGCGGGGTCTAGGAGATTGTTGGCTTCGACAAAGGAATTTAGTTGGGATTAGGCGGTTCGGTCAATGAGTTTGGCAAGTAACCTGTTTGATCGAGAGATGGGGCGGTAGTTTTTGGGGTCAAGGTAAGTTTTTTTTATTTTTTTAGAAGAGGCTTGACATGAGCAGTTTTGAACGCATCAGAAACAATTCCCAAGGAGAGGGAGTCAATTATAATGGTTCTTGTGTGTTTTCCTGTGCAGGTAGATGCAAATATTTCTTTGAGCGTTTTGGCTGGACAGGCGTCCAGCGGGGATCCGGATGGTTTGCGGGCAGAGAGAAGTTTGAGAAATTGGTCAGTTGATCTTGGAGTGAAGGAGTCGAAGGTCGGGTGGGTAGCGGTTGCAGGCGTTGGGTTGGCAGGTAGGGTGGATGGATTGCCTGGTTGGTGTAAGAGGGCTAGTTTGTTGGTTAGAGAGTTTGTTCTTTCGAGAGCAGTGGTGTAAAAGTGGAGAGGGAGTCGCAGATTCGGTAGGGTGGTGGTACATGATGGTTTGGTGAATTCGGAGATGATTTAGTGGAGTTCTTTGCTGGGGTTTTTACAGTTTAGGATTCGGGAATTGTAATGGGCTTTTTTAGCTTTCCGGATTTCGGCTTTGTAGTGGCGAAGGTGCCGGGCCAAGGTGGATCTGCTCAGGGTGGTTTTTTCTTTCCGCCATTTGCATTCTAGGGATTTATATAATTGTTTTGTGGTTTTCAGTTCTGGTGTGAACCAACTAGGAAAAGGGCCATGGTGAGCTGATGGGTTGCAAGTGGGGGTGAGCAGGATTAATGAGGTATTGAGCCATGAGTCAAAGGCGTCGGAGGTTGGGTATTCATTAGGTGGGCGGGTAGGGGGAGGAGACTAAAGGAGCGCATCGGCTAGGTTGGGAAAGATTTTTAGTTTCTTCCAGCATTTGCGTAGATTACGAGGTCCTGGTTCGGGTACGGGGAGCGGTTTAGGCGAGCGGATGGTGAAAGACAAATTGATCAGACCAGATGATAGGGTGGGGGGGGGTTTAGATGTATCTGGTCGTGGGAGCTGAAGATGGCATTAAGGGTGTGTCCTTTATAGTAAGTTGGCCCGTTTAGGTGGACATGGAGGTTAATAGCGTCTAGGGAGTCGACCAGGGAGTGGGTCATAGGGTTGGTGGGGATTTCGAGCCATATATTGAAATCTCCTAGAAGGGTAAGGGTGGGATGGTTTAGTTGGAGGGTGGCTATTGAGTCACAGAGGTTGTTTGAGAATTGTGGGTCGTAGCCAGGGGGGTCGGTAGAGGATTAGGATGCTGTGGGAGAACGAAGGGGGGAGGGATAGTTTTACGTGGAGCGATTCGTAGGAAGGAATGGTGGTCTGGTAGCCGATGATTGAGGAAGAGAAGTGTGACTTGAAGGCGATTGCCAGTCCTCCTCCTCCTCTAGAGGGTCGGTTCAGTGGGATGAGGGAGTAGCCTGGGGGAGAAGACT
This sequence comes from Ambystoma mexicanum, assembly GCF_040938575.1. Lineage (NCBI taxonomy): Eukaryota > Metazoa > Chordata > Amphibia > Caudata > Ambystomatidae > Ambystoma > Ambystoma mexicanum. Next base: position 881,675,470 of record NC_090932.1, on the reverse strand, counting down.
TCATTGGCGATAGGGGCAAAGTCGTCAGAGAACCAGGTTTCCGTGATAAAGACCAGGTCCGGTTTGTCAGAGGCGAGGAGGTTGAAGATGCTGTGTCTGTTTTTTGCTACAGAGCGGGCATTAAAAAGGCTGCATCTTACTCCGTTACAGGAGGATGACGGAGTAGCAGGGGTGGGAGTGGGGGGGGAGGGGCCAGTGGGTCAGTCAGAGGGGGGGAGAGAGTAGAGACTGGGGTGAGAGGTGGGGTGGATGGTGGTTGGTGGGAAGAGTAGGCGGGGGTTGAGGTGATGGGTTTGGGGGGAGGGGTTGGACTGGTGTCGGGTTGGTTGGATTTGAGGGTGGGGTGGGGGGGGTTAGGAGTTTCAGTTGTGGTTGGTGAGAGTTTGAGGAAGAGGGGTTTCAGGCAGGGTGAGGCAGGCGGGGAGGGTGATGATGATCGATAAAGGGAGATTGAGGTGGTGGGTAGAGACAGGAGTGGGGAGGAGTACTGAGAGATTGAGGGGGACCAGGTACATTCTCTCTTCAGTGTTTTTCTTGCAGTTGGTGTGTGAGAGAGGGTGGGGGAACGGAGGATGAGAGGGAGGGGGCTACTGTTCTTGCCAGGGCAAGGCATGCAGTTTTTAGGGAGGGGAAGGAGTGAGGTTGGGGGGGGGGGTGTTGGTGGGAGTTGATGCAGGGAAAGGGGGGTGGGTGGTTGCGAGGCTGGGTGTGCTTGGGAGGCTACACGGGCCGTTAGTTGGGGGAGCGGGGGTGAGGGTAAGATGATAGTGGGCAGGTGGGAGGAGGGGATGGGAGGAGCAGGGGTCTTGGGATGGTTGACTCGCCATCATGCTCCTCTGGCCTGGTGTTTGTAAAGGGGATGGGCAGAGGATGTGGTGGAGGGCGGGATGGTTTTGGGAAGGGGGGATGGGAGGTAGGGCGAGAGGGAGGGGAGGCGGATGCGAGCGGGTCATTTTCGGCAGACCTTGGTGAGTCAGGTGGACTCATGGCTGGATAAGTTTGAAATGTGTTATAGTTGGCGTAGGATGATTTAGTTCCACCTTCAGCTATATCACCGAATGTTAATTGTTCACACCTATGTTTAACTGTACTACAGCTAGGGATAGTTTCTAGCTTCAACATAAACCACAGCAAGAAGTTATTTTTATCTTTCAAGAACTACTCCACAGTTACGCTATTAGGCATACTTCTAAATTCAGTTTTGCCACAGTGAGACACACTTACTAAATTGAACTAGGCCACAGTTATGCTATTTGGTACACTCTCAAATTTGGACTGCACCACAGTTACGCTAAGTTCAGACTTTGACACAGTGAGGTTATTAGATGCGTTTTCTTGAATTGAACCACACCACAGTTATGCTGATGGGTATACTCTCTAAACTGAACTACACCACTGTTATGCTGCTAGGCATAAAGTTCAAGTTTGACATAGTGTGGTTATTTAGACAAACTCTCTAAGGTGAACTAGATCAACAGTTAAGCTACATTTCCAAGTTCAACTTTGCCAACACACTCTTGGTATATCTCAATCGTAGTTAGGCACAGATTTTAAGTTCTGTTGAACTACATGAGGATATTATTCACACTTTCTGGGTCTGCCTATACTGCAGATAGGTCCACATTCTAATTCGGCAGTGGCACAGGAGGATATTATTCACTCTTTCTAGTGTCAACTATACCATAGGGTGGGGCTGTTCGGTTGGTAAACTTCTAAATACAACTTTGATACAATGAGGTCACTAGACAAACTTTCTAAATTGAACTTGATCACAGTTATGCTATTCGATGCACTGTCAAACTGAACTCTATCACAGTTAAGCTATTGGCACACTTTCTAAGTTCAACTTAGACAGGATGCGGTTATCAGACAATTTCTAAATTGAAACTCTCTACATTGAACTAGACCAGTTATGCTATTAGGTACACTCTCTAATATTAATTGGACCACAGTTACGCTATCGGCACACTTTCTAGATTCAACTTAAACACAGTTGGTTATTAGACACACTTTCTAGATTCAGCTAGACACAATGAGGGTATTGGAGACACTTCCCAAGTTGAACTATACCACAGTTGGGCTATTATTCAGTTTCTAAGGTTGGTTATACCACAGTTTGGGACACATTCTAGGTTCAGCTATACCACAGGAATGAGTATTCACACTTTCTAAGTTCAATTATATCACTGCATGAGATTATTCACAATTTCTAGGTTGAACTATGCCACAGGATATTATTCACATGTTCTAGATTCAACTATACCACAAGACGATGTTATTTACACCTAAATTCAACTATACCACAGGATGATATTAATCACACTTTCTAAGTTCAATAATATTACTGGGTGAGATTATTCACACTTTCTAGAGTCAACTATACCACAGGATATTACTCAATTATATCACCGGGTGAGATTATTCACACTTTCTAAAATCAACTATACCACAGTATGATGTTATTCACACCTTCTAAATTCAACTATGCCAACAGGATGATATTACTCACACTTTCTAAGTTTAATAATATTACTGGGTGAGATTATTCACACTTTCTAGGTTCAACTATGCCACATGATGATATTATTCACAGTTTCTAGGTTGAACTATGCAGCAGCATGATATTATTCACACTTTCTAGATTCAACTATACCACAAGTTGATGTTCTTCACACCTTTTAAATTCAACTATACCACAGGATGATATTACTCACACTTTCCAAATTCAATAATATTACTGGGTGAGATTCACAATTTCCACGGTTATGCTAATAGACAAACTTTCTGATTTTATGAGGTTTGCGCAGTCTATATAGGAGTGAGAATCAACTTAATGGAACAGGTCAGGTGCGCTTAAATTGTTGGGAGTGCAGTTTAGATGCGAGAGATTACAACATTAGGGCTTGTAGGATTGAGTGGTAGGTCAGTATGGCGTGAAGTAATTGCTTCAGTTCCTGATCTTGCCACACTTACTTTCTGGTGGGTGCTGGCTTCCTGCTTCTCCTGCGGATACCTGCAGATACTGTCTGGAGCCGTCTTTGATGGAGCCGTCCTTTGCCTCAGAGTCCTAAGGGTCCTTAGTCGAAGGAGGCTGTCAGGCAGAGGGCTGCCCTGGGGGCTCCAGATAAGACAGGTAGCGAGAGCCAATGGGAGGGGGAGGGTGCATCGGGAGAGGGGAGGGGAAGCACAAAGAGTGGATGGCAAGAGTGGAGCAGGAGGCTGCGCGCGGGTCGTTAGACTCGGCGCTGCCGAGAACGGGCCAATTGAGATGGTGGGCGGGCAAAGGGGAGGGCTGCCCAAGGAACCAGGAAGTGCGCAGTGAGGCTGAGGGGAGACGGCCTACAGGGCACAGGGACGCGCTTTACAAATATATGGGCCAAATCCAAACAAAATGAAGCTCGGGGGCACTCACCTGCTGTGACAAGAGTGGATGTCAAGAGTGGAGCAGGAGGCCGCGCGCGGGTCGTTAGACTCGGTGCTGCCGAGAGCGAGCCAATCGGGATGGTGGGCGGGCAAATGGGAGGGCTGCCCAGTGAACCAGGAAGCGTGAGCGGAAGGGGTGCATTTGAAAATAATAATCCAGGAGGGGTTAGCAAATAGTTCAATGTAATAAGCGGGATTGCCGAATACAAAAGAGAAACACTTTGAGGGGGTGAAATTGAGTCCACCAACCCTCGAGAGGCCATCAAGTTCGAAAGGGAGAGACCAGTCTTACAAGGAGGTGAAGCAAAACCCACTAACACACAAGGTGATACCAAATACCTAAGAGACACACTGATATGGTTATTTATAACACGCTTAATACCCAGAGGTTTCTAAGCGCGGACCCGGGGGTCGAACCTGTGTTGTTCCACGTCGTCTTGCTTCCAAGGCAAGCACATTGACCCTGAGCCATCCTCCCGAGAGTTCACCGAGGGGGTGAACTGTAAGACAACAATTTGGGAAGGGGCAACGGAGATCAAAACACCAGAAGGGGTGAACCTGAGCTGAAGGAACTGCAAAGGCAAACTGCTGATTTAAGGAAAGACCGGTTTATTTGGAACAAGGCTTTGTTGGAAGGGTTCAAGAGTCCTCTTTTCCAAATAGATAGAGGTTGCAGGATGCATGATATTCTGACACTCCATTGTTTCTACAAGCAAACCAGCAAGTACTGCAAAGATTAATGTTAATCATATAGCCACAAAGACACTCATTTCATTTGGAAGTAGCAGCAGCGCCTGTCAACAGATGAAGCAAGAAAAGAGTGCTGCCAAGTTGCTTGTGGAAGCTCAGGAAGAAGCAGAGTATGTGTTTGAGTAAAGGAAATTAAAAAAATATTCTTGCAATAAGAGATGCCCACAGAAACAGGAGAAGGTTTGGGGGACGTGATCAATGAGACACCACGGGCCCACGGGCCCTGATGCCCATGCAATAATTAGATTGCAAGCACGCAGAGTTCATAAGGAGAGGGGGGGGGCCAGATGCCAGCCGACTTAAGGAAGGGCAGGGGTGCATGGAGTGTGGGGACAAAGTGGGTTTTGGGGGGGCACAAATTAACAGTTCTGTTCAGATGAGGCGGGTCATGTTCTTCTTTAAAGTCAACTTTCCTACTATTTGTTTAGGGTGAAGATAGGGTTTGCTCAATAGGAAAGTGAGGACACTGGGATTTCCTATACCAGGGAGGATACGGTTCAGGTCACAATGGTAGGGGTTAGTAGAGGAGGATATGGGACAAGATCCAGTACTACATGGGTAACTCTGCAGGCTGACCATAGCTATTTGCGTAGACAACCTTCACTGTTGGACATGTTTTTGATTCTACATCATGGCAGAGACAATGGCAATTACTTGGCCTGCAACATATCGGGTGCGTGGCTCCAATAAAAATGTAAACATTGAATTTTTTAAACAGTGCTCTATTAAGTAGTCATTCTCCTTTACTAGCCTAACATTCCTTAAAAACAGATCAGTCCTGTCTATGCTTTGAATGATAAATCTCACCAAATCCTCAGTAAAGTGTGCTTTTTTATTATTCTTATGGTTTCATAACCTGCAACACAGGTTTCGAGCCTTTGGCTCTTTATCTGGGCATTACTTTTAGTGATGGTAGTAACAGAAAAGGGAAGTCACCCCTTTTGGGATGAGGGAGGCGAGCCCTTTATGCTTAATACCCACTAGGGGCAGGGTAAGTAGGACCCATCTGGAGGGAACTGCCTCTAGGGGGCAGGAAACATCGAGTGCAACTTCAGTCATCGTCCCTACCCGCAGACACGAACATCTCTATGGGGTATATAGTAACAAAGGGGTATGAAAACTGTGACGAATCCAAGAATGGGTCCTTTCTCCCCACAGGGGAGTCACCCCTTTGGAGCTAGGGAGTTGAGTCTGCTATGCAATACACACTGGGACAGGGCAGGTGGAATCCCTTTAGGGCAACCCTACCTCTGGGGAGAAGGATGATTCCATCCCACATTTCCTTTGATATAAATCCACAATGTTTTTGGTTACAGGGGGGGGGGGGGCATGGATACCAGCACTAAAGGCAAGAAGCAGCTGGGGAGCGGGAATTGCCAGCCTGCGCAACTGTGCAGAGGAGGGAGCTCTTCCCTCAGAGAAAAGGAGAACAGTTGCATCACTAATGTGGTTGGTGGAGATTCCAGGTAGCCCTCAGAAAAGTTGCCGCTTGCTGTAGGACAGAAAACCCAGAGAGCACGGTCCTGCCAAAGTAGAAGACAGCGAAGCAGAGCCAGGAACAGCTGGTCGGCTTCCCAGCAAAGCAGAAACCTGGAAACCTTGTCCATCCTGAAGAGAAGCCGCTACATGAAGTAAAACAGCATAGACCGAAGCCAGGTCTGAAAAGTAGAATCGCGCACAGAGATGGGTTCTATGTCATATCATCGACAATCATTTTTACGACTGGTGTTTTTACAAAAGCCTTTTTCCCAAAAAAGTCATTGAAATATTTTGTATATATTTTTGGGGGGATTTGCCTCATATGCCCCGTCTCCCAACTATTTTTAACTGTTCCCGACCGTTTTCGTAAAAAGGAAGTCGTACCCAGAGATCCTGAAGCACTGCCACTGGGAAAGAGATGCGTCATCTCATACGGAAAGCAGGCGAAGGGAGCGGAGGCCACAGAAACACCCAAACTGGACTAACTCACGAGGGGGAAACCGGGCTAAACACACCAAAGCCTGCATAGGACTCTAAGTCCCAAGATCCCACGAGGGGAGGAAAAGAAGGCCAAGAAAGCCAATAGCCCAAATCGGACCGAGTAGACAAGTACCACAGAAGGGGATAGAAAAGGCAAGAAAAGCAACCGATCTGACCAGGCCCATAGCCCTCGTTGGGTTGAGCACAGTACCCCAGGAGGGGATGCGAGAAGCAAAACTACTAACCAGGATGAACAGGCCCGAAAGACCACATCGAGTTGAATGCACCAGTACCACAGGAGGAGTTCAGAAACGCAGGCCCGTAGCCCACCTGGGCTTGAGGAATTTGTTATCCCACAAGTATACCAACCAGCACTGAGCAAGTCTACAGACTACACAAGTCTGAGAATGTGTCTGCAAATGTGAACCATTTAACTAGGACCAAGTGAGAACTTTGGTACCACTGTGAATACGGACTTCTTCAGGTTCAGAGGAGATTTCCTAGGAAAAGCGTTAAGACTGTTTTGCGCATTCAACCAGGACTTTGCAACCCTAGAAGGAAAGAAGGCCGAAATATTTGTGTGTTTTTATTCTTTTTAAACTTGAACAATCCATATAGAATTTAAGTATACCCGGAGGAAGTCTTTGGTGGGGGTCAGGAAACCAGCCTCCACTAACTTACCAAAGAGGGGAAGCAACCCTATCGTAAGCTCAAGCTTGGATTCTCTTTTCCTTCTTTCTTTTATATTGGTAGGACAGAGGTAAGAGTACATTTGGAAAGAGGCTATTTTGTGGGACATATTGGCGAACACCGGTTTGTTTTCTAGAACAGGAACAACTACACAGAAATAAGGCTTAGAGAAGGATTTCTTTTTTACTTGAATTAAGAACATTGTTGAACCATGCCCCTCTTGCCCGTCTATGTCTTACTTACCCACATAACCCTATAACCAATTTAACAGCTGGCATGGCTTCTGAACCACATTATACTCGATTCTAATGAGAAACCACAGAAAAGCTGAAAGAACAACCTACTGGAGGCACGTCGGCAAAGGGACCAATCAAATCAGAAGATCTGCAAAGCCTGCAGAGTGCAAGGAGGCTGCAGTGCACACAGAGGGGTGTGGCTGGCATGGGAGCACAAACACCAGACTAGGCATTTGCAGACACGTTCTACACACGGTGAGCGCAGAGGGGCCTTGCAGAAGGGTGACTGGAGATGGCCTGCATCCCAAAACGAGCAAGAGCAGAGTATATTGGAGAACAGAGGAAAGGGCTTGCACAGAAAGCACTCACTGGTCCTGAAGAGAACGGGAAAGAAGAGTACTCAAATGCTAATGTAGTGAAAAAGGGCGCCAAGGCGAGGAGAGTGCCACACAGACTGCACAAAACCTCCTGAGGAACACCGCTACCACAAAAAGGTATGAGGTGGGAAGAACACCAAGAAGACCAGAAGTGGGGGGAAATTATGTAACATATCCCAGAGCGGGGAGGACACCAAGAAGCGCCAGAGTGGGCAAAGTGTATAGGAACCCTAGAGTCGAGAGAGAGACAGACATGCAAAAGTGTGGGGAAAGAACCAAGAAACCCCCAGGGTGGGAAGAGAGGAAGAGCAGATCCCCCCCCAGACTAGGCACACATGGAAGAAATCTCAGGGGGAGTGGGGGCGGTGGAAAGGAGCCCAGAGCGGTGAGAAAGACCGATTTGAGATACAGAGACAGAAAGACCTTGCTGGAACCGCAGGACGATACTCCGACAGTACACTAACTGCACGCTTGGGACTGTTCACATAGGCAAGGGGCTATGATAAAGAGATAAGGGTGGAGTAGGGTCAGAAGCCAGAAGCTGCCCTTTATTCTGGCAAAGATCTAAAGTAGGTTTGGCTGTTTTAGGTTTTCGTTTTGAGAAATAGGGAAAGAAACTTGGATAGAATTTGGGACAGAGGACTGCATTTCTGTTTAGCCATCCTGACATGCACCTTTTTTTGGCTTTCTTTTGTATAGAGTAGGGATTAGTAAAACAGGCTTAGGGAAAGACTAGATATTCTTTCTTTCTTTGAAGAATAAAACTTGTGGAATTCATGCCTCTTTGTTCGTCACCTGATTCTAACCAAACAATGCCCAACGGTTAAAAATGCAGTAAATAAAAAAATACTCTACAAGTTGGAGTTAGCTGAAAACACATGCAGTCCCCCAACAGATGCCGGTGTCAAGGACATACGAGGATTATATAGGAATCAAGACACCAGCTGTAACAATAAAATGAATTTAATACTAATTTTGCTAAAGGAGGAAGACATTAAGGAAAAGGTGAAAATAGGAAAATTTAAGCCCGATTTAAAAATTTGATTACAAATCCATTTTAAGAAAGAAATAAGTAGGCAATTACAAACAAAAAAGATATTGTAGTTTGAGTGTATATTTAATGTATTCCCTTTGGTACTAACATCACTAAATGTAATATCCATGTGAACAGCCAAAGGACCAAAACAAATATTGGCAGGCTATAAAATGGTGCATAATAAAGTACAGCTTATAAAATGTTTTCTTTTTTGGTATTTGAGATTGTGGAGACAAAGGAAGTGGTGTGCCTGTCTTGGTTAATAACTACAATACCATTTAGAACTTTAGGAAGTCCAGCGTGAAAGGCAGTTATTTACTTCTCCACATTTTAATGTATTGAAGTAGTCTGGGGCTTTCGGTTAACTGCTAATTTCAAACTCTGAGCTATCGTAGTGTCATGGCCATAATGGGAGGCGATCGAGGTGGTGGATGGCCACTAAAATGGTTAATTAAAAACTAAAGAAATCAAGAACTTCTATATAGTATGTCTGCATAAAGTCCAGACCCTGAGGTGTGTTGGAACAAGATGCACTGTCTGTAAAAGGTGTTGCGATACCCCAGGGGAGGGGGCTATGTAAACCTGTTGGGAAGGGGTAGGCATCCCGAGCTCAGTACATATCCAACAGTGCAAGGAAATCAGCTACTTACTGCCTTTCTTGAGCACAACAGAAATTGGCAACAGCACGTCATAGCTTAGCTGACACAGGGAGGCAAACATTCTAAGCTTAAAGGTGTAACCAGGAAGTTTACCAAAGATCAGAAGACTTCCAATAACTGATGCTGCAGACATGAGGTGCAATTCAAATCGCTCAGCTCTCGCCATAATGAGCATGCAAGCGTTCCCAAGATGAGGACAGAAGTCATTGGCTTGCAAGCTGGACAAATGGACATAAAAAGACTTGCCACAACAACGTAACAGTTAGCTTACAGAATTCAAAAAATGTTGGGAACATTATTGAAAAGCACATTTTAGAAATACTTGACAAGTGTGGCTCACATTTCTGTCCCCTACCTCAACTCTGCTCCATAGCGCTTGCTCACAGCCACCTCCCAAAGCCAGTAAACATACGACAAAAACTAGCAGGGCCCAAATGTAGTCTTCTCTAGGTCGCAAAAAGGGGGAAAATGCTATACCAGAGAGCTTGAATCTCAATATTGATAACATTTACAATTGCTGTTCAGGGGACATGCAAGGCAATTCAAGAGGTTAAAAAACAAGCACTGTAAAACACATTTTTCGGGGATAGACAATCATTGGTACCATATCTCAATAGACCTACACCATTCACCAACTGCCTTTATATGCCCAGGAATCATGTATCAGGAAGTGGTATAATATGCCCTGGATCTCACATGCAGAGTATTGCTGTGACGAACCAGGTAATGCATCAGAGGCCCAGAGATGTATGCCATTTCAAGGGGTGGGCATGCAAAACACTTGAAAAGTAATGCAGTGAAAACCGAAATATTTGTACCTTTGCCTTCCAATTCGAGTATGTGTAGCTAGCAGGGCAAGGTCAGGTTCCACTATTCTCTGTTCGAATAACAGTGCCATATTATTGTATTTATAGTTAACTAAAAGCATCCAAAATCAACTATGCCCAGTTAGCATAGCACAACAAAATTCCATTATGCCCAAATTAGGACATCAATGCTATGTTTGCTTTTTGCTAATTAAGATCAGATGGTATTTCCTGTTACAAATGCAGTGGAAGATTCAACTATGCCCCGTTAGTACAGCAAAGCGAGACACAACAGTCCTTGTTAGCAGGGTAAAGTTACATATTCCAGGGGTGATAGCACAGGCTACGCCTGTTATTGAGTTGATTGAAACTGATTGAAGTGAAGTGATTGAAGTTCATAATTATTTTGACTCTGAGTACGTGTGTTTGAGTGTGCCATTTGTAAATTGCTGTTTTTACACTGCATTGAAAGGTACTGCTACTCCATACGAAATTTACCAGAAAGAAACTAAGAAACTGTTTGCCACATTTACTTGATTATTGCAGCAGTGTGTGCGACACCCCTTTGCATTATTTGAACTGTTAGCATTTGGAAGCTAGCGCCGCTGTTCACAAGTATTTTGGAAACATTTAAAAAAAAAATCGAGTAAAGGAAAGCCCTTTGTTTTGATTTTAATAGAGCTCACAAGGCAGCTCCACGAACTACATCTCCCAGCAGCACTTGAGCTGCACATAGGGAAACGTCAGGCGCTTCAGGGACGGTGCTGGTCTACGCCGGTCCACGGCGTCCCACGGCACACGGCACTAAACGCTGTTGGATTCTCCGTGTAAAAAAGCCATCCCAGGCGTTTAAACCTCAGGTATGCGTTATCCTAATTTGAGTGATTTACTATCCCAGGCAATGAAACTACAACACCAAGAGCTAGTTCAAGACTATATTAATGCCAGACCTGACCCGCCTACAACAAACACCATAGGAAATGAAAACACAGCACAAACAACAGCCCATCACACGAAAAAGCCACCGAAGAGCCATAATGTAACTGAACCAGATCTCCCGAAACTCAAAATTGCTTTGCTTAACACAAGGTCACTGCCAAAACATGCACAAGAGATCCATGACTACATCATAGATGAAAGGCTAGATATCTTATGCCTAACAGAGACATGGCTCCAAGAACCAATGGGCCCCACCACTGATACAGCAGTACCATCCGACTATAACATTTATTTCAAAAACAGAGAAAATGGTAAAGGTGGAGGAGTGGCGATAATCGCAAACAAACCCTCAAATTCTTTGCCGCCCCTATACAGTGCACAGGCTATGAGGTTATTCACCTCAAATTGACACCTACCCACAATAACTGCACAAACATAATAGTCATCTTCAGACCACCATCCCTATTATCGGAATTCAATGATGAACTAATCACCATCCTTAATAATCTCAAATCCACCAATACGGAGACTATACTCCTGGGGGACATTAATAGATGGAGGGGCAATCACAATGACCCACAGGCCATCGCCCTAGAGGAAGACCTAGTTAATTGTGCCTTTACTGTAATCAACAATGGCCCCACCGCTACCACTGGGAATCAGCTTGTTTGGATAATCAAAAATAACGCAGAAGTGGCGCTGCTAGGAACCGACCCCTGTATATGGACAGACCACTATAAAATCGAAATCCTCCTCACTCTAAATCAAAAAACTGTGAAAATAGACAACTCATCCAAAATAGTACTCGACAGGAATCTGAAAAAAATCACCAGTACATTGCTTGCAGAAGAAATGGACAAAATCTTGACTAATTAAAGATGATGATGATTCATGCGAAAATATCATATTGGTATATATAATCGAGGCATGAAAGAATTACTCGACCGCCAAGCCCCATTGAAAAATAAACAGGTCAGGTCAAATATAAATCACCAAAAATGGTTCAACAACGAAGCTATTGAACTCAAAAAAGAAAAACAGAACCTAGAAAGGAAATGGTTAACAGAACCAACAGAAACAAATAAAATTAAATGGAAGAATGCTGATCACAGATACAAGACAAAAATCAGACCTTAAGAAAAATCACTACAATGAACTTATTGACACCGCCTCCAACTCCACTGGCAAACTCTTCCAAATTCTCAAATCCATTGATAAACCTAAGGCACTCACCCCACCCTTTCAGCCGACAGAATTAGATTGTGAGAAGGTTCAAACGACCTTCCAAAACAAAATCATTAAGGCCAGAGAGAATATCCTTAATTGCCAGAGTTACAGCCAACCAACCCAAGACAAACTTAACAAAAGCAAGGCCGAAACTGAAACTACTAAATTTCAGTTTAGACCTATAACAATCGAAGAGATGAAGAAAACGCTCTCTAACATCAGAAGCACTACATGCTCAGAAAATGTACTGTCACCTAAACTATTATTAGAAAACAGACATTTTCGCTCCCTTCCTTAGAAAAATGGTAAACGCATCTTTCCGGGATCAATCAGTACCTACTATAATTAAAACAGTCATGGTTACCCCATTGCCAAAGAAACCTGAACTAGACCAACAAGACCCTGCAAATCTAAGACCCATTACAAAGTGCAACTTCCTGTTGAAAATATTAGATAAAGTAGCCACTGAACAGCTCCAGAACTATGTAGACGAGAACAACCTGCTGCACCCCCAACAGTCGGGCTTTAGGACAGGCCACAGCACCAAATCAGCCTTACTAGATCTGCAGACCGAGATGCTAGCTATATTGGACAAGGGCAAATCAGGTCTCCTGATATTACTGGACCTCTCGGCAGCCTTTGACCTGCTCGATCACAAGAGGCTCCGAGAGGCCCTAGAACTCTCAGGAAACTGCTCACTAGAGGCAACAGAATGGATATCATAATTTCTACAAGACAGACAATCCAGGATTGTCTGGGGAAATAAGGCCTCCGGAACCAAACCAGTGGACTGTGGAGTCCCGCAGGGAGCTAGTTTCTCTCCCCTACTGTTTAACTTGTATATGCAATGCCTATGTGCCATGCTAACTCAACTGGGAATTTTCTTCACTAATTTCGCTGACGATACTCAATTGGTATTCGAGCTTAGTGGAGACTATAATCAAGACAGTGAAAAACGTACGACTATATACAACATCGTCGAAGGCTGGATGAAAGACAACTGGATGTGTTTGAATGGGACCAAAATGGAACTAATGATCTTTGGATCCACACATGCCAGGAAAAAACTAACTCCTTCATACTCCGCATTCAGTTTAAAAAATGCCCTAATTCCAATATCCAAGAAAGTAAAGACACTGGGAGTCTACTTACAAGCCGCAATAGGAGCAGAGGCCCATACAGCATATTCAAAAAGGAACTGTCAATATCACCAAATACTCCTGAGAAGAATTAGACCCTTGCTCAACCAAAAAAACAGCATTACCATAGCCAGAGCAACTATACTGTCAAGACTGGACTACAGCAACTCATTGCTTCTGGGAGCTAATATGAAATGCCTGAAGCAATGCCAGGTAATTCAGAATAATGCCGTTAGGACAATCGCGGGAAGCAAAGGAAGGAACACATCACAGGGGATAGGAAAGATCTACACTGGCTGGCCATGGAGGAGAGAATTACTTTTAAATCCCTCACAATGGTCCATCGATGCTTGTATGGCAAAGCCCCAGCATACTTGAAAAAACACTTCAAGTGGCATGAACCATCTAGAAATTTAAGATCCTCCAACAAAGGTTTTCTCCAGACACCCCAGCTAAAAAGCAAAACGGCCTGGGCAAGGCCTTTCCAAACAGAAGCATCCATAAATGGAATGAACTGCCCGTATCCTTGAAATTAGAAACCAACTACATACTCTTCAGAAAGAAGTTAAAGACCCTACTCTTTAAATAAACTGGACTAGCGACCTCTCTCAGCTCCCCATGATACGATCTTCTGTGCGTCTATTCTTGTCCCGTTTTTGTAATCACTGTCCTGTCTTTTTGGAATGCGCTCTGATGCCTGCGGGCTTTAGCGCTATATAAATAAATAAATAAAAACATATGTTCAGAAAGCAAAGAAATTCAAAATTCCAATATGCCTAAAAAACGCTTTAAGCCATGTTCCATTGTGGCCGCATGTGGGTGGCGCTAGGTCAGTCTACGGGAAGTCTATGGGTAGTCTGCAGTACTGGTAATACCTGCAGTGCTGGGGTGTCTATAGAAAAATATGAACCCCCACAAACCATACTCTCGGACCAAAACAAACATGGGACCATACGGATTGAAGCACCAACAATCAAACCACACCACACCCAGAGACAAACAAACCAAGTAACCACCCCTCCCCTTTGCCATACCTGCATATCCCTCACATACTACACAAGCCAAATAAGGGCCAGCAAAACTACACACCAAAGAACATGCAAACCACACACCCACTGCTAACCACGCCAAAAAACCAAATAGTCACGAACAACAAATAATGCTTTCTAGACACACCGCTATTGCTTTGAGGTGGAGACTATTTTGAATCTCCTGCCCAAGCAGAGGGGAAGACCTGTGAAACTTCGAAAGAGATGGAGGTATAGCCATTCCATGCTGATGGAAAGCACTCAGGGATCCTGTGAGACCAGGCTTCCTAAAATGATTAAAGCCTTCCTCACACTGGTGATTCCAGCTACTTCACATTGCTCGTTTACCTTGTACAAGGCAACACAGCACTAAGCTGAAACAGCCTAAAAAAAAGTAACAATGTAATATGGCTTAATACAACATATCAACCTATGTCAACAAATATGTATACAAATACAGGCATTATATTAATAAAATAAAGGAAGGGTTAGGCAGGACTATGCTAATAAATTGGGAAGTGAGAATTAAGTAGGAAAATACCAAAGGGTGAAACAGGGTTGTGTATAGATGCAGGCCGGGAGGATGGTAACGTCAACAGGGGTGTGCTAGGGAAGGTGGGACCATAAAAGCACAATGTAATTATAAATTTGCCAGCAAAGGTGAATTTTTCAACAAAAAATAGATGCTACCAGAGCAAGGTTAAATGAAATGGTCAGGGAGTTTACCAAAGCCCAAGAAAGCATAGCATTTCAAAGAAGGGCAGAGAATAAGAAGGGTAGCACAGCAAATAAAATAGCAAAAAATGTTAAGTTACTCACCTTAGTGACTAAAGTACTCTTAGGCCATAGTCCCCTTTCCTCCATACTGCATAGGCATCCCCCGCGAGGGACAAGAGACGGAACCTTTTTCACCAGAAAAATCTTCTTCCCAAGTTTAGAGGCGCGTGGAGGCGCGGCCCGGGGAGCATGTGCTGCCCTGACTCTGCCCTCCGACGCCACACCTCAGTCCCCAAAGACGCGTGGAAAATAGGAATACCATTGCCTAATAACACCAGATTAGGGGGGAGGATAGTGGGACGTATGGAGGAAAGGGGACTATGGACTAAGTACGTCAGTCACTACGGGGAGTAACTTATAATTACTCTTACGTCCCATCTCCTTTCCTCCATACTGCATGGGCGATTATAACTGTATGTAGCCCCAGGGTGGAGAGGAGCCCCTCCATAAGCAAACAGGTTCCGGAGGACCGACTGTCTGAAAGCCACATCTGATCTGGAGCCAGCATCCAAACAGTAATGCTTGTAGAAAGCCGAGGCAGTGGCCCATGTAGCCGCCCTACTTATGACCTGCCAGGGGACATGGCGCTGCAAGGCGATGACCGTTGCCTTGGCCCTGACCGCGTGGGCATGCATGTTCGCCGGAAGGGGTCTATGCTGGCTCTCATACGCTTCCTTGATGGCCGAGACCATCCAGCGGGAGATGGAGGCTTTGGAGACCCGATAGCCCTGCCTGGCGCCTCCAAAGGTGATGAACAGGGCATCTGACTTGCAGAAGCCCTTGGCCCTGTCTAAGTAGAATTTCAGGGCACGCCTGACATCCATGCAGTACAGAACTCCGAGGATCGTCCTTCGGGTCCTCAAAGAATGTTGGAAGGACGATCTCCTAATTTAAGTGAAACGCTGATGGCACCTTAGGTAAAAATTCCGGATGGGTCTGCAGGACCACCTTGTCCTTGTGAAAGGTGGTGTACGACTGAGTGTCCAGATTACTGAAATTATGCCACATGTATGTTGTTTATAAATGTTTTTTTTGTTCTTTGAATATAAACCACGTATATTCACAGTCTTTGATGTGTGCGAGTTTCCTTTTTCCGCCTTTTTTTCTTTCTGGACAATCTCATGGGTTACAAATTTAGGGATTTAATCCATTAGTACTAATCTACCAGGTTCCCCAATTCCAATCTCATATTTTGTTTCATGTATTGACAAAAATTGGGTATGAACCTGGGCAGTAGCAGTTCTACCTCCTTTTGGTTTTGTAATTCTCATGCCCGAGTCTGCTACTTGTCACCAAGGGCATACCGAAGTTCTCAGTATATAAGGTTGATGTAGTACATACTGGTCGAGTTCTCTGTCTGGATGAGGACAACCGTTCCCTTGAGACGTGGGAGGAAGGCTCTGAGCACTAACCAGATGGCGTTCAGTTCCAGCCAATTGATGTGGTATTCTTTTTCTTGACGGGTCCACGTGCCGTGGACCGAGGTCCTCCAGGGTGGCTACCCAGCCCTCTAGGGAGGAGTCAGTGGTAATAGTCACCTGGGGGACTGGGGCCAAAATGGCTTGCCCGTCCGCAGGTTGCAGTCCCTGGACTACCATGTGAGGTCCGGATGGAGAGAGAGATGGGGATCTTGATAATGTCGGCGTGAGAGCCCCTCTCCTGGTTCCATAATGCTGCAAAGTGTAGCTGAATCCTCCTCATTATGAGTCTTGTGTGGGGGACGGCCAACAGCACGGCTGCAAAAAGGCCCAGCAGATGCTGGTACCACCAAGCCGAGGTAGCACCACGGCTGAGTAAGTGGGACGTGGCCCTCCTGATGGCTGCGATCTTGTCCTCCGAGGGGAAGACCCTCTCGGAGCACGTGTCCCAGATGAGGCCCAGGAATGTCTACGACTGTGTGGGTTGCAGTTGTGACTTCTTGAGATTGAGCGAAAAGCCCAGGTCGTGTAGCGTGTTCATCGATGCGTGGGAGGAGTGGTTAACTGTTTCTTGAGATGTAGCCCTGACGAGCCAGTCGTTTAGATAGGGGTATATATGGAGGCCCGGAGGAGGGCTGCCACTGCATTTATGAGTTTGGTAAAGACCCTGGGGGCCGAGTTGAGGCCAAAAGGGAGGACCTTGTACTGAAAATGGCAGCCCACGATCCTGAACCGGAAGAAAGACCGATGGGGTTGCCAGATTGGGACATGCAGATAGGCGTCCTTCAGATCCAGGGAGCACATCCAGTCTTCCCCTGCATAATGTTTCCGCAATAAAAGCTGGCATCACCATCTTGACCCTCTGGATAGGTAAGGAGAGGTTGAGGGCGGAAAGGTCCAGAACTCATCTCAGGACAGCCTGGTTCTTTTTCTGAATGGCGAAGATCCAGGAGTAGAAGCCCAATCCCTGCTCGGAGGCTGGGACCTGCTCCACGGCCTGGCTCAGGACGAGCGACTGAATCTCAGCCAAAAGAGTTACTGTCCCAACTTGCGGAAGAGGAGGAAGGAGAGGCAGGAAAAGGTAGACGGTACCCCGAGGATACTA
Organism: Ambystoma mexicanum; assembly: GCF_040938575.1. NCBI lineage: Eukaryota > Metazoa > Chordata > Amphibia > Caudata > Ambystomatidae > Ambystoma > Ambystoma mexicanum. Next base: position 881,657,901 of record NC_090932.1, on the reverse strand, counting down.
CTGACAGGATCCAGGGGTCTGCGAAGTTCTGTCGCCAAAAGTGTGCATGAAGAGCAAGCCTGCCCCCCACTTGCGACACGTGGACCCGGAGGGTCTGTCATGACTTCTTACCCTGTGAGGTAGAGGAGGGGGACTGGAAAAAACCCTTGCCCCCCTCCTTTTTGATGCTTGCGCTGACTAGGGGTCGGCGAGCGTTCCGGCTGTCTAGACCTCTGTTCCTGGAAGCCGCGGAAGTCTCAGATGAGTGACTCTTATCAGAGCATTGCTGAGCCTGGGAGTACGCTTTGGGCGTGGTCTGTCAGAATGGATAAAGACTTAGCCGTCTGAGAGCTATTCTTCTTGTCCAGCTTTTCGTCTGTGCTGGCGTGAAAGAGGTCACTGCCCTCGAACGGCAGGTCTCGAATACATTCCTGGACATCCGGGTTGAACTTGGTTGCCCGGAGCCAAGCCATCCTTCTCATGTCCTTGGCAATACAGATGGCACGTCCAGAGGTATCAATGTGTGCAAGAGTGGACTCCATGATATCCTGAGCCACGAGCTTGGCTTCGGCCAGCCCCGCCTTGAAACGTGATTGGCTGTGGGTGGGGAGTTCTGGGAGGAAGTCGGCAATTTCCTGCCATAATCTTTGGTTAGCAGCTGCCAGCATGGCATCTGAGTTGGCCTATCGCAGGTGCAAGGAAGCATTGGAATACAGCTTCTTACCGTATGCCTCCAAGGTTTTCTCCTCCTTGCCTAACAGCGCCGTCGATGACGAAGACGACTGAGGCTTGGAGTACAGTGATGCTGCGGCGATCACTGAGGAGTGTGACTGAGGATGGGAGGAGAGCAAGAGTGTATTCCCCTCCATCTGCCTGTACTTGGCATCCAGGCGGCAGTTGACTGGCTGGACAGAGTGGGGTTTGAGCCAACCCTTCTTGGCGAGGGACACCACGTCGGTCTGTAGTGGAATCCCCGTTCTGGTAGAAGGGCGCCTCGTGAGGACTTCAGCGAGGATGCCCTCTGCCGGCTCTTCTACCTGGGGCTGGGGGAGGCCCAGGTATTCCGCCAAGCCCAAGAGATGTTCGTGGAAGGCCCTGGTCAACGATGGTGGGTCAGAATCCTCCTCCTCCTCCTCCTCCTCCTCCTCCTCAGTATACTGAGGGTCTGGGGATCCTGTGGAGGAGGAGGAGGAGAATCCGGAGACAGAGGCTGGGGCACGGGGACCGCTGCCGGAGGCTGAGGAAGAGGCAACGGCTGGTATGGAACCGCCTGTGGAGTAGGCTGAGGAGCCGGAGTAGGCAGCTGGGCTGGGGCCAGAGGTGTGGGCGGAGGAGTCTGTGGTGCCGCTAGCATAGTGGGAAGGGCTTCACCGACTACGTCCTTAATGATACCCCCCATACCTGGAGATATCATGAGGCTGAGGAACCTCTCAAAGATCCGGTCCTCGCTGGCTGAGGAGGAGGCGGGGAGCACGGACGGGGTAGCTAGAGGCAGCTGATGCCGCTGCCGACCCTATACACACGGACGCAAGGGAAAACTGCCTTGCGCATAAGAAGGGTAGGTCGTAGGCCACGTACCTGGTTGATGCCAGTCCGCCTCGATATTCGTTCTTCGCTGAAGTCTTGCAGAGGTGAACGGGTGTCCTTTTCTGACACATCTGCCATTTTGTTGAGCTGCCTACCACGTGGCGGAGACTTGTTGCTCGGCTCGTTGGTGCGGGCCTCTGCCAAGTCTTATGTGAGCAGCGTGCGACTTGCCCCGCTCCTCGGGTCTGTGCCCAGTAGGTGCATCCACCTCGACCCGGGGATCGTTAGAGCTGCATTCAGACGCCCCCTCAGATGTGCTGCCGGTAACAGGGCGTAGCCCCTTGGCCATGATGCAGGTACAAGGGCTGAGTCCCTCTGGCGCAAGACCGGTAATAGAGCCTAGCGGTCCCTCAACCTTGGCACCGGGAGGATCTGAGGACCCCTCAGCCCGAAGGCCGGTAGCTGTAACAGCCTTGGTGCGTGAGTTGGTATAAGGACCTGACCGGTCCCTCCCGCGTAGGAGAGTCCCTGGGAAGGAGTCTCCCTTGCGTGGTGCAGATTAAAATATAGGCCCTACCTTAGGCCTGGATCGATGTCTCACAAAACTCTTGAGGTCCTCAGAAGGAGACAGCTGATAAAGCTCCCTCCACCTGCCTAGTCTGTTCTTCAGCGCTTTCGAGGACAGCGAGCCGCATGCCGAGCAGGTTTGCCAACCGTGGTCTGGGCCAAGGCAACGTAGGCAGAGGGCGTGGGGGTCTGAAGTTGGGAAGGGCCCGTTGCAGGATGGGCACCTGCTAAACCCTGTCTAAGTCTACATGCACCGGGGAGGAGCTGTGGCATCTGAGGACCGAGTACCTATTGAAAAAAGACAAAAGAAAAGAAGAGATAGAGGAAGAATCCGCGCGTGGAATTACATGGCCGAAGCCAAACCCAGAAGCGCTGGTGAATTCGGCCTGTTCCCCGTCGATGCGGAAAAGGGGACTGGGGTGTGGCTCCAGAGGGCGGAGTCAGGGCAGCGCATGCTCCCAGGGCCGCACCTCTGCGCACCTCTAAATTTAGAGGGGAAGAAGATTTTTCTAGTGAAAAAGATTCGGTCTCACGTCCCTCGCGAGGGACGCCCATGCAGTATGGAGCAAAGTGGATGGGACGTAAGAGTACTTCGCATAAGCCTTTGCTGTGAAGCTAATTGTATCCATGTTATTGTACTCTATCACTTTATTGTTGGTACAGCACTCAGTTGCAACAATAAAATGATAGGGTACAATCACATGAATACGATTAGGATGGACTATTAAAGGTAAATTTGGAATAACAAGCAGAGAGGAATACAGAGGGTTATAGGCAGGAGATACAGGGTTTAGCATAAACAGTCTTCATTAATCTTTTGGTGGATCTGTACTGTTGAAGCTATATCCCTTTGAATTCCACATAATCAGACCTTTCTTACTGCAATGTTGAGACCCTAGGTATGCATCACCAAGTTCCATACTTACCGCCTTCTGGTATGAACCTGTAAGCAAAACGCATTCCTTTTCATTATACCTTCCTTTTTCTGTGCCAGTCCCCCCAGAAGACCCCAAAAGCAACAAGTTATTAAACAATTATATGCCAATGTTTATTTGCTTTAGAAAGAAACTAACTTAAGTTGTGAGTTTTTCTCACCAAGATTCCACAATATGTCTATGGTTACTTGAATTTTCAATACATTTTATTTGATTGAAATCGGGAGAAAACTGGCTTTAAAAAATCGTACACTACATCACAGTGGTGTATTATGTATGCATGTAGATCATAAATCACAAGATCACATTTTACAGTGCTTTATTCGTGTTCCTACACCACATATCAACAAATACCTTCAACTCAACATTGCGACAGTCCTGTAAGACACGTTGAGAAAAGGAGAAATGAAATGATGTATTCTTGTTTTCCATACAGATTTCGATTTCTGCTTCTTAATAGCTTACCAGGTACCATTTATCCTCAGCACTGATAAAAGGATCTGTCATCTTGTTCCCGAGCTGTCAACACTTGCTGTTAAACTATTTATGTTAAGTGGCTACTGTATTATTAAAATGCACATTAAATATAAATTAGTCATTCTCTTCTAATAACCACATTTATGGCACATGAAATAATATTTAGTAACTTATCACGCAAGATTTCACATACCTCATGTAAACGTGTTCCATTAACAAAATCAAGTGATGTACTGTCAGAGCAGTGACGATCGAGAGAAATTATCTGGCTCATCAAACGTTTCATGACTTTGCTCTAATTGGACTATTACAAAGAATTCAAGAAGATCTAGATTTGTTATTGCAGGGCAAAGCCTTAAAGGTGACTGAATGGGAAGGTTGTATAGCAAGTAAGGTGTCAAAATAGGTTGTATGCTACACGCCACAAATAAAAGTTGCCTGCCCTCATTCGTGAGCAGAAGGCGGTGCAAGACAAGTGCATGAACTTCAACAATATCGTGCAGCGGTAGCCCAAGCACCATCCATGGTCCAATATACAAATATATGTAGGTAGTTAGAGGGGGCTAGTAGCTTGCTCTAGCAGTAGCAATTTATTTTGGGAGAAGCCAATTGTGGATGCTGAATGATTTTTTATGTTTTTCTCTTACACTATTCGGTCACAAGATCAATTCATATGCGCTTTATTTGGACATCAATGGTTAGATTAGATTTTCTAACATTACAATTTTCCTTCCATCTAATAGCAATGGACTATTAATATAATGATTGGTACCAGGCGGGGGTCACATTTTATAGACTACTTGGATGACAGGTTGAGCAGGTAATAGTGGAAAATTACAAACATATGCAGGAAGTTAGATGGAGATCCTGATAGTCGCTTCGGAGAGAGATTTCCAGGTGGCTTTAACTCATGTTTTCAGTAGAACTGAGATACCTGCATTGACAACGGATTTGTGCACACTCGAAAATTAACTGGGCGGGGGGGGCGGGGCACCCTTTAGGGACTGGACAGGGAGTTTCTATTCTCAAGGGATCTTTGGTAGGTTTCAGTTTTGGTCACTGGGTCGTGCCCCAAAATGTAGTTCGCCATGTCTACTTACTTCATAGACCACAATACAGGGCGCCCCCATACCCTTTTCATGCCAACTACAGAACTGCACAGACAACGCCTCCAACTGGTAAGGATGCCAAAACAAAAAATGAACTAAAAAAAAAAAACAGGCACATTAACATCAAAGAATGCCTGTATGATCATGGAAAGTCAACTATTTAATGCAGCCAGGTAGGTGATAAACTGAGGTCAATATTGGCAGCCAACCACCTAGTTTCTAATATTTGGGGGTGGGAGGGATACTGGCCTCCTTACTGAAAAGACACTATTGCTTGAAATGCACCGGGCTGGGCAGTTCCTACCTTACCACGTTGGCCTCTTGGATCTAGGAGCAGAGGTGTGGTTAACCAGCACGCAAACAGCTGAAATGGCAGCTTAAAGCACCTGGCAGGGTTGGCGGCGCTTTGCCTCAAACCAGGAAAGGCAGCTGGCCCGTTCAGCCTTTTTTCCTTTGTGCACAGTACATTCATGTGAATTACACACCTTCCACAAGTCCACCTCAGAGCACGCTTAACCAAAGGAGGATGCCGTTAGTGTCATTGACTAGTCCGCACTCCCACGTTACATTATGGGTACTGGCCAGGCCCTTCCTGTTAATATGCTGGATTCATGCAATAGCCCTAGCACCTCAAGACCATGTGGCGGCAGTGGGTCCTGATGGGAGCTACAACATGGCAATTAACCATCCAAAATCGGGAGCTCCCTTCACATTGTGCTCCCTACAGTGTTTTTGGCAAGACGTGCACCTACAGACAGAATCGGAGACGGTTAGCCAGGTATTCACATGTGCCCAATGTCTTACTTGCAAGAGGACAGTCAAGTAGCAAACACAAATGGTGCACCCAGAGCGGTCTCTGAATGTTGTGCAAGTGCAACATACAGGCTCAATGTCCCATTTAGAAACTTCAAATATTCTTCAATGGCATAACTAAAGGGCAATCACGCGACATTCAAAGAGCAAATGTACACACATGAATGTTTACACATGGATACAGTTTATAGCTGCGTAGGAAGCATCCAGATTAGCCAATAAGTACTACATCAAAAAGGTTGTCTCTAAAGCGTCAAGAAAGGGTGGAAACTGATAAAAAAATATGTTTTGCTTCACTGTATAACTAGACCAAACTTACATCCGCTTTGGTTTGGAACCTTTCCCATTTACATTAAATATCCCCAGTTGTTTAATTAGAAATCATTCTGTATAAGTGAGCATACAAGTGAATGACGGGACTCTGCTTAACTCAAAACTGCAAACGAACTCTCCCAAAACGCTCCAGTCAGAACGCACGGACTCCATTTTGTTTATTTTTATATAGGATCGTAACTTGATTTGGGAAGCTGGAATTGGAACCAGCTCTAGCTACAACAGTTTGGCAAAAAAAAAAATGGACGGGGGAAGCAAATACAATATCATCTCTCCGGTCCAATAAAAATATGTTTTATAAGGACAAGCTGCACACAAATCTGGAATATTAGATTCATTTGTGGGTTAATGCAGTACTTCACAGTACATATAATTCTGCCCTGCAATCGAAGCAAACAGCATGTCTACGACTGCAAAAGTCAAAAATCCAAAACAGAGATTGAAAAACAAATCAATGCTGGTGCCAACTCATTCATTTGAGTGCTGTCCACTGCCAACACTCCATAGAGGAATTCTACATGGGCGCCGTTTTATCGGTTTCCTTTGCATTCCTGTGAACTCTCACTTTTATGCACGATTTCACTGAGGGGGGAGGAACGGGAGAGAAACCATGGAAGTGGAGTGAAGTGAAAGTGGGGGCTTTGGATGCCTAGTGCCAGTACTTATTTTGGATGAAATTAGGGAGCAGTCCTTCAGCGACTTTGACAGGGCCAGCACACGGAGGACCATGCCTTCTTAAAGCACCAAACTACTCATTCAGCAAAGCTGATGGCTTCTCACAATGGAGGCCAGTGGGTCATGTTATCTAGGTGGCCATTATTACCTACTTAAATATAACAGGAATTGGAAGCCAGTATTATCCATCCTCGCCACTGTTTATTTACTTCACCAAATACCTAATGTATCTACCCAACATGCTGTTAGAAAGAAACCACCATAATTCTGGGTGCTGCTCGATATGGATACACGAGTGATCGGTACATGTACAAGTGCCAACAGTGTCAAAAGCGATTTGGGTGAGCTACCAAGGAAAATTGTGGATCTGAGATTTAGGATTTGCCATCATCTTTTTAAAGGCCAATCCGAGGACAAATAAACGTGCAATAGAAGTAGTCCACGTACGTTACAAAATTGTCCATTCCATTAGGGAGACGCTAATCCAGTCCTGGTTTTAACTTTGCATTCTGTGACTTGTCGTCCCAGATTTATAATGGGTGACTCCAGGACTACAAGTCCCAGAATGCAATGCTAAAACCAGGCTTGGACTTGCATCTATCGAATGCATAATGTTGGCTTGCATGCATTTAAATGTATTCATTTTATTTATTGTGCATTTGTAAGGCACTTACACATCAAGTACATTATTTTTCAAAACGCCCACAGGGCAACTGGAAAGGAACATGGGAATGAAGGCAAATACAACAACATTAAAGAGAAAGAAATAAGCGGTCCTACTAGGCCTTGTGAGCATTCAAAGCATGCAAGTGCAGGGAAGAGACGGGGTGGGGGAGGCGGGTATGTGCTAGGAGTTCCAGTGAGGGAAGTAAGTTACAAGCATCTGTTAAGTGCCTAGAAGAGATAACTTTGTAAGAGAGGTCATCTGCCAATACAGTAAGTGCAGGCTTGTGAAGATAACACAGGCCAGTGGGCGCCCAAAGGCAAGTGCTGGGAGAGGGCGGAAGCCGAAGGTGATAGAGGAGGTTGTGCGGGGTGGGGGGTTGTCCAGGACACAAGGGCCAACGGAATTTGGGAAGATCCGGCTCAAGACGGAGAGGAAGGGGGAGGCTGTTCCAGAGAAGAGAGCCAGGCGAGGAAAGGGATCGGCCACCAGCTTGCTGTTTAGAGAAGTGATTGACACGCAGAGAGTTGGCGCCGGAGGAGCGTAAAGATCTGGAGGGAGAGCATTTGGTGAAAAACAAAAGTAGTCTACATAAGCAGAGGCATGTTTACCTTTAGAGATGGACCAGGCAGACACTTCCTATAGGAGTCTCTGCAAAGATTTACCCACAGGTGAAGTAAAGTGTTAATCATTTTGGGCACACTTATGTAGGGTATTTTGGGCACACTTATGTAGGGTATTTAAGTGTGCCCGATTGTGCTTGGAGGCAATCATGGCCAACAAGAGCCTGTAATTAAGTTATGTTAATATTAATAGGTAGTCCTGCAAGTAATCGCTCATGTTAGCCCATGTTGGCCTTTCTGAACATGATGTGGCTTAGTGAGATTCCAGAGTTTACAACAAAAATTAAAGAAAAAAAAAGTTTTAAAAGGTAATGAGTGTTGCCAGAGAAGAATACAAGTGCAGTCATTTTTAACAAATCAATAGCATAGTATCAGTACTATTGCCAAGTCAAAACAAAAGTATACTTCATAATAAATTATAAGTTACTCATCGTAGTGACTAACGTACTCCTAGTCCACAGTCTCCTTTCCTCCATACTGTATCGGCGTCCCTCGGTAGGGATGGGATTGGAACCTTTTTCACCAGAAAAATCATCTTCCCCTTTGTAATTTTGATGGGCGCTGCACTGGGAGCATGCGCTCCCCTGACTCCACCCACCAGCGCCACTCAGTGCCCTTTGACGCATCGACAATATTAACATTGCCTAATCACACCCGTTTTATTGGCGGAGGAGGATGGTGGGACATATGGAGGAAAGGGGACTGGGGACTAGGAGTATGTTAGTCAATACGGTGAGTAACTTATTACTCCTACGTCCCGTCCCCTTTCCTCCATACTGTATGGGCGATTTTTTAACGGAATGTGGCCCAGAGTGGAGAGTTGCCCCTCTTAAGAAAACAAGTTCCTTAACACTGCCTGACCAAATGCCACTTCCGACGTGGCGCTGGAATCCAAACAGTAGTGCTTGCAGAAGGCAGAGGGAGTAGCCCATGTAGCCGCCTTGCTGATAACCTGCCATGGAATGTGCCTTTGGAAAGCTCTGATGGCGTGGGCATGCATATTTGCTGGCAATGGCCTATGCTGCCCCTCATATGCCTCCTTGATGGCCATAACCATCCACCTTGCTATGGAATCCTTGGAGGCCTGACAGCCTGGTTTTGATCCCCCAAAGGTGACAAAGAGGGTACCTGATTTGCGGAAGCTCTTCGTTCTGTCCAGGTAGAAGCTTAACGCCTGTCTGACGTCTAGACAGTGCAGTCCCCTCTGTCGTCATTCGTAGGGTCAGCAAAGAAAGTTGGTAATACAATCTCATCATTAAGGTGAAAACATGAGGCGACCTTGGGTAAGAATGCGAGGTGTGTTCTGAGCACCACCTTGTCCTTATGAAATGTAGTATATGGCTCTGAAGCCACTACCGCCTGGATGTCACTGATTTGGCGTGCCGAGGTAAGACCCACTAGGAGGGTTGTCTTAATGGTTTCTAGCCTAATGTCCGCGGACAGCATCAGCTCAAATGGTTTATGCGCCAGGGCACCTAGGGCCACATTGAGGGCCCACACCGGATGCAGTTTCTTGATTAGTTGATATAGCCTATTCAGGCCAGCTAAGTGCCTCTTAACCACCGTATTCGAGGATGAGAATACCTCCTCCCAAGAGCTCTTGTAAACTCCAGTGGCCGCCAGATAAGTGCGGCATGTGTCTACTTGCATGGCTGAGGGTGTGCAGAGGAGGAGAGCATGTCGTCCAATTTGCAAGACAAAGAATCGATTTCCTTGGATTCTGCCCAGTGACAGAACCTGGTCCACTTGCTTTTTTACTGGCTCCTAGTGGCATCACTCCTAGCCCTCTGTATAATGGCCAGGTTAGCCTGTGACAGGTGCAGATGCTTCAGGGAGACCTGTTCAGGAACCACACTGCAAGGGCTAACGTCTGCAGGGAGGGGTGGATGACTGTGCCCACATGCTGAGAGAGGTGTGCTGGGCCCAGCGGGAGGTGTATGGGGCCTGGTCCAACAGGCTGAGCTTCTCCGAGAACCAGGGTCTTGCTGGCCACCATGGGGAGGCGAGGGGGGGGCACAATTGGAATGCTTTCTCATTTTCTACGAATTCAATTTGAGATGGCACACAACCCGTCTCACACCCCCTTTTACAAATACCCAGGGTCACAATGGACCATGAACCAGGCTGGTTGGTGGTAATGCAATATTTATTTATTTTAAAATTCAAAGAAATCAGACAATTTTTAATATTGGGCAGCAATCACCAATGGGATGATAATTACAATGAAAACCACTGAAATATGCTTGGTTAACCTTCGACAAGAACATATCCAAAGCACAAATCAATAGGAGCACTTTTTCAATTAGGATAGATAGCACCCAAGTTAAGGTTTACCCCTGCAATGTTCCCTCAACCCACAATTAAATCGAATTTGGAGTGGATAGCAAGAGGCAGCACGGAATCAGGAATATGAGGCAGCAAACAATCAAAATCCAACCTTCCCTCACAAAATAAGAGGCAAAGACAGATTTTAAACCCTTTGCAATGGCCTAAAATGGCACACTGAAATTGACAAATAAATAATTAACGTGCAGTTAAATCTATGAGGCAAATATGATTTCTCACAATAGCAGTAATGTATAAACCCTAGCGATCAGAAGGCAAGGTATCGACAAAGGCATTCAATTCCCAAAGCAAGTTGAAATTGAAAACACAGTGCAGCCAAATTCACACGTGGAAAAGTTGCATTTACACTTGTTTCAGTTTTAAATGTAAAAACTTTTTTTTAATGGGTCAATGTACAAAATCGGAATGCGTTTTTTGGGCAGGGTGATAGATGCACATCACAGGGACAATATGAATGTGAAGGTGACTATAGCTGAAGAACTGGATGGCATTTTCAAGGTGAAAGGAGGTTCAGTTTTAGTAAAATGAAGCAATTAAGAAGAGCAAATCAGTTTGGAAAGAAAGGAAAAGTTTTACTTAAACTAGATTATTAAGACTAGTTTGTTAAAGAAAGACACGGTACTATCTCAGGCAGGCCTCCAGATAATGTGCATACCAGGCCTTTTTACGCATAAAAATCTTGTAAATACGACAGCTTTATTATTTTCCTGTGTACATTTACACACAGGTTCAGAGCAGAGAGCAGTGCAAAGGTCAGGTTACTTGACAAACCAAAAGGCTTCTTTGATTTGTATCTACATTGATGTAATTGCAAGCCAGAATTTATTTCTCTGAAGCCTTTAAAAAAAAAAAAAAGAAACTGCACACTGTTATAAAAGGAATGGTTTTCTTCCATTCAGCTTCAGAAGCACTGTGCATATTTTCCTAGAATTTTAGGATTGTATAATAAGATGGAAAACTAAGTTGCAATTGAGTATTAATATTTTTTTAGCAAATTATGCTTTTTTTAACGGTGAAACCAGCATTGCCCAACAGAGTTCCGGCCCTATGTGCATAATCATGGAGAGGCTAGGGGTGTCACGGTATTAGTTTTATAACGGTACGATAAACTTCTTGCCAAATGACGGTATATCATGGTTATCGCGGTATAGCAGGCGGAGTTATCTAATCTTAACAAATAATTTCTAAAAGGTCACAAATTGTCCGATTTATCATCACAAACAAAACCAGGCACCCAGAGCCAGAATTGGGGTTTTCAACATACTTTCCACTGAAATGCCACTCCTTGCTTCCACCAAACACAAACAAACATGTGGAGAGGAGGAGGGGGGCCTGCTGCAACTGGGAAAGTAAACTGATAGCTTTTCTTAAGTGGTAATTTAGGCTTTTAGCTTCCCCACTGGCTACTGGGGAAGATGAAAATGTACACACACACACACACACACACACACAAGCCTTTAGTTTACTTGCGGGCCAACATGTTACCCTTTGGTATGACAGTAGGGAATACCCACAGAGATTAGTGAATTTCACAGTGTGACTTATATGTAAATTCAATGATAGAACCAGGGAAATCCTCCATTGTCATATGTTTAGCAAACATTATCCATTATAAATATATAAACCCCAAAGCCGCCAACCCAAAGTAAACCCTTTTCCTTCTTGGCACTGTATTTATTCTTCCTATTGCTAACATATTGATTTTGTGTCAGGCATGTGTGGTTTATGGAATGGCATTAAAAACTGCTCCAACTGAAACTACTTTGCAGATGGCACATCCAACAGTGCAAGAACAAGACTGCGCAGAACTTGCTTACTGCAGCCTTTCCAAATCAGATTTAAAAGCACACTTCACGGTATAAACGGTATACCGGTATAAACAATGTGAAGGTTATTGTTTAATTGAGTGGTTCACGGTATCTTTAACGGTATACCTTAATACCTTTACATCCCTAGGAGAGGCAGATCATTTTTACACTTATATTTTAATTTGCACTCTAATTATAAAAACAGTGTGTAAAATGATGACTATGCACTGTATAGATTACATCCATTCAACCTTGCAGTCAATGGGGTACATTACTATAAATGGTCAGTGGCAGCAGAGTCTTTGCTCAATGGTGAGTGATTGTCATTACATCAATCACAGGTGTTCTAGCCTCTCAAATCTTGAAGACTACAATTAAAACATCCAAAACCAGACTCTACAGGAAGTGCAAGCGCTGTTCAAAAACAAACAAAGGAAAGTTACATTGATAATTGAAATAGAAACTCAGCAAAACCTGTCCCTCTGATAATCCAGATAGGTAATTAACTTTATATAGTGCTTCATGAATTGTACGTCCAACATCTAGGTACTGTGATAATTAGCCCTCAGTCGATACTCAGTTAACCGACCTCTGAAGGATGTTAGCCAATAAGATAGCTCAGCCGGTTGAGTACTCGTTGCTGCAATCTGTGAATGATCTGGAGGTTGCAGGTTCGAATTCCGGCAAGGCCAACTCAGCCTTTCATCCTTTCGAAGTAGACAATGGAGTACCAACTTTGGTATGGTAATTTGATAAATATGTTCTATGTACAAAGCTTTGCCTAAAGCGCTATATAAACCATTTGAACATTAGATTAGATCTAGAATTTAGCATGGAGTCCGTGCCTCTGCACTGTTGTATCATAACATTAGTATACCATTAGGTAGTAATAACTCCAGGAAATGAGGACTTTCATTACACATCAAAAGACAATTCTGCTATTCAAAGTCAAAACAATGCAATTCATGTTTGCTGTACTATGTAATTGGCTACGTTTTTTAATTTCAACATTTAAATATATACAGGAGAGATCAAATGTCCAGACCTTAGAGAAATAATGAAAGGTGTATTCTGTCACAACGCAGAAAGCTGCAGCATAATCATGATTTCCATATAGTTTTTGCAAACGTAGGCTGTATGTCACATACATTTTACTCTCTTGCAAAGGAGAAAATTCATTTTTACTCTCTTAAAATCACATTTACTCTCAAAGTTTAAAAATAGGGAGTAAAATACTCCCACCTCAAAATCTTATCTGGAGCACTGATCCCAGGTTAATTTGCAACTTAACCCTCTCACCCCTCGTTCAGATCTATGTGGGAATTAATTTAAATCATTCCAAATATTGCTAAGGAGTTACAAGATGAGGTGAATGAAAGAATTGCGCTAACACTAGAAAAACAAGGACAGGGTGCACAGAGAATTCTGACAGTTTTGGACAAGTTACCAGGGTATGGAAAGGATTACTTAGAGAGTAGAACAAAGAAAGTAGCAAGATGGGGTAGGCTATGGATTGCTATGGGAGGGGAATACTCACAATCCGCTCTTGGATTTGGGATTAGGAACAGCCAACTGGGTTCTGGACTCCAAGGCTCAGATAGCAGGCTCTCCTGGAAAAAGACAGTTGGGCAAAGGTCTGGTCACACACAGCGACGCCTCAGCGGGATGGAGCAGGTAAGCAGGCGGCACTGAAGAATCCCACAGCGGCCTCAGCCACCTTTCCCCCTGAAGTTAGTGGGATTTTGTTATGGGGGTTTTAGTGGGATTTCTGGAACAAGGCCTTGCTGGATAGGATCAGATATGCTTTGGCCTTGACGGGATAGGATCAGCTATGCTTTGGCATTGCAGTAGAGTCTGGAATTTTGCAAAGGTGGATCTGGAATGTCAGGATATGCAGGCGTTGGAAATTCAGGAGAGAGTGTAGAGTTCTGACAGCCACCCTTATTTATATAGCATGGTGACATAATAGAATTTTATGGTGGAGCAGGCTTAGCTGGGCACGCCTCTAAACAACTGTATTGGTCAGGGGTGATTGTTACCGCCTTGCTATTAGCTGGTTGGATTCTTAAGGACAGGACATCAGCTTTATGATGCAGGTTTACTATGTCCAGAACCTTCCACAGTTAGTTTTGCCACAAACCAGTGTTGACATAAATGGCACATTTTTACAGTTGTGGCATTTGAACAAATTACATAGGCAGATTACATATTTTACGCAGAGCATGCCAGTCCATCAGTACAGTTTGTAAGACTTTGTTTCGTCCGCTTTCCAATGTTGTCGTTTTCAGTGAGAAATATTCGATCTAAAATTCTATAACTTTATACATGTGTATAGATCATAAGGCATGTCAGTATTGAATTTCAAAAGGACACCATGTACACTGTCTTCAAAATATCCCATTCTCTGCCATTTCTGTTCCCAATATAGCAGTGAAGGCTACAACCTCTTAAATTAAAGCCCCCCAAATTACATTTAAACTGTTAACTTTTTACATTCCTGCAAAGTCCTGTTGCACAGATAAAAGTCTTAAAGGTTTATTAATAAAATAGTCTTTTGAAACAAATGGTCTGCTTTTGTCCTCCAAATATGGTCATGTACTTCCAGGCTACTCTTGAGTTGGCTTTGAAGCTCCCAGTCAAAGTTGTGAGGACGTGTGACTTGTGTCAATTTCGCACCTGTGTGTCCCAGAATCTCCATTGTAAGAGGCCTTTGCCCAGACAAATGTCTGACGAGCGTGTGACATTTCTTTGTCTTGGTCTATTCAAAGTTTACAAAGTTAGCGGTTAACAGGCAGATGTCCTATACTCTATTGTAGCTCCTTTCGGCGGTTAGGCCGCTCTTGTCAGCCAAATGTCCTTTGAGCCATGGCAGAAACCTGTTTGGGCTGATTTCCCAGTACAGCCAAAAACATGTATTTCTTTATTATTTTGTTTTGAATCAGAAGCAAGCCTGTTTAAATAAAACATCCCATATATGTTTCCCAGCAAAACCCCTTTACATTGCTCGGCCAGATCAGGTTTTTGTTCAACGTTGTACTTCTAAAACTGGCATTTCTTTTTGGTTTGCAAAAGCCCATTTTCACACATGGTGAATGCTGCTGGGATTTCTCTTTTAAAAGGTTTGCTCTTCCATCTGACTTCCCAATATTGTTCTGCAGCCCCAGCCTGTTTTTTATACAACAGTTTGTTCAAGACAAAGGTTCACTGAAATTGACATATGCCCATAGAGCTAGGGTTTCTTTGAAGCAGTGATTTCTGACATTTTATAACTTAAAAGTCAAGCGTTTTCCCGTGTGACTGAAAAAAAAGCTTCTTTTGATTTTTCAGATTTGGCTGTCACAGCCTGTTATTCAGAGTTAATGCCTTCTCCTGCTGAAACACAATCTGGATATGGATGGGCATGGCAGGGCCTTATTGATAAAAGCAATGTGATGTGGAATAGATGAATAGCGTCAGGGCAGCATCCTTTTTAGTGTAAAATATTCCCTTTTCAATGGGAACTTTTTGCAAGCAGCTGAGCAGCGCTGTGTTTCAATTCACTTCTTTTGGTGCAAACAAGGACACACTGGCACTTTTCTAGGTGTGCCCCCTGTTCCATCTTGCCCAATGGCGCTTGGCAAAACAGTGCTTCCATCCTTTTGTAGCTGCAAAATGCAGTTTTGATGCAAGGCAGTGGTGCTCTAAGGAGCCAGCGCAGCCATTCTACTGTTTCTGCTGCTGTGCAGCTTGGTTATGGATGGGAGTACTGCTGAGTGGGTAAATATATCCCACAACTGGATCTACATTCCGTCGACCAGCGAACATCTGCCTTGCCCCTGCCAGGAGGCAAACTGGGGGTACCTCCGGTTGGTACTGGTGAGAAGAGATCCACCTGCAGAGGACCCCACCTGTTGAAGATCCCCTGAAGCACCTGCTCGTTCAATTGCCATTTGTAGTTGTCCAAGCCCAGACTGCTGAGCCTGTACGCCTCAAGGTTGGCCTCCCCTGGGAGGTGGACTGCTGACAGGTGTATGTTGTTCGCCAGAGCCCACTCCCAAATGTCGACCAGCGGTCTACATAGGGGAGGGGAACGGGTGCCACCCTGCTTGTTGATGTAATACATGCAGGTGGAGCTGTCTGTTTGAATGAGAATCACCCTGCTGGTGATAATAGGTAGAAAGGCTTTGAGAGCAAGCCAGATAGCCATCATCTTGAGCCAGTTGATGTGTGCCAGCTGCTCCTGCCGGGACCATACTCCATGGACACTGTGGCTGTCCAGGGTAGCTCCCCATCCCTCCAGGAATGAGTCTGTGGTAATGGTGACCTGAGGTGATGGTTGCCAGAAGGGCCTGCCTATCCGCAGGTTGTAGCGCGTACCCCACCAGATCTGATCCTGGTGGAGCTGTTGTGGTATGCTGACCTGCTCCGCCTGCATACCCTTCTCCTGGTTCCAGGAGGCTGAGGAATGTAGCTGCAGCCATCTCATTTTAAGCATTGTATGTGGCACTGCAAGAAGACATGCGGCCATAATGTTAGTCCAGAAACTACCCCAACCATGTATAGTATGTATAATATGTTGGCCGGAAACCAATTGCATCCTAAGACAAACATCGCAGACACATTCGCCAGTATTAACCAAAGGGCGTCCATCTTGTCTAACATCCGCCATTTGCTTTTTTCCTTTTTGTCAAATGCTTTGCAAAATGTATTTTATTCTGAAAGCTCATACACAGTGCGAGGCCACAGTTTGCATGTTGAAAGATCAACCCAGACAGGAATGCCAAACAATACAGAAATACATTGTTTTCTTCCCTCACAAAGTCCTTGGAGGCAAGCAGAAACGGCATTTAATCAGTGGCCCAGGTGCCGGCCTGTCTCACTAAAGCTGTAGCAATAGGCAGTTAAAGCATGAATTATACTCTTCCAGCGGTCGTCCTTCGCGGATATGCCTCAGAACACGCTGACCCCTAGTTCACGAATAGAAACTGGTAGATAACGTGCTTTGGAATGTGTCTCTCTCGCGAACACGATATCCTTGCTGAAAAAGTGCTTTATGTTCGCTATAACAAAGAACCGTCTCTGCAACTGTTGCTAAAATAAGTATAATTAGATTGAATAAGGAACTTGTCATAATGTGTCATAATTGTCAATCACTGAAACCTAGCTCTAGAAGATACATTATGGGCGGTTATGATGTGCCTTCCAAGATTGCATGTTTGTATATATGTTATTGCTTGAATGATGTTCACTCTCTTGCGTCTCACGTGGTCTGGGTGACACACGTTGCGAGACTTTAGACCCAGACCGCCAACTGAGCATACTTTGCAATAAACCATAGTACTTGGAAAATCGAACCTCGTGTCTGTCATATCACTAGTATATGGTGATTGTGCCTTAGTTTCCATGTGCGGAGAGTCTTCAGGGCCTAGCAATAACTCCCAACAGGTGTTGGTACCACCACGCTGAGGTTGTTGCTCTGCTGAGAAAATGCCCTGCAGCCCTCTTGATGGCCGTGAAGATCCTCTTGGAGCTTGTGTCCCAGATAAGGCCCAGGAAGGTCAGGCTCTGCATGGGCACCTATTTCTACAGGGGTACTGCCCCACACGAATCTGGTATTGACCCCTCCTACTAAGTGGGGATATAATCAATTTAAATTACAAACAAAGGAGGAGTACTCATCCTTAATATACATTGATATTGTCAGAATTGCACAAAAAATGGTAAATACCTGGACATCACCACATACACTCAAAACTCGTCAGTATATGTCCTCAACAAAATGTTCCATATAACATATTTTAATATTCAAAAAAATTCAAAAACATTCAAAGCTACAAGACCCTGACAATTAGACCTAAAACACTTAAAAAGCATATGCACATGTTACAATACAATATATACAAAGCAATAAACAACAAAATTTGACATTTAAAAGACACAGGAAACAAAAGTTAGAACCTGAAAAACCGAGTACAGTGTCAAATTAAATGTTGTTACACAATGTGCCCAACATAGCCCGACTTATATAAGTTTCTGTCCTTAATGTTGTGTGTTAACTGGACATTCCTCAGGGGCAATCATATCTCTTGTGCTCTGAAATGGCGGTCTTTTTCCACTCAAAATCCTATTCTTAGGTTTCAAACAATGGTACTCCAAAATCTGTGGGTGCAACAAAACAACACAACCATATCAATATGTGGGTGTCACAGGTTTACATTACTCCACCTAGCCCTAGCCCTCAATACCAAAAAGGGAAATGAAAACGGTAGGAAAATATAACTATCTCTACCTGAAAAATTCATCCCAAGAGAACTATTTTCTTAGGCCAATTAAGGTAATAACTCCTCAGTTCTGTTGACACTGGTTGTCCTGTCCACCAACAGTGCACACAGTCCCACTGTACAAAAACACAATAAAAAGGGCAAAAAGGCCCCCAAAACAGACAGTAAGAAAGCATCAAACCATTCCGTTGTAAGGCTGCACACCTAATCTCAAAGCAATCTCTTAGGATACAACATGTACCAAACAACGTAGGTTCCTCACCTTAGTGGACCCGTTCTGAAGTGTAGCAATTCCAATAAATTGTAGGTGTCCCAATAATCTTCAACCGTCCCCAAATAAATGGATTAGGTAATCAAATGGTATTCAACCTCCAAAGTTGGTCCTAAACAATGGACAAACCAATAGTCCATTACAAACCGTCCAAACCAAACACACACTCTTGAGACATTAAATTCCATTACGCTGGTGTCCAGGTTACCTTCCCAAGCGCTCGTAGCGTGTCTGCATGTAAACACCCTTTACTAAGACAAGAAAGCAACTTCACTCGCTCACTCCGTTTGGAACAAAGCTCAAATGCAGGTACGTCCCGTGATTGCACGGCATAACAGCCGCTGGGAAGTACGTTGCTAAGCAACCCCATTCAATCCAACGTGATACGGTCACGTGATTAGATCACGTAGGGGTTTATGTTCAAACATAACACGCCTCCATATGCTGGCAGGCCCAGCCTCTCATGCCCGAAAACGAGTCGTTTCACAAACCGAAGTCGCTCAGCAACCCACTCACGTCGTAATATTGCGGCCACGTGATCCTGTCACGTCCTAGTTTCTTCAGACGTAGCATTCCCGGCCGGGAAACGGAAAGCTACCTGTGACCCCCAAATGTGCAAAACCAGTGACCAAAATATCAAACCTGGCAACACCAACATCCACCAAGGTGGATCGAGACGGGGAAAACAGCCACCTCCCTTAATGAATAGCTATAGCTACAGTGCAACATACAAAGAACACCACCGGGTCAGAAATATGCCAAGGTCTACGATTGGGCCCCATCCATTGGAATGCATGCGCACCAACTTTGACTTTTTGAGATTGATAGAAAATCCCAAGTCGTATAGTGTATCCATGAGGGCGGATGCCGTATGCTGGACCGCCTACGGAGATCTCGCCCTGACTAGCCAGTCCTGTAGATATGGGTAAATATGATAGCCTTGCGCAACTGCGTTCATTAGCCTTGTAAAGACCCTGGGGGCCGAATTGAGTCCAAATGGTAGAACCCTGTATTGAAAGTGAAAACCCATGATCCGTAACCTCAGAAAGGACTGATGGGCTTCCCAAATTGGGAGGTGTAGGTAGGCATCCCTCAGATCCAGGGAGCACATCCTATCCGCACACAATGTCTCCGCTATGAAGGCTGGGGTAACCATCTTGAACTTTTGGAGAGAAAGGGAAAGGTGGAAAAGTCTAAACTCTCAGGCGAAGCCTGGTTCTTTTTGTGTATGGCGAAAATGTGTGAGTAGAAAGAAGCCTGTGCCCCGCTGTGAGGCTGGGACTTCGTGGCTCGCAACCAGCGAGTGTATTTCTGCCAACAGAGTTACTGTACCAATCTGCGGGAGCGCAGGGGAGGAAGGAGGACAAGTAGGAATGGGGGAGCCTGAAGCCCATGGATACTACTGAGAGGATCCATAGGTCCGTGAACCTTGTCCGCCAGCGGTGTGTGTGAAGGGCAAGCCTGCCCCCAACCGGAGACTCATGGATCCAGGTGGGTCTGTCACAATTTCTTCCCCTCCGAGGCAGGGGCTCAGGAGGGGGACTGGAAAAAACCCTTGTTAGCCACCTTGTGCTGTTTGTGCCTGTGCTGGCTAGGGGATCTGTCCTGTTGCCTGGACAGTCTCTCCTGAAAGCCTCTGAAGCCTCCGAAGGACCAACCCTTGTCCGAGTGCTGACGCGTTTGGCTGTAGGTCTTAAGAGTGGACTTGGTGAGGATAAAGATTTCAATGTATGCGGGCTATTCCTTTTCTTATCGGCTTCCTCATCCATTGTCGAACGGAACAGGCCTCCAACCTTGAAAGGCAGGTCTAGTATGCGTTCCTGCACATCTGTATTGAATTTTGTAACCCTTAGCCACGCCATCCTTCTCATGTCCGTGGCAATGCAAATGGCACGACCTGAAGTGTCAATGTGGGCCACTGTGGACTCCATTATATCCTGTGCCACGATTTTGGCCTCAGCCAGCCCAGCTTTGAAGCAAGCCTGGCGGTGGATAGGGAGCTCAGGGAGGAAATCGGCAATCTACCGCCATAACTTCTCGTTGACAGCAGCCAACATGGTATCCGCGTTGGCCTGGCACAGATGGAGAGTGGCGTTGGAATAAATGTTCTTCCCAAACGCTTCCAAGATCTGTTCCTCCTTGCCCAGGAATGCTGAGGCCGAAGTCGCCCAAAAAGATAGTGGCTTGCCGCTATCACCGAGCTATGTGGTTGGGGGTGTGCCGACAATAAGAGGGGTTCCCCTTCCATTTGCCTGTATTTGGCTTTGAAACGCCTATTGGCAGGCTGAGTACAGTGTGGCAAGTGCTACTAAGTCCTTCTGAATTGGGATTCTCGTTCTGGCAGTAGGGCGTAGTGTGAGAACTTCAGCCAACACCCCCACCTCCAGTTGCCCAACCTGTGGCTGCGGGATTCCTGGGTACTCAGCCAGGTCCGCCAGCCACTCGTGAAAAGCTTTGGCTGGCGATGGAGTGTCTGGGTCGTCCTCCTTGCCTGTGTCCACTGTTGTGTCCTGCGGGACCTGGGGAGCGCTGAGTGCAGGTAGCTGTGACATGCTGATTCTCAGTGCCGGAGGCTACTGAGGCGGCAGAGCCAGAGGCTGCCATGACTGGTACGGGCATGGGCTGAGCTGAACCCAGGGGTGGTGGGGCTGTGGCTACTCGCGGCTGAGCAAGAGGTAGCATGTCCCTTATCACTCACCTCCCTGAGGATGGTACCCCATCTGTGGTGATCTCATGAGTGCAAGGAACGTCTCGAAGAACCTGTCTTCACATACCGTAGGAGGGCCTGATGGTATAGGCATAAGGGTCTAACCATGAGGCTGCTGTGTCATGGGCGTACCCTGTCTCGCTGCATAGGACAAAGTACACCTGCCCTGCGAAGTGGATGGATTGGATTGGATGTGAACCAAGTGACAGGGGGTTGACCAATCTCACCTGCAAGCTCTTTCCCTTGCCTGGTGTCCGAAGGGAAAAGGCATCAGGTGAGCTGCCATTTTGTTTGGTCTGACGGCCATTTTGTTTTGCCAAGTGCCCGCGTTGTGGCACTTGCTGAGCTGGGACCGGCTCCCACGAGCGCGATGTGGTGGTTGAGGCCTACCTTGAACCTCAGGGCGGGAGCCTGGTAGTGCTGCTTGCGCTCGGCTGTGGTGCCGGGAGTGCTGCGTACAGGTGCCCCCTCCGACATGGGTCCGGTGTTAGGGCGTAGATCCTCGCGTTGGGACCTGGTAATAGAGCCCTGCAGTGCCTCAGCAGTAGCACCGGTAGGATCTTGCGACCCCTCGGGCTGGGGGCCGCTAGTTGGAGCAGCCCCAGTGGTGTGACTCATCTTAGGAGCCGATAGGTTCCTCCTGCTCGGGCGCTTCCTTGGGAAGGAGTCACCCTTGTGGGGTACAGAGGAGAACAGGGCACCTACCTTGGGCCTGGTCTTCTGCTTCACAAATGCGTTGAGGTCCTCTGAAGGCAATCTTCCGAAGAGCTCCCGCCACCTGGCTGGTCAGTTTTTGGGCGACCACAGTCAAGGCATCACACGCGGTACGGCCATCCCAGCCATGGTCTGGGCCATGGCAGAGGGCGTAACATTCAGACATTGGAAAGGGACCCTCGCAAGCTGGACACCTGCTGAAGCCCACCGTCGACATGCGCTGGGGAGGACCGTGGGCATCAGAGGACAAAGCATTACCTAGTAATTGAAAAGAAAAAATAAGATAAGAACACTTCTCCAGGGAAGAGCGCGTGGAATTACTAGACCAGAGGCCTAACACAGGAGCACTGATAAAAGCGGTCTGTTCCCGTAGACACGAAATAGGACTGGGGAGTGGTGCCAGTGGTCGGAATCAGGGGAGCGCATGCTCCCAGGGCCACGCCCCCGTGCGCATCTAAATTTAAAGGGGAAGATGATTTTTCTGGTGAAAGGTTCTGTCTACCGTCCCTAGCGAGGGACGCCCATACAGTATGGAGGAAAGTTGACGGGAAGTAGGAGTATGTTCAGTATTCTCAGTTATAACCTCGATAGTAGTCACCTTAAAACCAGATCAGTATACATATAGGTTCAGCCTGCATAAATATTGTAGGCTGACTTGAGCCCATAAAAAGGTCTTCCCTAAAAAAAAAATTAAAAAACTAGTTTTACTGCTGCTTTCGTCGTCATATTAGAGATCCTTGCACGCCGCTACATTGTTTGCAGTCTCAATCAAGTCACACAGATCTGGTGAGCCACGTCATGAGTCGGAACCTTTCTGATCCACACGACCAGTTTGTGCAAAGCCTTGCCTTTGATATTCTCAAACAAATTATAGTCATATCGCTAAGGCAAGCCATGAAAATCTGGCTCAATAATTTGGCTTCCGTAGGCGCATCCTTGTTCATTTATTACAGTTGGCAGGCTGAGGCCACGTCGTTTCATGTTGCTGAACTGCAAATGCTTCAACATGAAAATAATTGAAATAAAAAATAAGACTATGGATTAATGCAAATAGACCAGGAGCGGAGCCGGCGAGGGCAAATTAGTATCAGCCAAATAGGAAATCTTCTATGGAATCTATTATTAAAGTGTATGGGAAGAAACAGAGGTTGCTGCGGAGGGGAAGTTCTCACATTTGGCATGCTACAGGAACCCTAACAAGGCCTTGACACTAACTCAAGGCACAAATAGCATTTTTTCTTTACTGTAATTTTATAATGGTGAAGCAACAGAGTTGAGAGTACTAGAACCCATTCTGAGAATCAGGAAGAGTGAAAATTGTGTGGCGCTATGTATGTCTGGCTTGTTCCTAGTGTCAAGGGGCTATGTAGCAAGTCAACCGGTGGCAGACAGATCTATTTATGTTGCATTAACTCTCTGCATTTAGAGATCCCTTTTGCATGACATGCTAAAGTCACATTTGCTGCAAACTATGTACCAGCTCTCCGTTCCCCAAGGGTAACTCATGCTTACAGGGGGACGTCCGATACTCTAGAGCTGCTTCTAGCTCCTGCTCCTCAATTAGTTACTTTGATCCCTGTAAGAGTCCGGGGTAGCAAGCTCATTTTGTATCAACATTGTTTGTGAAGTACTACCGCAAAAACAAACCAAGGTTCTGGAGTTGGCTCTAATTGTGCTATGCTGCCACAGGAGTTGTCTGGGGAAGACAGACTAGTACTTTTACCCAGAGCAAATCCTCCTATTGTGGCAGATACTGTGCCCTTGTTAATAAATGTCTTCACCAGTTCAGAATAAAGGGCCTTCAATAGCAAACAACTTGTAGGCGTCATTTACTTAAGAGGCTGAGCAGACACAATGTTAGACATCAGACAATTCAAGACATCATTTAGCGGTTAGTAACCAGCTTCTGAAATTACCTCTGCTGAAATGTGCCATTCTGCAAAGCTCAGTTCGTTATGTAAAGTTTTATTAAAATAAAAATAATTTCCATGATTATACATCCAGGTTTTCTGTTGTACGAGAGGTTAAGCTTATTTTGGCCAGGGCAGCCTTACACACTCATTTGTAATATACCACCCCTGTGCAAGCACATTCAAAACCTGGCAAGAAACTATTTGGGAGGCGTAAAAGTGTCTCAAGGAAACTAATTCTGCTTACAGGTCAAATTTAGATGCCCAGCATGAAAACGTTGTGTATGAAAACAGTTGTGAGCAACAAACGACTGATTTTAAACCTTCTAAGACTACAAAATAGTAACTGGATTTTGAAAAATGTCTACGCAAAGGAAGATGACATGTGGCACCTAGGACCAATGTGACAAATGGATAAAAGTGAAGAGTAGAAGAGCTTGTGCTTGCACTGACTTCAATGTCCATAAAATGTAACATTCTCCTCGTGGCGGTACTCTGGTGTTTTCCGAAAATAATTGTATCTTATTACATGGAAATTAAGTGAAATTGTATTTCATGATGTTGAAGACAGACTCGAGAATAAGCATTTTTCAATTACCCATGCAACATAACCACGTGCAGAGTCAATAAGATCCACACATTTAAAGGAAGGGTTAATACACGTAGTGTCACACTGGAATTAATCACTCTACATGAGATACATTTTCAAAAATGTGATTCAAGAAAAGATCGATCGAGGCAGGGTTACAGTCTGTTGCATCAGTTCCAACATTTATCATAGTTTAGCGTTAGCCCTCTACTACAATTAACCAGTTATGAATTGCTGAGAACGGGTTTAAATGAAAGCGAAAGCTTTCCTTCTGTCCATCGGAGCCCACAGAGCGGACTCGCAGGGTCTGGATTACTGGCGAGCCAAATATTTGGCATAAAGGACTTCATGGCGGCATGTTGGCTGAAAAGGTGAGTAGACACTAGTTTCTTCCACATCCCCAACAGACGTGGAGGAAGATTCATCGGCGTACAGCACAGCATAGGTGCAAACCCAACTACTTCATCCACTGAAGTAACCTCGTTTCAGGGACGAGCAGTCCCTGTTCAGTGAACCCCACTACCCTTGTGCTGGCACCAGCCCTCTTTCAGGCTGGGAAACGGGCGTCCAATTAAATGGCAATTCTTCAAGTGCCAGGTACATTTTTAAAAATGAATATACAACACTTAAAATCCAAAGGGGCACTGGAGCACTTAGAGCGCTAATTGAGGAAGGAGCATTGCAAACATGTGGTGGTATACACAGAAGAGTATGTTGTGATGGGTTTTAAGAGTGCTAAGCGACACTGTACTCTTGGGTAGCCCTTGTTTTATTTAGGCCATAAATCACTGGTTGGCCATTGCCACTAGGCAATGTTGGGACCACTGCAACCACCACCCAGCCCTCCAAACCAGCTGAAGGCGATAGGCATGGCTAGGCGGCAACCTGCAATAAAAAAAAGATGTTCTACAATTAAACAGGAGATGGGCCTCAGTAAAGAGTGTTTTCGGTTGTTAACCTTCACCTTCTTTTTTAACAATAACCACACCCTGGGTAAGGGGGGGGAGGGGGGGCGGCGGTAGGGAGTTGAGCGGTTCAACCCTTGTGGGCGATTATAACCATGTTACTCACCGTAGTGACCACCTTACTCCTAGTCCATAGTCCCCTTTCCTCCATACTTCAGAGACATTCCTCCATCCTGTGGGACAGGACCGGAGCACTTTGTAAAAAGCATCCAAACATTTTGCAAAAATGTTGTCCTTCCTCTTTCTTGCGCGGGGCCCAGCACGCGGCAGTAACGCCGCCCATCTCAGCTCCGCAATGCGCATTGCCCATCAGTCCTTTTCTCGCCAGGTCCAAGACCTCTTAGCAATAACAGAGGAACCTTATTAGAGGGGACGGAGGGCGGGCATATGGAGGAAAGGGGACTATGGACTAAGAGTAAGGTAGTCACTACGGTGAGTAACCTGGTTGTACTCCTATGTCCGGTCCCCTTTCCTCCATACTTATGGGAGATTCCCAAGCACTCCTTACAGGTAACTATGGGTAGATGGAAAAAAAAAACCCTTACTGAAAAAGGTTCTTCAGCACAGTCTGACCAAACTGAGCATCAGATCTTGAGCTCATGTCTAGACAATAATGCTTACAGAAAGCATATGGGGAGGCCCAAGTAGCGCCTTCTTGATGGTCTCCGAGGGGACATATTTCTGAAAGGCAACCGCGGCTGCCTTGCCTCGCACCAGGTGTGCATGAATAACTTTAGGAGGCTTCAGCCCTTGGACGGTGTAAGACTCCGTAATGCAGGCGACGATCCACCGAGAAATAGTCGCCTTAGACGCCTGCTTACCTTGCGGGTTACCAAAGGTCACAAACAGTTGAGAAGAACTCCTAAGCTCAGATGTTCTGTCTAGATAGAACTTGAGACCTTCTGACATCGAGACAATGCAGAACTCTTTCTGCCTCTGAGGCAGGGTTCGGAAAAAAGACCGGCAGGGGGATCGACTGGTTCAAATGAAACTCAGATACCACCTTCGGCAGGAAAGCAGGATTTGTCCGTAGGACCACCTTATCCTTGTGAAAGACCAAGAAGGGATGCTCCACCGACAAATCCTGGAGCTCACTCACCCGCCTTACTGAAGTAACAGCGACCATAAAGGACACCTTCCATGACAGGTGCTTGAGATCCACCCTGGCCATCAGTTCGAAAGGTTTATGGCACAGCGCAGTCAAGACCACATTCAGATCCCACGTCGGGTGCGGACTACGAATCGGAGGATAAAGGCGCGTAAAGCCCTGCAAAATGCCTCTTAACCACTGGGTTACACAGAGAGTAAGAGCATTGGTCTGTAGAAAGGTAAGCGGAAACCACTGAAAGATAAGTTCTGCATGACAGAACGTGGACGCCCGACTCTGCTAAGAAGGATACAAAGGACAGTACTGTGTCAATTGTAGCCCCCCCCTTGGGTCCAACTGCTTACTTAAACACCAATGACAGATCCTGAGCCATTTGTTTCTGTACTGGGACCTAGTCGAGGGTTTTCTGGCTGCCTGGATAATACGCATGTTATCCGCAGACAAATTAAGATGTTCTAAAGACTTTAACTCAGGCACCATGCTGCCAAGCTGAGCGATTGTGGGGAGGGGTGCCACAGCTGCAGTTCCACCGGTGAAGAAGATCGGGGGTCACCAGTAACCTGATCGGCGGATACACTGACAGGTGTTGAAGTTCTGAGAACCAGAACCTGGCCGGCCATTTCTGGAGGCATACAGAGGAAGCTTCTGGTTTGCTGCGAAGAGGTCCACTTCCGGAGTGCCCCAACGCAGGAAAATCCATGAGAGGATCTCTGCCTTCAGCTCCCACTCGTAGCTGACCATCGTCCGTCGACTGAGGGCATCTGCGTGACATTCAGCTGGCCCGGGATGTGTACTGCAGCAGCCAAACTCCATGAAGAACGGCCCACTCCCAAATCTGGATGGGCAAGTCCACGAGAGGAGGAGACTTGTTCCCCCTTGCTTGTTGATGTAATACATCGACACCACATTGTCCGTGCGGATACGGACCACTTTGTTGGCAATGATCGGGCTGAACGCCTTGAGCGCTAGGAAGATCGCCAGAAGCTCCAGATGATTTATGTGGAGGAGCTTGTCCTGAGGCGACCAAAGATCCGAGACCTGAAGAAGATCAAACATCGCACCCCACCCCAGAAAGGAGGAGTCCGTCGTGACCATTCCCATAGGGGCTTGGTCCTGAAAACCCGCACCCACCGACAGGTTGCTGAGAGACGACCACCACTCCAGGTCCACTATCATGGAAGACGGAATCATTATCAGCTTTGAATCCGGATCCACAGCCTGACGCCAAGAACTCCAAAGAGCCATCTGAGTCCGCCTCATCTTGAGATGAGCAAGAGGAAGAGCCAATACGCACAAGGCCATGAGGCCCAGAAGCCTCTGGAACCACCAGGCCGACATGCTCTAGGACTGCGCAAACATCTGACACGTGGCCAACAGATCTGCCATTCTGTCCCCGGTCAGGTACACTCTGCAGTCGATCGTGTTCCAACGAAAACCCAGGAAAATCAAGTCCTGCGAGACTGTCATGGAAGATTTCCGCCAGTTCACCGACAGCCCAAGATGGAACAGGAGCTGAAGGAGGGACTGAAGATTGCCTGTTGCTTTCAGCGGGTAAGGGCTGTGTAAGATCCAGTCGTCCAAATACAAATACACATGGATACCCTGCAGACGAAGATCAGCTGCGATCACCAACATCATCTTCGTAAAGACATGCGGCGCCAAGCTGATGCCAAAAGGAAGCACTCGAAACTGGAAGTGCTCCCCTCCCACAGAGAAATGGAGAAATCTCCTGTGTGGATTCCAGATCAGAATATGCATGTACGCATCCTGAAGGTCCACCACGCTGAGCCAATCGCCCATCTGCAAGGATGACCGTATCTGGCCGGGCATGATCATCTTCAATTTCTTTTGGGGTAGGAAAAGATTGAACTGGGAAAGGTCTAGGATGGTGCGCAGGCCAGCCTGGTTGGGTTTGGGCACCGTAAACAGCCGGGAATAGAAGCCCTCCCCTCGTTTCCCAAGGGGAATGGGTTCCACAGCTCTGAGGTCCTGGAGTTTCTGAACCTCGGCTTTTAGGGAGGACGACCCCGACTGCTGGAAAGGAGGGTTGAAGGGTGGGGTAGGGGGTAAAGGTAAGCAGAAGCCCGCCCGAGCGACTGACAAGACCCACCTGTCTTCGGTGATGGTCTGCCACGCCTCCCAATGAGAAGCAATGCGAGTGCGGAGAACCCTCATTTTGTAGGCTTTTCAGCGGTATTGCCACCTGAACCTGAGGAGGAGGCTGAGAAGCGGGAGAAAAACCGAGTCCATTCTTGCCTCTGGTGGTTATTACCCGAAGGGGTATCCACTCTACAAGATTTCCGGTCTAGGAAGCCCCTGAAACCAGAAGAGGTCTGACCTTGCGATAACTGCCTCTGGGCCTTAAAGAGAGTTTTAACTAGGACCGACAAGGACTTAGCTGTCTGGGTGCTGTCCTTCGTCTTGGTTAGTTCCACATCCGTTGTAGTATGCAACACCTCCTTACCGTCAAAAGGAAGGTCCAACACCTTGTCCTGCACTTCCTTTGAAAATTTGGTGGCATGTAGCCACGCCTGTTGGGGGGTATCAACCCTCAGCATAAGGCCCGAGCCGAAGTGTCTACGTGGTGAGCCGCAGCCTCCAGCAGATCCTGGGCCAAGACCGTGGCATCCGATAATCCTGCCTTAGTCTTCCAGCTTATCGACCGGAATGAACTCCTGAAACTTCAACAGACCTTTGCACATCCTCATATTCACCCCCGCTAACACTAGTTCAGCATTGGCTTGCCGGAGCCGCAAGGCTGAGTTAGCAAAGATCTTCCTCCCAAGGGAGTCGAGGAGCTTGTCCTCCTTCCCCAGAACCTGAGCAGCCATCGTAGAAGAGGATGCTGCAGGTCTGGACTGTAAAGTAGCCGCAGCCACCACTGTGGAGGATGGGGGCGGACAAGACAACAGGGCCACCTCTTCCAAAGAATGCAGCCTGTATCATGTGTCAATTTTCTTATTGACGAAAAGTCCAGAGTGTAGCTTTTCCCAGACCCTACGGACCTCGGCCAGAAGGTCCTTCTGCAAGAACAGGCCGGTACGCTCCAAAGGAGACAGGGTGAACGCCCCAGAAAGCACGCCCTCCTGCGGAGCAGGTGCCTCGGGGACCGGAACATCCAAGAAGCACATCATGTCCAGTACCCGGTCATGAAAAGCTCTAACAGAGCGGGGCAGATCCTCGTTGTCCTGATCGCCCTGCGCCTCATCCGACAGGTCAAGATCCTGCTGAACCGTGTCGGGAATTGCCTTGTCCACAGGTGACAATGGGGGCAATAGCGGAAGGGTCGGGGAAGGCACTTTAGGCAAGGGCGGCGGTGGTGGAACCACCAGAGGAGCAGGTGGAGCCAGAGGCGTGGGTGCACATATCTCCTTAAAAAGCCCTTTGAAATATTCCCTCATGGGGTCGGAACGCATGAGCGTCTGAAATTTGCCGAAGAAGGCGTCCTCCTGGAACTGTTTTGGTACCGGAGGAGGCCTCTCACGAGGATAATTCCAGGGACGCAACAGGAGGGTTGACAAGCACGCCCATCTCCCGATGTATCGACAAAAATCAAAGGTGCCGACCCCGCAAACAAACAAACCTTGTGCGGAAGGAGCATCCGAGCGTTCCAGTCGTAAACTGAACGAAACGGATGCGCACAAGGAATTCTATGTTCACCCACAGAATGAAACCCTACATCTGAGGCCGATGGCGTAGTTTTAGGGGTAGCACCCAAAATGGCCACCGTGGTCGTGGCGGGAACGGCCGCCATTTTGCCATCACCTTAGGGGAACTGCGGCACGTGAGGAAGTGAGGAGGGGTCCCCGTCGATGGATCAGGGGTTTTAACTTTAGCCTTAACATAAGGAACTATGAGGGCCTTGAATGTTTCTGCGACATACCAATAGCCAAATTAGCCTTCCCAGGAAGGACCTTGGCGCTGCCGGTAAAGGAAGAACTTTCCTTCTCTGCCCCCTCAACAGTTCTGGTGTCGCCACAAGAGCAGGAACGGTGAGAAACTACTTTCACCGATAAGGCCTTGCCACGCCTCTCAGAAATGTTGGTAACCTTAGCCTTTGTACGAGGGACCTCGGACCCATGTCCGGTAACAGCCTTACTAGCACGGGCCTCTAACATCTGTTCGGTAACACCAAGCCCAACCAAGGCCTCGGGCGTACCCCGGTTTTATTTTTGAGGGAAGCCGATAAAGAGGCCTCAG
This sequence comes from Ambystoma mexicanum, assembly GCF_040938575.1. Lineage (NCBI taxonomy): Eukaryota > Metazoa > Chordata > Amphibia > Caudata > Ambystomatidae > Ambystoma > Ambystoma mexicanum. Next base: position 881,627,321 of record NC_090932.1, on the reverse strand, counting down.
AGCAAGCTCCGGTACCCCACAACTTAGTAGAACTGGGTCTACAAGCCGCCCCCACAGGAGGGGCCTCGGAGTGTACTCCGGTATCCACAGGCCCCTTACGGAGACCCTCAGAGAAAACTCTGGTACAATTATTAGGCCCAGAAGGCACCTCGGGGCAATCCCTGGTGACAGAGCGATCAACGCTCCTCCCGCCTCGGAAGAACCCGGGAAGGTGTCTCCCAGCCGGGGTGCTCTGAAAAGTAAAGAACTCACCGGGCGTTTCTTCTTTTCGTCGATATACGCTTGAAAATGCGAAGGAGAAGTCCAATGAAACACCTCCTCCCATCGCTCCAACCGACATTGAAGTGCCCGGAACGAAAGGGAATCACAGTAAAAACAGGAGTCCCAACCGTGATCCGGACCCAAACACTCGAGACAAAGAGGATGGGGGTCCGCCCTCACGAAGCGTCTGACACATGAACAATCTGGAAAGTCTAGTTTGAACGACAGACAGACTAGTACACGATCGCTAGCGAGAGCCAGAGAGGAAAAAAGGGAAGAAAATCTTCGGCGGATGCAAGTGCGTCCAGTTCCGAACGAGCGCAAAAAATGACTGATGGGCGATGCGGAGCCGAGATGGGCGGGGTTACGGCGGCATGCCGGGCCCCGCGAAAGAAAGAGGAAGGACAAAATGTTTGCAAAATGTTTGGATGCTTTTTACAAAGTGCTCTGGTCCCGTCCCACAGGACGGTGGAATGTCCCATAAGTATGGAGGAAAGGGGACGGGACGTAGGAGTATATGTTTTCTTCAAACACATGCCAACAGGTCATACCCCATGCACTCTCTCTGTTGTCTGCCCTACCATCTATGTCTCTCACTGTGGATGCCCCTCTAACAGTGGGGTTAAGGGATTACCCCCTTTGGGCATCCCCCTTGACATGGTGGGCCTCTTCCCTGGGCATCTCAACATTTAACACCTTCTTTAATGCAGAAGGCCCCTTCTCTCAAACTGCTACTGGCAGCTGCAGACTACCCTAACTCACTGTCTAGTGTCTGTAAGGGGCCCCTCAGGGCAGATGTGATGGTCTGTATACAGATGACTTATGGAACAGTACCTTTTGTCCAGTATATAGCCTCCTGCCAAGACAAACCACTGCACACCCTTTGCCACCTATGGCTGCAAAAGCTACCACTCTCAGCGCCCTCAATAGAAGGGGATAGCATCCACTGCTAGCAATCATTTCTTTCATCTGTGGCAGTGCAGCTTGTAATGAACAGTGCTATTAGACCAGCTAATTTCCGCCATGGGTATGCAGTTTGTAATATCGGCCCATTTCCTCTGTGGTTTCGTTTAATTCAGGTAGACTGCGTGTGGATGTGGCTGGACACTGCCTTCCACAAGGGGCAGATACCAGCGAACAAGTCTTTTGCTGGAATTCACCCAGGCTCTGCATAACTGGGCATGGACACCAGGGATCTCAAAACAATCCTCTGGCACTCCATGACCACGCAGTGTCCTGGATCTCTGTGTGCCTGCTGCTGCAACAGTAGGCCCGTGTCTTCACCACAAGACCCACACAGACAGGCCCCAGCATGGGCCTAGTCCTAGGTCACCTCGTTAGTGTGGGCTGGCCTGCAACATCAGCTGACCAGTCTGTCCCCAGGATGGGTTGACATGATCTCACTGGCCCCAACATCTTCTACCCAGCTTCAATACAAATGTGGCAGGGGGACTGATTGTAGAGCTTCAGGGCCCGACCAGATTGGCCCTAGAATGGATAGACATGCTCCACAGGGAAGGTAGCTCTGGTCAGATACTTCTATGTGGCGCAGCAGCTGCTCCTCCCAAGGCTGCACTGGGCTGCAGCCCAGGCTTCTGCTCCCAACTGAGCAGCAAAGCGAATGGTCAACTAGCTTATTCATGTAGTTTGCCCCCAGGGAACCGCTCGAGGTCACAGCCCCCCAAGGCTGCCTTTTATATGGTCTCTATTCACCGTTTTCTTTTTCCAACAGTTCCCTGCTCTTCTCTTCCCTATATGCAGGAGTGTCCACAATCCTTGCACAGGGGAGGCCTGCATATTGTCGCTAATGCAAGATGATTTCAAATGTGCCCTAGTACAGGAGGGTAAGTGAAACACACAGCAAATATACACTAATAAACTTTAATCAAAACCTCCCACTGGGTGTGTCCTGATTTCTGTTAATACCTTCTATCCTTTCTTAATAATGTTGCTCTATTTGTAACTAACTCCTGCCCCACATAACCAGGCCCCGTTTGGCCCGGGGGTCACACAATTACATTATATTAAGTGTATTTAAAATTTGAGCCACAGGGAGAAACATTTATCAAGAATAATGTTTATTTTCAATGCTACTAAAGCCAGGATAATAGTCCAGTTTCTAAATTCCAAGATCAACAATTTAGACCACATCTCTTTTCCAAATGTTCCTGTGTTTCCTGGCCTCACATATTTTAAAGTACTGCCACAAGGCAGGGAAAACTTGTCATCAGTTAATTGTCATCAGATAAGAATACAAGGGAACCAGATCGAAGACATTTTTAAATCTGCTTTCTGATTTGCGAATACATTTTCCTCGCTATAGAGCAATCGTTAGACCGATAACTACCATATGTAGGCCAGAACTATTGGGCATAAAATGCACAACACACATTTAGTTCATATCCTTAAGTAGAAGGGTAAGTGTAGGAAAAATGTTCTCAAGAAGAGCCGTGTCTGCTTTTGGGGAAAAAAAAGCAGCGCCCCCCCCTTTCACAACATATGAGCTGTAAATATATCACTTTTTGAAAGTCATAACAGAGTACGAGAAGTAAGGCACAATACATGCCCTCGTCTTCAGACATCCTTTTCACACCGTCGCTAAAAGCATGTAAAATGTATTTCCAGCAATTCTTTTAACAGATGCAAAGAAGAACCACATTGAAATCCCAATGGCAGTACTATTCGGTCAAGAGCAAGTAAAGGACACCCTAATAAAAACAATAAAAAGGACAGCAAGAAGAGCATAATGGAAGGAGGGGGCAATACGCCCTCCACTGTTCACAGTACAGCGCAGGCCTACATCAGTCAATTAACAGCATTGTGTCCACTCTTCCCATGCAGTTGTGTCAAAGCAATTACATGATTATGCAGGTTACGTGTGCCCAACAAAATGTCCTTCTATGGAGAGGAGATTACTTTGTTTTATCCTCAGAGGGTAGCCTAGAAGGGAGAGCTATGCTTTGTTTTCTTGATCTGTGCAGCCAATCATTTCCTGCACTTGCATGCAACATGCCTCCCTGCAATCCATGTGAAATACGGCTCCTAGGTTGTGCTGTTTCCACTTGTAATCCTCTTCACCACTTGAGATTCTGTGGAGGCGGCCTACTATTCCATACTCTACTAAACCTTTTAGAATCTCGGGCTTGCTTTCTTGGTGCACTTACCAAATACTGCATGCATAGGCAACATTACTCGTGGTCACAGCTTCCAGACTGCTTTTACTGCTACATTCTTAATGAGCTAATGGCTGTGATTCCGGATAGCAGAGACAGAGGTAACGCATATTCTGTTCAGTTAATTCCCATTAACAGTCCAGATAATCACTGTACAAACTGCACTCGCCCACTTCTCCTGAATTGTCCTGGTCTTGTTTCCCAAAAAATAAATTGCACAGTGGCCTGGAGGATATCGAGTAACCTCGTAGTAGGGAAACAAATTTGGTTTAAGGCACAATAGACATAAGATGCAGCCCAACCTGTAGCCCATAACAAAAAAACAAAAAAATCAATCAAAAGGACCCTAAATGGGTTTCAAAGAGTATCAAAATCATTGACTGTATAATTGGAACTCAGAGAATTCCTAGAATTGTCGAATTTGACACGTTCCTGGGAAACAAGGGCAGGTGGGGCGTGCGGCGAGGGCGGGGGGGGGGAGGGGTCAGGGGACTAGCCATGGGATAAAGGCGTGTTTCACTGTTGCTCCTGCCGATCCTGCAAGATCCTAGTGTGCACACAAGATAAAATTGTTGCACGCCACTTATAAACAAACACACAGCTGTGTTAAGGTGCCTGGTATGCAGTGAGTGAAATCTGAAATAGACCTGAGGTGTGGATCCGTTGTAACAACTAAAAGAAATGCAGCGAAGTTCCACGGAGTGGGTAATAAGATGGCGGCCACTCTCGAACAAAGGCTAATGCCGGCGAGCCACATATGGAAATTACTGCGACTTCGACGAGAATGCCAGATACAAAAACAGAAGCTGGCTAGAAGCGCCGCACTGAAACAAGGAAGACTGGCACATCTCGGGCTCCGGTTTACAGGTGAGCCACTGGAAGACACTGAAAACCCAGACGAGCGTACCCCTATGGCAAAGGCGCTCACAGCAGAAGCAAAATCCGGCCCCAATCAAGGATCGGAATGTGTTCGAAGACCGCAACTCTGAGATAAGCAAACCCCAACGAGCGGTCTGCACAGTGAAGAGGAGCTGCAGTGTGCATAGCTGTGAGAATGTCACATGTTTATGATAAGCATACACAACAATAGCGTCGTGCGGCCTGTCCATGCGACGGAAGATTAGTGAAACGGACTGGGTGAATTAAACGAAGCAATTTGCTTTATTATACAGAAGGCAACGAATGGTATGACTTGGTAAACACAAGGAGCCTGTGAAGAGTTGGTAGACAGACAGGGGAGGAGCGGAGGCATATGAAGCTCAACGCACGTAAATGGGGCCAGAAGAAAGATTAAGACGCAATAATGATCAGATGTAATAACATAGCCTGCACTGCCGTAGACCAAATGCCAAGGCAGCAGCAGACTCTGAACCCACGGCTGCAGACAGAAAGTCTTCACCACTGAGCAACAGTATCCAGTGTGAGAAAACAATACCGGAGCCTCGAGAAATACGGATAACGTTATAGTTATGAACCCAAGGGTATCTGCAACGCACTGGTAGTCTGTAATTATACAACACCAGACAGAGGCGAAGAAAGACCCGAAAATCACTGCAAAAAGTGTGTAAGCCACTCCGGGGCACTCCCCTGCTGGTAGATGTGATGAGCTACATCTAGGATATGACACTGAGCAGGGGCCCACGACAATATAGGTGGCAACAAGAGCGCGGGAACTGGCAGAGAAATTGGGAGCACTCCATTATATAACACTACGAGATACTAATCAAGAGGGGGTCCCTGGGAACAGGAACCTGCGCCTGCTAAAAAAGAAAAACTGAGCAGAAGTCCCAAGAACAGGAAGCTGCGCCGATGGCACGGCCCCAGCAATAGCAACACTGTTGCTGAAACAGGACAAAAATAAAGGAAAGGAGCCAACGTGCAGGCAGCACAGGGTGCAGAGTCACACCAACGTGCGCAGTGACTGCCGGCTGGAAGAGACAGAGGGTGGAGGAAGGCCGGGAAGACCATAAAACAGTCGGGCCGGGACTCTAAAAAAGTGAGGAGCACACGTGGACAGCCCTAAAAGCGGGAGACCCTGCAGATATAGGGCGTGCAGAGGCACTACAGAGAGAATCACAATAGGGGCCCAGCGAGCTGGAACCTACATGAGCTGGCTGGGCCGGACAACATCTCTGGCAGCACAACGGAATTTAAGGTCAAGCAGGAGGCACACACCGCGGTCTCAGACGCAAATGGGGCCTAAAAGCACGTGACTAGGGAGAGGTGACATGGTAGAGCCACCCAGCGATGCTCACAAGACTGGATATTGAATAGCTGCACATGACAACTAGACACCCGAAAGGAGGTGAGCAGGGGACATCACTGCTGACGATGGAGAACACGGAAATATTGTGTGGTAGAACAATACTGCAGAGCGTCGCAGTGCGAGAGGGGGGTACAGAGGACTTACCAGCACAGTAAAAGAGTGGACATTGGTGGTAATAAGGGTGGAACTGTACTGCCCAATGGTGTGGGGTAATCCCTGAAACATAAGTGAACACTGGTGAAACCGACGCAGGACTGGTGCCAACAGAGGCCACACATCACCCCACATCGGAGATTTGGGCGGAAGGAGAACAATATTGGATTCTGCTAGGAAGTGGGCTCCCATCGAGCCACAAGAGTACACATGGCATCAAAACCGAACAAACCCAAAGGGAGGCAGGCATCAATGGACATATTTACCAAATCAAACCAAACCGGGGAGGCTGCAAAAACAGCAGAGCAGAATACACAATGGGAGGGGGCACCGCTACGAGGTGACCATCAGATCCTGGCAGCAATTGCAGAGTTGAAGTCGTCATGGAGTCCAAGATCGACTCTGCCATCGCAGAGTTGAAAACAGCCCTCGAATTCAAGATTGACGTTATTAGTGTGGACGTAGGCCTTCTAAGACGAGATGTTCGGGCGCTAGCCGAATGCACAGGAGGACTAGAAAAGGAGGTCAAAGCAAACACAAATATTTGCACCACTAACGTCAATGACGTCTCTATTCTACAGCAAGTGCGCAACCTTGAGGGCAGGGCAGAAGAAGCTGAAGGACGGGCGTGGAGTAACAATGTACACATTTTAGGACTTCCATAAGGCGTAGAGAGCCCGGACACAACTAACTATATCGAAAACATGCAGCTGCAAGAGACAGGCACTGGCTCCCTCACCCAGGGGTTCACAGTGGAAAGAGCACACAGAGCTCAGACAAGGAAGCCACCGCCAGGAACTCCTCCCCGGCCAATCATTGCCAAGATATTGAATTATAAAGATAGAGAAGATACTGGAGCATTTTCGCAAAGGAGGCACAATAAGCAGAGCATTGGCGGCTATCACGGCGTATCCGGATTACACTTTTTTGGTACAAAAACAATGCCTGAGCTACATGTCAGTCAAAAGAAGGATGCAAGAGTCTGGCCTCAAATACATGTTGCTGTGCCCTGCGAAACTGAAGATCCTGCATAAAGACAAAAAATTTTCTTTGAAACTCCAGAGGACACGACCACATGGATGGACAGGATGAACTGCCCGGCGAGTGCGGACGACCAGACGCAGAGCAGTATGGGGAATGGAACCGGTTTTGTTATCGTAGGCAAACATTTGGACAGAGCTGATGCAGTGTTCTAATGACTAAGTAAGAGTGGGCATACGAAACTAAAGAATAATGTAGAATAATGTTGAGTGCTGTGAAATGTTTATAGAAGTGTCAAATATGCAAACTGTGCAATCCACTGGTGACAATGCAGGAGACACAGGTGCTGCCACTGAAAGCGGCACCAGGAAAAACACCATCACCCACAGTAGGTAGTGTAGTCAGGACACTGGTAGTTTGGTGTCCTCCTGCTGAGCCCAGAGTATCGGCAAGTAGCCAGGAAAGGGACTAGATGCGGGGTAGCCAGAGATCCAGGGATGGAGCTTGGCAACAGTTGGGGTTTGGAGGGGCAGAGCGAGGGATGGGTATTGCAGTAAATAGAGGTAGAGGGAAGAGGGAGGAGGGAAAGTTAGGAAGCGACAAGCCTACAGACGCAAGCCAAAAATTGAGACGAAGAGGGTGGGGGCGGAGAAGGGAGGAATGGAAAATGGATAAGATGGGTTTATTGACGATAATAACCTGGAATGTGCAGGGGATCAATAACATTAAACATAACAGGGTTATGATGTATTTGAAGAGACTGAAAGTATATATAGCAGTGTTGCAGGAAACTCATTTGACCAAGGAAAAGCAGGATGTGATGGCAAAGAAATGGAAAGTGATAACCCTGGGAGCATCATATTCTGCGTAGGCCACAGGTCCCATTCAAGCTACTACAGATCACTATAGATAAAGATGGTAGGATGGTAATACTAAGGGGGCTAGAGGAAAATAATGATGTGTGCATCATCAACGTGTATGCCCCGAATCAAGATACTACAGCATACTTTAGAACCCTCTATACCAAGATAAGTCCGTGCATGGATGGAGCGTTGGTGTGGGGTGGGGGGACTTTAATTGTACCCTGGTCACAGGGATGGATAGGTTGGACGGAAAGAGCACACAACTGACCCCGGCAGCTAGGACCCTGAGCACCCTGTTAAAAGCCTTCCAGTTTGTACATGTGTGGAGATTGCGCCACCCACAAGACAGGGGATACTCCCACTACTCGGCCCCACAGAACCTACGAACAAGATTAGATTATATAATTATGGGAACAGAGTTAATAAAAGAAGCGACACAAGCAGAATACAAAGCCATGGTCATCTCGGATCATGCCGCGCTGGTGATAACGTGGCAGATTCTACCACCCAGAGCTAAAATCCTGACGTGGAGACTAGGGGCCGAATCATTAAAGGATAGTGTTCAGAGAAGACTAGAGAAAAGAGATAGAGGAGTATTTTGTACATAACAGGGGTAGTGTGGACTCAGCGCGGACAGTGTGGGAGGAATTTAAGGTAGTAGTGAGGGGAGCGGCTGTGTCTAAATCAAAGGGGCTGCAAGGCAAGATAACATGGGAACTACAAAAAGCAGAACGGGAGTTAGAAACAAAAAAACAGGAGGGTACGGGATACCCAGATAGGCTAAGCAATTTAAGTTACAGGAAATATGTGGAGAGGCAGCACGCTGAAGGAGATAAACCAGGCAGATTACTGGCCTGGTTATACAAAAGTGTGACCCTGAGAAACTATTAGAGCAATGCAGGGGAGGGATGGTCAGATACGACAACCCCAGGAAGGAGTAAAAACTGTTTTTTTGAATTCTATAAGAAGCTATATGCAGACTCCACGGAAGGAGAAGAGATAGACGTCCTGGAAACATTACCAGTGATCACACTCCCTAAACATGGGGAAGCAGAAAGGGAGAACCTAGAGGTCCCGATAACAGAAGAGCTGGAACAGGTAATTAAGCTACTGCCCACCTGCAATGCCCCAGGGGCAGATGGACTCCCAAGCAAATTCTATAAAGCCTATAAAACAGAACCCCCCCCCCAATGTTGGCAATGCTAAACAAAGCGTTTGACACAGGTACACTGCACGCGTCTTAACGGGAAGCAATCATCATTCCACTCCTCAAACCAGACATGGAGTGCAGGTCCTATAGACCGCTCTCGCTGCTCAATCAGGACAGCAAGATCTTGACAGCAGTGATGGTGAATAGATTACGTTCAAACAAATACTCTGACCAAACAGGGTACGTCCCATGCAGGAACATATCTGACAACCTGCAGAGGCTCCATCATGTTTTACACTATGTCCAGGTGAGCTCCCAAGAGGCAGCGATAATCTCACTAGATGCAGTGAAGGCTTTCAACTCGGTCAAATGGCCATGGCTTTTGGCGGTGTTGGAGGAATTCGGAATTGGGCCTGCATATCTGAGATGAGTTTATTAGTTATATAGTAAACCAGTGGCGTGAGTTAGAACGGGGGCAAGCATTTGCAAACAGTGGCAACTGAGCAAAGGCACCGGACAGGGTTGCCCATGGTCCCCAATGCTTTTTATCCTGGTATTAGAACCCTTAGCGGCGGACTATGGGGAAGTATGAATCGGTACTAAAGGAGGGTGACACCTGATATCGATGTATGCGGATGACATGCTGTTGTTTCGGAGATACCCAGAAGAGAGCTTAAAATAAATTTTAGAAGTTATGGAGCAGTATGCGAGGTTGTCTGGTATAACGATTAATCCCAAAAAGTCAAGCATATTGCCCTTAGGGAGATACGTAGGGATGCCGCAACACAAACTGCCAGTTCTACAAATTAAGTGGGAAGCGGTGACGTTCAGATACCTGAGATTAGACTTATATCATAATACTGAAGATGAACACAGGCAAAATACAGTGAAAGCGGTATCAAACATAGAAAAAAAATGGTGTTTTGGCCCAAGCTACCTGTGACTATAAATGGGAAGAGTGGCGTTATTAAAGATGGTGCACTGCCCAGGCTATTACATTATTTCACAAACATCCCACACACAATACCCAAGCGATTCTTTTTGAAATTACAAAGCATATGTAGGGGGTTTATTTGGCATAACTCTAGGAATAGAATAGCATTATGGAAGTTACAGAACTCGTATGAGCAAGGAGGAATTAAATTGCCAAACTTTGAAGAATACTATCTGGCCAGTCAACTCCAATATGTAGCAAGGTGGCTATCAGAATAACAAACACTCGAGCACAAACTGTTGAGTGCTGAATGTACCCCCCTATTTCTTGAAGAGAGTATGTGGTTTCCTAAACAACAGAGGGTGGGAGAGGGCAGACTGTTAAGCCCTACGCCACATCTTCCCTCCCAGGCTTGTCAGTTATTGGGGAACCCATGCCAGTGTTGTCCGCAGATTCCACTAGTGGCACTAGAAGAAATAGAAGAGCAAATAAGGCTGAACATCAGAAGGAAGTGGGAACCGGCATGCATAGTGACAATGTGGGACATGTGGCGAGGTGGGACAGTTGCGGGTTTCGAGGCAATGGTGGAAGACACAGGGTTGCATCAGGGACAGCATATTACATATACTAGGCTGGTGAGGATTATCAAAGGTATGTGGCCCGAAGTGGTGTTGGTCCAACAGTCTGAGCCAGGCATAGAAACATTTTATGACTTATCTGACGGGGACCATGAGGTCTCCCAGATATAAGAGTTGCTGATGTCTGGGGTTGGGAAAGAAGTGGTTCAGACGAGACAGAACTGGGAGGAGGACGTGGGAGCAGCAATGGAAGACGGACTGTGGGTCAGAGTACAGAGATACCATAAAAAGGTATTCAGAAATGCGAGGTTACAACAGATTCAGTTACACACCACCCACAGGGCATACATGACACCTGTGAAAATAGACCAGTTTAAACACGCAGGTGCACAGAAATGACCGAAATGTCGGGAAGTGGATGCAGGAACGGTACATATGTTTTGGTCATGCCCCGAAATAAAAGAGGGCCACTTCATGGCGGGAAAGGAGATAAACCTGGTCGTGAGCTCCCCTTGGGCGTGCCTGTTTGGGGGTGTGGGAGAGGTTAGGGGGGGGGTTCCCCAGGCCTCGAAAAGCTAAACACATGAGCAAACTAAAAGACTTGGCATATATACTGGCGAAACGAAGAATAGCAATAAGCTGGAAAGCGAGTAGGAAACCACTGGCACAGGACTGGTGGCAAGAATTAAAGAAATGGGCCGATGTTGAGACAACGGTATGGTATGAAGCAGCAAGGAGAGGTGGGGAGTAGAAGCAGAAACTCTGGTTCCCTGGAGACAATTAATAGCGAGATTATTGGTGTCATCGGGTCAGCCCCGGAGAAGACAGCCCATCAGCAGGGCAGTAGCGGTGGGTAGGGTGACTGAAATGGACGGGGGGACATTGTGTTGTGCTGTAGGCTGAGGGAGAGGCACGGGGAGGGTGTGAGGGGGGGAAAAAATAAAATGCAACATGGAACTGTATGTAAGAGCTAATGTTTACAATGATTTATTGAGCTGTATGGTTGTCATGTTGGAAATAAAAAATTATAAAAAAAACAAAACCAGGGCAGGTAAAGTGTCCACATCATCTCATTCAGACAGTGTGAAAACTGACCTGGTCACTTCCTTCAAGCTCCCCAGACAGTCATTCACAAAGTGGTACAAAAGATTATCAACACGTGAGTCATTACAAAATCCTTATGTGAATGGTCTTCGCATATTGTTTTGGTTCACAAACCAGATAGATTGTGAACACTCTAGATAGACCTTCGAAGGGTGACCTCATCTGAATGTGATGCCTATACAATGCTCTACACCGATGGGCTAATCGAATATTTTGGATCTTCTAAAACGCGACCATATTCAATATTACAGTGGGCAAGTAGAGCTCCACCCAGCGAATAAACAACAAAATGCTTTGTGTACCCCTCAGTGTCTCTTTTCATTTAACAGTGTTGCCCTTTGACTTGAATGAAGCCATGGCTAAATTTCAATGGTTGATGGACCTTCAACTAAAGCACTAAAAGTATGCATCAGCAAACTTGGATGTCAGTATCCAAAAAAACACCTGGAAAGAACATTTACACTGAGGTTAATCCAATCTTCCTTGGACTGACTACCATGGCCGCCAAAGGTACTCCCACCACTTGATATCTGAGATCAAGTCGGGAATGGAGTGTTAAGATGCAAATCACAAAGATTCAGGACGGATTCCCTCTTCCCTTCCCTTCCCTTCCCTTCTCCCCTACATAGTCTATAACATGATGGAGCCTCCGCAGGTTGTCAGATATGTTCCTGCGTGGGACGTACCCCGTTTGGTCCGAGTATTTGTTTGACTGAACGTAATCTATTCACCATCACTGCTGTCAAGATCTTGCTGTCCTGATTGAGCAGCGTTTCCGCGGACTCTGCCTTCAGCAACATCTATCTGTCCATCACCAACACCCTCGATATCCTTATCCCAGTCATGGGGGTCCAACCTGAAACCTGCCTCCAAGCCTAACATCTGGTACGATTCCGATCTTACAGACCAAAAAAGTAATTTCAGGGCTGCTGAATGGAAGTGGCACACTTCAGGTGCACCCTCTGTCAAAATAGTCTGCCACCTGATCCAGAGACACTACAGACTCTCCATCCGTGCCAAAAAAAGCCCACTTTCAGGCACTAGTGTCCAAAGCATCCAACAACACGGCTGAACTCTTCAAAATTGTCAGGGAACTTGCCAACCCATCCGCAGCATCCTCTGCCCCTACTCCTTCCCAGGCCCTCTGCAATGCACTTGCCTCTCACTTCACTACCAAAACCCAGGACATACTGAACAGCCTCGCCTCACACTCTCCCAACCCAAACCTCCCCTCTTACCTCCATCACTCATGTCTCCCCTGAAGAAGTCACCAGAGTTGTAAACTCCATAAAGGTCTCTTTAAACAGGTTGCTCCTTGCTCCTCCAGAAACATCAAAGAAAATATCACCTCTCTCGCTCCTGCTCTGGCTGATCTCTGCAACCATTCCCTTGCTATTGTTGCTCTTCCATCTTCCCTCAAGCGCTCCCTTGTGTGACCCCTCCTTAAAAAACCCTCTGCAGACCCTTCCTGCCCAGCCAACTACCGCCCCATTTCAATCATCTGCTTCCTGGGACAATTAGTTGAGAAGATGGCCCCATCTCAACTCAATTCACATACCAAACTTGTGGGAGGTCTACATGATCACCACTCTGGATTCCGAGCATCTAGAGGAACGGAAACTGCTCTCCTGAAAACCTATCAAGAACTGCTTGCATCTCTTGACTCCAATTCCCCTGCTGTCCTCCTTCTTGATCCCTCTTCTCCATTTGACACAGTGAATCATTCCATCCTCCTAAGGAGGCTCCATGACACCCTTAGCATCTCAGAGCAGGCACTGGACTGACTTACCTCCTTCCTTACTGACCGTTCCTCCAAAACCATTCTTGGCCCTTTCTCCTCCCCTTCTTCCTCCGCTACCCGTGGCGTCCCCCGGGCTCAATACTTTTGCCCTGGCTCTTTCTCTGCTGGCACAACTCATTTCCTCCTCCTTCCCCAACTACCAACGCTATTCTGATACACAACTTTTCTTCAAACTTCCCACTAACGCCCATGCACCCTCCTTCATCCCCCAACTGCCTCTCTGCTATCCAGGCCTGGTGCACTGCCAATGACCTCTGCCCCAATGTCGGCCAACAATGCCAGATTGTCCCTATTGGGTTCCCCACACCATACTTCTTCCCTGCACTCTGGCCTTCCTCCATGCTCCCGCCCACCTCCTCCAATGCAGCTAGGAATCTGAGTCATCTTCGACTCCTCCCTTTCCTTCATCCCTCATATCCAGGACATTGTCAAGAAGTCCCATTTTCAGCTCTTCCTTCTCAAAGACACTCTTCCCTTCCTTACGTTCCCCCACAGAGACTGTCACCCATGCTCTGGTTCTCATCTTCCTTCCTCCACCCTGCGATCCCTCCAGCTAACCCAGAATAGGGCAGCAAGACTTATCCTTGGCCTCAAGCCCAGGGACAGCATCTCTCCTGCCCTACAAAGCAGTCACTGGCTCCCGGTCTCAGCACAGATTCAAATCAAATCCCTCTGTATCATACACAAGGCTATCTGGGGCTGTAGACCACACTATCTTCACTGCTTCCCGACCAAATACTCTCCTCCTAGACTCCTCCGTTCCTCCGGCACCAACTCCCTGCATGTTAAGCGCTTTGCTAAACGGAGAGCTGGTGGGTGATCACTTTCCTCGGTTGGCTCCCTCCTGTGGAACAGCCTCCCTCACACACTATGTCCTGAGCAAGACCTCCTTAAGTTCCGAAAAAGCCTTGAGAACTTTCTCTTTACCACCACCACCGCCTCCTCCTCCTCATAATCATCCTCTCTTTCCTGCCAATCTTACAGCAGCGTGACTGATGTGCAGAGCCCTTATGTGTCCTCGGGCCTTGACCACCCCCATCCCCCACATCGCTCATCCCAGCCGCTGTCTTTCCACTGCACTTACTTGGCTCACCCACTCATCGGTGGTACGCTCTTCTCCTCTTAGCACTTACCTGAGCACTTCTCCATGAGCATCAAAGCACCTGATCCCTCACCCCTACCCCCTCTGCACTTGCACGTTCTGAACACTCACAAGGCATAATAGGTTTGTCTCCCCTTCCCTTCTTCTCATTAGTGTTTGTACTATTATTTCAACTGTTTATCCTTGCTGTAATTCATGTCTTCCCCTGTCCCCACCCTGTTTGCTTTGAAACAGTTTTGCTAATTGTGTAAGCGCCTAATAAGTGACCAATAAATAAACAGCTCATGGCCTTCATGGGGTTGCTCTAGTATTAAAGATGGTTTATTCCCCATTTTCCCCACAAGAGGCAGCTTGTGATGGACAGATTAACAGTAGGCCAAAAAAAGTTACATTGGAGAGACCAGGCAGGCCACACAAGATTTAATGGCTCTGAACTACACCTTGCACAGTTCTCTACACATCCTACTACCAAGAGATTTCAATCAACCATTTGATTTCCAGATCAATACATCCAAAAGCCGGATTTGGGGCATTTCTATCACAGGTTTGAAAGAAGGAAAACCAGTACTGCTTTAGTAGGAGGCAGTTCCGAAATTAAACTCTTTTAAACCTTGCGAGTGAATTTCTGGACTTTAATTGGGCTCTTGCTGCGCAATGCTATTATTTAACAGACCAACACTTGTCCCCAATTAAGGAACAGGTCCCATGGGCAGGGCTGTCCCAGAACAAAACCACAGATCCACGAACCCAAAGTTGTTTCAGACATTGGAGCCATTTCAGTGTCTAGACATCAGGACTGGTGATACCATCAGCATATCAACTTATGTCACTTCCCAACCCACTTTTTATATCATGTCTTGCATGACAAAAAAACAAAAACCTTTGAAGTACGTCTTTTATGTTGAGTCATGTGGGTGAATGATTGGCTCCTGTGAATAATCCAGTGAATTCGTCCCCTCTTTCTAAGGCAGGCGGTGCAGGGGTATTTGAGAGGTACACCGCCTTTGAGATTAGGGAGCAGTCCCCGCTAACCTTAACACCCCCTAGGGGACAGGGCAAGTGGGATCCCACTGGGGGTAACCCCCACCTTAATGTAAAGGCAATCCCTAAATCGGAAAATATACTCTCTTCTCTCAAGAAACGATTCGTTTTGTTGATTGTATGTTAAACTGTTTAAGGGGGTAGCCAATGTGATGCTAGTCTCTCAGTCTGGAAAGGAAGAGCGGACTGTTCCAAAATGGAGATCGAGAGTCCACGAAAACCAGAGGGCAAGGAGAAATTAAACACCCCCACAAATTCAACGGACTCCAAAAACAGAAAGATGGATACGACAGAAGATCGTGGTTCAGGCGGTCGGAAAGAACAAAAACACGATTTTTTCGTCTTGAACGTATGCTGAACAAAGGAGATCAAATTATCCTAAACAGAAAAACAATCATGGCATTGTTACATCATATTCCTGCCTTAAGAGCACTTTCTGCAGATGACCTTGAGATTGTAGAGTTTACGCATGACAACTCTATGGAGAGTGTATATTTACACATTGAATCTTCTACGGTAAAAAAGCGGATAAGAGGGGCTAGAACCAAACTAAGATCACTGGGTTATGACCTTATAGAAATTGACTACCACCATTCAGGCGGAAACAGAAGACAACCAAGTACAACACGACCTGGCTCACCTTCACAAAGAACCAGATCATCTATCAACATGAAGTTGAGCAAGTCTAATCATGTACGATCTCCGGCTACAAAAAAAACACAAACCTTTGGAAATCCTTCCAACTGTGCCCAAGCAATTGACACAGTATTCAAATCGGAAAAGTCCAGGTAATCCTCGACCACAAAGAAGTGCCAGTAGACACCCAAGAGAAACACACAAGAGTGAGAAGAGAAGGGATTTCAGCAGACCTAAGATAACTGTTTCTCCAAACAGACCTGAAGAGAATATTGTAAATCGTCTTTTCTCCAAACCAAACATTGAAGAATCATTGGAGAACGAACGTGTGTCGCCTGGTCCACAGAAAAACTGGAAAATAAAGATCGGGCAGGACAAACCAAAAAATAGCCTGATGGAATCGAATAATAACCCCCAGACAAACTGCAGAGAGAAAGACCGAAACACACGGGCATGTTTGCCAGAGGTTCTGGCAAATACCAACCAATCTTAGCAATGAAATACACTTCCATGCTTTAAAAACGAACCCTTGAAGAAGCTTATAATTAATCCTTCTGATCATGTTACAATGGGTTTGTGGAATACACGTGGCTTTTCTCATTTAACGAACACTTCAGATTTCAATTTGGGTTCATTTGACCTTCTGTGCCTTCAAGAGACCTTGATCATTAAGAAACCCTCAATGCATGGCTGTGACATTGCCTTCTCTCTGGCAATTCAAGGCCCACTAGGAAGTCCATAAGCAGGATTGCTCACAGCCATTTGTACAGGCAGAAACCTACACATGGAAAAAAACCCTTATAAACGAGTCACACATACTGGCGACGCTGATCTCCTGGAACCCTTCTCAAACTATTAAGGATCACAGGTTGGTGAAGAACTACTTGGTGATTAATACCTATTGGAATACTAAAGAAGCAACCACCACCTCCTTTTTGGCCAAAATAAAAAATCTTTTGGATGATACTATTCAAAACCACCCAGTAGACTACAGGATTACATGTGGATATCTGAATGCGACAATAGTTTCCGGGGAGAACTGTCCCAAAACACAAAATAACGAATTTAGCACCGCCGGAAAAAAAAACTCTGAAATCTCGACGGGGATTGGACAGTTTGTGGAAAACTGTGGACGGAATCATGGTTGCCAGAGATCTTCAAAATGTACACTGCCTAAGCAGAGCAAAAGAACGCAAGATTCCTACCTGGGAACAAGGCGCCCGTCGGGCTACGCTGGACCACGTCTACTTCTCACGTGATCTACTTGCAAGGGTAACTTCTTTCATGGTTATCCGCACACTTAACAGTGACCATAACCTCCTGAAGGTAAAATGAAACACAGAAAAAGTAAATTTCGCACTCAAGCGCCCCCAAATCCAGTCCAACCTTGATGTAAATAAAGGGGGAACTCGTCTCTGGCTGAAGCCATCTGAAATAAGTGTGATCACAAAACAATATGTACAAGCAAAAGAGAGGGACCGGGAAACAAAGGGGTCGACCATAACTGACTATTGCCCACTGCTAGTTCCGTACCAGCGTCCAATAGCTGTTGCTAAACCACTAAAAAACCACTCTCATGCTAACAATCACACCCTGAAAGCAAAAAGAGCGGATATGCGCAGATCGACAAGGAAAGCCAAAAAAGTGGCAACAAAGTCGAACATAGACAAAAGCTAACTCTACGATGAAGTACAAGAAATGGTTAAAATCTTCTAAAATCCAACTATATCAAGAAGATGCAGAAAAGATGTTAAGAACTCTTAGTGGTAAGCAGTCAAAGGACCTTTGGTCACTAATAACGTCTGGTGGAAGGGCTACACAAGACATCTTATTGAGTAACATCAACGAAAGAGACTGGATCGATCACTTCACCAATTTGTTTGCTCCACCACTTTCGACTCCGCCGAAAGCTAAACCAGATACTGACAAATGGGACATTGAACAGGACACATCTACTATGGAGTGTAAAATAAACAAACTAAAAGCTTCCCGAGTCCCGGGTCCGGACGGGCTCTTCAACGTGGAATTGAAAGCAAATTCCAAAGACTGGCCAACACTAATAGCTGAAATATTCAAGACGTGCACCAACTAGAACACCATACCTGGCTCATGGATAAGAGCAAATGTTGTCCCGGTTTACAAGAAAGGTGATAAAGGGGACCATGATAACTACTGCCCGATCGCCCTCTTGGATTGCATTGGAAAAATATTTGGTTCATTCGTGCTAGACAAATTTACATCTTGGGCAGTATCCTCAGGAAGATACGACCCATTCCAAGCGTGTTTCACAAAGAACTTGGGCACAACGACAAACATTTTGCTTCTGAGCATTCTGAAGGCTAAAGTTCTGGAAGGCTGTCCTAGATTATTTTTGGGCTTTATCAACCTCTCCCAAGCTTTTGACAGAGTTAATAGAACAAAACTCTGGTTGAAACTGACTGATTGGAACTGCCCAAAGTCAATCTTGGTGCCCATAAAATACCTCTACACGGACACTTCAATGCGATTTCGACTCAGCCGAGTTGGTGTCCTCTCTAAGAATATACAAACATTTAGAGGAGAGAAACAAGTGCGTCCTCTAGCCCCAGCTCTATATAAATGCATATATGGGGTGCTACCAATATTTGGAAAAATGGGTTAGAACTTTCCCATCATCAGTGGGTAACGAAAAAGTAAGCAGACTACTCTATGCAGATGATATCTTAGTCGATCAAACGGCTGTAGGTCTACAAAGAAAGTTGGACAATCTGCAAAAATACCTGCTAATAAACCATCTGGACATCAACGCCAGTGAAACTAAATTGCTGATTCGAAAGAAAACAACAAAGAAAAAAAATACCACCATCGCACTTAGCAGAAGTAGTCCCCTCATTTAGATATCTTGGTGTCACAATCAGTAGAAGTCCACAGGAAACACAGATGCAAGAAATTCTCTGGAAGAAAACTAAAATTTTGACTAACCAGGTGATGGTGCTAGAGAAAAAAGTTTGGTTGTTTCTCGCTCAAAGGAACACTGATCTTATACAAATCTAAATTGGTCCCAGCGATAGTCTACGGAGCGGAAGCGATGCCGGCAACCCCACCTGAATTCTGGAAAAAACTTGAAGGCTTCGTTTGGAGGAAAATGTTGCACCAGCCGTCATCCACTCTGGTCGCATCAATCAGGAGTGAACTAAGCCTGGTGTCCTTAAAAGGCACGGTAGATCTAAATGGCCTAATGTTCTGGAAAATCCAAATTTCAAATTCAAAAATGCACGAGATGATCTGGGAAAACAAAAAAAGGGAATCGAACAAAATGTTAACTCTCTGGTTTCGCAAAAATCTTACTTTGCTTGAAGACATCGGTAGCTCTGAGGAGGAACTATACAACAATCCAACAAAATCGGCAAAGAAATGTAAAGAATATGACTGGTGTAATACCTTGGAGGAGGCTGCAAGAAACAAATTAACCATACACCAACCAATTAATGCCCAAAAACTGAATGAACCCATAAATTATCTGTTGAAGTTCCCCAACAAAAGGATCCGATCAACCATTCTGAGAGCAAGGCTGAATGTCTTTAAAAACCAACTAAATCCTGGCAATCGGAGACAAAGCAAGAGAGAACATGTGTCGCTTTTGTTCTGAGACTAATGTAGCGGAAACTAAGTCATCTGATCCTCAAATGCACTGGCCTATTATCTAACAGAAAGAGTCACCTAAGTCACCTGTTTTCCAAGTTCTGTGAACTGGATGAAGAGTACTGGTGGACCTACTTAATGAACGGGGCAAACTGGAAACCAGTGATCGGAGTGAGAAATTTCTTGGAAAGCCTGAACTTAGAAAATGTATAAACGAACAAGGGGAAGATAAAGAGACTTCCCTTCAATCATTTTATTCACTTAAGGAGACACTTATGGAAACACAGATGGGAACTTACTTGTAAAAACTATTGAAATGCAGCTAAACCAATAATTAAAACAAAATAAAATTATAGTTCTGCTTCAACCAGGTTTTGTTTAAAGAAATAGAAAAGTCTTTTTCAACCACAAATCTTTCTTGAAGTAATAACAAATGTCCTTTTCACCACAGCAGATTGAGAGTTCAAACTCAATGTCTTTCACCATATCCCTCTTGTAAGGATGATTGGCTTTCTCCCAAAACACAGGTTTGAAACCCAAATGCAATTGTTCTGTTATATAATAACAGTTGCTTCAAAAGAAACGTCTTATGAAGATAGCACACCACTCTTTCTCAATACTACTTCTTGTAACAAAACTCTTGTCAGGATAGCAAACAACAACTTGCCTCAGTGAGGTCAATGCTCGTTAACAAATGATAAAGTGCATACATAATTTTCATTCAACAAAAGCTCTTTCCACAAATCTTTTCTGCCACAAAGATATCATACCATCATCTTCTTTCCTGGTGCTCTCGTCCTGCCATGATTAACCACAAGAAGCCCTTTCCTGGTATTCTTGCCAGCCAGGAGGAAAACTCCTATCACTAATTTCAAAACTTGATGGCTTGATTCCAGTATTCTCTACACCACTCTTTCGGCATGGTTTCACAATTTCTTGACTTATGGCAATGTGAGATATAGGCTTTCTGAAAATTCTCTCTTAAAAGGGGACGTATGCTTTGGTTGGTTTATTAAGGGTTTCTCACAACAACGTGGCTTATGGTAAAGCTGGTTATGAGCTTTTCCCCAGGCGTTGTCTCGATCTGGTCTGCCTGTAGCCTCTTGGGTGTAGGGAATGTTGGTTAGAGGCTTTCCCCACTGGTAGTTCATCCAAAGTCTGTGGACAGCCTTTTGGCTGCATGTAGTACTGGATATAAACTTTCCCCTCTTGGAGTTTACCCAAAGTCTTACAGCCTCTTGGCTGTAGGTAGTAATGATTACAACCTTAACCTTCTTGGAGTTTGCCCAAAGTCTTTTGACAGTCTTTTGGCTGTAGGTAATTTTGGTAACCAACTTTCCCCTCATGGAGTCTGCCCAAAGTCTTTCTTCTTTGGCACTTTACTCTGTTTTCTTCTTTAACTGGTATTCATTAAATACGTTCTGCTTAGTTTTATTAACTATCCAGTATTCAAAATCATTAGTTTGTTACAGTTTTTGAGCACCCAGGGGTCAGCATTCACACTCGGCCAACTCACCGCTTCTTGGCAACCACTCCTTCTGGCTGTCAGGCCTTGCGGCTATGCTTCTGCAGTCTGTCTGCCTTCTCTCCCACTTCTGTGAGCCGCGGATAAGTTGCACAGCAGTCTCTGGGAGCAATGACAGCTCTGTTCATCTTCCATGGCTTTCAGTCTGCTTCACAGATGGGCTTCTTTTTAGTACACTACCTTTCGCTGTGCGTACTATGCAGTTCTTCTGGTTTTCACCCGTCTGGGTGACTTCTGCTGGTGGGCTTCTCTCTGTGGCTGCTCCTGCACCTCGGTTGGCTTGAGCTCCCTCTGCCAAGTCTGCCGCACGGCCATGAACTACTTCCTCTCCATCTTCACAACACAGCTGTGTCAAATTCTGGGTTTTAAATACCCCGCTCAGGTGCTCTAATGGGAAAAGACTAGACCGCACCTTTGAATATGCACACTTCTGAATCCCCATTGCCTCAGAGTTCCTCTTCGTCGTCCGAGAACTTTTGGCATTACAGGAACAGAAGCCCATTGAAGAGTAATATTAAGTTGTTACATTCTATTCTCAATTATATCAGATTGTCCTATAAACAGAGTTTAAGGGGAGCTTGGGTAAAGAGTCTGCAATTTCACATTAGAGAGAATTTTTCATTGCGACATCATGAAATCTCAAGATTTCATGATCAATTCTTGGGTCTCTGAGGCACCAACTTGGTTCTGTTTAACTGGCTTTTTATAACCGCTTCTTTGAACATTGATATTAGAGAGATTGGTACATTGATAGTATGCCATTAAATATCTGGGAATACTTCCTCCAGGACTTCAGAAGATGAATACTCCATCTCTCCTAGTGGAGTCACCACCTCCCTTTGATAGCCGTCTCCTCCCAAGTGATACTTCCCCCCCCTAATATCACCCCCAGGGTTAGGATCCAGTAGCGGCTGCCTTCCCCTGGCCACATGAGATGAGATTGTAGGCTGGGGTTTGGTGAGGACTCCACAGGATTCACCACAATATGCACAGTCTGATTTCCTCTGTTCACCTGTGTTTATCCAGGTCCTAAATGGCCAAAATGTGCTCAGAACGGAATATCAGTCCATGGACGAGTGGATCGAACCCAGATGAAGCAGCTGGGGCCTAGCATATACATTATTTGTGGCATTCCTTCATAGGTGATATTTCCGTGCGTCTTTCCCCAAGCACTACTCCCCTCTGCATGCGATTCTATGGGAATTTAACCTCCTTTTTCATTAAATGACTGCCATGGGGAGTCAGAGCAGGGAAGTCTGATAGGTAGAATTGCATGCAGTACCCTCTGGGACCACTACACACAATTAGGACTACTGGTAGCCAAACCAACCTTTAGTATAAGTTTGTACCACACAGTTTCTGGTAGCAAGCTGAGCAGCCAGGCTCATCTCAAGAGTGAATGTGAGCAGTACAAGTAGTTACACAGAGGACTTTCAATCACAGTGGTTCAAGTAGACCCTTATAGTCAAGGTTCCTTGGTAAAACACGTATTAAGGTATTACACAATCATTTAGAAAACATTTCCTAGAAGGAGACAACTTAATATTATATACCAAAACACTTCAATACAAAAATCAAAGATTTTGAGACAGTTTGAGCTCCCCTGAAATAAGAGCCAAATGGCAGTTCAGTTACTTGGAAGTGAGCAAAAGGGACAAGGTAAGTAGAATAGATCACATATACTTGTTAGACAGTGCAAATAGTTTCAGTTCACCAGAAGAGTTCACTTCAAGTCAATAGGCCAGGCCAAAGTCAATGGGCTAGTGTTCTGGATAGGAAAGAGCAGTTCTGGTATCAAACGGTAAAGTCTTTGCAAAAGTTCTCAGAAGAAGTTTAGGCGAAAAAGAATCATGTCGGGTCACAAGCTGATTAGGCTTGTAAATTGGGAAAGTTTCACAAACTTTCACCGCAAGAGTGGCGTTCTCTCAATCGGGTTGGCACAGTCCCCTAGTATGAAGAACAAAATGCAGCTGAAGACGTTGGTTCCTGGCAGGTCCGGCAGATCTCACTGTTCCTGAGCCTCAGTCGTGGGGACAAGAGGGAGGATGTCGGGGGGACACATGCACGGGATCGTCGAAAAAGCAAACAAGATGGAGTCTTGACCAGGACCTGTTTAAACAAAGGGGCTTAAGGCGCCATCTTGAAAAACATGGCTCCCATGATTTTTAGCTACTGGTGCTCGCGGTCGGGAAAAATCATGGTAATTGGTTGTAAAACCACTGCCACCAGCCTTTCCAATAGGAAAGGGTAGCATGTGACTGCTACATGAGTTTCTAGACATAGGGGATACTATGTAACTCCTCAAGCACTCCATTGTAAGATGGTGTGTACTGGGTCTAGGAATTTGGAAAGACTAGTAAAGTCAATTTCACTTTACATTCTCTGGGAAACAGTAGTTTATGCCAGAGAAGGTATTTAAACCTTTGGGAAGTCTAAAAGACATCCCTGTGTCACTGCACTGAGGGTGCTGTGTAACACACATGAAAAGATGATACCTATGGAGTTATCTAAAACTGTAATCAAAGAACACAAGTGTAAAACACATAAAAATACATGAGTGGGAAAAAAAGGCGCACACTTTCCAGGAAAAAAATATCAAGTCCTCAAAATCCAGCAAAGTTGCTGGGGGCCTCTAAGGTGAAGGGAATTAGCACATTTCTGAGAATCCTCCCTAACAGTCTCCCTCAAGAGAAGAGGCGAAGCAAGGTTCAGTGGTGGTATAACAGAGGATAGGATGGCAAGCTCTTGGGGATCCCTCATATACCAACTCCAAGGGGCGCATAACAATGCAGGGGCTTCTCATCACCACTAGAGCTCTCTACTGATCCTCTAGTCTCTGTAAAGGTAACTCCATCACAAGTTATCTTAGAAGGATTGTACTCTGATCTGGATTTGCATTTGGATCTTTGTCCAATGCAGACTTCACACATCCAGAGATTGGGTGTTGGAGACCACTTCTATCATCTTGATGAAAGGATGTCAATTTCTGTTTTGTCAGAGTTGTGCCTGGAACCATGCATTTAACTCAAAGCCTGAATGCAAAAGAGGTTTAATACCATGAAGACACAAGGCAATCAAAGACGCCAGAGAAATGTTCACTACATATCAAGAGTCTTGCCTTTGTGCACGTCTTTCACGTAACACATTACCCGGAGCATAATCCTGCTAATTATCAAGAAAGCCTCCTTTCAGCACAATGGTATGCATACACCCGCTCCTAAGGCCAGAGCCAATCAGATCAATCTAGCCTAAGTGCCCTCGACAGTGGACACAGGAAAACCAAGACCACACATCAGGCAAAGGCAAAACAGAGGCCATCAGGAAAACTGGTATGTATGCCTCATAGGCAGATCTCAATCGGGTTGGCCTCACCTATATGCCTTCCACTACAGACATGGAAGCCGTTCCACCAGAAGAGGTTTGGGATGAGCAAAAGAAAACTAGAACACAACTGAACTACTACCCCCAATTATACCTACAGAAATAACCAAGGACAGGCAGAATAATTTTCCCCAATATCAGTAGAGGATCACCATTCCCCACTAACCTACTCGCCATTTCATATTGCCACATTACACTACACACACTGCTTGCTTACCACCTGCTGGTACCCTCACCAGCTCTCACTAACATACGAAGCCATGCAGAGCTTTTTTCTTCTCTCCCTCTCTACATGTAGGAAGTCACAAGTTACAAACCGCTGGGTCTTCACACGTATATAAACAAGCTGCAAGTGTCTTTACCAGCAACAACATAAAAATATAGCAGCACTCAATATTTCCGGCCCACTCTCTTCACCACTTCGAGATTTGCACTAGTCTCTCACGCTTACCTGACCTCCTCACATTTCTTTCAAAACTTTGCGCCAAGAGGCTGTACAAATGGCAGCAGTTGATCTGTATAGGACCTCTTTCTATTCCATTACTGAGGTGGCAACAGCAGCGGTGCACTTTAGGATGGATGCGATACTCTTCATACTTATTGTTGGGGGATAAGATGTTGGTTCATCACGACCGTTTACCCTTCTTTACAATCCTTTACTTTAAATATTTCAACTGGAAAACAAATACTTAATTCAATACTCTTTTGAAACACAACAATCTCTTTAAATGTTTTGTCCTTGAAAATACGAATCTTAATGTACCCAAGG
Organism: Ambystoma mexicanum; assembly: GCF_040938575.1. Taxonomy (NCBI): domain Eukaryota; kingdom Metazoa; phylum Chordata; class Amphibia; order Caudata; family Ambystomatidae; genus Ambystoma; species Ambystoma mexicanum. The sequence continues at coordinate 881,601,982 of NC_090932.1, read as the reverse complement.
CACAACTTTCCCGGTTGCCATTCTGCGCATTTTGCAGTTACTTGAAGGCATTTAAAAAAATAATAGTTCACATAACTGAGTGGCACAAACAATCCGGTTGAGCTTCAATCACTTGGCAGCATCAAGCGCCAAATGCTTGTTGCCTTCATAAAGAAAATATGGGCGTGAAAAGACGTAGCTTAAACACTCCTCTTGGACTAACAGTTATATATGTTAGGGGATTTACTCATCTGAAATGACTATTGCAAAGATGGAAAAACAATCAGTCAACAAGTATAATTTTCTTTGAAAGCACCCACTCATGCATGAAAAAGAACAATACAGCAGCACTCGGTTTTACAATAGGGCGGCATTTTACACATTAGGTTTTGGAATGTGATCATAAGAGCAAACGTGTTACAGATAACATTTTGGGACTTGATAATATAAAAAGATGCTTCAAACAAATACCAAGGTTTAGACTCAGTAGAGAAGTGTTGTATATATGTGTTTTTAATGTATTAGGTAAACTGCGAATTATCACCAATTTGATGGTCTATTTTTACCGGTAAATGCAAAGTTATATGCTCTATGTGCTGGCAATACAGTCTATTGCAGAACCAAAGCTCTATTACTCACTAGGATGAGTTTTCACACGGCTGCCCCACATTGTTGCCCCGGTGCGATTCTGCTCACTGGTGCCCCACTTTAGCTATAGCCATGCTGGGATTTGCTCCATTACCCTATTGTGCGCACAGCATCCCCATGCACAAGACCAGACCAAGAAAGGTGAGCAAAATGGTCTCCAAACCATGTTATATGAGGATTTATACCAGACACTGCTCGCATTTGCATGGTCTGCAGGTGCTCTGGCGGATCTGAAAAAGAAGGGGGGAGTTGAGTTAGTGGCAAGAGGGCAAATGCAAGGTAACTGTGCTTTGGTGTTGAGTGCCTCTGATCCTCTTCTTTTTGCTCATCACTCAAACGTTTCTTTGCTTCTTGTTCTCCTTGACCTATCGGGCTGCATTTGATATGGTCAGCCATTCTATTCTTCTTGCCATCTTGGATTCCACTCCTTTGTACATGACTGATGTCATTCTCATCTTTCTAAATTACTTAATTCGGTCACTTGGGGTGGTCACTACTCTATTCCCACTTTCTCATGGTGTGCCCCAAGGCTCCGTTTGGGACCTCTACTCTTCTTTATATACCTCTTGCTTCTGTTATTGCTTATTTTGGGCTTACACATCGTTATGCAGACGATACACAGCTTCTTCTATCCTTTGCCTTCTTCTCTAATACTATCTGCTTTACTGTTTGCTTGGTTGTCTTCCCACTATCTTCATCTCAACCCTTCCAAAACAGAAGTTATTTTCTTCCCTGCCCCTACAATTCACCCAGCTCTCTCCACCTCCTCCACCACCAGGGCATCTCTTCCCATCTCTGCCTCAGCCTGAAATATGGGTGTTATCTTTGATACTTCACTCTCCTTCACTGCTCATATTGCTTCTATCGCCAAGGCCTGAGATTTCTATTGCTCCAGTCGTCTTTCTTGGTCTTCCTGCTTTACACCTAGCTCCATTTATCTGCTTCCATACATGTGCTGTATCTCCTTTCACCCCGTGACTATTTCCACTTCCTTGTAACAACTCTGTGGGCTTTCCTTTGAGGCTCGTCTCCTTTTTTAAAAACATTTTGTGTATGGTCTTTTAACCTCTACATGGTCTTGCTCCTCCCCATCTTTACTTCCTTCTATTTCTATACTCGTTCTCTCTGCTCTTAATCTCTTATCCTTTCCTCGCCCTCCATGTGTCTCTTCCCATTCTTTTTCTCTTTTAGCCCCAAACATTGGAACACTCCCTCTTTCACTTTGTTCTCTCTTCCTTTCCAGTTTTTAAGGCGCTTCTCAAGGTTCACCTTCTACCTTACCCCTAATCTTCATGTACCGCGATTTACTACATTTTATCGTACTATTACTGTTCTCTATACAGTGCTTAGGCGCTACATGAATAACCATGCCATTAAAATACAGTTTGATGTCTGTTGGGAGTGCTATCCCAGCTCCTCGAAGGGACACATTCACAAGTGGCACCTTACACATTTTCTATATACAAATAAACATTCAATTGCTATGCGCGAGTGGGGTAGTTGGCATATGTATAATGTTTTTGAGTATAGGATTGAGTGTGTTAGGGGAGGGAGTCTAAGTGGGCGACATCACAGAAGGTCTGCATTGTGGGAGACATAAAAGTGACTGTGCCCTTCAGGTAAGGTACTTGAGAGGATATGTCCTGATGAGCACTTGAAGAGGGCTGGACTCTCTGGCAGTGGGCAGCCGCTGGTCCTGGACTAGAGTGTGGGAAAACGGGGGGGGGGGGAGGAAGAATTAGAGAGCATGGAGAACTGTGTACAAAGCAGACAGTGGGTAAGCATAGTATTTAGTGAAGTTCAGAGTAGGTATTCTAGAGCGGGTATAGTCCCAGCAGGGCCTCTGGGAACAACTAAGCATGCTAATACCAATGTGTGCTGTCTAGGAGCCAGTCGCCCAAATTACAGAGCATCAGATAGCAAAAAACACAATGGGTGTCTTTTTGTATTGGGATTCAATGGGCCAAATCAGTGGCCCACCAGGGAGCAAATCCTTTTAGGGGGGAAATTGTGTGGGACACAAAAAGGGCAAAATCACAATGACGCACACAGAGGCAAATTCAGCAAGCCAAACCACAGTGGGGCACATGCGGGTATTAAAGTATGAGCTAGAAAGTAGAATGCTGAGCGGGTTAGCAAGGGGCGCAAACAATCATGGCAAATGTAGCAAGGAAGAATAGCATGGCCCAGCAAGTCATAAGGGCATGGTGAAGCATAACAAATCATTAAAAGTTGTAGCAAAGCATGTAGAGGCCTAATATGGCAAAGCATCTTGGTCTTCTCCCCACACTCCTATCACTAGCCCTTGCAGACACCTACCATTTCACTGTCTCCCTTTGCCCCGACAATAACTGTCTCTCGTTCTCCGTCTGTCTCTTAAATAGATGCAGGATGTATTGGGGCCAGTGTACAACGATGATCTGGGATTGCAGGCAGTCTGACAACAACACTCATTACCATAAGCAGAGTCCTAAGACTATTATAAGAGGCAGAAACTTGCAGTACTTCTAAAATCAGTCACATCTGCCACACAGCAAGAGCACAATATGCCCACAGGACAACGAAAGCACAATACAAACTTAGAAGGATGACAAAAGCAAAGTGATTCTCCTAAAATACCATTAAACCATTTTAAAAGAAGTGCCAGCGGCAGTCCCAAAATAATCACCTATATTAAGAACTGTCCATGTCAAGATACCTTGTAATACACCTTCCCACTCTAGAAACGGATGCCTAGCATTTGCCTCAAGCCAGCGGCAGATGGCCCACAGGGCCAATACAAAACAAGAGAACCTACACTGACAAAGACCTTCATCCACGACTATCGGACACTTACAGCATAACAAGCAAATAACCGTGAACTTGTCTCCCCAATAACCGACACAGACTACAATTTCCATCATAAAACAATCCAGTACGACCAACATTCCTGGAACCAAGACAACTAACTGGACCCCAGGAAGAACTTGCTCGGCAAGGAACAGCCCTGGCAAACCGATAAAACAGAAGTTTCAAAGAAACGTTGGAGCAAGTTGCCTTCTCATCAAACCCCCATTCTGTAGCTGAACACTCAGACAACTGAACTTCTCAGAGTAAAAAACAGATGTATTATTAATCTCAGAGGATTAATTGGCAGTTGTACACAAGGTCATTCTCCTAAATTAAACATGATTAAACTTGACAAAAGGAACCAAAAAGGAAAGGGGGAATTGCAATTGTTTACAAAGGCTATTGGCACCCGGTGCAGGGGGAAAAGCCAATCGGGTTCCTCGGATCGCTGGCTGAAACTGCTCATCTCGGCCCACGTTCCATGGAACCCAGACTGCTGCCATCGCCACGCCATCTTCCCGCACCCTCCCATATAGTTTATTTCTCCTGTTACTCCTAACCCTCCGCTCTATTTACCTCTTTTTTTCGGCATTGGCGGCATCATCTGCCGCCGTGCTTCTGCTGCGGTTATGTGGCCAACATGGAAATGAACGAGGGGCTCAGTGGCCCAGTATGAAGCTTGCCTTCCATATCCCTGATGGCTATCTTGAGGCAGAATTTTCATTCAATGACCGGGACGTGCGTGGCGTCCCGAATATTAAATGAAAATACAATTTTCGTAGCACCCTGGGTGTCCCAATTTGACACCTGGAGTGCTATAAGCATTAAGCACCCATTACACAGGCTAGAACGGATGTTAACGTCCTGGACTCTGGTCTTTAACTCGGGCCCTAGGCCTTTAACACCAATTCCAACCCTTGAAACGGGTGTGTAACCCTTTATTAAAGTTAAAATCTCACAGTCTGGAAATTCCAAGTTACTCACTGTAGTGGCTTTTAGTTCCCTTTCCTCCATACTGTATGGGCGTCCTTTTCCTAGGGACGGGAGAAGGAACATTTTTCACCTGCTCTATTTACTCCTGCATTGGCTCCTAGTGGCCTTGCTCCTAGCTCCCTGGATGATCTCCAGGTTAGCCCGAGACAGGTTCAGGTGCTTGAGGGCAATCTGCTCAGGAACCACGCTGCAAGGGCTAACTCTGAGGAGCGGGGTGGAGAACCCCCCCCCCGCCGCCCGCTTGGACAGGAGAGGTGCTGGGCCCAGCCAAAGGTGATGAATGGGTGGTCGGTCCGAGAGGCTGAGCAATTCGGAGAAACACGGTCTCGATGGCCACCTGGGCACTATCACTATGATGCTGAGGTGACAAGCCTCCATCTTGCGGAGTACCCTAGGGATCAGGGTTGTGGGTGGAAAAGCATATGCTGTCATGCCCTCCCATTGAATCTGCATGGCATTGCCCAGGGAGCCGGGGCCAAGTCCCTGCCAAGACGTGAACTGATGGCACGCCCTGTTCCTCCTGGAGGCAAATAGATCCACCCGAAGATCGGCCCATGTGTTGAAAACCTCCTTCAGTACCTGGTCGTCCAATTGCAACTCGTAATTGTCCGCTCCCAGCCTGCTGAGTGTCTGGCTACAAGTTAGCCTCCCCAGGAGGTGGACGGCCCAGAGATAGATGTTTTCCAGGGCCCATTCCCACATTGTTGACTGCTATGTTGCACAGCGGAGGGGACCTGGTACCCCACTGCTTGTTGACATAGTACATGGTGGAGTTGTCCGTCTGGATCAGGACAGTCCTGCCGCTGATGAGCGGTAGGAAGGCCCTGAGGGCTAGCCAAATTGCACTGAACTCCAGCCAGTTGTTATGCGACTCCTGCCGGGTCCAGACTCCATGGATGCTGTGGCTGTCCAGAGTGGCTCCCTAGCCCTCTAAGGAGGAGTCCGTAGTAATGGTGAGCTGCAGAGCCAGCTGCCGGAATGGCCTGCCAGTCCGGAGATTGCAGTCCTTGGACCACCAAGTGAGGTCCGATTGAAGAGAAGGCGGTATGCGGACCAGCTCCGCTTGGAAGCCCCTCTGCCGATTCCATGAGGCTGCGAAGTGCAGCTACACTCTCCTCATATGGAGCCTTGGGTGTGGCACGGCGAAGAGGACTGCTGCCATGATACCCAGTAGGTGCTGGTACCACCAAGCCGAAGTAACTGGCCTGGTAAGGAAGTGCGTAGGGGCCCTCTTGATGGCCATAATCTTGTCCTCAGATGCAAATATCTTCTTGCCCGTATCCCAGATGAGGCCCAGGAAGGCGAGGCTCTGCGTGGGCTTCAGCTGAGACTTCTTGAGGTTGATGGTAAACCCAGGTTGTGGAGTGTACTCATAAGCGTGGAGGAGGTGTAGACAACCCCCTCCAGGGATCTCGCCCTGACGAGCCAGTCCAGGTATGGGTAGAAATGGTGGCCCTGGGTCCTGAGGAGGGCTGCCACTGCATTCATGAGTCTGGTGAATACCCTGGGGGCTGAGTGGAGGACAAAGGGTAGCACCTTGTACTGGAAATGACAGCACATTATCCTGATCTAGGAAGGAGAGATGGGGCTGCCAAATCGGGACGTGTAGGTAAGCATCCTTCAGATCCAGGGAGCACATCCAATCTCCCTTGTCTAGTGTCTCTGCAATAGTGCTGGCGAACCATATTGAATTTTTGAAGAGGGCGGGAGAGGTTGAGAGGCCCAACACAACTCTCAGGCCAGCCTGGTTCTTTTTTTGTATGGTGAAAATCCTGGAATGGAAGCCTAATCCTCTCTGGGAGGCTGGTATTTCTTCCACTGCCTTGCTCTCGACGAGCGACCTGATCTCCACCGACAGAATTGCCGTCCCAATCTGTGGGAGGGGAGGAAGGAGGAGAGGGAGGTATAGGTAGGCGGTAACCCATGGATACTGCTGAGAGGATCCACAGGTCTGTGAAGTTCTGGTGCCAAAAATGCACATGAGAGGGTAGCTTGCCCCTCACTGAGACACGTGGACCCAGAGGGAGGCGTCATGCCCTTTTGCTCTCTGAGGCCGCTGCTGCGGAGGGGGGGCTGGAAGAAGCCCTTGCTCTCCCCCCCCCCCTTTTTGTTGCTTGCGCAGGTGCTGACTCAGCGAGCGCAAACCAAAAAACGTCTGCCCCTTATGGAAGAGTTGATGCGACTGAGCGTATGCCATGGGCGTGGCCTTTGTATTTTTATTTTAAACTATTTTATTAAATATTAAAAGAAGAAATCAATGTAACAGATATAATAGACAATTATCCATACAATAATAATGAAAAATATATTGGAAGGAAAAAATAAATAAATAAATAAAAAAAAATAAAAAATAAAAATAAGGGGTGGGGGGCAGAAATGGTGTGATGCAAAAGTCAAAAAGTAATAGCAATTCAAAACATTGACCTGAAAACAACCTTCTAGAAAACTGGCATAGCAACAAACCAAGAAGTAAAAGACATAAACAATATAATGAGTAAAATGAAACATGCTTATCTACTTATCTGAATACAGGTTAACTCGACACAGGAAGCTCCAAGGACTGACTAGCCCTTATCCAAAAAGGCCTTCCATATTTTATCAAAAATACGTTGTTCACCTTTCACAGAATATATCACATTTTCAATATTGCTTGTGCGATACATCTCCTCCATCCACACATTCAACGTCGGGTGAACATCTGATTTCCAATTTCTCAGGATCAGTTTTTTCGCCACCATGGCCCCACGTAAAATCCATATAATCTGATGTTTCCCTAAATCGTCCAGCATGGTGGATTCCGCCAGTATAAGAGTCTCAAAGTCAAATTCCAAATCTGCATTGACAACCTTGTTCATCATACTTGTCACATCAGACCAGAAATTCCTCACCCTGTGACACTCCCATAGCATATGTTCCATAGTGCCACGAAAGTGACCACATCCCCAGCAGCTGTCTGACTCGGTTAAATTTTGTTCCTTAAGTCTCACTGGTGTCCAGAAAACTCTATTCAAGAGCATTACTTGTCTGGGTCTCTCTGGCCTTCGTAATAGGTAAAGACTTTGCGGTTTGCAAGCTGTTCTTATCCAATTCCTCGTCGGTGGTAGAATGGAAGAGGTCAGTACCCTCGAAAGGAAGGTCTAATATGCGATTGTTAGCCAGAATCCTGTGCAGTACCCGTAGGGATCACTACACAAGATTAAGACTACAAGTGGTAGTACAATGTCACCTTTGGTACAAGACTGTACTAGACAGAAAAAGTGGTAGCAGTGGCTGAGCAGCCAGACTTATCTCAAGAGAAAATGAGCAGTAGTAGAGATTACACAAATGACTCCAATTACTGTGACTCAAGCAAACACTGACTCAAGGTTTCTGGTGAAAAAGTAAAAGTACATTTATTTTTAGACCATCTGTTCACAAAATACTTCACTTCTATTAAATTAAAACCACACTGTAAATACACTACACAACCAATGCCCCTTGTGCAGAACAATTCAAGGTAAGTACCTTTGGTTTTGACAGACCGGTGTTGTGAAACAAAGATGTTACCGGGGGTTGTTACGCGATCACTTTAACAGTAATGACAGTTCGGTCTTACGAAAGAAAAGTCTACCCACGAGAAGAAATGTTACTGTAGTCAAACACATTTAGCACCTGAATTAACACAAGAAAATTGGGGATGAAAATCATAGGCAATACTTTTGTCAAGACAGATAGAATCAAAGGACACTTTCGAAAACGTAGATAAAAGTCAATAGGCCTGCTCCAGTGTCAAGTGGGACAGGGCCCTGTTGTCGAGGATCACAAGTTTAGAACAGTTCACGATTCAAGATTGACAGGAGTACTTCGATATTGTCAAAAGGGAAGCAAAAGTTATAAGAGGGAAGGAAGACAAGGACAAGCCTTGCGTGAGGAGAAAGGGTTCACCCCAATTCCTCAAAGCTGGACACAGTACCTTATTCGTCTGAAGAAAAGCTGGTGCTACGGCAGTTCCTGGTAGTTCCTGCAGGCTCTCAGTTCCTGAAGCGTCAGTCGCAGGGACAAGAAGGATGACATCTGGAGCGATCTGCAATACCCTGGGATGAAGCCAGCAGCAGCGAAGCAACAATGAATAAAAGGTGCGCTCCTTTAAAACAGGAGAGGCTCTTCAGATGGCTAGCCGGACCACTACAGCTGTGTGCAGCGATTTCGACCAAGAAGATCATCCTCTGGCTGTGGAAGATGAGCTGGTTCATCCCACCAGGCTCAAGGGAAGAAGGCGCCAGACTGGATCTTCTCTTGTTGTTGAAGGGTAGATAGCTCAGGACTGCAGCAGGGCTTCACCGGGACTCGGGAGTTGCAGCAGCCGTCTTTTCTCTGCTTCTCTTAGGTTCTTTGCAGATCCAGTGGCGACTCACTTCCAACCCAAGAGTCCTGCCTTTTATGCCAAAATCCCCTATTCACACAGCTTAGCTGTCAATCATTCAGTAGGGGGGGTTGTCCAGCCCGGACAACCACCTCAGCCAATCAATACAAAGAGTGACTCTGGTCTCCAAGGAGACCCTGCGCAGGGGGTGACTAAACCCCTCCCTCACATTCAGCCCACCTAGACACCCATACGCCAAAGGAGGGCTTCTGGACAGAAGCCCGCCAAAGGTCGGCGAACAAAGGAGGCAAACCTGATTTGCTGTGCAAAGTTAAACACAAAAATAAATGGCGATAAAACCCAACCGGAGCCAAAATAAAAAGTATTTGATCAAGCGGGTTTAGGTTTGAGGCTAATACAATAGCCTAAAACAGTACCACGTTTATATAGTATAATCGTGGTAGAAAAGTTAGGGTAGATACCACTGCCACCAGCCAAGTCTTAGTGTTAAGAGAGCAAAATAAAGCTCAGCGAGGCACAGACAAAAAGGGGTAGGAATTAACACTTTCCAATACTCCATGTAAGATGGGGTATATTGGGTCTGCAGTTTAAATGACTACATAAAGTAAATGGCAACTTTACCTGTTTCTGGGGGACAGTAGTCAGCCCCAGAAAAATTGAGTCTGACAAGTCTCAGACAACCCTGTGTCCCGAGGTAGAGCACAAAGTGGGGGCTCATGGAGTGGTGTAGCTCCGGAGCCCAAGATCACACAAACAGTAGAAATACACATGGCAAAACACATGTAAGAGGGAAAAAGGCTCACACTCTTACCAGGTGGCAATAATAAACCCCAGAAATCCAGCAAAGATGCTGAGGGACTCACTAGGTGAGGTAAATTAGCCATAAATGAGAATTCTCCCTAACAGCGATCCTGGACTTCGTGGTTGAACTTTGTAGCCCGAAGCCAGGCCGTCCTTATGTCCGTGGCGATGCAGAAGCAAGGCAAGCGGCGTTGATGTGGACTACTGTGAACTCCATGATGTCCTGCGCTACCAGCTTGGCTTCTCCTAGACCCGCCTTAATGCTAGCCTGGCTCTGCGCCGGGAGTTCCAGAAGGAAGTCCGATACTTCCCGCCACAACCTCTGGTTAGCCGCTTCAAGCATGGCATCAGAGTTGGCTTGATGAGGTGCCGGGAGGTGTTGGAGTACAGCTTTTTCCCCGTACACCTCCAAGATCTTCTTGCCTAGCAGCGCCGAGGACGAGGTGGCCGAGGACAGTTGAGGCTTAGAGTAGAGTGACACCGCAGTGATCACTGAAGAATGTGGCTGGGGGTGTGTTTATAACAAGAGTGTATCCCCTTCCATCTGTCTATACTCGGCATCAAGGCGCTGATTGACAGGTTGGGCCAAGCTTGGCTTGAGCCACCCCTTCTTGGCCATAGCCACAACGTCTTTCTGCATCGGGACACCAGTCTTGTTGGGGGGTCTTAGGGAGAGGACCTCTGCCAGACCCCCTCCTCTGGCTGCTCTACCTCGGGATGAGGAAGGCCCAGATATTCTGCCAAACCTGCAAGCCTGTTGTGAAAGACATTAGCTGAAGTCGCCGTGTCTGGGTCTTTAGCGTGGTCTGTATCCATTTGGGTGTCCGGCTGGTCCGCCGCAGGAGAAGGGGTGCAGGGCGCTGTGGACTGCAGTGTGGAGACCGGAGCCGAAGGCTGCTGCAGAGGTTGGCTCGGAACCAGCTGCACTGGGGGCGAATTCGAAGGAGCTGGCCGCTGGGGCCTGTGGTGTCGGAGCCATGGGAGGAATGACTATAGGCACCGGTGGAGTGACCGGAGGGAGCAAGTCCCTGACTGCATCCCTTATGATATATAACAATGGGATGGTCCACTGTGGAAATTGGTGGGCTAACGCGGGGCACACTTTCGTCTTCTGACTAATGTCAGTTGCGATTCTTCATTTTCGCTCAAGGTTAGTTTAATCTAATTGAATTGACAAAGATATTACCCAAATACACTTTTGAAATTGATTTACCAATATATTTTTTCAAATAAATCGTGTTCATTTAACATTGAAGTAAAATTGTATTACTGAACTAAACATGCATCATTGCAGTAAACACTTGATATAGAAATAATTTCAGCCTAAGATACCTGGGAATAATGGTGGCTAGAGATAGACAGCTGCTGTATTTGCATAATCACAGTGAATTACTTCTCACCCTTACGACCAAGCTCCCCCTATGGGCTAATCTCCCTCTGTCCCTATACAGCCGAGTGGCTCTGCTTAAAATGGTAGTTCTACCCAAACTCTTGTATCTCTTCAACATCATCCCGATTTGGCCCGGTAAACCCTTTTTTGCGAAACTTAGATCATTGGTGTCATTATTTGGAACGTAAAAACTGCTAGGCTGGGGTGGGACAAGATGGTGGAGCCATACTCTCAGGGCGGTATTGCGGCCCCTGATTTTGAATTGTATTGCATAGCAGCACAGGCACAATTTGTGAAACATTGGTTTGACCCCGAAGACATAGCCCCACACATTCTTCTCGAAAAGCACGCAGTCCGCCCTAATGATATACGATCGGTCCTTTTGAACCCCACTTATAGTAACGGCTGCCCTTTCGACCCGGTATACGTCACCACGCGAGCTTGGTCCAGGGTTTACAGGAGGATTGGCCTGGAGAGCCCCTATAACCCAGATATACCCCTGTGGAACTTCTCTAGTGTTTCCTGACTTTTGACAGGGCCCTTCAGCGAACCTGGGACCCGAATAAACTCTTCAGGATGCAAGATATGTTCCCTGATGGCACGTTTTGTGAACGCGCAGACTTCATAGATGCAGTTGGGGGTGGGGGGCAGCTTAAGTGGCTCCAATATTATCGTATGAGAACAGCTTTTGCTGCTAAGGAACAAGTTACTTACCTGTAACTGTTGTTCTCCAGCATGGGTCTGGCATGGATTCACATGCTCATGAATATTCCTCGTCGTCAGGCTGGGAATCCTCGGTAAAGAAAAAAACAGTATCAGTTTCGTTTCTGATCTGTCTTTCGTAGTAATAACCAATCACTGGTCTCTGCGTCATACTGACCACAGCCAATGACTGCCCTCTACCTAAGCACCGCCTCTGGCAGCCATCTTCAGATTTGGAAGCACGTGAAGTGGCAGTATGACCAAGTGAAGAGCCGCAGAGGGGTAGACGGGAGGGTTCGCATGTGAATCCATACCAGACCCATGGTGGAGAACAACAGTTACAGGTAAGTAACTTGTTCCTTCTCCAGCATGGGGTCTGGCATGGATTCACATGCTCATGAATAAAGGATACATAGCAGTACACACATGCACAACCACGGGAGGTGGCAAAGGCTCAACATTAAGCATTACATCAAACTCAACATTAAGCATCTTACCTCCTCACCAGGCTCACCTCAGGCGAACAGGTTGCGCAGCACTGCTTGGCCGACCCTGGACTCCTCCCTGGAATCCCGATCGACGCAGTAGCATTTAGTACAGGTGTGCGTCGACCTCCACGTAGCAGCCCTGCATATGTCCAGCAGGGGCACACCAGAAAGAAAGGCCGTGGTAGCTGCGATCGCTCTGGTGGAATGGGCTCTCGGACGGCCAGGCAGCGGTCGGTTTGCCAACCGATGACAGTACATGATACAGCCGGAGAGCCATCTGGAAATGGAAGCCTTCGAGAGAGCCTTCCCCTGATTGACAGGTCCAAAGTTCACAAAGAGTTGTGACGTCTTCCGAAAACACTTTGTGCGGTCCACGTAGAACTTCAGCGCTCTAGCCACATCCAGCGAGTGCAAAGTCCTCTCAGCCGGCGACAAAGGCGACGGAAGAACACAGGCAACACCAAGGGTTCGTTGAGATGGAAGTCCGACGGTACCTTGAGCATGAAGGAGGGGTGCGTCCTGAGCACTACCCTCGTGTCGTGAAAAGTCAAGTACGGGGCCTTGCAGGAAAGGGCCTGGATCTCTCCCACCCGTCGTGCGGAGGTGATGGCCACAAGAAACGCTGTTTTCCACGACAGAAACTTCAACGGGGCCGAGTGCAGAGGCTCGAAAGGAGGTCCCATGAGCTTGGTCAGCACCACGTTGAGCTCCCACGCCGGGGCCGGCGCCTTCACCGGCGGGAACGATCTGAACAGTCCCTTCATGAACTCTTTCAGCAGACGATGAGACCACAGAGACGTCCGGCCCGTGGTTCTGGTGTATCGGGAGATCGCAGCAAGATGAATCTTGATGGACGCGTGTGCCAGTCCAGCTTTGGCCAGCGTCAGCAGGTACAGCAGTACCTGGGGAGCCGTAATCCGTAGAGGGTTAATCTTCTGTGCGTGGCACCAGACAGAGAACCTCTTCCATTTGTGTCCGTAGCATTTAAGAGTCGAGGACACCCTGGCCTTTGCAAGAACCTCTCTGCAGTCGGCCGGTATGTCGTATCCTCCAAACTCTAGCGCTGCAGGAGCCAGGCCTGCAAGTTCAGCGATTTCAGGTCGTGGTGGAGGATGGCGCCTCCTTCCCTGGAGAGTAGATCCGCGTCCACCGGCAGCTTGATTGGCGGGGACGCTGACAAGTCCAGAAGGTCCGGGAACCATATCTGCCTCGGCCACGCAGGTGCGACGAGGATCATCCTGCACCGTGACCTCTTGAGCTGGTTGACGAGCCGGATTAGCAGTGGCAAAGGAGGGAACGCGTAGAGAAACAGGCCCTCCCAGGGGAACGAGAAAGCATCGCCCATGCTCCTCGCCTGGGGAAACCTGCTGGCGAACCTCCGGCACTTGGAGTTCGTCGCCGTCGCGAACAGGTCGATCTGGGGTGTGCCCCACCGTCGGAAGAGGCGATCCACTAGATCCTGCCGTAGTTCCCACTCGTGGCACGAGCGCAACTCCCTGCTGAGTGAGTCGGCGATGGTGTTTTTTATCCCTGCCAGATGAAACGGCACCAGAAACATCCTTTGGGCGACTGCCCAATGCCACAGGTCCTGCGCCTCCTTGGACAGTGCTGGGGACCTGGTTCCGCCCTGTTTCCTGATGTAAAACATGGTGGTGGTGTTGTCGGTGAAGATCCTCACCACCTTGCCCTTGAGGGACGGAAGGAAGGACCTGAGGGCCCAGAACACTGCACGGAGCTCCAGGACGTTGATATGGAGGGACTTCTCCGTCGGGAGCCAGAGGCCTCTCGCGTGCAGATTTTCGGTGTGCGCTCCCCACCCTTCCAGGGAGGCATCCGTGGTCACTGTCTCCTGGTGGTCTGGAAGTCCATGCCCGCCGTCAGATGCGCGCGGGTGCCCCACCACCGGACCGCTCGGCGGAAACTCTCGTCGAGTGTGATCCTCTCCTCGAAGCCGCCCGTCGTTTGGATCCAGCGCGCGTCCAGGAACTCCTGCAACGGGCGCATCCGGAGCCTGCACATGGGAATGAGGTAGATGCAAGAGGACATCATTCCGAGGAGGGACTTGATGGACCTCACCGTGGCCGCGTCGGAAACCAACATCCGATGTACCTTGCCCAGGATGGACCTGGTCCTTTCCTCCGACGGGGAGGCCAGAAGGGACACTGTGTCGAGCTTGGCTCCCAGAAACAGTGCGTTTTGCGCGGGTACCAGGTGGGACTTGGCGTAGTTCACGGAGAATCCCAGGTCCGTGAGAAGTTGGACGGTCCTCGCCGTGTGGTCCACGGCAAGCTCCCTCGTCTTGGCTCGGATGAGCCAGTCGTCCAGGTAGGGGTAGACGTGGATCCCCTCGCGGCGCAGCTGCGCCGCCACCGGTGCAAGGCACTTGGTAAATACCCTGGGTGCCGACCGTAGTCCGAAGGGGAGGGCTTTGAACTGGTAGTGACGCCCTTGGACCACAAACCTGAGGAATTTTCGGTGCCCCTTTAGGATGGGAATATGGAAGTAGGCATCTTCCAAATCCAACGACGACAGGAAGTCTCCTTCCTCCAGCTGACCCAGGACGTGCTGGAGGGTGACCATCCGGAACTTCTGCGCCTTGATGAACTTGTTCAGACGTCGCAGGTCTAGGATGGGGCGCCATCCTCCCGTCTTCTTCTTCACGAGGAAGTATCTCGAGTAAACTCCGGAGCCCCGAAGCCTCTTTGGGGCGAGTTCGATGGCGCCCTTCCTGAGCAACGCCTTTACCTCCAGGAGAAGCTGAGGGACGTGAAGCTCTCTCCTGGCCACGGGGGGGGACGCACGGGCACCTTCTTTGAAACTCGAGCACGTGGCCCCGGGCCAAGGCGTCCAGCACCCAATGGTCGGTGGAGATGGACTCCCACACGCTGACGAAGCTCGCCAGCCGGCCTCCCACCGGGGTGCTTCGGTGGGGGCCCGACCCCACGGCCGGTTCAATCCTGTTTCGACGAGGCTTTGCCGCCTTGACCTCCTTGGCGACGACGGCGGGGTCCTCCAGACTTGCCTCGTCCTCTGTAGGCCTCTTGAGACGACGAGCGGGCCGCTTGACGGTAGGTAGAGAAACCGCCGCCGGAACCTTTGGAGGCGCCCTTGCCTCCGCTGCTCCGAAAGGGCGTCCGTCGTTGCTGTAGAACCCCAAGGGCCCGGGCCGTCTCAGTGTCCGCTTTAATGGCCTGAAGGGAATCGTTCACTGTTTTCCCAAACAGGTTGTTCCCATCGAACAGCATGTCCAGGACTCTGGTCTGTACGTCTTGACGGAAGTCCGTAGCCTTGAGCCATCCACGCCGCCTAAGGCACACGCCGTTGCCCAACTGGCGAAATCCAGTGTCGGCGATGTCCGTCGCAATAGTGATGGCGTGGTCCGACGCCACCTCACCTTCCTGTAGGATCTCTAGGGCATCCGCCCTCTTGTCGTCCGGTAGGAAGTCTAGCAGGGGAGCCAGTTTGTACCATAGCTCCCTGTCGTAGCGGACCACGATAGCCAAGGCGTTGGCCGCTTTAATCGTCGTCGCTGCAGACGAGATGACCCTGCGTCCCATAGCGTCCAATTTCTTTCCCTCGCCGTCCGGTGGGGAAGTCGATGTGGAGGCCGCACCCCCCCCCCCGCTTTCTTCCTGGCCGCCGCGGAGACGACGGAGTCCGGGGTAGGCTGCGCCCAGAGGCACAGGGGGGCCGCGTCCGGGACCCGGTAATTCTTTTCGTACCGGTCTCTTCTAGCTGGCGTCGTGGAAGGGTTCTTGAGGAGGGCGAGGCCCTCATCCCAAATGTCGTCCAGTAGAGGCACCGCGAGGACCGTCTTCCGCTTGGCCTCGCGCCGTTGATAAAGGAATCCTTCCTTTTTCTTCACCTCAGGGCAGAGCTGGAAAAGCTTGGATGCCCTGGCGATCATGGAGGGGAACGATCCAATCTCGTCGGGCGGAGAGGCCCTGGTGGGAGGTGACGACGGGAGGTCCTCGTCGTATACCTCGTCGTCCGTACCCGTCGCTGCCGTGTCAGTCCCCGTATCATCCCCTCGGGTGGACGGGGAGGAGGGCTGGACGGGTCGCGACGGCTGAAAAGGAGGTGGAGGGTGAATCCTTCTTTTCTTGGGAGGAGGAACACCCGAAGGTCCCGGTTCAGGATCCCCCGACGGGAGAGGCTCCTCCGTCGGCAACGGTAGTCTCGTCCTTATCTCTGAGCATAAGGACTGTATAGCCAACAAAATGGCCGCCGAGTTGTCTTGCGGCGCTGGCAGAGGGGAATCCGACGGGCGATCAGGGGCCCCGTCGGCACCCTCGACGCTGTCGTCGTCACCTGCGTCGGGATCCATCCCGACGGGCCGGTCTTCATCCACGCCAAGGCCGTGGCTTAAGACCTCGATCAGCTCTTCCTCTGAAGCCGAATCTACGACGACGCCCTGCCCCCCCTTTTTCTTCCCCGCCGGGGATTTCACGGGGGTCCTATCGATGGGCACAAAAGAGGACTCCCTCCGAGGTGGCAGGGAGACTCTGAGCCCCGAGGTCGCCACCACTGGTGTAGCCTCCACAGGCTGAGCCAGGGCCGCCGCGACAGTATCGATAGAGGGCTTGGCCGGATAGATTAAGGCCTTCACCACCTTAGGTGCGCTCACCGCCTTATCCTTGAGGGGGGGGGACACTGCCTCGCTCCCCCTCCGATGGGGCCTTCGAGCTCGACCGGGGCCTCTCCAGGAGCTTCGCCGGGTGCTCGCCCTTCCTCTTACCCGACCCAGAGCGTTGGCTCGTGGCTGAAGGTGCCGGGGAGGGTGCGCCCTGCCTGGCGCCCGTAGAGCCCGACCGTTCGGCGCTCCCGGTGCCAGCGGACTCGCGGTGCTTGGCCTTGTGTTGGACCCCCGTCACCAAGGCGTCCTCAAAGGTCTTAGAAGACCGCTCGGATTTCTTCCTCTTCTTCTCACCTGACGGGCTCTTCCCTTCCAGCCAGTTGGCGAGGCGTTGGTGGCGGTCCTTCATGGTCCGCTCCGACATATTGCCGCAAAACGCACAGTCCTTCTCCACGTGCGTCTTGTCCTCATGTAAGCAGCAGAGACAAAAGGAGTGTTCGTCCTCAAAGACGTTCTGCAGCTGGGATCCAGGGCAGACCCTGAATAGCTTTCCGGGCGTCGAGCTTCCCTTCTCCTGGGCCATGTCCGGGCCTGAGAAGCTTCTGGAGTCCTCCAAACGTAGCTCGACGAAATCTTCACCCTTGAGGGGCGCAGACGAATCCGACACGGGTCCCCGTTGATCGGATGGAGAGTCGGTGGAGCTTGAGGCTCTTTTGACCGGAAAAAACGAAGTTTTGAGAAAACAACGTGAAAAATTAGCACTAACGCTCGAGAGCAATAGCACGAGGATCCCAACACATGAACGTGCGGTAAAAATCTGAAGATGGCTGCCAGAGGCGGTGCTTAGGTAGAGGGCAGTCATTGGCTGTGGTCAGTATGACGCAGAGACCAGTGATTGGTTATTACTACGAAAGACAGATCAGAAACGAAACTGATACTGGTTTTTTCTTTACCGAGGATTCCCAGCCTGACGACGGGGAATATTCATGAGCATGTGAATCCATGCCAGACCCCATGCTGGAGAAATGGCCTTCCTTCCCGGCAGAACCCCAGACACATGAATGTATCAGAACTATGGTGATGACGGATGGTCATAAGGGAATCTCGTCGCTATACACCTTTGTGCAAACACACTCCCCCTCACGAAACACTATCAGAGAAACCTGGGAGCGAGATGTAGGCACCCAGATTGATGACGTGAGATGGGCCCGATATTGTCAACTCACCAAATCGGTCTCCATGAACTCAGGACTCCGATTGATCCAATTTAAAATCCTGAATCAGTTACATTATTCCCCGGCTAGGCTAGGTAAGTTTGTGGAGGGTTGCACAGGGACATGTTCGAAATGTGGCACCCCTGATGCTGGAGCGTATCATATGTACTGGTCGTGCCCTGTTATTGCGGACTTTTGGCAAGAAGTGGCTGAACTCCTTGAGGAAATAACGGCGATCCCAGCCGCTCCGTCCCCCCTTAAATACCTGTTTGGGGACATTGGAAAGGTGAAGGAAACCACAAGAAGGTTTTTTAATCTCTCATGTGTCATTGCCAAACGCTGCATCCTTAAATGTTGGAAAACCACTGCAGGGCCTACCGAACCAACTTCCTGAAAGACTTGTGTATGGTAAATGATGATGAGGAACTTTTTGTCTTATCGGTCCCGACGCCCTGTCGCCCCAAAGATATATGGTCGCTGCTACATCTGTTTGTGATTTGATATCGGATGCTGATGTAACACCTACTCCGTCACCTTAGGTGACGTTGCCTGCCTCATTGCCACAGATGTATGTCATTGTCGATATTATGCACATGCTGTGCTGCACTGCTTTTGAGAATTGTCCTGCTGTGAACCGTTCCCTTAATAAACAAAGTTTTAAAAAAAGAAATCATTTCAGCCTGTATTTCTGATTTTTTATACAAAGAAAAATACATTTTCATTTCATTTTCAACATAAATCAATGTCTTATAAGTCATCTACTTGTACGACGGGTTTCGGGACTAGCCCTTCATCAGGTACATTTTTTGTTAAATTCTGTGTCCTTTATAGGTCTATTCATTGGAACAACTTCAAAGAAAGGTAACTGCGTGATGATCCAAAGTTCAATAGTTTATTAAATTCACACCATTTCTGCAGTGATCTTGGACTCTGGAATGTTTATTTTCAAAGAGCGTACTCGTGGTTTGTTGGCTAGTGCTGTATCTTTTTTAACTTGCTGCCTCCGTGTTGTTTCCCATGATTTTGAGGCTGTGTTGTCTTCCTGCCGTCCGTGGAAGTACTTGACGTTCTTGCGTGTCGCTTTCCTCTGTTTACGGGTCCGGTGTTTGTTCAACTGTTAGCCAAGTCGAGTTACCGCTTCCATTCACAGTTTGGATCGGGCGCGGGTGTTCGCTCACTGTTATTCTCGTCGTTTCCACGGAAACAGTGATGGTTTCTGAGCAGGAGGTAAGCTTCCCAACTCCTGCAAACACTGGACCGGTAAACCGAGGAAAGCGGCACACAAGCACGTCAAGTACTTCCACAGACGGCAGGAAGGCAACACAGCCTCAAAATCATGGGAAACACGGAGGCAGCAAGTTAAAAATGATACAGCACTAGCCAACAAACCACGAGTACGTTCTTTGAAAATAAACATTCCGGAGTCCAAAATCACTGCGGAAACGGTGTGAATTTAATAAACTATTGAACTTTGGATCATCATACAGACAGTTACCTTCCTTTGAAGTTGTTCCAATGAATGGATACAAAGGACACAGAATTTAACTAAAAATGCACCTGATGAAGGGGTAGTCCCGTAAACGCGTCGTACAAGTAGATGACTTATAAGACATTCATTTGTGTTGAAAATGAAATGAAAAATATTTTCCTGTATAAAAAAATCAGAAATATAGGCTGAAATTATTTCTATATAAAGTGTTTACTGCAATGATGTAGGTTTAATTCAGTAATACAATTTTACTTCAATGTTAAATTAACACGATTAATAGGAAAAAATATATTGGTAAATCAATTTCAAAAGTGTTTTTGTGTAATATCTTTAAGTCAATTCAATTAGATTAGATTAAACTCAGACAAAAGTGTGCCCCGTGTTAGCCCACCAATTTCCACGGTGGACCATCCCATTGTTATATGTCATAGGTCTTGTAGCAGAGACCCACACGGGAGCACCTAAACTATGATTGAAGAATCAAAATAACAAAATATTACAATCTTAAATTGTTGAATTAGAGTGCACCTCTATACCATTACATCTCTTCTGATGTCACCCATCTGGGTGGTTCGCATCAGCCCCAAAAACCTTTCGAAGAACCTGTCCTCTGAGGCTGAAGAGGAGGCAGGGGATACTGACTGAGTAGCTGTGGGCTGCTGTGGCCAGAGTGCACACAGTCTGGGTTGTAGGGGGAACCTGCCCTGCGCTATTGATGGATACACTGTAGGCCACATAACTGGTTGACACCAGTCCCACCTTGAAACCCGTTCACCCGCCTGCTCTGTTCCTAGGAGTGGCATTGGACTAGCGGCCATGTTGCCTGGCACAGCGGCCATTTTGTCAGGCTGCGTGCCAGAGTCATGGTGCATTGCCCTCCAGACAGGGCCTCGCCCAAGACTCTTGCTGTTGGAACATAGACCTATCCTGCACCTCAGGTCTATGCCTGGGAGGCTTATCGCCCTCGTCATTGTCACTGGTAGTGCTGCATGCAGGCTCCCACTCGGAAATGGAGCCGGTAGTAGGGCGTAGCTCCTCGGGTGTAGACCCAGTAGAAGAACCTTGCAGTCCCTCAACACTGATACCGGTAGGATCCGAAGACCCCTCGGCCGTAAGGCCGGTAGCTTGGTTAGCCTCGGTGCGTGTGCTGGTAATAGTACCTGAGAGTTTCCTCCCACTTGTGCGTTTCCTCTGGAAGGTGTCGCCCTTACCGGGTGCGAAGGAAAATAACGGCCCTCCTTTGGGCCTCAATCTCTGCTCGATAAACTTCAAGTCCTCTGGAGGCGACGCTTCGAAGAGTTCTCTCCACCTAGCTAGCCTGATCTTCAGTGCGCATGGAGTCAGAGAGTTGCATGCAGTGCAACCTTGGTCAGGGCCAAGGCAGCGGAGGCAAAGAGCGTGAGGGTCAGACGTGGGAAAGAGTCCCTCGTAGGCTGGACACATCTGAAACCCGCTGAAGTTGAAGGAGGAGTGCGACGCCGGAGGACCAAGTACCTAGATGACAAAGACAAAAAGATAAGAGAAGAATCCGGGGACGAGCGTGTGGAATTACATGGCAAGGCCAAACCCAGGAGCGCTGATGAAATTGGCCCTTTCCTGTCGATGCAGAAAAGGGGTCTGAGGAGTGGTGCCAGTGGGAGGAGTCAGGGTAGCACATGCTCCCAGGGCCACACCCCTGCGTGCCTCTAAATTTAAAGGGGAAGAAGGTTTTTCTGGTGAAATAGGTTCTGTCTCCTATCCCTAGGAAGGGAAGCCTATAGAGTATGGAGGAAAGGGGACGGGACGTAAGAGTACATCGCAGACTGCCAGTCACTTGTTCCACCTTGGACACAACCACACACCGCTTACTTTCTACAGTTCCAAATGACCAGCTAAGCCACATATTAAATCTGCAGTCGTACCCAAAACTTGATTGTGAATTTGCCGCTACACCTAGAGCTGGGATAGAGGCTATGTCTAGCCTTTGAGACTGCAGCTAACATAGCTTGTAGAAACGTACATTTTAAATTTGCAAATGCAGTGCATGAAAAAGAAACTATGCTTTCACAAAACAGTCAAAACAACAACAAAAACATCACGTATGCAAAACATTAGCAATGTATAAAAGTTGTATATTTTTTCGACTCAACATGCATTTACTTTCTTCGCTAACGCTCTTTTATGGCACTGCCAACTGGCCTGATCAATGAGTGTATGCAGTAACCGGATTCCTCTTTCTCTGTGCATGAAAAGCGTGTCTTTAGTTTCACTGTACCATTACTGTTCGTGAATAGCTGAAAACCCTTCAGAACCGACGAAGATTTGAAAGTCAAGAATCCCATGCAAACATTAACCCTGTAGGGCAGGGCAAGTAGCCAAAATGTAAAACGCAAACATTTAACTATCAATTACTCAACATGGCCTAAAAAATAAATACTAACGTGCTCCGTTTGGAGCTTACATATTTAGTGTCTCAGGTTGGTCAACACGGTCTAGTATGGATTTCTGCCAACATTGTTGACCAGTAGCACTGTTGTATAACGAAAGTGAAACCATTCAGGTATCGTGCAGCGCGCGCTTGTGTATGCAGACATTAAACTAAAGAGAAACATTTTTGAAGTGTACTAAAAAAGTTTAGAGCTTACCATAAATGCAACAAAACAACAAAATGTAATAGGGAAGAAAATTTGAACAAAGTATATGACAAACGCACTACTGGTAGAATCACTCCCATCTGCCATTTGTTATTGTTTCTCGCTTTCAATTTTTGTTTCATCACTTGGAGATATTTTGATTTTACACTTGGAAAATTAATTCATAGTGTGTGTCTGGGTGTTAATTCTGCCAGTGGCAGACAAGGTCTGTTCGGCACAAAGCCCTTGCCAATAAAACGAGTCCCACACTCCGACTGGATTAGATAATGCCACGACCAAGAAAGTGTCAAGAATCTGACAAGTTTGTGGTCAGCCATGAATAAACAATCAGTGATAACAATACCATCAATGAAACCTAAACCGCTGTTTACTTGTAGATCAGGGTGAAAAATGTGGACTTGCCATTGGCTTGTAAAAATTGACTCTTGGCGAGTAAGAAAAGGTGTGCTGTTTGTATGTCTTGAATTGAGGTAATAAGTGAATTTCACGGCTGGCTTAAAACTTGAATTTTAGCTCCCTATGTACATCACCGTCTTCGTAATTAAGTTTAAAGTAATAATGCAGAAGGAAGAAGCGATTAGACTTTGCGCTTAAACGTAAGCCCTTTAGACTGAAAGGGTTCCACGCTTTAAATGTGGCTTGCTACAGAGCACTTAACTGGCCATCTTAATGTCATTCAACTCCCAAGTACCAATGTAACAACCTAAACTAGAAATGCTAAGCTACCTTAAGTACAGTGGCTTATCATTTAAAAAAGTACATTCATCCCCAACATGCCCTGGTCTGTGAAAGGTCACAAAGCCTACTGGATTTTCAGAGGCACTTGCTTATGTGAAAACCTCCAGATATTCCCATTGCCCAGTTCTCCACTCTGGAGAAAACCCCACCCCACCCCACAAGCTTCATTAACATCCTATGCCACACCAGGCACTCGCAGATTGGGTGCACTTGCATGCCTCGGTCTTCCACTGCCATCATCTCCCATTCATTTATAATGAAATAAAATTGCACCCGTGAAACGTGATCCCTTTTCACAGGAGCCTGTTTATGCTGGAGCAGTGGCAGAGAGATAAGCAGCAGCTAATAGCCATGGTATGGCTTACCGCCTCCTGCTGGCGCCCAGTTGCAGCAGTGCAAGTTCTACTGTAGGGATCGAAAGTGTAAGTGCGTGGGTGTAAGTACGTAAGGTGGAAGTGCACGTAAGTGGGGGTGTGCGCGTAAGTGTGTGTCTGCACGCGTGTGTCCACCAGTTCAATTATACTTACACACTGGGAGATAGACACCAGCATCTGTAAAGTTCCTCCACCCACGAGGATGAACTTAAAAGTTGTCCAGGGACATAGAAAGTGAGCACTGGGATGCATGCTAGCGCCATATCATCTAATTTATACACCTCAGATTTGGGTGTTTCGCACTGGTAAAGTTAAGGAAGGAACAAGTTACTTACCTGTAACAGTTGTTCTCCAGCATGGGTCTGGCATGGATTCACATGCTCATGAATATTCCCCCGTTGTCAGGCCGGGAATCCTCGGGAAAGAAAAAAAATCAGTAACAGTTTCGTTTCTGATCTGTCTTTCTTAGTAGTAACCAATCACTGATCTCTGGGTCATGTTGCCTCCAGCCAATGACTGCCCTCTACCTAAGCCCCTCCCCTGGCAGCCATCCTCAGATTTGGTAGCACGTAAAGTGGCAGTATGACCAAGTGAAGAGCCGCAGAGGGGAAGGAGGGAGGGTTGCATTTGAATCCATGCCAGACCCATGCTGGAGAACAACAGTTACAGGTAAGTAACTTGTTCCTTCTCCAGCATGGGGTCTGGCATGGATTCACATGCTCATGAATATAAGAATACATAGCAGTATACACATGCACAACCACAGGAGGGGGCAACAGGCTCAACATTAAGCAATACAACAACTCAACATTATGCATCTCTTACCTTCTCACCAGGCTCACCTTAAGCGAACAGGTTGTGCAGCACTGCTTGGCCGACCCTGGACTCCTCCCTGGAGTCCCGATTGACGCAGTAGAATCTTGTGAAGGTGTGCGTCGACCACCACATAGCATCCCTGCAGATGTCCAGCAGGGGCACACCAGACAGGAACGCCGTGGTAGCAGCGATCGCTCTGGTCGAATGGGCTCTCGGACGGCTGGGGAGCGGTCGGTTTGCCAACCGTTGACCGTGCATGATGCAGCCGGAGAGCCATCTGGAAATGGAAGCCTTCGAGAGAGCCTTCCCTTGATTCACAAGTCCAAAGTTCACGAACAGCTGTGATGTCTTCCGAAAACTCTTAGTGAGGTCCACGTAGAACTTCAGCGCTCTAGCCACATCCAGCAAGTGCAAAGTCCTCTCGGCCGGAGACGAAGGCGACGGGAAGAAAACTGGCATCACCAAGGGCTCGTTGAGGTGGAAGTCCGACGGCACCTTGGGCATAAAGGAGGGGTGCGTCCTCAGCACCACCCTCGTGTCGTGAAAAGCAAGTATGGAGGCTTGCAAGATAGGGCCTGGATCTCTCCCACTCGTCGTGCGGAGGTGATGGCCACAAGAAATGCTATCTTCCACGACAGGAACTTC
The DNA here is from genome assembly GCF_040938575.1 of Ambystoma mexicanum. Classification (NCBI taxonomy): domain Eukaryota; kingdom Metazoa; phylum Chordata; class Amphibia; order Caudata; family Ambystomatidae; genus Ambystoma; species Ambystoma mexicanum. Next base: position 881,577,304 of record NC_090932.1, on the reverse strand, counting down.
AACGGCGCCGAATGCATAGGCTCGAATGGGGCACCCATGAGCCTGGTCAGCACCACGTTGAGCTCCCACGCCGGGGCAGGGGCCTTCACCGGCGGGAACGATCGGAGTAGTCCCTTCATAAATTCCTTCACCAGGCGATGAGACCACAAGGACGCCTGTCCTGTAGTTCTGGTGTATCGGGAAATGGCAGCCAGATGTATCTTGATGGAGGCGTGAGCCAGTCCAGCTTTGGCCAGTGACAATAGGTACAGCAATACTTGAGGGGCCGTAATCCGCAGAGGGTTAATCTTCTGTGCACGGCACCAGACAGAGAACCTCTTCCACTTATGTCCATAGCATTTGAGAGTTGAGGACACCCTGGCTTTTGCAAGAACCTCTCTGCAGTCAGCCGGGCTATCGTATCCTCCAAACTCTAGTGCGGCAGGAGCCAAGCCTGCAAGTTCAGTGACTCCGGGTCGTGATGGAGAATGGCGCCTCCTTCTCTGGAGAGAAGATCCGTGTCCGTCGCCAGCTTGATGGGTGGGGACGCTCACAAGTCCAGAAGGTCCGGGAACCAGATCTGTCTCGGCCACGCCGGTGAGATGAGGATCATCCTGCACCTGGTCATCTTGAGCTGGTTGATGAGACGGAGCAGCAACGGCAACGGAGAGAACGCGTACAGGAACAGGCCGTCCCAAGGGAACGAGAAAGTATCGCCCATGCTCCTCGGTTGTGTGAACCTGCTGGTGAACCTCTGGCACTTGGAGTTCGTCGCCGTCGCGAACAGGTCGATCTGGGGTTTGCCCCACCGTTGAAAGAGCCGATCCACCGGGTCCTGGCGTAGTTCCCACTCGTGGCACGAGTGCAGCTCCCTGCTGAGTGAGTCGGCGATGGTGTTTTTTTATTCCTGCCAGGTGGAAGGGAACCAGAAACATCCCCTGGGTGACGGCCCAGTGCCACAGATCCTGGGCCTCCTTGGATAGGGCTGGGGATCTGGTGCCTCCCTGCTTCCGGATGTAGAACATCGTGGTGGTGTTGTCGGTGAAGATCCTCACCACTTTGTCCTTGAGCGACGGAAGGAACGACTTGAGCGCCCAGAACATGACTCGTAGCTCCAGGATGTTGATGTGAAGAGACCTCTCCTCCGGGAGCCAGAGGCCTCTTGCGTAGAGATCTGCGGTGTGGGCCCCCACATCCCTCCAGGGAGGCGTCCGTCGTTACCGTCTCCCGATACGCCGGGGCCTGAAAGTCCATGCCTGCCACGAGGTGCGCACGGGCACCCCACCATAGAATCGCCCGACGGAACGCCTCGAACGGGATTCTGTCTTTGAAGCTTCCCGCCGCTTGAATCCAGTGGGCGTCGAGGAACTCTTGTAGCGGACGCATCCGAAGTCTGCAAAGGGGCACAAGGTAGATGCATGAGGACATCATCCCGAGGAGGGACTTGATGGACCTCACTCTGGCCACATCCGTGGCTAACAGGCGCTGCACCTTGCCCAAAATGGCCTTCGTCCTTTCTTCCAACGGAGATGCCAACCGCTTCACTGTATCTAGCTTAGCTCCCAGAAACAGTGACACCTGTGACGGGACCAGATGGGATTTGGGGTAGTTGATGGTGAATCCCAGCTCCGTGAGCAGGCGGAGGGTCCTCGCTGTGTGTTCGATGGCAAGTTCTCTTGTCCTTGCCCGGATTAGCCAGTCATCCAGGTAGGTAGACGTGGATCCCTTGCAGGCGCAGCCAGAGGTGCGAGGCACTTGGTGAACACCCTGGGTGCCGACTTTAATCCGAACGGCAGGGCTCTGAATTGGTAGTGACGCCCCTGGACTACGAATCTGAGGAACTTTGTGTCCTTTTAGAATGGGGATGTGGAAGTAAGCATCCTCCAGGTCCAGCAACGATAGGAAGTCGCCCTCCTCCAGCTGTCCCAGCACGTGCTGGAGGGTGACCATCCTGAATTTCTGTGCCTTGATGTACTTGTTCAACCGACGCAGGTCCAGGATGGGGCGCCAACCGCCTGTCTTCTTTCTGACGAGGAAGTATCTTGAGTATACTCCGGAGCCCCGGAGCCTCTTGGGGACGAGCTCGATGGCACCCTTCTTGAGCATCGCCCTTACCTCCAACAGCAGTTGAGGGACGTGATTCTCCTTCCTGGCCACGGGAGGAATGCGAGGACACTTGAAATTCCAGCGAGTGTCCGCGGGCCAGGGTGTCCAGCACCCAACGGTCGGTGGTGATGGACTCCCACACGCTGACGAACTTCGTCAGCCGGCCTCCCACCGGGGTGCTTCGGTCGGGGCCCGACGCTACGGCCGGTTCAGTCCTGCTTGGAAGAGGCCTTGCCGCCTTGGCCTCCTTGCCGACGGCGGCGAGACCCTCCTTGCTTGCCGCGGCCTCTGTAGGCCTCCTGGGACGAGGAGCGTGCCGCCTGGCGGTAAGTAGAAGAGCCGCCGCTGGATCCCTTGGAGGCTCCCCGTCTGGCTCCGGAGCTCCAAAAGGTCCGCCATTGCTGAAGGACTCCTAGGGCTCGGGCTGTTTGTGTCTGTCTTGATGGCCTGGAGGGACTCATCCACCGTCTTTCCAAACAGGTTGTTGCCGTCGAACGGCATGTCCAACACTCTGGTCTGGACGTCCTGGCGAAAGTCCGTCGCCTTGAGCCATCCTCGTCATCGGAGGCAAACCCTGTTGCCCAGTTGGCGAAATCCGGCATAGGCAATGTCCGTTGCCACCGCTATGGCGTGATCCGACGCCACCTCGCCTTCCTGCAGAATCTGTAGGGCCTCCGCCCTCTTGTCGTCCGGTAGGAAGTCTAGCAGAGGAGCCATCTTGAACCAAAGCTCTCTGTCATAACGGGCCACAATCGCTAAGGCATTGGCCGCCTGAATCATTGTTGCCGCCAACATGACGACTCGTCGTCCCATGGAGTCCAACTTCTTGCCCTCGCTTCCCGGCGGGGAAGTGGAAGTTGAAGCCGCCGCACCCGCTGCTTTCTTCTTGGCCGCTGCCGAGACGACAGTCTGGCGTGGGCTGGGCCCTGAGACACAAGGGGGCGGCATCGGGGACCCGGTACTACTTCTCGTACCTGTCCCTCTTGATGGGTGTCGTGGAAGGGTTCTTGAGGATAGCCAGCCCCTCGTCCCAGATGTCGTCGAGCAACAGCACCGCGAGGACTGTCTTTCTCTTGGCCTCTCGTCGTTGGTAAAGAAAACCTTCCTTTTTCTGTTCCTCAGGGCAGAGCTGGAAGAGCTCGGATGCCCTGGCTATCATGGCGTGAAAAGAGCCAATTTCGTCGGGCGGAGAGGCCCGAGGGGGGGTGGGTGATGACAGGATGTCCGTTGTGTCATCGCCGCCGTCGTCCGTCCCCATCGCTGTATCTGTCACCGTATCCTCCCGACGGTCCGACGAGGGGTCCACAGGCCTCGCGGGCACGAAGGGCGGAGCGGGGTGGACTTTCCTCCGCTTGTTCGGAGGGCTTCCCGACGGGCCTGGTTCTGGATCCTCCCTCGGGGTCCGTGGTAGCCTCGTCCTTATCTCAGTACATAAGGATTGGATCGCCAACAAAATGGCTGCCAAGTTACCCTGGGCTCGGGTAATGGCTGCGATGGACTGGGCCCTCGTCGCCATCGTTGCTATCTTCGATTAGATCAGCGGGTACCTTCCCCTGGGATTGAACCTTCTCGAACCTCTCGTTGAGGCCTATGAACCTCTTGTTGAGGCCTTTCACGGTTTCCACCGGATCCTCCTCGGAGGCTGAATCCGAGTACGTAATGGCCACCGCCCCCCCCCTCTTTTTCCGCCGGGGTCTTAACGATGGTCTGCAAAGAGGATTTCCCGCCGCGGTGGCAGGGAAACTGAGCCCCGAGGCCGCCTCCACTGTTTTAGCCTCTGCCGGCTTTGCCAGGGCCGCTGCGGCAACCTCGATACAGGCCTTTGCCGGGTGGATCAAGGCCCTCACCACCTTAGGTGCGTCCTGGGCCTTCGCTTTGGGGGCAGGGTCATCGCCTCGCTCCCCCTCGGCTCCCTTCGAGATCGACCGGGGCCTCTACAGAAACTTACCCGGGTTCTCTGACTTCCTCTTCCCCGAACCAGAGCGCTGGCTCGTGGTTTATCGTGCCGGGGAAGTCGTGCCTTGCCTGGCAGCCGAGGAGCCCGACCTTTCGGCGCTCCCGGTGCCCGCAGACTCGCAGTGCTTGGCCTTCTGTTGGGCCCCCGTTGCCGGGGGCGCCCTCACAGGACTTAGAAGACCGCTCAGACTTTTTCTCCGCCTTTTCACCTGCTGTGCGCTTCTACAGCCAGGCGGCGAGGCGGGAACGATCTTGCTTGGTCCGTTCCGACAGGTTCTTGCAGAACGCACAGTCCTCCACATGCGTCTTGTCCTCATGAAGGCAGTAGAGACATCTCGAATGCTCGTCCTCCTTGAAAACATTTTGCAATCCGCATCCTGGGCAGCTCCTGAACAGCTTGGATCCGGGTGTCGAGCTTCCCTTGTCCTGGGCCATGTCCGTTGAGGTAGGCCACAGATCTTCTGGAATACTCCAAGAAACGTAACTCGACGAAAACTTCACCCTTGAGGGGCGTGTAATAATTCCGAAACCGGTCGCCGTTATCAGAAGTAGAAACGGTGGAGCTTGAGGCTCGATTAACCGAAAAAATGAGAAAAAATCTCCTGAAAAAGTGTGAAAACGCAGTAAAAGCTCGAGAGCTAAAACACGAGGACTCCCAACACTTGAACGTGCAGTAAAAGTCTGAGGATGGCTGCCAGGGGAGGGGCTTAGGTAGAGGGCAGTCATTGGCTGGGGGCAGTATGACCCAGAGATCAGTGATTGGTTACTACTAAGAAAGACAGATCAGAAACAAAACCGATACTGATTTTTTCTTTACCGAGGATTCCCGGCCTGACGGGGAATATTCATGAGCATGTGAATCTATGCCAGACCCCATGCTGGAGAATGTTGCTCCTGGATTACACATGGCTCGGTTATGTGGATGATTAACTCTTATTAGGCAAAACAGGCATACACCTTGAACACGGTATTACCCAAATTGGTCGTTTACAATTGTTCGAATGAACAATTGACCGAATTTAAAGGTTCACAATTGACCTTTTCACAATTGACCAAATATATATATATGTTGTTTTGGGGGGTTTGGCGTTGGGTGGGGGGTTTCCCCCCACATATATGGTACAATTGACCTTCACAATTCGGTCAATTGTGAAAAGGTCAATTGTCATTCGAGCAGTTGTAAAACGATCAATTCGTATACAACCCTTGAACACACCACAGATGCTACATGGGAGTACTCTTTAGGATCGGTTTCTTAGTTTGGAGGAATTCAAAAACAGATTTATTCGCTGCATTTGTCAAAGCTAACATTTTACATTGAATTTAAATAGTAAACTGCTGCAGGAAGCAGTTGAATTTATATATCTGGGTTAAAATTCATAACGACATGAATTCGAAACATTTAGAGGAAGTGATCTATGGTAAACTGCAGCCTGTCACTGTTAGACTAAATAAGTTTGGGTGGGAATGTTACATGGCAGCACCTTTTATTGACTTATAAAATGAAACTAATTCCTAAAGTGCTGTATATCACTGACGTCATTCCAACTATAGAAGTAAGTTAGTTGTCTAAAGTGAAAGGCTGCAGTTTGAGATCACCCATTGGGCTAGCTCAATACTTGGCGGTATAAACGATTAGAACAGAAGTGGGCACCAAAAATCACTGCAGGCCTGTTAGACAGTGAGGCTTATATGTCAAGAATAAGAATGCACAGGATAACACTTCCCATGCAACGTATAGAGTAGCTGCAAAATTAGGCTCTTCTAATGCCCTATCAAATTATATTGGAGTGTGAGAATTTTTGAAAACTATTACTATAAAGGCAGTGGACAGCTGCAATGGGAGAGGGAAATAATATTAAGGCAATGGGTTGGAAATCATAACCACACATGTAAATAAAAGCTAATGACAGAATATCTTGATGCTTTTCCGAACTATAAGTTGGTGCAGAACTATATTGAGAAATTCCCTTAAAAAAAAAAAACAGTACAGATTATACGCGTTTTAGCTTCAATCTGCAATTAACATGACATTGTAGGGATTCGGTTGAAAAGTCAACAAAATTGCTGTGCCGTTTTTGTCCTGATCCTTTTTGCACTGAATCTCAAACATTGGTTTATTTATTGTTTTTTGATTACTTGTTTTTTAGCTGGAGTTACAATGCAAGATAAAAATGATGATTTTTGGCGAAATCTGATGCAGGTTAATTTAAGCAATTGTAGGCATTTCTAATACATTGCACATTGATGGTGATTTTTAGTCCGTGTTAGGTTGTCCATAAACCACGTCACTGTTACAATTAAAAAATAATCTCTCTTGATGGACAGGAAAAATAGTTTGAAAACTTTTTGTAGACTTGTTGCCTTCCCATCATAATGTTTACGTTTGTCTAACATGTCTTCCCGAAATCCCATCCTATGCAATAAATTGTCCATCACCCTTTTAGTAACATTTGAGCAATTTACAATGAAATGTTCAGATGGGAGAAGCAACCTCATTACTTTAGCATCCTTGACTAATGAAGCAACAAAGAGAAGCAGGAAAAGTCGAACAGATGGCAATTTAGTACAAACATTGAGCAGCACAGCAAAAATCTGGTCAAAAGGGGGAGAGATTATCCCTTAAAAAAACACCAGTCACATGACAGTGCCAAAAGAAGACAAACAAAATGTATCCTGTATAGAGGATGAATATGAAGGCTTGAGTAACTCCAAATCCACTTTAAAAGCTTTAACTAAAATCTGTGTAATGACATACCGGTACACATTTCATAATCCACAACTAACCAATTCACAGCGTCATTAGCACACGTTCTCAGTCCGATTGTGGTTAATGGTTAAAATATAAACAATGGTATTCGTGTGGTCCGTTCGTTCTTTTAATCGGCAATAGACGAGTGATATAAATAAAGATGCCACGCGTGGACAGGAGCCGGGGACGCATAAGGAATGCCGCCGGTGCCTGGTCAGGCGACAATAGGAAAGGCAGAGGGAATAATTTGAACAAGTGGCGAGTTACCTGGGCGGAGCTGGCAGCCACAGAGATGCAGTCGATAAAGCTGTGCCGGAGAGAGAAGAAGGCCACTACCTGCTGCCAGCGGGAGGGCTCCGCATCAGCCCGAAGCTCCTCTGCCGAACCCTTCCGGGCCCAGGGCTTCTGCTTGGGGCCTACAGAGCTGTGGCTGGAGCCTGCGTTTCCACCTCGGGAGCCGCGCGCGTACAGGAGGGTGTTGTTCCCAAAAATGTAATTCATCTCCGCAGCTCTGCAGGTGGTTGCCAGGCAGGCGTACTCTTCTCTCCCAGCTGCAGAGCGGCGAAATGAGCAGGATAACTGCAGCTAGAATTACAGCAGCATCGCTAGCAAAGCAGGCGGGAGAACATCTCGAGAAACCAGCTTCATTTTTCGCCCCCCTTCCGCTTGCTCCCCCCTGCCCTCTACCTGGCCGTTGTCTGGAAGGCGGGGCTCATTACTGCAGTCTGAGGAGGCAAAGCAACTTGGGTTTCCGTTTCACGATCATTCTTTCAGCCGGGTCTGCAGGGATGAAAGGCTGCTGTTCTTTTGTTAGCAGATAACTAAGCAGCCTGAGAGCCAGGAAGTGAGGTCGATTAGCAGGTAGAAGGATGCTCCCAGCATTGCACTACCGAGGCTCCCAGGGGCTGTCTGATTTAATGAAGAGTGTGTGTGTGTGTGTGTGTGTGTGTGTATGTCAGGGGGAGGGGAGAGTAGCTATGAATTACCAAGTTTCAATCACTGCCTTCACTTCAATCCAATGGCATTCTCAATGCATGCATTAATTATGAACATGGCCTGAACCAAACAAGAAAGGTGTAATGTTATTGCACCGTGCGAGCTTGCGCTATTTCTGTCATACAAAACACCAACCACGTATGTAAACTTGCAGAAGGTAAAGTCGAGCGCTATGTTCCGGTAATTATCTTGCATTGATATTCATTTTCAGTAATATCGTATTTTGCTTTAAAAAACAAAGGCGAATGCGAACAATCCATTTTAATGCAGTACAGCTATCGTCTCCGAGAGATTAGTATTTAATGTAATTAAGGGGTTCTTGGCAGTAGGGTCTAACATGCGGGCGCACTGTTAGAGCACAGACCTAGCAATTGTAATGACCATGTCTATTAGGATATGTAAGGCTGACACAATTATACCCATCATACATGCATAATGTGCCCAACGCAGACACAGTTACAATTCTTTTAATTATGCTGTCAATTACAGATCTCGGCTCACTCCCTGCATTCACAGCAGCCTGGGCCCCGGACATAAAATTCCTTTGCAATTTTTAACGAAAAGGAGGATATTCGAATCCCTGACAGGAAATAAAACCCGCAAGCGCCTAAATATATCTGTAATACTAAAGGTGCTCCGCTAAAGATTGTGGTTGGAAAAGTAAAAATTGGGAAACCATTGACCATGCTGAATTTACTCCCGCCTTCCCTATTGCAATTCGATACAGAAATTAGAAGCAGTTGCGTTTCTAGAAGTATTGATGCATCAACAAAATCAAAAATTCCCCAGGAATTTATGTGGTCAGTGTATGTATTTATTCATTAGTTATTTTTAATGAACCTTTACAGCAAATGGTGTTTCAAGGTGCCACAAGACAAAAAAAAATGAGGGGGGAGAAACAAGGATGAAGAATCGCAAAAAACGGTCCTACTAGGACTTGTGTCGTTTGCATTGTGCAACAAGAAGTGCAGGGCAGAGGGGGCAGGGAGTGGGACTGCGGAATGCGCTAATGCTCAGGTGGGAAGGGAACAGTGAAGAGCAAGCAAGTACTGAGGGTGGCAGAGAGCAGGGGGGGCCTTGGGCTAGTCGAGTGCTAAGGGGAGGATAGGTGGACAAGTGCGAGGGGGTCATTCCAAGTGCAAGCATGGGGATGGATCGAGCTCAGTAGGGGTGTAGGCCCCGCCAGGCTAGTACAGGAGGAGGGAGCCTGGTAGGGCAAGTGCAGCTGGGGGGGGGGGGGTGGGAGGGGTCGAGAATGTCCCGATATTACAGTGGTAACAGGGGGGCAGAGAGGAATGCATCAGCTAAAAACAGGCATTATAGCAGTAATTACAGTGTGATTACGGACCATGGGAGGAACGGAAACTGAGGAAACAAAAATAAATTGGGGGTGGGGCGTCTGTTGTGATCACATCTACTAGGCAGGAGGAAATTGGTATTTGTGCCAGAGGCTCAGGCCAATGGGCCCCAAAGAAACCGATTGGTGCAACATGTGCAGTGGCCATGGCCGAAGGCCAGGACGAGAGTGCTTGAAAGAAACCTAGTGTATTAAAATATACAGTGGGCAAAGGCCATGCTCACTGGTCAGGGCCAAAGGCCGTTGTTAGTGGGCACTAAAGAAACCCATTTTTATTTTTTAAATATGTTTTACATTTGTAAAGTGCACAAAAAGTCTTGGGCATTGAGGTGCTGTTACAACCAGTTACATGAGCAGACTGGTCCAAAACACTTGAAATTAATTGAAAAAACATTAGTTAAGGGACAATAAAGGTGATCAGATTTAACGCAATAAAATCATTGATATTCAGCAGATGTGGGAGGTGATAATCTTAACTTGGCGTCCCCCCTGTTGTAAAGCCCATGAGCACATAGATAACAAATGGTATTCACAATGAAAAAAAGAATGGGAGGCCAGCAAGATAGCTCACTGGGTTGAATGCTCGCTGCTGCGCTCTGTGTGTGTTCTGCAGGTCGCAAGTTCGAATCCTGGCCAACTCAGCCTTTCATCCTTCCAAGGTTGATAAACGAATACCAACTGCAGGTTGAGTGATATTGTATGCATATGTTTTCTAAGTAAAGTGCTCAGGCCTAAGTGCTGAATAAATAACACAGTAGATCCTAGGGGTCATCAACGGGTGGGGCACGGTGAGTCAAGATTATCATCTTTTAAGGGTTTTGAGGAGTTAAATCAGAACACCTTATCTGTCCCCCCAACTGAAGTGTTTTTTATATACATATATATATTACACATCCACATTAGTGGCTGTGTAGTTATGGTTAAGTTGCTGTTTCCATAGGAAGAGCACTTTTTGGGCGGCTTATGACTCTGTTCCCCCCGGAAGTTTGGTGATGTTAGGTCCAGTGGGGGAAAAGTTATAGGGGGGGGGGGTACCAAAATGTCTTTTTTCTCATAGACTGAATGGGGGGAAAAAACATTGCGGATGCCTACAGCCCAAACCGCTGGACGGATTTTCACCAAATTTGCAGCAGGAGCTTGGTCCCGAAAGCGTGCTTTTGTAAATTTGGTGACAATCCGTCCAGTAGTTTTCTATAAAACGACCAACAAGTATGTCTAAACAAATTAGTGAAATCTATGTCTGCTCCGCGGTCACACTTCCTTGTTCGCTCCGCGGACAAGAAATCGATTGGCTAATCCGTAGCGTCATGTCCGCGGACATGTGGCGCGGTCACTGATTGGTTGTGGAACAGCGTGAAGTGCGTCAGATTCTTTCGCTGCGCCCGCCATCTTTTGTTCGTGTTTTGGTGTACGAGGACATCGCCGGTAACATAAAACAAGACACCACTGCACTTGTTACACTTATGAAATAATGTTTCGGAAGGTGAGCGTTAATAAGGCTGGGTTGGGATGGGATGTGGCAGCAGGAAGTCAAAAAGTGGTGCTTTCTTGTCACCAAAGTCGTACGGTAAATTGGAAGCTGGTGCTCAATATACAGCGAAGAATTACTACGTCTGTGTTACAATGTATTTGGAATAATATTGCAGTCAGACTGGCATCCTAGAGTTTGGAATCTGAGGCAGCCGCTTGCACTGTTTGATGGAAACAGCGGTTCTGCAAGTGTATGGGAGTAGCGGTTCTCATGAATGGATTCTCATATGTTGTTGCAAAGTGAGAATGTATTTGCATTCTGAGTGAAGGTCACTTGCTTTGCTTTTTTGGTTGCGAGCTCAGTAAGCCCACGCATCCGACTGAACCCATAAGGGTCAATTGTTTTTTGACCTTGAGCGAAAGGGAAAACTCATTAACAATGCAGGGAGTGAAAGTCTGCAAAAAATACCATTTGATAATGTTATGTTTAAAAAATGTTTGTAAGGCACATGAAATATCAGTTCACGAAGAATCTTTGGTGCAAATACATTGCTGTCTGACTGTACTGAAACCAATGGAGGCGGTAAATATCTTGTAAGTTTAATTTTGGCGACTCTACACCGGACCAAGTTTAAATTTGTTATTAGCACAACAATAATTTTGACAATATAACTGAAGTATTATGTTTCTGTGCAGTTGTCATTTTTTTCACTTACGGAGAGTGCAGATTCTCCGCTTTTGCAGGCTATGCCTAGACTCGCCCTTGTTCAACGCTAATATTTCTTCTTTAAAATGTCACGTTTGACCACATCGCTTTGTGTATCACTTTGCACGTTCTGTTGGTCTTTTTTTTAAATCACGAGATGTCATTTTTAACACTTGAACATTAATTTTGGCTTTGTAACTGAAGTACCATCTTTCTGTGTAGCTGTCATTTTTTTTAACTTATAGAGAGTGCAGATTCTTGGCGTTTGTAGGCTGTCACTAGATTTACCCATGTTCAACACTAATATTTTCTTAAAATGTCATGTATGACCACTTCGATAAGTGTATTAGTTTCCACATTCTTTGTCTTTTTTGAAATTGTTTGCTAAAGGTTGGGTATTGATTCGTATTTTCTCTTACGTTTTCTGACCAGCTACATCCTGCTTTACTGTGCATGCCATGGATTCCAGATGCCGGGTGATGGCTTCTTTGGACGCCAGATGCAAATGCTCGTGACCGGCTGCCTGTCCGTCCCAATTTTGTGGGATGATCGCACCGGCCCCCTTTGTCCATACGCTGAAGTGGCCATTAGGAGTAACATAACATCTTTTATTGTGGTGTAGGCCAAAGGTCATGGCGACGTCTTGCAAATCACTGTGAACAAAGCGGTTTATCGAAAACGCATACTTTGTGTATGGGAAAAGAACAACGTGTGCCTCACCATTAGCATTTTCGATGACGCCCATCGAAACAATGTTACAATTTGATTGAAAATGGGAATAGTCAGAATGTCTCGGACAGTTTATTGTGAAATAAAACTACTTTACAAATTCTAAAATGTTAATGTTTTCTTTTAAAAACCAGTGTATTTTCTCAAAATGTAACGTGTTACGTTGTATGTCGCTGTATGTTCATTTTCAGGTTCTGCGTCATGGCACGTAGGTGCTTATGGGCACATTTGGCTACGGTGGAGAGGAATGTCATCCAAAAAAGGTGTAGAATCTCATTAGGGTTGGTGATGTGACGAGATGTGGGAATGTTTTCATATTACACAAGTGTCGTGATGTCGTTAAAAAACGTAGCGGTATACGTTTATTGACTGAAGGGTTGGCTGCAGCTATGGGGAGTGGGCAGAATGTCAGGGTCATGGTATAAGCTCATGATCCGCACAATGTGGCTACTAGCCATGACCAGAAGGGAGAAAAGATAGCATTACAGTGGCCATGTCCACCTGGGACTGGCTTTGTGATAAAGTTGTTTAACATTTGGATACATTTGAAAGGGAAGAAAAAAGTGCTTGTGGTAATATGTTAACAGGGTTTCCTTTTTGCAGGCTGCCATGGAAAGCGAAGAGGGGCCCTGAATGGAACAACCTCTTTCACTTTCTATGGTGGCCATATTGGAAAGGGATTTTGTTTTCTAATCCGGGACGCCTCAGGCGCCCCGGATTAGAACCAAAAATCCTCCTTTTTCAGTAGCGCGCATTACTGCTTTGCAAATCTACATTGTTAATGGCATTCATTCCCCATTTTAGGGGTGGAAGTGTCCTTTGCGTTTTAAAACAAAAATCTTTTTAAACTGTGAAAGGTGGTTCTTAAAAGCACATTTAGTTTGTGTATGGATGGCTTTTTTTTCAAAGTACAGCTCAGAAGGAAAGGTGCGGATGCAAATGAGCAAAGAGGCATCAAACAGTAATGGGGGCAAGGGGGGGTTACGTGGATGGGCCAGATTGTTGTGCATGTGTTATTTAAAAGCTAGGGGCACTGTTTCTCATGCTCCTTCATTACAGCAGTGATGCTGTTTCTTGGAGAGGAGGGATGGCCTTAGCTCATGTCGTTTTCAGATGAATAGTACTTTTGCTAAAACTATGCACTGTGTACTGCATTGGTAATGGCTGCGCACAAATAGGTGTTGGAGCTGTGCAAGGGAAATGTTGAAGTTCAAAGTTCCTACATCAGTAAAAAATGTATTTCCACACTGTCCACGAGGCATATATCTTATTGTTAAGTGTGTACAGATTCTCGGACACATCACCATGCTGTGCGCCAGCATATGGTCATGTGGCATTCTCCACAAGGTGTGCAATGAAGTCAGATGTTCGTTTACATTATGGTTACGTAGCATTACTAGAAACCTATGAAATTCAGTAAAAAAATGTTGAAGTGACATTATGGTTAAGGGGCCCCTACTAAAAACCTATGAAATTCAGTAAAAAAAAAAAAAAAAAACTTAGTTAACGGGACGTTATGGTTCCAAGTAAAACCGAAAACCCCTTGAAATTCACCAGTTATGGTAAGCTAAGCAACCATAACTCGCACCACCACCGTGCACTGCTAAGATTAACACCCAGGACAAAGATGACATCACAAATGTCATTGATGACATCACTGAACACATCACATCTAGGTACCTCTTTTTTTGTTTACTAACATATGTAAACCAGGTGGCTTTCTTCACTGTCAGTCAGGAATTTAAAAAAATTAAAAATTACTATATATTTGTAGACTTTACCCTTCTCATATGTTCTTACAATACTTCCTTAGGGCACAGTTACATCATATTATTCATATACATAGTAGAAGAAGGAATCCTGAAACACTACAATATTTTGTGTGCATGAAGTTAAATTGTTTGGTTATGGACACTTTCTGGTAAAACTTGCATTGCAGAAATCAAGCGGAAGCTGCAGAGTATTAGTTATTTTCGAAATTCGAAAAGGGACGTCGACAGGGCGTGCCAGTAATACAATCCCTAGTGTGACGTCCACTGTACCCATGGTACTTCACGCGTAGCGGTCCCTCAGGTTGTTTTGTTTCTGACATGAGGTAGTATGATGTGTAGCGTGAGTACAGGTGTATCCAAGCAGATATGTATCAGACAAACTCAATCATCCATCCACCTTCTCTCCAAGGGGAAAAAGGGTGGGCGCGTGTGAATCTAAGCAGATACAAGCATCAGAAATAGGATTACAGTGAGTAATGTATCCCTTCTGAGGCTTGTGGAATCTGCTTAGATCACATGCTGTGCATAGATTAGCGAGCAATGTTAGGAGAAGGTGGTGGGTTGTGAGAAGGTTCATGGGCGAACAGATGTTTTAGAACCACTTGTCCCGCTTTTGTATCTTTCTTGGAATGGTTGTCAATGCAGTAGTGCTGAGTGAAAGTGTACTGAGCTCCATGAAGCAGCTTTGCAAATGCTGTCTAAGGGGACATTTGCAATACATGTCAGAGTAGCTCCTGTGCTCCTTGTGAATTGAGCTCTTGGTGTGAAAGGCAGTGTCGTGTTGACAAAATAGCACTGTTGTATACATCCTACTATCCAACTGGAGAGGGCATTTTTGGAAATAAGTTCTCCTTTTCTGCCTGGGACTATGGAGACAAACAGTCGGGCTGTTTTTCTTAGCGGTCTGGTCTTGTTTGCATAGTAAAGGACTGCCCTTGTTACATCTAGTGTGTGGAGCTTTACCTCGGCTGAGCTTTTTGGGTTCTGGAAGAAAGCCGTAAGCTCAACGGACTGGTTCACATGACATTTTGAGATGAACTTAGGAGAGAACCTAGGACGAGTACGTAAAACCATTTTGTCCTTGTGTATGACAAAGAAAGGATCCTGCACTGACTATGCTTGCAATTCACCAAATGTTCTTATGGAAGTAATAGCTACTAAGAAGGCAGTATTGTAAGTCGGGTGTTCAAGACTTGACTTGTGCATCAGCTCGAAAGGGGGTCCCATGAGCTTAGCAAGTACTACATTGAGATCCCATCCTGGCGGTGGGTTTGAAATTGGAGGGTGGAGTCTCTTTACTCCCTCCATGAATGCTTTGATGACCGGTACCTTCCACCACAATACTTTATTGTGGGAGGTGGAGTAAGCCGACAAGGCCGGCAGGTGGACCTTTATAGAGTTGAATACTAACCCTGAGTCTAGCAAGTGGCGCATATAGTTTAGAATGCTGGATGGGGTACATTGTATGGGGTTTATTTGTTTAGACTGGCACCAAATTACAAATCTCCTCCACTTGTCGAAATAACAGTGTCTAGTGTTTGGCTGTCGTGCCTCCTTGAGGATATACATACACCACTTTGGTAAGTTAAGATGTCCGAACTCTGACTTCAGGAGCCACAATGCCAAGTTTGTAGAGTGAGGTTGCGGGTGCACTGTTAATCCCCTGTGCTGAGCAAGTAAATTGGTTTGGCCAGAGAGCTTGATGGGATCGCACATCGGCAGTTTGCGCTGATGTGGATACCATGGCTGTCTTGCCCACATAGGAGCAACTAGGATGAGCGTCACTTGTTCCTAGTGGATCTTGTTCACCACTTTGTTCATGAGGAGTTGGGGGGGCGGGGAGCGTAAGCACATTTCCCTAACTAGTTAATCCATAGGGCGTTCCCCTTGGAGCCTGGTTGGGGGAACCTGGATGCAACGTCTGGGCATTGTTTGTTTTCACTTGTAGCGAACAAGTCTAGCGTGGGGAAACCCCATTGAGAGAAGAGGTGGTTCATGACCCTTGTGTCTAGTTGGCTCTCATGTTCCTCTGGTAAGGGATGTCTGCTCAGTGAGTCGGCTAGAGAGTTGAGTTCCCCTGGAACGTGTTGTGAGGATAGGAATATTTTCAGTTTCAGTGCCCATTTCTAAATTTGTTGTGCTAGTTTGGACAGATTTGGATAGCGCGTGCCCGCCTGTTGATGTAAAACATCGCCGTAGTGCTGTCGGTGAGGACTTGCACCGACTGGTTTGCTAGGTGTATCTCGAATGCCTGAAGGGCCTTTAACACCACCAGTAGCTCCAGCAGATTGATGTGGTTCTGCGCCGTAGCATGAGTCCACAGACCCTGTACTGTGTGATGAAGGTGAGGAGGCCCCCACCCGGCAAGACACATATCTGTTGTAACTATCGCCTGCACTTCTGGATCGTGGAAGGGTTTCCCCTTCAACAGATGTTCTCTCGTCCACCAGCGAAGGCTTTGTACCAGTGTTGGCGAAATGACCACTAGATTGTCCCACTATCCGCTTACCTGAGACCACTGTTGCGCCAACCATTCCTGCATGCGTCGCATGCACAGGCGTGCGGTACCAGGTAAATGCAACATACCATCATGCCTAGCGAACGCATAGCTTTGCATACGCTTATTTGGCGGCCGGCCTGATAATGAGGTATTTGCAGTAACATATTTTGGACTCTTTCCTTCAATGGGAAGACTAACCCCTCTTTTGAGTCAATTACAGCTCCTGGGAACTGTTTGGTCGTGCTTGGCAGTAGGCTCGATTTTTTCTCCTTTATTGAGAAGTCCATTTGAAAGAGAAGGTTAATAGTTCTTTGAATGTTTTGCCTACAAATTTGGGGAGTCTCCCCTGCAATCAGCCAGTCATCCAGGTAAGGGGACACTGGGATTGCTTCCCTGCGCAGGTGCACTGCCACCATCGCAAGTACCTTTGTGAATACCCTTGGTGTGGATGCTATTCCGAAGCGTAGCACCTTGAATTGGTAGTGCTGGTTTGCTATCTTGAACCGCAAGAATCTTCTGTACGCCAGGAACATTGAAATATGAAAATAGGCACCTTTCATATCCAATGTTGCCATGTAGTCTCCCAGCTTTAGCAGGGGGATTACTTGTAGCGTAGTCATGCAGAACTTTTGTGGCTTGATATAGGTGTTTGCAGGGCGTAGGTCTAATAGTAGGCGCATTGTTAGATTCTTTTTTTGGCACAAGGAACTAGGTTGAATAAATACCTTTGTTTACCTGGTTCACCGAGACGACTTCTATGGAGTACTTTTGGAGCAGCGTTGCGATTTCCTCGAGAAGGATGAGTTCTTCCTTTGATTGAGTCTTTTGACGTGGGGAACAGTTCTGGGGTCGCTGCATCAGTTCCACACAATAACTGCCCGCCACGGTGGATAGCACTCATTTGTTTGAGGCGATTCCCTCCCATGCTTGGGTGAGGTTTGAAATACGCCCTTCCAATGGAGAGGCATAGGAGGGCACCTGAAGCGGGTAGTCAGAATTTTGGAGGTATGGCTCCACCACTAGAAGTAGAGGACCTCCCCCGGCTGCAAGATCTGCGCAGTCCCCTTTGGTAACGCTGTTAGACCTGGCCTTGATCGTTACCCTAGGACAATCCTTGATTTTGATTGTGGCTTGAACCCCTCTGAATGTTGTCAGCGAAAGCGACAGAAATTACTATTGTTACCTCTTTGCCATGTGGGTTTATTGGTAAGCTGGCCCAAAGACTTTAAGGTGTCGTATTCCTCTTTAGCCGATTTTAGGGCGTCTTCAAAGGCCTTCACATAGAGGACGTTGGGCTCAATATGCATTTTAAGCAGCATAGCTCGAGTCTCCTGCTTAAAGCCGTACTGGCGTAGCCACGCAGGTCTCCTCATAATAGTCTCTTCTGCAATAATTCGGCCTGCATTGTCAGCAGTGTCAAGATTGCTCTTCAGAATGCAACCAAAAACTGCTCTGCCTTCTGCCGCTACCAGGGCCAATTGAGTTAAGGGGTTCAGGAGCTGAAGAAAATAATGGAGACACCTCATCCCATTTATGGCAGTCATAACTCACCAGAAGAACAAGTTACTTACCAACTGGTAACGTTCTTTCGATTGGATGTTCCTCCAACGTATTCCTCATCTTAGATGTATTCCATCCAGCTTTGCTGCTCTTCGGAATTTTTTTCGGCAGAGGGCGCTGATGTCGTTGAATCGATGGTCCCTCGAAGGCCTCCGTCGAGGGTGACGTCATCGGGTATATAAGTAGCACGCACGGCGCCCGTTGGCCTCAGTTCTGTTTTTCCCCCTTTTTATCTTTGATCTTATGCTGTGTAGATTGTGCCGGCAGACAGATATGAGCCTTGCGAGATATGAGATGGCAATAACCCGGAAAAATCTACAGAGGGCTAGGCTGGGAGGGCGATGAGGAATACGTTGGAGGAACATCCAATCGAAAGAACGTTACCAGTTGGTAAGTAACTTGTTCTTCGAGTGGATTGTGTCCTCCAATGTATTCCTCATCTAAGATAGACTCCCAAAGCAGTATAGACAATTCCTCTGGAGAAGGGGGTAGAGTTTGATACTCTTAGATGGCGGAGTACTGCTTTTCCAAAAGTTAGCTCCCTAGACTGGGAAGCATCCAGGTTATAGAATTTTGAGAAGGTGTGTAGCGAAGACCAAGTTTCTGCTTCGCAAATGGATCTTATTGGAACACCTCTTTGAAGGGCCGTGGAGGAGACGATGCCTCTGTTGGAATGAGCCCTTAACCCTTCCAGAGGTTTTTTTTGAGCTAGTCTGTAGCATTCTGAAATGCAAAGCATAATCCAGCGTGAAATTGTCCGTTTTGTCATCGATTGACCCAGTTTCCTTCCTGTGTAACCTATAAACAGCTGGTTGTCCACTCAAAGTCTGGAAAGTCTAGAGATGTAAAAGCTTAAAGCTCTTTTTGGATCCAACCTGTGTAATCTTTCCTCCTAGAATGCGGGTAAGACAATTTTCTGACTTAAATGAAAATCAGATATTACTTTCGGTAAAAATGATGGTTTTACCCTCAACACAACTCTGTCCTTATGGAACACAGTATAGGGTGGCCCAGAAGAAAGTGCCTGCAATTCGCTCACTCTTCTTGCTGATGTTGGAGCAACCAAGAAGGCTGTTTTCCACGTTCGTAATCTTAATGGATACGTGTGCATAGGCTCAAAAGGAGCACACATTAAGAATTTTAGGACTAAATTTAGATCCCATATCGGTACTTGGAATGGGTGAGGAGGAAACATTATTGAGTCCTTTCAAGAATTGTATTATCAAAGGAATTTTGAAGTAGGAACATTCTTCCGATGAGCGCTTGAAAATGGAAAGCGCCGCAAGGTAACCTATTATTGTTCCAATATTCAGAGCTCTATGTGCTAGGGTCAGAAGGAAAGATAATACTTCCGGAATAGAACATAGAAAAGGATTGACATTCTTTTCTCTGCTTCAGTTGCAAAACTATTTCCAACGGCAACGGTATAGAGACTTTGTTGCTGGCCTTCTAGCCAAAAGCAACACCTCCATAACGTCATCTGGAAGGTTCCAATCCCTGTATCTCAGACTTTCAGATACCAAGCATGAAGGTTGAGCGTTTTGACCTCTGGATGGAGAACCTGACCCTCCATTTGAGAGAGAAGGTTCTCTCTCTGAGGAAGACGTACCGGAGGGCAGATGGACATGTCTAGAAGGTCCGGGTACCACGTTCTCCTGGTCCAATCCGGGGCAATTAGGATCATGCGGCTCCGAAACCTTCTCAGCCTCCTGATGACCTGAGGAATGACGGGAATCAGAGGGAACGCGTACACTAGTGGGAATTTCCACTCCACCACAAACGCATCCCCCAGGGCTCCGCTCGGGGGAAACTCCCTTGAGCAATACCTTTCGCATTTTCGGTTGATTCCGGTTGCAAACAGGTCTACTTGAGGGGTTCCCCAAAGGGCGAAGATCTCTTGAATGACTTCCCGAGCCAGTTCCCATTCGTGGGATACCGTGTTCTGCCTGCTCAGAGCATCTGCCGTCATATTCTCTTCCCTGGCTAGATGAATTGCCGTTAAAGAGATTCCCTCCTGAATCGCCCAATACCAGAGCTGCATTGCCTCTGTTGTCCGTCATTATCAGGACATTCTTTCCCCTGACAGATGGCAGGAAGGCCTTCAGCGCTAGTCTGATTGCCCTCAGCTCTAAAAGGTTGATATGTAAACGACCGCTGATTGTCAAATCGTTGGCATGAGCTCCCCAACCCAGGAGTGAGGCGTCCGTCACTACTGTGATCTCCGGCCATGATTGCCAAAAAGGTTCTCCTTTTAGGATGTTCTCTGTACAGGTCCACCATAGAAGGTCTTGTCTGACTCTCATCCTCAAGCGTGCCTCTGGCAGCAGAAAGATGCAGGATGCCATGAAGCTGAGCAACCTTAAAAAGTCGTAAGAATGGAGATTTTGATCATTTTGGAATTTGGAAACCATCTGAAGAATGTCTTGAGCCCTCGACTTGGGAGGCGAGCTCTTTCCCAAGGACGTGTCTAATACAGCTCCTATGTACTGAAGCTGTTGGGAAGGTGTCATCTGTGACTTCTTGAAATTGAGAGAGAAGCCCAGTTTGTGGAGGAAGTGGCAGGTGACTTTCAGATGATCCAGTGCTTGCTCGGCAGGGCGCGCGCTGATCAACCAATGGTCCAGGTAGGGGTAGACATCAATCCCCCCTCTCCTGAGATGCGCTGCCACCACTACCATTAACTTGGTGAAGACCATTGGGGCGGAGGTCAACCCGAATGGCAGGACTCGAAACTGATAGTGTGAGTCGCCAACTACGAATCTCAGGTGTTTTCTGTGTTTGAGATGAATCGGCACATGAAAATAAGCATCCTGGAGGTCCAATGACACCAACCAGTCCTGGAGTTGAAGGGCCTGAAGGATCAGAGAAAGGGTAACCATCTTGAACTTGTCCTTCCTGAGGAACGTGTTCAAGTTTCTAAAGTCCAAGATGGGTCTCAGCCCTCCGTCCTTTTTTGGGATAAAAAAATACAGGGAGTACCAACCCTTGTTCCTCTCCGCTGCAGGTACTGGTTCTATAGCACCTTTCTCCAGCAGGGTTAGAACTTCCTGCTGTAGGAGCGGGTTTGAAAGTTACAACTGGTTTCTCCCTGGTGGATTTCTTTGAGGTTGCTTTAGAAAAGGAAGGCAATAGCCTTGGGCTATTATTTCTAGAGCCCAAACATCTGAAGTAATGGCTCGCCATTCTTGCAGATGCTGAGACAGCCTGCCTCCTACAGGTGTTTTGTGGTGCAAGTCCTCAAAGTGGTTTTGTGGCGGATGTTGCAGCTGCTGATGGCAAAGAGTCTGCAGCTGGAGCTGGCTTAGCACGATTTCATAGTCCACCACGAGTGGCCTTTCTTTGGCCCCTTTGACTGGCCATTCCTCTCGTCTTCCCGTATGAGGTGTAATAACGCTAGGATCGTCCCCTCCATGATTGCCCTTGCGCACGAAAAGGCTGAGGTTGCCCAATAGCAGCTCCTAAGGATTTTGCTGCTGCTTTTGAGGTCTGCAACCTCTCAAGGTTCTCGTCAGCCTTGTTGCCAAAAAGGTGAGACCTGTCAAAAGGCATGTTCAGGGGGCGGTTCTGTACGTCCGGTGCAAAGCCCAACTTCCGTAACCACGCAAACCTGCGCATTACCGTGCTAGTGCCCATGGACCTGCTTACACTATCTGCAGTGTCCAATCCAGATTGAAGGGATTCCTGCATGGCCTTCTTTCCATCTCTAACGATGGCTAGGAAACCTTCCCTTTCTTCCCCTTCTGGTATGTGCTCCGCCACCATTGCGAAGCACTCCCATATAGTGTGCGAAAATTTTGCCAAGGCACATGTGGAGTTGGCAGATTTTAATGCCATGCTCCCGGCTGAAAATACCTTCCATGCCCAATCATCCACACGCTTATCGTCCCTGTCTGGAGGGATAGACAGGTACGCAAGTTTGTTGGAAGCTGTGGCAGCCTGTATGACCAAACTCTCGGGAGTTGGATGTTTTGATCGATAGCTGGGGTCGCTACTGGCTGGGCGGTATTTTGATGCGAGGGATTTATTTACCGGAGGAATAGAATCCGGAGTTTCCCAATTCTTGGCCACCCTGTTTTGTAAGACTACATGAAAAGCTAGTACTGGGTCTTCAGTGGGACCATGGTCCAATATGTCTGTTAAATCGTCCTGGACGAATTGGGCTGGTGGTCTAGCCCATCCCAAGTAATCTACCACCTTGGTCATTAACTGACGGTAAGATGGACTGGCATGCTCTCCTGGATCTGGTCTACAGAAGTCATTCTCAGGAGAGGTGTCAATGCCACTTGCATTGTGTAAAGACTCCACCAAATCCCTCATCCTGCTTTCCTCTGAGATCAAGTATTCTGGGACATTTGAGGTGCCATACCCCAAACCAAAAGGTACATTTTCCTCCTCTGATCTCTCCTGTTCCTCAAAAATTGAGGTCAAGGATTTGAAAAACTCCTTAGGGAAGAGGCTTGAAAACCTTCTCTGGGTGAGGAGGAGGAAGAGGTGTAGTACCAGGCTCTGAAGGAATTACATGTTTTTTTAACTTTTTCCTTCTCTTTTTCTGGCTGCCCTGGCTTGGTTGGAGCCTTTGACGCCGAGGGTTTCGGCGTCGACAGCGTCGATGACATAGTGGTCGTCAACAGGGTCTGCTGCGAGGGCGTCGAGGCGGCCTTCGATGGTTTTCCCTTCGAGGTGTGATAGGTCTCGGACAGCGTCAGTGACCTTGAGCGGTCGACTCGACTCAAGCGTTTATCGCTCGGCATCCTGGAAGGTTCCCTATCCTTCCTTTTACGATCGCCCGGGCTCAAGGGCGCGCAAGTGTCGGAGCGATGACGCTCCCGGCCGGCTTCCGAAGAAGGCGCGGACCAAGGCTTCACTTTCTCAAACACCTCCATCATTTTGACCCTCCACCATTTTGACCCTGAATGCTTCCCACTCTTTGGTAGACAAATGTTTTGTGGGGCATTTCATTTTCGGAGACTCGTCTGACGAGGTGGAGGGAGACCTAGGACTTTTTCGACAAAGACGAGTGATGAGAATCGTTTCGGGACCTAGATCGATGCCTTTCGCGTCGAGGAGATTTTTCCCCATGGGGTCTTGACTGGACGCTAGAGGCTTTTCGATCCTTCCGAACTACCTGTGGCTTTCCTCTCCTTTCTCGCAAGGCCTTCCCCGTCATCGCCTGACACTTCGAACAGGCCTCCATGCCGTGGCCTTCCCCGAGACACCACAAACACTCGCGGTGCGGGTCCGTGATCGACATTGAGCCGCACGACTTGCATTTCTTAAAACCCGATCTCGGGGTCGTGGTCGGCGTCGATGACGAGGACATAATTACTTCTCGTTATATTATATTTCTTGACAGAACTCGAGGCGTGCCGAATGTCCGAAGCAACGTAACTGTGGCCAACGGGCGCCGCATGTGCTACTTATACACCCAATGACGTCACCCTCGACGGACGCCTTCGAGGGACATCGACTCGGCGACATCGACGCACGGCGCCCTCTGGCGAAAACATTTCCGAAGAGCAGCAAAGCTGGATGGAATACATCTAAGATGAGGAATACGTTAGAGGACACAATCCACTCGAAGTGTGGTATTGTTAGCGATTCGAGCCTGAAAGGCTGCCAAAGAGGATACTTTCCACCCCGTAGTAGAACGCCTCTTACTTTCCTTCTCTGCTGGTGCCCCTGAAGAGGCTAAGGGTGTCCCCGCTCTCTTTCTTGTTGTTGTAACTACAAGAGTCTGGCTTGAGCTGTCCCCTGATATAGAGAGGATCTGTGGGAGCAGGTCGGAAGAGCTTCTCTATGCGCAGATTAACTGCACGTGTCTGGTTAGGTGTTTCCAGGGATGGCTGGATCTTCCGCTGGATAGACTGCAGGATGGCAATGAAATGTGTGACTGCCCTTTTATCCCCTAAAATGTCCTCAACAAAGTCCTCGTCTTGTTGAGTCTCCTGCGGCGTTTTAATCTGAAAATGTTCAGCTGCCTTGATAAGCATAACATTTTGTAGTGGCTGTTTATCTATAGGCGAATCTGCTACTGGGAGGTCTATAGTGATGGTAGAGTATAGGTTATACACATCTTCCTCATCATCGCCATAGTTTAACGCTTACCGTATCTCCGCAGGAGCGTAAAAGGTCTGGGTACCCTTGTGATCTGCCAATACTGGTTAAACAGGAATTTCCCCGGTCATCAAAGGAGAGAAAACGGGAGGGGAATTGGAATGAATATAATGTGTCACTATACTATGGCTCACCCTTTTCCACCCTGCTGAGTGCCCTATAATATGTACATGCCCCGTTCTCCTCACCTGCGTTTTCATGTTAGGGTGCTCTCCAACCTGCTTTCGTGCAGGGGTGCATTGGTGATGAGGCACAAGAAGAACTCAGGCTGGAAAATGTTTAAAAGGCCTCAAAGGTAAGTGTCTTGGTTCTCGACGGGAGCTTTTGGTCATTTGGGTGTTGAAGCCTCCAAGAGTAAAAAGTACTGAAAAGAGAGCTCGCTTGATGAAAGTCTAAAAACTCTTTTGCAGGTTTGTTGAAGAGAGAAACTCACTTGAGGAAACGCAGGCGTCGAAGAAAAAACATCAAGTCTTCTCTTGAGGTAAGCATGCGCGTTTCATTGGGAAATGCGCGCAGTGCTACGTGCCTTCGTTACCAAGCTATGATTCTATCTGTGAGGCCAGGCTTTGGAATGCTCCGAGGAGTTCGTAGTAGTTTCGGGTACGCAATCGCATAGTTTATTTCACTCACTACAAATTTTTTTAATGTTCTTTAACTATTGTACCTTGTTTTTACAGGTTTTCGGAGGTCAGAGGATTCCACTGTGAAGCCGCGGCTGAGGAAGCAAGTTGCGCACTGAACTGCGTAACTGAGGACTGCTGCTACGGAAATTCTTGTCAGGTACGTTGAAACTTTGGTCTGTGGATTTTCTGTTAACTCAAAAAGTTCCTAACATGGCTTTTCTATTGTCTGTACAGGTCTGTGAGCAGAGCGCTGGTAGCGTTACAACGCTGTCAGCGGAACTAACGCGAAGTGCGTGTTACTGTGCGGGTGGGGCTTTTATATAGTCTTCCATATCCAACTACTAGTTCTCAATTGCTACCTAATCTGCAACCCGCAGGGCGGCCATCTTAAGGGAAATTGTTAACCATTAGATCTCTACGGGAGCCCACTGTAATTCTGGTACTGAGGATTGTGAGAAGGAACAAGTTACTTACCTGTAACTGTTGTTCTCCAGCATGGGTCTGGCATGGATTCACATGCTCATGAATATTCCCCGTTGTAGGCTGGGAATCCTCGGTAAAAGAAAAAATCAGTTTCGTTTCTGAACTGTCTTTCTCCTAATAACCAATCACTGGTCTCTGGGTCATACTGCCCCCAGCCAATGACTGCCCTCTACCTAAGCCCCTCCTCAGGCAGCCATCTTCAGATTTGGTAGCACGTAAAGTGGCAGTAGGAGCAAGAGAAGAGCCG
The DNA here is from genome assembly GCF_040938575.1 of Ambystoma mexicanum. Taxonomy (NCBI): domain Eukaryota; kingdom Metazoa; phylum Chordata; class Amphibia; order Caudata; family Ambystomatidae; genus Ambystoma; species Ambystoma mexicanum. Next base: position 881,551,954 of record NC_090932.1, on the reverse strand, counting down.
CAGAGGGGTAGGCGGGAGGGTTCGCATGTGAATCCATGCCAGACCCCATGCTGGAGAACAACAGTTACAGGTAAGTAACTTGTTCCTTCTCCAGCATGTCTTTTTCCTGGTGGAAGTGGATGGGTTGGCGTGTTCGGATCCCCACAGTTGGGTTAGGCTCTTTTCCCCTCTCTTCTGCTGTGGTTGTTGGTCCTGTTGGGCTGCCCTCCCCCTACTTTTTGACATTGGTGCTGTTATCTTTTTGACTTTGATATCCAATCTGTGCCGGTTTCCCTCGGATCTTCAGCTGCCAGCTCCTCTGTTCGTCCCTTCCTTCTGTGTTGGGCCGGGAGCCGGTATGCACCTGCTGAGACCTCTACGGCATTGCCGATTCTAGTAGTTGGGGGTCACCTCCCTTGTCGGAGCTCATTGTTGACCCCCCCCTGTTAACTAATTACTGGGGGGTTGCCTGTTAGTTCCTCAATCTGTCTTGTTATGGCGGGCCTGTGCTTTGCCCCAGAACGTGGCCTTTAGGGTGCTTACTGCTGTTTTTGGTACGGGTTGTGATCCGGTCCAGTGCGGTGCGTGTGGGGGTGTTTAGACCCTCTGAGTTCAATGAGGTAGGGCGCGGGGGAGGGAGGGGGGGCTTCGAGCCTATCCGCACCCCGTTATTGTTCTATGGATCCAATCCCAGCCGACCCCGTACCTCGTACCTGCTAAAATGGCTGCCTGTTGCCGGGATCAACCTCCGTCTTGTGTTCAGGGCGTTCGGTGGATTTCCGCATGTTATGTCCTCCGTTCTGCTCCTGCTTCGCCTTTCCCCTTTTCTTCTCTCCGCTCGCTGTCATACGCCGACTTCTCTGACCCGTCTACTGGTGGGCCGGGTCGATGCTTCAGCCTGAGGTGCCAGTGCTCCAGCTGACTGGGTATCCCGGCTCCTGTCCTCACTGCGTCGCTGGGCCGCCCGGGTCCTTTTGCTGCTCCGGCTCGGGGGCGGGTCTTCTGATGGTTCTCGGGTTGGTACCTGGAGGAGCCGGTGTCCGTGTCAGCGATTGTGTACGTGGGGGGGACCTCTACCCGGAGAGCGGCCCCTTCCAAGTCCTCCTGCTTGGGGATGCCTAGGGAGAGACCCGTTCGTAGCATGAAGCAGCACTCCCGCGCTGGGGTCCGTGGAGTGTATCGGCCTCAGGGAGTCGCATGCAGTGGGATGCATCTTCGCTCTCGGGCAGCTAGCCGCGCTGTATGTATCCTCTCCGCCTGATGCGGCCGGTGCCTACGGCGGGGATCAGTGAGAGTCTTCGGCTTCTTTGTTATGCTTTATTGCCGCGGCCTAGTGGGGGGGGGACGGAGCGAGCCTCACACACGTCCGCTCCCCATCACCGCCATCTTGGAATCCTCTGCTGGTCCTTATTCTTTAGGGCCGCTGCTAAGGATTCCTCTTCCTGAGGAAGTGAATCCCTTTCTTTGTGACAATGGGAATCCCTCTCCCTGGGTGTAGAATGGGACCTTTCCTTATAAGGTGTCTTAGAAGAGTGCTTCTTGGACTTCTTCCCCTTCAGTAGGCTTTTTGGGACATGTTTCTTTACCAGGTGGGCTAATCCAGACTGTATGGAGTTTTTAGCCGTTTGATGAGGCATGTCGAACTTCGCCTGTGGGGTGACCCGCTGTCTCGTCGGTCGATGTGCGACAGCCGGTAATAGATTTAGACACAACGTCTGCGCTGTCTTGACAGTCAGAGCCTGCCATGGACAGGGATTCTACAGACCTCTCCCTAGACGTTGTGTGTGGGCCCTTGGTCGACAAACGCATCGAGTCATGGCCCTTGGCTGTGTGCTTAGTGGAAGGGGCTGTGTGAGCGCTGATGCTTATTTAGCCCTAATGATGCATAAATACATCATAGTTGCTCACTGTAGTGACTAGAATACTCCTAGTCCTTAGTCCCCTTCCCTCCAGGATTGTGAGGCTTCCCCCAACATGGGGACGGTACTGGGACCTTTGGCAGCGAAAAATTGAGCTTCCCCTTTAAAATGTAGTCCAGCGCGAGGGGGCACGGCCCCGGGCATGAGAAAGCCTCTCAAGGCCCAGGCCTCTGGCCTCAGTCCCCTTTTTAACACATCAGATGCTTTAATACCTGGCTATAATGAATACTTTAGCCCCTGGCATATAAGCAGGGGGAAGGTGGGTGGGACGTATGGAGGAAAGGAGACTAAGTACTACGAGTACTCTAGTCACTACGGTGAGTAACTAATTACTCATACATCCTATTCCCTTTCCTCCATCCTTGTGGGTGATTACACCAAACAAGACCATAGGGTGAATCTGTGACAACCTGCCTCAGATCTAGGATGAAGCAAAAAGGTTCTTCAGAACCCAGGGAAGAGTACTTCCAGAATGCTGGCGGAGTGGCCTAAGCAGCCGCCTTGCTGATGATATCCCAAGAAGCATGTCTCTGGAACGAGGCGGCCGTGGCCTTAGCTCTCACTGCATGGCCGTGTATCCCTTCAGGAACCCATTTGGCCATGGCTGTATACGCCTCAGAAATGGCCTGGACTATCCACCGGGCGACTGAAGCTTGGGAGCCGGGAGACGTGACCCCTAACGTGACAAACAATGCCTCAGACTTCCTGAAAGATTGTCAGAGAGGTAGAACTTGAGGACTCTCGAGGTCCAAGGAATGCAAAGCCCTTTCAGAATCAGACTGTGGGTTCAGGAAGAACACCGGCAGACTTATTTCCTGATTCAAATGGAATGGAATGACCACCTTCAGCAAGAAATTAGGATGCGTGCAGAAGACTACCTTGTCACTGAAACGTAGTGATGGGTTTGCATGACGATAGAGCCTGCAGTTTGGTGACCCTGCCCACAGAAGTGAGTGCCACCAGCAACAGTCTTCAGTGTCACCAGCCTGATGTCTACCGAGGCTATCTGCTCAAACGGCCTGTGCTGCAAGGCTGCAAGAACCACGTTGAGGTCCCAAACCGGATGAGACCTGTGCACCGGAGGAAAGAGCCTCGAGGTGGGCATTAACCAAAGGGCTGGCTGATGAGAAAAACGTGCTCTGGGGAATTCTTGTAGGCCCCAATGGCCGTCAGATAAGTGTAGCAGGTGTCGACCTGAAGGCCGGAACGAGCCAAATGTGCGTAAAAGGCTAGCATGTCTTCCAGGGAACAGGTAAGGGGCTCAGGCCCCTTGTCGCTAGCCCAGGGCCAGAATCTCGTCCAATTTCTCTTGTACTGGGCCCCATGAAATGTCCCAGTTGTCCTCGGAGAACTGAGCATTGTGGAGTTTCAGCAGGTCAGGAACCAAACTGCTAGGAACAGCCTGGCCGGATCTGGGTGCTCAACTGCCCTGCCCTGCCCTGATGTGTCAGGAAGCCCCTGCTAGGGATTGGAAGGTGGACCGGTCCCTGAAAATATACCTGCAGCAGCTCTGAGTACCAAGCACTTGAGAGCCAGTGCAAGGCGATCAGGATGAGGCTGCAGCCCACCGACGTCCAGAACTTCCAGTGGGTCCGGTGGAGGAGAAAACGCATAGCACCTGCGGCTGTGCCAGCAGAGCTGGAACGCTTCCCCCATAGACCCGTGACCCCAGCCGCTCAAGAGGCAAAGCAGAACCACTTGGAATTCAGAAGCGATGCAAACAAGCCCAGACCCGGAAACCCCCCCTTAGCTGGAACAGGGGCAACAAGTAGTTGATGTACAACTCCCACTCGTAGGTGTTGAACCCCAAGTGGCTGAGCTTGTCCGCTTTTGCATGGTCTCCCAGAAGATTGACCGAGGAGATCCAGGTCCCCTCCGACAGGGCCCATTCCCAAATTGCCAGCTCCTCCACGCACAGGAGGGGAGAGCGTGTGCCGCCCTGCTTTTTCAAGTAGAACATTGTGGTAGAATTGTCAGTTCTGATCAGAACCGCCTGGTCCCTGATGACCAGTAGAAGGGCCCCGAGTGCCAGACCAACCACCCCGAGTTGTAGCAGATTGACATGCAGGAGGGCCTCCGTCCTGGACCATGTGCCATGAATCGAATAGCCCTGCAGGGAAGCCCTCCAGCCTGAGAGGGAGACAAATGTTGTCACCACCAGAGTGGGCTCAAGTAGGGTGAACGGGGCTCCCACAGCCACATTGCACTTTAAAAGCCAGCAGTGAAGATCTGGAAGGAGGAACAGAGGGATAGGGATTATGTCTGATTGCGCCCCTGTTGCCTGGTCCCAGTTGGCTGCCAGGTGGAGCTGGAGACATCTCATCTTGTCGTGGGCATGCTGTACTGTGAGCACGCAAGACACCATCAGGGCCAGAAGGTGCTGGAACCACCACCATCAGGGCGAGAAGGTGCTGGAACCACAATGTTGAGGTAGTTGAATTGGCCAGAATGTGCCCTATTGCTTTGCAAAGGGACTGCAGACTTTCGGACATGGGGAACACCCGCTGCACGGCTGTATCCTAGTGCAACCCAAGCAACACCAGGTCCTGGGCAGGAGTCAACTGCGACTTCCACTTGCTGAGGGAGAACCCCAGCTGGTGAAGAACGTCTGCTAGTCATTGGTAGGAGTGCACCGTCCCCTCTGGCGATCTGGCCCTCACCAGCCTGTCGCCCAGATAGGGGTATATGTGAGGGCCCTCCAGGTGGAAGAGGCCAACCACTGCATTCATGAGTTCCATAAACACACGAGGGGCCGAATTGAGACTGAATGGCAGCACCTTTTACTGGAAGTGGTGCGACAGGACCATGAACCGTAGAAATGTATGATGCGGCTGGTAGATTGGACATGAAGGTATGTATCCTAGAGGTCTAGGGCACACATCCAGTCCCCTGCGCACAGTGACTCGGCTATGTGTGCTGGGGTGATCATCTTGAAGCTTTCGAGCAGTAAAGATAGGTTGAGGAATGACCGGTCCAAGACCACCCTCAAGCCAGCCTGGTTGTTCATGGGTACTGCAAAAATCCTGGAGTAGAAGTCAGATCCCCTGTCTGACCGAGGAACCGGCTCCACCGCCTGCATGTCCAAAACAGAAAGGATCTTCCCCAACAGTGCCAGCGACCCCATCTGAAGCAGGAGAGGAGATGGAGGAAAAGAAAGAGGAACACTGAAGCCCGTGGAGACTATCGAAAGAATCCAAGGGCTCCTGAAGCAACGCTTCCAGTTGTCCGTGAAGAGAGCCAGCTGGCCCCCTACAGGCAAGCTGTGTCCACTGACTGTTACGTCATTACTTTTTTGGCGTCTGAGGCGGGAGCCGAGTGGAAAAAGCCCCACAAGGTCCTCTCCTGCTTTCTCCTGTGGTCACTGGGGGACCAGTCTGGCTGTCGTGACTGCGCTCCCTGAACCTCAAAGCTGAAGGAGTAGAGTTTGAAGTCGGGCCTGCACTGTGTCTGAGGGAAGGACCTTTGCCTTGGTTTGGTCAGAAGGGCCCAGGACTTAGCCAGCTGCATAGACGTCACCTTTTTTGTCAGCTCGTCATCACTGGATGAATGAAAATGGTACGTCCCTTCAAAAGGAAGGTCTAGAATCTCTCCTGCAAATCTGAGGAGAATTTCGTGACATGCATCCACGCTGTCCGCCTCATCTTGACCCCCAGGCACAGACCACTGCTGGTTGTGTCAATGTGGGAGACCAAGGACTCCACGAGGTCCTGCGCAACTGAGCATGCCTTCGCCAAACCGGCCATGAAGAAGACCTGGGCTCTCCAGAGGGAGATCAGGCAGGAACTCCATGATCTCTCGCCACAGATTCTGGTTCGCCGCAGCTAGAAGGGCGTTGGCCTGCCACAAGAGCAGACTAGCGTTAACGTAACAACGCTTGCTTAAAGATTCAAGGGCCTTGTCTTCCTTGGGGAGACAACTGGAGGCGGCACCTGCCATGGACGACAAGGACAATGGTTCCCATCCAAAAGCCTAAAACGGCTGTCCAATTTCTTGTTCATCTGGGCCTTGGCTCAGAGCTTCTCCCAGACCTTTCTAGCCACCGAAAGGAAATCTTTCTGGAGGTGAATGCCTAAGCGGCTCGTGGCGCACCGGACCAGGACCTCCGCCAACAATCCTGGGGGGTCTGCTCTAGCTGGGGACCCTCAAACATTTTGAAAGGCCCTGGAGACTCAAAACTACTTCATCAACGCCAAAGGCTCTTCATCCTGTGCGTCGTCGCCATCATCGCCCACCCCCTTTTTGCCAGACACAAGCCAAAGGCGGCTGAACATCGACAGGGGACTGTGAGGGAGGAGGGGGAAGTGGGGGTACAGGAGGAGGGGGGCTCGGAAGAACTGACAGGGCCTGGACTGGAGGAGAACAGGCTGCGGCACTGGTACTCCCAGAGGGACTGGAGGAGGGCCCAGGGGAGGAGGCCTAAGAGGCACGCCTTGCAGAACCACCTCCTTGATGAGGCCCTTGAGGAACCCCGACATCTGGGGAGGAAGAAGCACTTGAAGCGATCCTCACATGCTGCTGCGCTGGGCCTTTCGGGGGCAGGTATCCATAAGGCTGAGCGGGGTAGATGTAACCCTGCAGAGACCATCCGCCCGCGCTATAGCGGCTGACGCCACTTCCTGAAGGAAGGAGACTGGAACCCTCTTGAGCAGCCCACTCTGAAGGCGAAGGAGCTGGTTGAGGACCCAAGTCCGAATCCAAAATGGCCGTCGGCCTCGCAGGTTCTGCCGCATGCCTGTCCACCATCTTTGGACCTGGCACCTTGCCCAGAGAGGCTCAGACATTGAAGAGTACTTTCTGGCCCCAGATCCTGAAGCAGACGCAACAACCTCGGAGATGGCTCTAGTACCCCTAGAGCCCTCAGCCAGCGGGCCAATAGTTGAATCGCCTTGCGCGATGACCTCTGAGGTGGCTCCTCAGCTATGGAGCTGGTAGTCATTTTGGATCGTGCTTTGAACGGACTCCTGGAAACAGAACGTGACGATCCTTTCACCCTGGTGCAGAAGAGTATGTCGAGCTGGTGTACCCCTCCATGGATTTCCCCTAAGCCTGGGAGCCAGTAGCCTTACTGGCCTCGGGTCGGTAAACGGATCGCAGAAGATCCCCTGGGCCCCTCAGCTTGGGAGGCAATAGCCTTGACGGCTCGGGCCTGCCAGAACCAGAATCCAAGGTCCCCTTTCTGGTGGAAGGCCCCGGGAAGGAGTCTCTGTGCTGAGGGGTCTTGTTAAACAAAGGACCTACCTTGTCTTGACGTGGGGTCCTGGCGACTAACTCTTTAAGATGAACGGAAGAAGAAGAATGGAAGATATCCCTCCAGCGGGAAAGGCGATTCTTCAAGATTCGGTGACCGAGAGAGCTGCAAGCTGCATGCACATGCTAGCGGTGGTCAGGCCACAGGAACTCAAGGCAGGGTGCATGGGGGTCCCAGGCCAGGAACGAGTGACCGCTCGATGAGCTTCTCGTGAAACTTCCTACAGTTCACATGCGCGGGGGAGGCAAGGCCCCGAAGGGAGGTGAAGAAAGTCAAAAAACAAAATATAACGGGCGAACGCAGAAAGTTGAAAAAGTTCTTGTGCTTAGCTGCCAGGTCCGAAACCGTCCACGGCGAAAAGGGACTGAGGTGAGGCACCAGAGGGTTGGGTCTTGGGGGAGTTAACCACCCCGGGGGCCGCACCCATGTGCGCTATGATAAATTTAAATGGAAAGCTAATTTTTTTGCTTCAAAAGGTTCTGGTACTTTCCCATGTTGAGGGACGCCCCACAAAGATGGAGGAAAGGGCACAGGACATTTGAGCAATATAGTTTGCAGGTCGGTCTTCTTCAAATGGTCGCTCTGCTAAAGAATGTACATGTTTCACGGTATTGTCACACAGAGTAGACAATTGATCAGGCATACACCTACAGAAAGACGTTTTGGGGAGAGTGAACATTTGGGATACGCCCTGCACTGCTGCAACAGTCCAGTGTGAAGACTAAGGAAAAAGAAATTAAGAGTGTTGCTGTGCAAATAAGCTCCGCTGTCATCCTCCCAATAGCACGGGCAACTCCAAAGCACGGAAGGAAGGGCATGGGACATAGAAGAATGAAAATCTTGCAACACAAGTAAATCCTAGAAATATTTATTTTATACTATGTTTGACTAATAATTGTCAGAGCAGGTCCTCTTTCTGTGCTATTGCCGCTTGACAATACCTTGTTAATGGGTCTGCCCTTGCATTTCAAGCTCATCTGTCCATTCTAATAAATATAAACATTAGCTGCTGTGAAGGCATCATGAAGCAAGACAGACAATGCCAAGGTGGGATTTCCCTAACTAATGAAACTAAAGATAGTCTGTGTCAGCAAGTTCAACTTAAAAGTCTGTGTCCAAAACCTATACTTGCCCTCACAACTAAAGATATACAATGTGTAGGTTGGCAGCACCAAAATAAATGGTTTTCATAATAAAGTTGTGAGCTTCTTTCAGCTTGGGCTTGTTTCAGCTTCCCCTTCCCCAAATTCAAATAGTTCCACAAAGAAAGAAGGACTCTGGGTTTCCTTCCACAAGGGCAACATTTCTAGCAAATCACAGAGATCCCTTCCCCAAGTTCAACACAGTTTCACACAGTTCAAGCCTCTTGATTTTCACCAATATTGTCAGCTTCACTTTACACTCCTTTTGACTCGCATCAAACAGATACTTAGCACTTGTATCACACAGGCTTTGTCTTTGGGATTTTCTTGACTCTTTCGCAAGTTGGGCTACTCGATCTAGGCGCAGTTGTCGAACCACACGGTCCACCCATTGCAGGTCACACAACTGATAACTCTCAGCACTTTGTGATGCTCTTAGTTCTTCTTGATTAACACTGGTTTTCCACCAAGCACCAGTATTAGAACTGTGGTTTCTCTCTGGCAGTTTTGGGGCTTAACCATTTGTATATTGGCAGTCTTGACTTTGCCACAACTTGCATTCACCTTGTTCTGTGGTGTATGTCTTCTTCCACCGCCTTGCATTCACCTTGCCCCCTCAGTTAAAAAAAATGGTCTTTTACACCTGCATTTCATTCAGTTCATAAATATTCATGACAGCTTTCACTTTGTTTCTCAATACGCTTAGCAAATTTCACTCCTTTCAACATGACATGTTATTCGCTTTCCACTTGTGCTATAATATCACATTATTTCCAGATCTTCTCTTTAGTTTGGTATTCAATATATTCCATTTTATTTCCCCCAAATATTTGACAGCTTATTCACAATTCATTATTTCTTCATTCGGGTTCCAAACCCTCTTCTTACAAGATTTTTGCTTGCTTGTAAACATATAATTTGTTTGATTCGTCCCAGAATACCCCGGTACAAGTATTCCCTGTCTCGCACTCACCAGACCTGTTCTGCTTCGCCAGGTGTCTTCGTGTCGTTCTCTGTCCTACTCTCTACTCCCAGATATGCATGGGGAGCTCCAGCGAGCACCACTCGCTGTCGGAAAACCTTCGGCCAGCATCCCGTGGCGGTCAGGAGTTCTCCATGTTCCCCAGCTCCAGCTGGTAACAGGCGGCACAGGCAATTGCTGTGGCTTTGGTCCACTCGCAGACAGCTCGGGTCGCGGCACCTTTCGCTACCCCAGCCTCTCTGCTAGTCCTGCTCCAGCCTGTTTCTCGCCACACGCCTGCCCCCTCCTCTCCAGGCCGGTTCTCCCGGCTCTGCTGTTGGGCCTGCTTCTAAGCACATGTAGCCTTCCAATAGGTTGCAGGTGAGAGTAGTTTGCATGACCCTCATTACTCCAATTAACTGGATATGCCTTATCCTTCCATAGGCATCTTCCTCGTCTCAGTACCAGAGTAGTGAAACGGACTAGAAGTGTGTATTACTCCTAGTCACTTCCTCCTCATCTCAGTATTAAGGGTATATGCTTCAGGGTGGGGGGGGGGAGAGAGAGAGAGAGAGAGAGAGAGAGAGAGAGAGAGAGAGAGAGAGAGAGAGAGAGAGAGAGAGAGAGAGAAAGAGAGAGAAAGAGAGATGAGGACTGAAACCCCTATGAAGAAAGGGGCAGGGTAGGATTCATTCTCGTAGGGAAAAGGGGGATACCATGTCTCACCTGCAGACCTCCTCTCCCAACGCATCAGGGTCCCCCACCCAGGTGATCCTCCCTTGCATAACCACCCGAGGGTCAGGATCCTAAAGCGATGGCCTTTCCCTGGACACCTGAGAGAACGAACCAAGGTGAGTAGATGGGAGGATGCCCTCCGGTTCATTCCACTGCATGCTTCCTTTCCTTTTAGTCCAAGGCATATTTACAGTATGAAACCATGCAAGAGGATGATTCATCATCCCTCCTTAGAAGAGCCATGTCACCAATATATATATCTGACAAATTATGCATATTAGTAACAACTTGATCTGATGGGTAATTAGGTTTAGGTTAAAGCTATGCTGGAGTCTCATACACGCACCATACCAGTACAAAGCTCCTTAAGATTAAAAATACAATTTTCTGCTTTCAAACTAACCCGACCATATTTCAAACAGCTCCAGTGCAAATCAACTCATTAAGGTTTATGGAGGCCCAAAGACGACATCAGTGTGAAACTGTGCTAATGACAGGCTTTATTTGCATGCAATCAGCAACAAGGTATGGATCAAAGCCAAAGAAATAAAATACAATCACCTTAATGCGGTCTATAAAAAATTATCTTTCAGGATAGTCACATGGGAGTATTAATGTGAAATCTTGGCGCAGATTGTAGGGATTACTCAGTCTTCAAAGGCAATGCAGTATCGAAGTCACAGAGCTCACTGGGGCTTGAGAATGTATTTCAGGTTCCTTTTAGCAACTTCCTTTTTGGCATGCAGATACTGAATAAAATGGAACACTGAACAAACCTAGAATTGTGACCTTATGGAATGGTTTATCTTTTGATATTTCTGAATTTCAGCTGCACTGCGTCTTGCCATACGACTTAAGTTATGGTGTGTTATACTACAACTTCTGAGCCACAACATCAGCACACATCAAAGTTCTACCTGCTTAAAGTTTCAAATTTCTTTCTCCATTAGTGCATTCACTTTTCTGCCTTTCTGAAGTTTCCTTGATCCTACCTCGCTCAGCCAGTGCTACTTTCCCAGCCATATTAACAATGGTTAATAAATTAACTGCCTTTCTTGTAATGCATGGACTGAATTTAGGTACCCCTGAATATTGCATACAATCAAAGCTAACTTTTACGTAAGAAATGTGATAACAGACTCAAGAATCACATCTTGCATAAACCGAGAAAAGAAAATCTAGCTATTTATTTAAACCCAGACAAGGAATCCAATATTTTCACTCCATTAGTCCTTTTTCAGAATAGACCATCACTAAACATCCTAACTTTAGATGTAAGAACATAGATTTAAATGAGTATTAACAATCAAATGAAGAATCTTTATGTACCACATGTAAAACAAGAGAAAAACCTGAGTATAGCACTTACCCTTAACAATTAGGTTCTTTAGGAAGGGGTCAACGTACATTTCGCTTTCTGTGCGCTCCATTTTATCTAATCCGAATATCTGTTTCAACAGCGGCGCTGGAGCACATCCACCTGCGATGTGTTCTTCAAATGTGAGGAGCTCACTGATAATTTGCATCATACTATCCAAAGTCAAAAAGTTCAGCGAAGAGCATTTCTGCCCTCACAATGAAAAAACCGAATTCTGATGCAAGATGGTCTTTTTCCACAGAGCCATCACAAGCAAAATAGATTGTGAAACATAGTCCCTCCTCTTCCATGTTCACATAAAACATTTCAACAATTTAAAAATGATAAGAACCAGGTGTTGCTTGCCTATCAAAAACTAAAAGGAAGGCCTTCGGAGCAATAAGATAGTTTTAATCACCAAGATGTTCAAGAGAAGCAGCCTGCCCTTTGGTGACCAGAGCTTGTGCACCTAAGAGCCCAAAGTGAATCACAACAGGACAAAACTGTTGTGCAAGACAGTAATTTAGGAGTCAAAAAGGGGATCCCAAACAAAAACATTGGCACTTTCTAGAACCACAAGTTTTACATGGGGAATCTGGATCAAGACCAATATACAATCACTCGCATTGCTCCAAAAGGACAGAAAGTGAAAATACGTATCCTAATTTCCGAACCACTTTAGTACATGATGCCATGATCATGTAATGCAAAGTTAAGGGGCCTTAAATAGCGCCCTTCTCCCAATAATATTGGGTCGCTGCACATGGCTCTCTAAGAGAGGAGGGCAGGGTGTGTAAGTCGAGTTGGATGGTGGGAAGGCGTGTTAGGCAGAAACCTGTGCAGTTCCCTTTGGGAACACTGCAAAAGATTTAGGACTACAGGTGTTAGCAGTAAACCCACTTGGTAGCAGCCTGTACCACCCAGATTTACCCGGTAGCTGTGGCTGAGCAGTCAGACTTCCCTCAAGAAGAGTTAAGCAGTATGCAAAGTATACACAATAGGCACTAAGATACAACAATACAAGCAAACACTGACCAGAGCTTTGGTATCAAAGTATATAATTATTTATTTAAAAACACACTGTTTGAAACACTCCAGCACTCTTATGGTAAAACACTCTAAACACAGTTACTATTATCATATATACAACCCTTGTTCCTTATCAGAGAAGTCTTAGTTAACACCACTTATTTCCATACAGAGGTGAGCGCATAACTATAGATGGCACTCCAATAAGTTTATGAAGAAGGGAGGGAAAAAGACAGAATATGGGAAGGTACACCACTCTAAGATTTAGGAACACTATTAGCAAGGGAGAAGAGCAAAAGTCACTTGTGAGCCAAAGTCCATAGGCTGGGCCCACTCTTAGAGAGAGCAGAGCACAAATGCGCCCAAGATCACAGTTACACCAGGCTTAAAAAGTCTTGCAGAGAGTTCGAAAAGAGTTTAAAGAGGCTCAGAAAAGTTTAGCCAGGGTGTCCCAGGCTAACCCAGGTTCGAAAGCCGGGAGCTAAATCTACCCCGTACAGTCGGTGGCAAGGGAAGCCGGGCAGGACACAGTACCTTAAGTGGGAAGGATCCTCCAGCGGTGGCAGTTGTTCCTGGCAGCAGGTGCAAGTCTCGTCGTAGTCCAGGGGAAGAGAAGATCTCAACTTGGAGGAAAGATGAAGGTCGTTGCACTGCCAGGGAAGAAACCAGCCGTGGAGTTTTCAGGTTAAAGGTATTACCCTTTAATTTGCGGTCGTGGTAAAACGTGGTATCCCGGTTGCCGGGGTGCTTGGCACAGGCAAGGCGGCCACGAGATACGTCGGGAAGGCGAAAAGACGGTGAAACTGGTTATCCCCACCAGTCAAAGGAAGAAGACTCTCCGGCGGGAGATCTCTGTTGTTGGGAAAAGTGGTGAGACGGTCCAGCAGGGCTCCACCGGTGGTGTCGTCGTGGCAGGTCGGCTCAGCTTCTCCCTCGTCGGATTCTTAGGTCCTGTGGCGACTTCTGAAGTTCCAGTCCCCAAAGCCCTGCTTTTATGCAGAAAACCCCCATTCACTTAGCCTAGCTGTCACTCAAACATGCTAAGTGGTGAGCCGGCCGGCTCACCACTTGGGCTAATCAGGACGGAATGCGACTTGAGTTGCCTAGGCAACTCAGTCCAGGGTGCCTAAATCCGCCTCCGCCCCTCCTAAGTACCCCAGAGAGAGTGGCACCACTTTGGAGGGCTTCTGTGGAGAAGCCCGCCAAAAAGTGGAACAAAGGGCTCGACTTGGGTTGGAGTCACAGAAGAGAACACAAACGCCATTATAGAACCAAGTTTTGGCAAAAAAAAACAACCGGAGAATTAATATTAAATAAATAAACCGGCGGTATGTTCGAGGCTATCGTAATTAAATAAAGATAGTAGTCTCGAACAATGGGAAAATCCCATAGAGAAATATTTGCTGTTGAATATAAAAAGTAGTATCCACTGCCACCAGCCAAAACTCGATCAGGGGGGACGGAGACGTGCCCCCTCGACTAACAGACCCCGGGGCAATCAAATTGCCCCAGCCAGTACGTCCACAATATGATGGTTTGTACTGGTTCTGTTCAGAATTCAAAACTAGTAAAGTCAATGGTGACTTTACATGCCCTGGGAGACAGTAGTCAGTCCCAGGGTATGGAGTCTATACTGGGGGGTCACTATGACACCCCTGTGTTACTGCACTGAGGGTGCTGTGTAACACATCACAAAAACACATGACGCCCTATGGAGTAAAAGACCCCCATAGCCCATTAAACACATCTAGAGTCAAGGAAACACTCAAATCATGCCCAAGAGTGAGGGTGAGAGAGTCTCACTCTTGGCAGGAGAAAAAAATAAACCCCAAAAATCCAGCAAAGCTGCTGGGGGACTCACTAGGTTAGGAAATTCAGCCTAAACAGAGAATTCTCCCTAACAAGGCAGAAGCAGAAACCTGTGGGGCTGATGGTTGCAGGTCAGAAATACTGGTTAAGTGTGTGCCGATATGAAAATCTCTATGCTATTTCGGACCAGGCAGGTTAGCCAAGTGCAAAAATGTATATAATGGGCAGCCTGTGATCCCACCAGGAATGCACCAAACCGGTGTTTAAAACTGGTGAAGACTGGTCAAATTTTAGGAATCCTATCCCAGAAAGAAAATGCCCTATTGACTGATGTGTAAAAAAAAGAGGAAGTAGCAATTTTGGATTAGGCTTGACGCATGCTCCTAAATTTGCATCCACCACCTTGGAATGGCACATAGAGAAGGCCAAGTCCAGAGTGCAGACATGCGTGCTGGGAAAGGCATCACCATTTCCCAAGAGATAAGGACCAAACTTTCCCAATGAAATACTCAAATGGTGATATAAAAAATGTTGGAAGACCTCAGCCATACGGTGTGTTTCAAGCATGCACTCAACGGGGTCAACAGAAGCTGCCTAATCTCATGCAAATCAGCCTCTAATGGATTTGTCTTCAGGGATGAACCAAGCATTCACCAGCACCTCCAGAGGTTATTAACCCTACCAGGACTGCATCAGCATTTGCCAGCCTGTCAAAACCGTATGGAAAAATTCTGGTAGATTTGATCAAAATAAACCAAACGCTTGGACTAGAGTCTGACCGGGCAAGGAATTAGCTCTTAAATGCAGAGCTGCATTAAAACCGTGACTGTGCTGGAAGGCATAATGCCATACGAACAAGTTACTTACCTGTAACTGTTGTTCTCCAGCATGGGTCTGGCATGGATTCACATGCTCATGAATATTCCCCGTCGTCAGGCAGGGAATCCTCGGTATAGAAAAAAATCAGTATCAGTTTCGTTTCTGATCTGTCTTTCTTAGTAGTAACCAATCACTGGTCTCTGGGTCATACTGCCCCCAGCCAATCTACCTAAGCCCCGCCCCTAGCAGCCATCTTCAGATTTGGTAGCACGTAAAGTGGCAGTATGACCAAGTGAAGAGCCACAGAGGGGTAGGCGGGAGGGTTCGCATGTGAATCCATGCCAGACCCATGCTGGAGAACAACAGTTACAGGTAAGTAACTTGTTCCTTCTCCAGCATGGGGTCTGGCATGGACTCAAATGCTCATGAATAAGAGAATACACAGCAGTACACACATGCACAACCACGGGAGGTGGCAACAGGCTCAACATTAAGCAATACAACAACTCAACATTAAGCATCTCTTACCTCCTCACCAGGCTCACCTTAGGCGGATAGGTTGCGCAGCACTGCTTGGCCGACCCTGGACTCCTCCCTGGAGTCCCGATCGACGCAGTAGAATCTTGTGAAGGTGTGCGTCGACCTCCACGTCGCAGCCCTGCAGATGTTCAGCAGGGGCACACCAGACAGGAACGCCGTGGTAGCAGCGATCGCTCTGGTCGAATGGGCTCTCAGACGGCCGGGCAGCGGTCGGTTTGCCAACCGGTGACAGTGCATGATGCAGCAGGAGAGCCATCTGGAAATGGAAGTCTTCGAGAGAGCCTTCCCTTGATTCACAGTCCCAAAGTTCACAAACAGCTGTGACGTCTTCCGAAAACTCTTTGTGCGGTCCATGTAGAACTTCAGCGCTCTAGCTACATCCAGCGAGTGCGAAGTCCTGTCGGTCGGTGACTAAGGCGACGGGAAGAAAACTGCCAACACCAAGGGCTCGTTGAGGTGGAAGTCCGACGGCACCTTGGGCATAAAGGAGGGGTGCGTCCTCAGCACCACCCTTGTGTCATGAAAAGTCAAGTATGGAGGCTTGCAAGATAGGGCCTGGATCTCTCCCACTCGTCGTGCGGAGGTGATGGCCACGAGGAAAGCTGTCTTCCATGACAGGAACGTCAGAGGCGCTGAATGCATAGGCTCGAATGGGGCCCCCATGAGCCTGGTCAGCACCACATTAAGCTCCCACGCCGGGGCAGGAGCCTTCACCTGCGGGAATGATCGGAATAGTCCCTTCATGAATTCTTTCACCAGGCGATGAGACCACAAGGACGCCCGTCCCGTAGTCCTGGTATATCGGGAGATTGCAGCCAGATGTATTTTGATGGAAGCGTGAGCCAGTCCAGCTTTGGCAAGCGACAGTAGGTACGGCAGTACTTGAGGGGCCGTAATCCGCAGAGGGTTAATCTTCTGTGCATGGCACCAGACAGAGAACCTCTTCCATTTATGTCTGTAGCACTTGAGAGTTGAGGACGCCCTGGCCTTTGCAAGAACCTCTCTGCAGTCGGCCGGGATGTCGTACCCTCCAAACTCTAGTGCTGCAGGAGCCAGGCCTGCAAGTTCAGCGACTCCGGGTTGTGGTGAAGAATGGCGCCTCCTTCCCTGGAGAGAAGGTCTGCGTCCGTCGGGAGCTTGACTGGTGTGGACGTTGACAAGTCCAGAAGGTCTGGGAACCAGATCTGTCTCGGCCACGCCGGTGCGACGAGGATCATCCTGCACCGGGACCTCTTGAGCTGGTTGATGTGCCGGAGCAGCAACGGCAGCGGAGGGAACGCATAAAGAAATAGGCCGTCCCAGGGGAACGAGAAAGCATCGCCCATGCTCCTCGGCTGGAGGAACCTGCTGGCGAACCGCCGGCACTTGGAATTCGTCGTCGTCGCGAAGAGATCGATTTGGGGATCGCCCCATCGTCGGAAGAGTCGATCCACTTGATCCTGGCGTAGTTCCCACTCATGGCACAAGCGCAGCTCCCTGCTGATTGAGTTGGCGATCGTGTTTTTTATTCCTGCCAGATAAAGATGACCCTACGATCGGTTCAATCTTGTTTGGAGGCCGCCTTGCCTTCTTGACCTCCATGTCGACGACGGGCACCAGCTGACTTGCCGCGTCCCCTATAGGCTTCCTGGGACGAAGATCTTGCCGCTTGGCAGAACGTGGAGGAGCCACTGCCGGATCCCTTGGAGGCACCTTGTCTGCCTCCGGAGCTCCGAAAGGACAGCCGTCATTGTTGGAGCACTCCCAGTGCCCGGGCAGTCAGTCTGTCTTGATGGCTTGAAGGGACTCATCAACTGCCTTCCCAAACAGGTTGTTCCCGTCGAAGGGCATGCCCAAAACCTTGGTTTGTACGTCCTGGCGGAAATCCGTGGCCTTGAGCCATCCTCGTCGTCTCAAGCAAACGCCGTCGCCCAACTGACGGAAACCGGTGTCGGCGATGTCCGTTGCCACCGTGATGGCGTGGTCCGAAGCAATCTCTCCCTCCTGTAGGATTTCAGGGGCCTCAGCCCTTTTGGCGTCCGGAAGGAAGTCTAACAGAGGGGCGATTTTGAACCACAACTCCCTGTCGTAGCGGGCTACGATAGCCAGGGCGTTGGCCGCCTTGATAGTCGTCGCTGCGGATGAGATGATCCGTCGTCCCATCGTGTCCAACTTCCTGCTCTCGCCGTCCGGCAGGGAATTTGATGTTGAGGCCGATGCCCCCCCCAGCTTTCTTCTTTGCCGCCGCCGAGATGACCGAATCCGGGGTAGGTTGTGCCCGAAGGCACAAGGGGGCAGCGTCGGGGACCCGGTACTTCTTCTCGTACCGGTCCCTCTTTGCCGGCGCCGTGGCAGGGTTCTTGAGGAGGGCGAGTTCCTCATCCCAGATGTCATCAAGAAGCGGTACGGCGAGGACCGTCTTCCTTTTAGCCTCGCGCCGTTGGTAAAGGAACCCTTCCTTCTTCTCTTCTGGGCAGAGCTGGAAAAGCTTGGATTCCCTGGAAATCATGGCATGAAAGGATCCAATCTCGTCGGTCGGGGATGCCCGAGCAGGGGGCAACGGGGGACACGTCCTGTCGTCGCCTCCGTCGTCATCTGTACCTGTCGTAGCCGTGTCTGTATCATCCCCGTGGGTAGTAGACCGGGGGTAAGGCAGAGCAGGCCGCAGAGGTGGGAGAGGTGGCGTAGGATGCGTCGTCCTCCTCTTATGCGGTGGACTTTCCGAAGGTCCTGGCTCCGGTTCCCCCGTCGGGTCTGGCTCAGGTACCTCCGTCGGGGGGAAGGGGCAACCTTGTCCTTATCTCCGAGCATAAGGACTGAATCGCTGACAAAATGGCCGCCGAAGTGTCCTGCGGCGCCGGAAACGACAGCCGCGAGGGCTCTTGAGGAGCCTTGTCGGCGACACGATCGCTCTCGTTGTCGCCCTCGCCGGGATCCCTCCTGATGGGCTGGGCCTCTTCCACGACTTCGATGAGCTCTTCAGAGGTCGTGTCCGTATCCACGATGGCCACCAGCCCCTCCCCCACCTTTTCCAACGAGGACTTTGTGGGGATCTTCTGAATAGGCCTGAAAGACTCCCCCCCCCCCCCCCCCTCCGCGGTGGCAGGGAGACTCTGGGTCCTGAGGACGCCTCCACTGGTGTAGCCTCCACAGGCTGAGCCAGGGCCGCAGCGACATCCTCAATCGAGGTCTTAGCAGGGTGAATTAAGGCCATCGTCACCTTCTGGATGCCTGGGGCCTTCACCTTGGGGGGAGGATCCGAGCCTCGCTCCCCCTCTACTGGAATCTTCGAGATCGACCGGGGCCTCTCCAGAAGCTTCGCCGGGTTCTCGTACTTCCTCTTACCCGAGCCAGAGCGTTGGCTCGTGGTTGATGGCGCCGGGGAGGACGCGCCCTGCCTGGCAGCCAAGGAGCCTGACCGTTCGGCACTCCCGGTGCCCGCGGACTCGCAGTGCTTAGCCTTTTGTTGGGCCCCCGTCGCCAGAGCGCCCTCACAGGACTTAGAAGACCGCTCGGACTTCTGTTTCTTCTTCTCGCCTGACGGGCTCTTCCCTTCCAACCAGTTGGCGAGACGGAGGTGGCGATCCTTCATGGTCCGCTCCGACATGTTCCCACAAAACGCACAGTCCTTCTCCGTGTGCGTCTTGTCCTCATGCAGTCAGTAGAGGCATAACGAATGTTCGTCCTCCTTGAAAACATTCTGAAGCTGGCGTCCAGGGCAGGTCCTGAACAGCTTCCCGGGCGTCGAGCTTCCTTTCTCCTGGGCCATGTCCGGGGTAGGCCTCAGAACTTCTGGAATCCTCCAAAAGCGTAACTCGACGAAAACTACACCCTTGAGGGGCGTAGAAAACTCCGAAACAGATCCCTGTTGATCGGATGTAGAAACGTTGGAGCTTGAGGCTCTATTTAACCAAAAAATGAGAAAAATCTCCTGAAAAAGCACAAAAAAATGCAGCAAAAGCTCGAGAGCTACAGCACGAGGACTCCCAACACTTGAACGTGTGGTAAAAATCTGAGGATGGCTGCCAGAGGGCGGGGTTTAGGGAGAGGGCAGTCATTGGCTGGGGGCAGTATGGCCCAGAGACCAGTGATTGGTTACTACTAAGAAAGACAGATCAGAAACTAAACGGATACTGATTTTTTTCTATACCGAGGATTCCCGGCCTGACGACGGGGAATATTCATGAGCATGTGAATCCATGCCAGACCCCATGCTGGAGAAACAGGGTTTCATCAGCATGGCCCTGTATTTGGTCCCCAGCTTCTTCACCTAACGCATTAAGTGTGGATTCTTCCAAAGATCAATGGGCCCCCTGCGCACATACTGAGGGAGGGAAATGCCTAATCTATAGTGTCAATTAAATGAATCTGATAAAAACGTTTTGAGCACAATCGCTTCCTTAGAATTTAAAACTGGGGCAAAACAGTATCAGAGTTACCAAAATCCCACTCACATTGAAGCAGCCTCTTGTTAAGTTTAGAGAACTGGCTCAAACTGAAATTATATATTTGAGTCGTACAGAAAAAGCTAGGCAATATTGATAAGGTGACCACCCTGAGTGATTATCATGGAGCATTAAACAATGGAAGAAAAACGAGATTGAATGTACAATGTCTACAGAGGGCTCTTTGCTGGAATAACAAAGAGGTTCAGTTAACATGGGCTTCTATCAAAGACAGTATGCCTCTTGCATTGCAGTATCTGATGCAGAAATTAATTGAGATCAGAACTGAATTATTTTAGCTGTTTATGTACAGAGCAAAGGCTGTGGCCATCGGTTCCTATTGCAGTCAGGTCATGCTCCTGTATCTGCAATCCAAGTGAAATAAAACTTTGTATGTTAATTTTTCAGCGCTACAAGAGGGTGCACCATTTTATTTACTGCACTTGGACGCAGGCCTTAAGAATATACGTGATTTGGCTACTGTTGAGGACCTTTTTTTGGGTATGAATACAGAACAACCCTAACACTCATCTCGCTCATATAATCACGGATATGAATTCCGATGAATGTTTCTCTCGTTTATAGTTGTACTTCCTTAAAACCGAGTTAGTCAAACTTGGGTTTGTCTGATGTTTTTGCGGGTCTACAAAAGCAGCTAAATCAAACATTACGTGCTAGTTATCTTGCATCTAAATCCAGCTCACGGCATGAGGTAGAGAAAGAAAAGTGTGCGGTTGAGCATTACTCGCCAATAATGATGTAATCTGGATTGAAAATTCACAGATATGCGGTCTGTTTTACATGAGGGCTAATTGTTTGCCACTGGTGTCGGTTCTCTATGAATGGAAATCTGCAAATATCTGTATTGCCACCTCATTTTTTATCTGTGACAAGCCAGAAGGACTCGGAGCAGAGGACATGTTTGACTGTACTTTTATTTAAAGTAAAAAAAGCCTCACTGACCCTACTTCTAAAAAGGGAGTTCCCTTCCCAAACAGACTAAACTAACACGCTCGTCTATAGTCCCCAAAAAAAATGTTCAGTCCAAACCTATCCACTAAATTGGCCCTACCACGAAAAACAAAAATTGGTTGAGTGCCCTGCACTCTTGGTTCTTCACAGAGGTATCTCTGGCTGTCTCAGGAATCCCTCGTGGGTCTGTATCAGATGGTTAGCAGTAAATAAAAGTTCCACTCAAACACAACAGCTCTGGTCAGTCTATCAAAAGTTACTTAAAATTCCCCAAAGTTCCGGGAAAAACAAAATGTGCAAAGTTCTTTAGGTGGGAAGCTTTCCCCCGCGTTAGGCAGAAACCTGTGCAGTTCCCTTTGGGACCACTGCAAAAGATTTAGGACTACAGGTGTTTGGCAGTAAACCCACTTGGTAGCAGTCTGTACCACACAGATTCACTTGGTAGCTGTGGCTGAGCAGTCAGACTTCCCTCAAGAAGAGTTAGGCAGTTTACAGAGTATTCACAATAGGTCAAGAGCACACAATAGAACAAGTAAACACTGACCAGGGCTTGGTGTAAAAGATATAATTATTTATTTAAAACCACATCTAGAAAAACACAAAGGCACTAATAATAAGCAATTCAGAAACACGGTCACTAAAAGATATACACTCCCTTAAAATAATATTAGACAAGTCTTAAGTAAAGCCCCACTTATTTTCAGACAGCGGTGAGCGCTTAACGCAGATGGCACTCTAATAGTTCGTTTTAAAAAGGGAGAGAAAAGCAGAGAACAAATTGAAACAGATCCCAACACTTTTTCAAGAACACAACAAGGGAGAAAGGCAAAGTAAAACAGTGAAGTTAGAGTTCAAGAGGCCGGATCCACCTTTGGAGGATCCAAACGAAATGTGTCCAAGGTCACACGGTTGCAGTGCACAAAGGTCTTGTAAAGGTTCAAAAAGGAGTTGGACCACAGAAAGGGACCAGTTAAAGGGTCAAGGCGGTCAGCCCAGTCCAGAAGGTTAAGGAGTTATTATTACCTTGTAGCAATCTTTAGAAAGGGAGGCCTGGCGGACATGGTACCTTAAAGTGGTGAGAGTTTTCCAGCGGGGGCAGTTGTTCCTGGCAGCGGGTGCAAGTCGGTGCTTCGTCCGGGGGAAGAGAGGATCTCGTCATGGAGGAAGACAGGAGTCCGTTGCACTGCCAGGGAAGAAACCAGCCGCAGAGTTTCTCAGGTACAAGGAGCGGTCCGGTGATTCGCGGTTCAGTGTTGAGTGGCTATCCGGCTGCCGGGGTGCTTGGCATGGGCAGTTCGACCACAAACCGGGCTGGGGTGCGAAGAAAGAAAGGAAAACTGGTTGTGCCCACCAGTCAGGGGAAGAAGCCTCTCCAGCCGGGAGATCTTCTCTGTCGTCGGGAAGTGGTGAGTCGGTTCTGCAGGGCTCCACCGGTGGTGTCGTCGTGGTAGGTCGGCTCAGCTTCTCCCTCGTCGGATTCTCAGGTCCTGTGGCGACTTCTGAAGTTCCAGTCCCCAAAGCCCTGCTTTTATACAGCATACCCCCATTCACTCAGCCTAGCTGTCAAACATGCCAAATGGTGAGCCGGCCGGCTCACCACTTGGGCCAATCACATAAGAGTGCGACCTGAGTTACTTAGGTAACTCGGTCCAGGGTGCCTAAACCCCCTCCCACATCCCCTGTGGTACCCAGACAGAGTGGCACCACTTTTGGAGGCTTCTGTGGAGAAGCCCGCCAAAAAGTGGAACAAAAGGCTCGACTTGGGTTGGAGTCACAGAAGAGAACACAAACGCCATTTTAGAATCGAGTCTTGGCAAAAAATACCAACCAGAGAATTAATATTAATTAAATAAACCGGCAGTATTTTCGAGGCTATGAAAAATTGAATAATTAAATTTGGTAGCCTCGAACAATGGGAAAATCCCATAGGAAAATATTTGCGGTCGAATATAAAAAGTAGTTTCCACTGCCACCAGCCAAAACTCGATCAGGGGGGACGGAGACGTGCCCCCTCGACTAACAGACCCCGGGGCAATCGAATTGCCCCAACCAGTACGTCCACAATATGATGGTTTGTACTGGTTTCTGTTAATAATTTGGGACTAGTAAAGCCAATGGTGACTTTACATGCCCTGGGAGACAGTAGTCAGTCCCAGGGTATGGAGTCTAGGGTGGGGTGTCACTATGACACCCCTGTGTTACTGCACGGAGGGTGCTGTGTAACACACATAGGAAAAACACATGAGACCCTATGGAGTAAAGGACCCCATAGTCCATAAAACACATTACCAATCAAAGGAATACCATGAATCATGTCCAAGAGTGGGAGGAAAAGAGTCTCACTCTTGGCAGGAGGAAGAAAAAAAAAACTCCAGAAATCCAGCAAAGCTGCTGGGGGACTCACTAGGTTAGGAAATTCAGCCTAAAGAGAGAATTCTCCCTAACACCCCCCCCGATCCCTTTCCACCAACGTGGTTGATCTCTCTACACTGAACAACTTTCGTGCACCTCTGTGCTCCTGGGATATCTGCATTTCACTCTTATTGCGCTCCTGTGGCTCCTTTGGGATCCCCTGACCCAACATATCACTTAGCTCTTTTGCATTTATGGCCCTGTTTAGCTTCTGGTTTTCTTGGGCCCCTATGACCCTGTGAGCTTTAGGCTACTGGGGTTTCTCTGGCTCCAATAATCCTTTTCATTGTCTTGTTCCCTCTTTTCACAGGTCCCTCTGACCCTTGGATGGGGGCTAGGGTAGTCCTTCCCTTTTCCTCGCTCCTCCTCTTTGCCTCACTCCAACCTGGACAACCTGCGTACCAGTTGTGTTGCAGTGCTTGCTCAAAGGAAAGTCTGTATTGTAAGCGACGGCAGCGTTCTCCATGGCTTGCTGCTCTTGACACTAGCAGTTTTCCCGTCCCGCTGGTCTCCACTCTCTTTCAGTCTGAGAGCGGAGGACCCAGTCCTCCCTTTGTCCCTGGACTGTTTGCAGGCTCTAGGCCCACCACGTCCTGTACGTGGTCACGCGTCCAGGTCCGGCTAGCTACGAGCATTCTCTGCCTCTCCGTCTTTGCACGCTTCAGCATATGGAGTCTCCCTCTGGCATCCGCCTCCTCATGTGCTGAAGCCGGCTTCACTGGTTTTCGCGGCTCCTCTTGCTGACATTCTTATGTCTGAGACTCGCCTCGGCTTTGAGTTTCTCCTCCTCCATTCGAGGCTTGCTGGCCCTTTATTCTTGCTCCAGTATTCAGAAAGGGTGCATTGTTCACCACAGGTTAGCACGCTGGTGGAAAGTCCAGCATTACCTTGAGCCTTTATGGTCAGTATTTCATACTCCCATGTAAGGCAGTTAATACCTTCGGTATATGGAGTTTGCCCATGGGAATGGGAGTCATTGTCCCCTAAAGGGGAGTCACTCTCAGTGAGGTCCAGCTTTCCCAAACCCCTAGTGAGGGTTTTCCCCCAGCAGGCTCACCTCCCTAGCCTCAAAGGGGCTGGCTCCCCTAGGGTCAAAGTGTCCAGATTCGTCACATAGAGGGACAAACCTATGCCTTGTGAGTATTCAGAACGTGAAAGTGCAGCAAGGAAGGGGCAGGTGGGGATAAGTGCTGCGAAGTCCAGGCTTGTGGGAGAGCCCCAGATGAAGGGTCTGGGCCATGGGAGGTGAGGGTGTAAGTGCAAAACCTCCAGCATTTAGTTATTTTCGGATGGTACCTTTCATTCCTCAACACGAGACGTTTTCATCATGATGTCCTTAAAAGAGAGCACGGATTGTAGATCATATCGACCCCCTGCCCGCACCCTCCGCCCCGGACTCCCCGCCTCCCTCCTCACCAGGACAATACAATATTGACCAAGATTTTAGCTCCTCCGCAACTCCATCTCCTGCCTGTTATGGTATTGCCTGACCAGCTAGAGTTCATCCAGGAAAATCGTCCCAGGCCAATCTCAGGAGACTGTTTGATATATTATTACTTGGCCATGACAGTGCCAGCAATTTTAAATGCTGAACAAGATTGATTCCACAGAAAGCCCCTTTAAGTACACAGTGCTGCAAATAAGGGGGTTGGTCAAGTCTCATCGCTGGTCACGAGTGCCTAATTTGTGGCGGGGCTTTCCAATTGTCAGCCATGGCATTAATTCATGGGCATAATTTTAGGGGGGGGGCAAGGGTGTTTGTCCCCCCCCTCCCCCCAACTTTCGTGGCACACCATTTTGTCCCTATTCATTTGGCATGGGCACCTTTCCTTTAGATGCATGTCAACCCACAACATTTTCAGCAAAGTTACTCCAATGCATTAATTTTTATAGCAGGGACATGCACCAGCGTTACCTTTATGCCAGGGAACGCACTGCGCAATAATAGCAACAACACTCTCTTCCCCTTAGAAATCCAATGCCTATTTGCTGGTAGGCCCTCAAAGGGGTGAAGGGATTTTCATAGGAGCACAGAACATATGACCTGCATGGGAAGCACTGCGCCACAACACTGCACAGGCGCCATGTGCAACTAGGCCACGACTGCACCAAGGTGCAAAAGAAGGCCTTACCGGAATTGCAGCAACCTAGCGTCGGACAGCAATCACCAGCAGCACAGGAGCATTTGGCTTCTCACTCAGCCTCCCCGTGCAAGGGGAAGCAACCATTAACATTACAAGGTCTCGGCGGGGACTAGAACGGGTGAGCAAAAACTGAAACGTCTTCCTCACACCTGGTCAAGGTAAGCAGGCTGGTTCCCATGTGACGAATATTTCCTTCCTTTTAAAAACAAGATCTATCATGTCAGTCTTCTCTTAGTAAAAGGCCAAACAATGTACTGAGGCATGAGGATACATGCTAGCCAGCATTTACACAATACTGAAACTCTTCAATATTCAAACATCCCATCCCAAGTCATTTAAATCGATACGATTTTGAAAACCAACATCTAATGTTCCCCACACCTGGAAGGATTTGAGTAGAGAGAAAAGGAATAGCACTGCAAAAGATGGCATGGGCCGTGAGGAGAAATGGCAGACGCAAGAACAAACATGCGAAAAGTGAAAGGGCCAAGAGAAAGTGAAAAGGGGGAAGAGGGGGCAGAGATGAACAGAGAGACAAAGATCAAGAAGAATGACGTAAGGCAGATGAGGAGAAGCAGGTGGATATGGGAAGAGAACAAGTGTACTAGGGTGGAGACTTATTTGAAGAGTGGTAAAGAGGGTAACAGTGGGATGGAGGAAAACGTGAAACGAGGGACCCCAAGTACAACTAAGATAGATGGGTGGCTAGTCTGAGAATAGAGTATGAGAAAAAAAAGAGGCGATGGCCAAGTGAGCAAAGTGATCACCCCAAACATCTGGGATTACCCAGAAGGACTCGGACTTCGTTTGACAGGGCAGACTGCGCTCTACATCCTTTCGAGGGTGATGCATTAAGCACCAATAGCTTGGGTAGGCCCCAGAAGGGGGTGAAAATATGTCTTTTTACAGCATGCTTAGCAGTGGAAGAAATCTGGCATTTAATGTTATGTACCGATTTGGGACACGCATCTTTTGAATTTAGTCACACTAGAATTGTAATGATTGGTTTAAATTATTTTTAATTTACTTGTGTGAATCAATTCATGATTTTTACAAGATAGAAGCCAAGATGCTTTACATTTACTTTTTTTCTTTCCTTTCTCTTTTCTAAAATCACGAAGTCCAGAAGAAGAAGAATCTTGTTTTAAACTATGTTGCTCGATTTTTTTCATTGCGTTCGCAAGGATTTTTGATGCTGCAATTGTCCATGCGATCTTCTCCCCAGAGATCAAGCGGGCCCAACAAAGCTTTGTTGGGCCCGCTTGATCTCCGGGGAGAAGACACCAAGCCAAAAGTAGTCTACACCTTCTGAACTTGTGGCCAGACATGGTGCTGGCAGGCCTATTTTATTACACATTAATCACTGCTGGTCCTCTTAGTATATACTGAGAAGTTAGCTAGGGGGTATATTCCGCGGCTTAGCCCTTTCCAAAGAGGATGCCATCCATCCGATTCTTTTTGCTCTAGCAATGCCATCCTTAGCCGACATATTACAAGACCTCCACAGATCCAAGGCCCGTTGGATTCATAAACAAAGAGTGGTGGCCTTTTCTTTATACTGATGATTGCTGCTGTACATTATACATCCGGATGTAAACGTACTTGTTTTACATGAGTTGACAACGTGGTCCTTTTTTCTTGTCAGATTATAATTTGGAGCAAATCAGAATTGTTCCCTTTGATGGAAGCTACCAGGCAGCGTGAGGAGCGATTTGGATTTCGATGGTGCAAGATAGGACTGGTTATTTGGTTTTTAAAATCGTCAGATCAACTAATAAATTATATGATCTTAATGATACGGCTATATTACTGGATTGCTGTATTGCACTCCCGTTATATTTGATGGTCAGAATACTGAACTCAAGATGGCGATTCTTCCGAAATGCAGGTATTTACTACTTTTCTGATTTGACTACCTTTCTCTTTACCCCAAGTTAAAAGAGTAGTCTACCAGCCAGACAAATTTAACCAAATATCTAGCACAGACTGTCACTATCTGGACTTGGTGGTATTGGTATCCGAGACCCTGAAACATTATCTGGTCCCTCTTCCTATGGTCCTACAATCTGTTCTCCACTAGACGTGCAGCAATGTATTTAAGGGTGGTCAGCCATTGGGCCGGTTTTAGAAGCATAAGAAATATCACCAACCCTTAAAATGTATTTACCTCATTATTCCTTGATAAGACTGATGGTCTCACGTTCTCTTGGACCTACCCCATTTCCTCACGGACCAGATTACTGGACGCCCATTCAACCACATTTTACCACAAAATGCAGATGTGGTAGGAGTTCGGTATCTAGAAAGGTGTGTGGGTGTGGGGGTTCATATGCATTTTTGCAGTAAAATGTGGTAAAAGAAATTCGACCAAATGGGCCGCAACCAAACTGCTGCGAGGAAACTTCATATATCCAATCTCTTGATTGTAACGTTATTAGAGTATTAAACTGTAACATGAGACTTGATCACCATTATGTAAATTATGTTTTTTGGGATTGCATGGATCATCAGCATTAAGTACAATGTTGTACTACAGATTAAAGGGGAGAGGGACATCACCCAGAAATTTAATATATTTCCTAAACCACTCTCCGCCAGTGCGGTAGTTCCTTATGTCTTCAAAGGTGGGTCTTGAGACAAAGCTATTTCTTCAATTTACAAACTTGTGCTGGGCTAAGTTTAAAGGGAAATTACTGAAATCTAAGATTTTTAAATGTTCCCACTTGAGAGACAGGAGATATGCATCCAAACTAGGCATCTATATATACATCTATATACCAGCTTCACCATTTAACAAAAGTCTGAGTAACTCATTTAATCTCATAGTGATGACGCCTAGCCTGTCAAAATTGCCATTCTCTAATGTTTTGTTGAGAGGGACTCCCAGGTATGCAAGAGGGCCACTGGAAGCCTGCAGACTTGGAGGGCCCAACACCCTCCCCCAGGATACACGCAGGACTTGGTCAACGGCAAGTTCAAACTGTGGTTTATTACAGGCAAAACCAACAGGGATCAGCACAGGAAGAGGAAAAATCCATGCACATCACACTCTTCCTCGGCTCCCAGGCTTAGATTTCAGGTTTTAATGAGATAGGTCGTCAGCATGACATCACAATTTGGGCCCTTCTCCAGAAAACCCATTGGGCCCCACGATTGGGTATCAAGTATTCTACTACCTATAGTGGACTATATAGATGTTATTCTACTGGCCCTCGCCTGTCAGGTGGCTGGCCTGGTCCATCCCAAAGTCACTAACTATAACAATGTTGCGGTATGGTGGACTTCCCATTGGTTCTTGCCTGTTGCTACCCACCCCGAGCATACTAAACTGTGGTTGGCTAGAGCCGATGTGCCCAGGCCTGGGATACGCAAAGGTTCTCAGCTCGCTGGGCACGTCTTCAAGGCAACAAGAATGACGGTCTGCATTGTAACTTGTGTACACCACCTTAGCTCATGAGAGTGCTCTCCTGATCGGCCAAACACTTGGTGCATATTGTTGCATACTTGTCGCTGTCTGTGTTCGACGGCCTGGGACCAGGGCTCCTTTCCCACTGCTGCTTGCTTTCAATTGTCTGCTTCAGCTGCGTCACGTGTTCAGAGACCCCGATTATGAGCTGTGCAGCTCTGAATTATGAGGATTTTAGTCTTTTCTGCAGCTGGTCCCTTTGTCTGGGGATTGGAATGTCACCCGTATCTCTTGGTCTTGGCTGCGGGTCCTGTCTCTCACGTCTTGCTCTCTGTCCAGCCTGAATCAGCACAGCTCATCTCTTGCTCTGGGGCCTAATTTTCCTAAAGCTTCTAATGCGGTTTCTACAGTGTTCATACTATGCTACATTTCCATAGGTTAGTAACACTTGGTTCTGTCAGGTCCCATAGGTGCTCCTGCAGTTCCATTGGGTTATTCGCATGTAAGCATCTGCAAGCTTTGCTCAGGATCTCTCGAGTCCTGCGTTTGGCTAATGGCAAAATAATCAAAGCAATGACAGTATGTATACGTATCTGTCCTCCGACTATAGATATGCACACTCGCGTTCTTCATGTATTCGAGTGTGTGTTTGTGTCCCAAAATGCGGATGGCATGTGCGCTTCATGTCCAAGGTTCCTCTATCATGGTGTCTCCAAGTCAACAAAATGGCTTCTTGGTGCATAGTCCAGGCTGTTAATACGGGTGACCCTGATCATGGCCTGTGGCTCTTCATCCACACAGGGATAGGCCCGCACCGTCCCTGATCTGTATGGCTGGCTGAGTGGATACCTCTCGACATACTCATCAATCATGGCTCCATTGGGAATTCGTCCAAAATAGAATGGGTGATCGAGATGTTTTCTGGCCTTCTTCCTGGTCAAAAATTTAAGGGGGGGGGGGGGTTGGGGGGGTGGTAGGCTTCCCCATCCCTCTTCAGTTTCAAAATGGTCAGCCGCTAAAAGTAACTTGGTTCTCAGCGGGCTTTCTTTCAATAATCCCTGCCAATGGTTTAATTGGCTGTTGCTTCATTTAGAATAGGCACTATTGCTATACTGTGTGCCACAATTTGTTTCTTGGCTTGCTCATTGTAACGCTGCTGGAAAACCCTAGACCCCTTCCATTTTCAGTTGTCAGGCCAAGATGGGTGGTCTGGGGTACCCAGTCCCAAAAAGGCTGGCACTTTGCAGACGCAGCAAACCTCAGCATTCCCAGAGGTGCACATCATGCTGTGCACTCAGTGCACCAATGGCGCAGCGAGATGACCCCAGAAGAATAAAGAACTTGCAGAACCTGGGAGCACAGCTCTGCCACCAGCGTGTTCGCTGCAAGCTTTCTCAGCTGTGTTTTCTTCACTGGATGTCCTTCCACTGACACCTGCATTGTCTCCTGGATTGATCTTAGTTCTGTGGTTTTGGCTTGGTCTTTCTTATTACCCTTGTGAACTGGAACGCTGCATCATTTATTTGCACCCCTACTGGTAAATCAGATTGGAGTTGTTTGTTGGACTGTTTGGGTCTGGTTTTGTGCTGGATTCCATTTTGGACTACTCCTGGAGCCATGGGCTATTTTTTGGACTTTTAATCACAATCTACCCATTACAAGTTTCTAGTGAACACCTCTCTTCAACCCTGTGAAATGGGTTCCCTGCTCTGGTCATCAATAAACAGGTACCCATCATTCTGGAGATAAGGAGAGGAGAAGGAGGGAATGTAGATACTAATAACTAGACTGTTCTTTTTGTTTTCCTCCCACAACTGGGAGTGAGTCTGGTGTCTTACACCAGACTTCATCTGACTACTTAGTGATCATTTTTTACTCTTACACTGAAAGTTTGGGAGGAAAGTCTCGCTCTCCTGAAAGGGCTGTGTGGATTCCAGCTGAAATTAGTCTATGTTTGTGTATGTGCACCTTCCTGGTAACTTCAAATTTTTATCTTCCATCTATGCTATTGTACGAGTACCTTCCTCCTTGGTTCCAATCTGTCTCCTGTATCCATGCTTGAGTGATCGCACATTCTGTGAGGCTGCTAATCAGAGTTCTGTGGCAATGGTAGGGTAGGTCTACAGTTTTCATATGGCGACTATCTGTGTCTTGCATCTATACTACAGTCTGTATAGCCACCGTGAGGCTGCTTTTGTTAAAATGTGCCCTGTACCTTTATTAGAAAACAAGTACCCTCAAAGTGTAAAGCTAATGCCACTCTTAAAATTTCACTTATTCCGATTGCAGCATGGATGACGTGGGTAAAGGGCCTACAAGGGTGTTCCCATGCTCATCTTCTCTGAATCGCTGCTAGGTCAACCAAGCTATGGATGGTGACTGACGCAGTGTGGGGGTGCAACCAAAGATTTATGGGGCCCCTTCATTGGTTTGGTTTGAGAGGGAGCTAAGTGTTTTGTTGCCTGAGCCCCAAAATCCCTTAAGACGGCCCTGATCGAATATGATAAATATAGAAAATACATTGCAGTTACAGGGAAAACATTTCTGCTTGCACAGAAACTGCAAAACCTAACAATAGGATTCGCAACATTTAGGATGCTGGTGATTGCAGTGCAAGATGAAAAGCATGAACCTTTCTAAAGGAAATCATACCAGACCTGCTGGACCAAAAATTGTAAGTAAGAGATGAAATAATATTTTTTTTTTTACAACAGACGTAAGCTAAAGTTATAAAGAAAAGCAAGCGAGCAAAATTCTTCTAAAAGTTACAAAAGAAGGCACACTCGGTCTTTGGACGCAAATAGTCAGAGATGCTAGGTAGAGCTTTCAGAGACATCAAGAAATGAGGTCGAAGTAGCAGGGAACTAAAAGGTACAATGCTCTGTTACTTCTTTTGAAAATTCAGCCAGGGTTCCCTTCTTTTTTCCGTCGGCGCACTGTTCCTAGAGGCCGGCGAAGGGAATGTTAGTCTTGATAGTGCCCTGTGGAGATTCACTGTAATGGCACACCGCAGAACTACAATGCAGATTTCCTTTATTTATTCCAATTGTAGGTTTGGGACATAAAGCCAGTTCCCAAACCATCAATAACGTGAGTTCAGCATTTTAGCATCATTTACACTAAACCGGTGCAGGCATAGGTGTGTGGGTAATGAAGAGGAGGGGGCGAGGGGTATTTTTGGCATGTCATTTAAAAGGTAGCAATGGCAGAAGATTAGAAGGGGGAGTGAGTGCATACAAATACGTGCTGTGGGAGACAATGACTGAAAGGAATGGTGGTCGTTTAATATGCATTTTCTTCATGGTTCTTTGTCTTTCTAGTATTGTTGTAAAACAGTGTTGGAAGGTGGAGTGAAGGAAAAGTAGACTGACCATTAAGGGGTTTGTATTGGGGGCGAGAGATCATGGAAGGAGGGTGTGCTAGTAGCAGGGAGAGTCAGAAACCGACACTTTGACCAGTGCAGTAATGCAAAGTTCTTGTAGCCAGAAAACATCCATTGCTCATTCTACTGGGACAGTGGCTTTATAACGCTGTAGATAAATACCATGGATTACAATTACCAAAACATTTCACCAGCTTCGGAATGGTGATAGTTGGTGAATCCCTAGAGATGAAAACCTATTGCGTGCAGTTTCCAAACAGATCTCGAAAGCAAGCATAAAGCACAATGAGCTTTGTCACCGGTGTATTATTCCCTGCTGACCAGAGTGTAATATTTGTAGACAAATGCTTGAATACTTACTGTTAAAGTTACTTATCGTAATCCTATATTGAGACTTCGTTCCCTGTTAGTCTTTTCATGCAGTTCTTGCTATTCTTGCTCCTGGTCCTATTGCTATATCATAATGACTGTATTTTCTGTCTGCTCGAAAAATATGCCAAATATCGGGAAGGAGTAACCCTAAACCAGGTTTCGCAAAGCCAACCGTTTTGGTTTTTGCATTGGCGTGGGATAGCCAGGCACTGCTACAATTGTACTACCTGGCCATGAGAAAACAGACAATTGGGGTGAACACCTGGGCATACGAGAATAGTGTCTTGCAGATGCCCAATATCTATCCCAAACATCTAAAACCTTTGGCTTTGCCAATGCTAGTTTTAACAGGAATTCAGTGCAAGGAACAGATATGATACAAAGCGTCTGAAGGCACACTCGGTAAGTCATTTTTATTGCACCATCAGCTAATGTACACGGCCCCATAACAGCACAAAGTTTGATGTTGCTGCGTGAAAAAAGGTAACTCAAAGAGATCCCAGGAGGATGTGTTTTGGGAAGGGAGGGAGGGGTGAGTAGCAGGTGAGAATGGCCATAGGAATTAGTATTTGTCATAGGCAATCGAGCTGTGTCTCCCTCCTCACCTTCCCACTTGAACTTGTATGGCAATAGTTTCAGTTTATAGGTGGCGTCAAACAAGCACAGAACAGCCAAAATCAAAAAGGGCCACAGTGATGAGATTCCAAGAGGTCTAGATGCAGAAGCACTTTTAATGGGTGACATGCAAGAGTGTGGTGTTGCACGTTCCATTTGTGTGGGTTCGTCCAGAACAAGCAAACCAAGAATGCTTTTGGGACTTCCTGCGGGAAAGAATGCAGAGATGCACTGAATTTCAACTATGTGGGGAAAGTATTTCAGGAAAGCAACTTCATTTGTTACACGTCGCTTGTCCTTGCTGTACATAACTGTATAGTCAGCGCATGAATTGAAATCATCGCAAACGGAAAGAAGAAACCAAGGAGATTTAACACCTACATGCATCCTCTACATCGCAATGAGGGCACGAACACAAGCATACACTCTTGAGCATTCACAATTTTCCTGTAAATCACTTCTGGCCGTTATAGCAGTGGAGCCCGTTCCACCAGATCCAGTTGAATGTAATCTAGCAATCTCTACACCTTCACCCCACTGATCCCCCCCCCTCCTCCACTCCCATACCTATGCCACATCACAGCAGAGCTTCGCCTAGGGTTCCTCTGAATCCAGCACCCCCCCCCCCCATTTCCTCAACTTTCGATACCTCCGTTTCAGGAACTCTTGGAAAACATTATTGAAATAAGTCTGCTTAGAAAGAAGGCACATGCAGAAAGATGAGTATGGTGCAGGAAGAGCTGCATGAGGTAGGGGATGATGAAACATAAGAATCCTCCCAAAAATATGTAAAGTAAGAGGCCCCTTCGGAGTATATACACGGCAGCATATATCTTAAACAGGAGAAACCTTCAATGTCAAAAAGTACTAAGAGTACAGCAATTCCAAACAGTCATCAGAGGGCTGGCAGTAACACAAAACGTGCAGCACATCCTTAGTTAAAATAGCACACGTTTCTTCTCACAGGTCTGGGGAATGGAAGCAAATGTGGTGGGAGATTTATCGGGATGTTATTTGTGGAAATTCAGCTTGAGAGTGGGAGTGGGCCAGAATGTGTATCCTATGTCCACACAACCTCAACTACTACAGCATACGGATTGCTACACTTGGGAAGCTAGCACCATTGTGTGACTTGATCAGAGAAATGTAGAGGATAAGAGTACTTAACTATTGTGGTTTGTGACATCCTAGGACTTTAGATTGCTAAGCACTCATTGAATCCAAAATGAGCCTACGTTAGTCAGGTTAAAAGAAAAGGACCAAAGTGCTCTAAATACAATTAAAATGTGAGACAAGGAGTTTGAAAATATTTAAAGGTCAGTACTGGGTGAGAAAATGCAATTATGCATTATCAAATGAAAAAATGTAGCAAAGTCATGTTTGATTAACAGTTGAAAACTTTGCTCTATGTATATAGTTTTATAGGACAGGGGGTGTATCAATTAAGTTTCCTTAAATGCTCATCGGCATGTTCTTAAAAGAAAAAAGGAAAAGTCCATAATGCATTTCTTAACTACGGCAGTTGACGCCCAATTTATATTTATGGTATATTGACAGAGGAACAAATACAATTGGAAAGCATAATCTACATGTTTCTAAAATAAACATCAATTCAAAATTCCCTACTATACCTCACAATGGCAAAAAATAACGGTCTGCCAAGATGTACTTTATATGCAACTGTGCTAAGGCAGACTCAATTTAGAGAATCGAAAAATTGCAACAGACCAAAAACATGCACACGTTTCATATTGTTTCACATCACACCCAAGGCAGAACGTATGCTCTGGATCAATAGGCTGCATCTCGCTGAGTGCCACTTAAAGTAAATGAGTACATTTAAATTTTAAAAGTGCCTGAAAGCATAGAGCTCGTCTCTAGTGTGGTAGAATGGATTGCCCAAGGCCATGCTCAGGAAGTAAACACAGGGAGATTAGGTCCTTGAGAAAAGGGACTGAAAGTGCAAACTCCTTCAATCACACAGACACAGTCAGTCAGATTGTATCATCTCCATCGTTCATTTCAGTTACGTGCTATTTGAATTTGAACAAGGGTTGGATATTTGCTTGAAAGAGATCAAAGAACATGGGTGTAAGCTTGTCACGCACGTAGCCTATGAAAGATCCAAAGTCTACCAGAGCCTTCACTAAGGCTGGTAAAGATTAAGCCACATTTTTCAAGTACAGAAGCACATTTTCTGCATAGAATGGAATCTTGTGTGTAACCTCCCCAACCATTAGTCCCCGACGGTTACCAATGGGTCTAATTTTCCAGGCAAAAAGCTCCATTGAGGGCAAAAAGTAACAGAGAAAGGGGCATACCTGCTGTGTGCCTCTAGATATGCAAATGAGCTCTGTGGGTTTCATTAATTGTGACCCTAATAAACAGGAATTCAACTAGAGAATCCAGGCCTGAAACCATAGGTGCTAATCAATACCCTAATAAAACATTGGGCACCCAAATAAAATGGCTCAATAAGACATTGGTGTATAGGGCACGGGTGGACTGGCTAATAGGAAACTCTAGAGATTTCCTGATAGGCCTCTTGTGTGTTATTTCCAAATGTTCCCAGGAAAAGGGTTGGGCTGGCTGAAAATGTGTAATACGGGGCCATTATTTCCAGGGCCTCTTGTTTCCCCAGTCCACCTCTGGTAGTAAAGGGTTAGGATCAGGAAATGTTCACCACACCACTGACCCAAGTCAAGAAAGCAGATAATATGACAAACGTTATTGTTGGTGCAGTAGTTGGCAATGAAACCTGATTGATCTGTTCCCACCAGAGTGGGGAGGTCTTTAATCAACCAGGATGTCAGACGTTAACTAATATTGGCACAGGCATTGGGTGGCAGCCCCACAACCAGTTCAATCATTCCCAGGTTTCAAAAAGAGGGATGTCAAACATTCTGTGTGGGGGGCATTTAAGGCCCTGAAACAGAAATCCCCATCACCTGAAAAACTGTATTAAACATTGCCACCAAAAACAGCTGTGCTTTGCTTTCCCTGGTTATGCACTGCATTGACGAACGGCCCTGTTTTTGCCTTATTCCATCTGAATGCCAAAAAGTTATGCACTACATCAAAAAAAATGCCTTGTCTTACTGTTTATTCACATGAAGGGGCAAGGATTTCAACATTGCAACCTGACCCAGCTTTGGTTTTCCCTTTCATGTGAACAGCAGCGCTCTAAACATTGCAAATGAAAAACGGCTTGGCTTTTCCTTTTTTTCCACTGTCAAAGCAAAGAACCCTGACCTGCACCTCCGTCAATGGACCAACTGCAAATGCAAACCCACTCAAAATGACAAATTAAAGAATCTCATGACCTACAGAACAGCATTTCAAACGTTGAATGAAGTACGGCTTAAACATGTGTGAAAGAAAAAAAAAACATTTCTTTTAAAAGTCACAGTGAAAGGATAGCTTTGCTCACATAGAAATGTCAGTGAATATGCTGTGGGTGGGGTGTTGACTAAGGCCATGTACATTATGTTTTCCCCCCGCAAGACTTCAATCAACTTGGAAGGGGCTCAACATACAGGAAAAAACAGTTTTTGGGCTCAGGCAGGAAACCTCTCAATTGAAAGCCTTCCCTCCCCCACTGGAAGCTGCACCTATAAGTGAACTATTACCCAATGACATGTGATGTCGCTGAGGGCGTATAAATCCCTGCTCTGCCAGACTGGAAAGCAGTACTAGCGGGGAGGACAAAGAAAGCAAGTGTGCTAGAGCTTGACCAAGAAGTGTTCCTTCTGCACCCACTACCAAGGACAAACTGACACACTTCAAAGGGTGTAAAATAAAAGTATTTTGTTGCAAGCTGAGCCAGGGGGGGACAGTTGGCTGTGGTGGGGGATGAAGCACTGCCCTCCCGTATGAGACAGATCCTCCAAATTGACATCATGGATTGATTCATTTTAGGCATTTTCCTCAGCACTCAGAATAAGAATAATTTTATTTTATGCTATTTTTCGATGTGATTTCCAGGGGGTTCTGAAGAGACTAAGTGCATGTTCCTAGGACTTTGTGGACTGAAATGGCCAGTAAAGACTTGTTCTGGCCGATTTAAAAATGGGACAAATATCAAAGTTGGTGGAAAGATGGAAAATGAGATTATGAACATGCTTAATCATTTGCAGAGTTCTAACTTTAAGGAATTTCATGAAAAGGACAAAAATGTGCCAAAGGGCCATGCTACCTTGCACGAAGTCGGCGATCGGCTTGCTTAATTCCTTAAGACCCACTGAAATCGCATATCTATTTCATATGGAGGTGGCTAGTATACATTTGAAGTTATGATGCATAACTCAGTTTTGCTAAAAAGTGGACCTGGGAACAAAGAACTGTAATAAATGACAAACAGATATATGATGCTCTCTCCCTTTGAACCAGTAAGGCCAGGGGGGGCGGAGAGAGGAATGGTGAACTGTCCTATCCCAGGGTAGGAGTAATTCGAGAGCACTCCGCCTAGACTGTAAAGTGAATGTCATTTGGGCTATATGAGGGGGGACTGTACTAGACACACAAATCCAGGGAGAGAGGATGGACAGAAAGCTGAACCTTACCATCTTGGAGAGTGCAGAGAACAGACCCCTTGCCTAGCTGTCCAGAGACTCCCGAGATCCAGCTGGCTGCCCAGAATCCCAAACCAGGGCTTACTTTGTAAATAGCAAGTAACCCCATCCCTAAATTGCATAAGCCTCTCTTTTTGTAACATTGCATCCAATATCCCCCTCCCCCATTGAAATCCCATTGATGGCCCTAAATTACCAGTATAATTCATTCACTTTCCCATAGAAGAATTTGTTTAGCCTGTGTATGTGAGCATATTCCCTGTGATAAATCTCAGTTGTCTGTATAAATCCATAGCATTATTTTGAAGTAAATCAATTAATTCCCCATTGAAATTCACGGTACTAGTTGGTTAAAATTAGAAATTAACCCCCTTGTGCCTAGTATCTTTCTTTAATAACTATAGTCATAAAGTATAGCCTCAACAGAATTAGTCTGTTTAACTGAAAACCTAATTTGCCCGTGTATTGTGTGCATTATCCCACAAACTCCTAACTTACATCTGCCCTATTAAAAACCCAAACCGTATTCCCATTGAGAGCAACTCCTGTTACCTAGAATCTTATCTGTTATTTGCCTATGTCCTTCAAAACAGATTTCCGATTTTGAAATCTAAGCCCCTTTCCATAGCTACCTGTTATTGCAAATCCTGTGTAAAACTAATTTCCATTTGCCGTTTATATTTTTTCCTTTTGCATTTTCTTTCTCCCCAAAATCGATTTTCCTACCTCATTTCCACGTTGTGCTGTGTGCTGATTAGCAGTCTCTAAGCTTCCCGATCTCAAGTGTAGTAACAGGAATGTCCTTTTATTCTGTTCCACCGCAGTTGTGAGTAACCGTGCGAGTAATAATCCAAATTCAATTCTGCCGTTTTGCTCCAAAAACGGGTTTTCACTTTCTTTTCTGGCTTCCCATCTTGGGGTGGTGGGCTTTACTCCAAATCCGATTTTCTCTTTCTATCCTTACCCCATGCCACTGCCTTCCATTCAAAGGAAGTAGCTGATGTTTGGGGAGTGAGTGTTGCAGGGGGGAGTGCCAAACCTTAGTGCTATCACTTGATTCCAAACAGGTTTTCCTGTTTTGCCATTAAAGATTCGTGTGAACTGCGTTAGGATTTCTGAACCAATTGTTCTGTAGGAATCATTGCATGTGCGTTGCCACAACATTGGTGACTGTGTTGATTTTTCTTTTTCGTAAACCATAAATTAATAAATATATCTTATTGATACACACCAGCCTGATCCCTAGTCCATTGTGACATGGGGTATTTGTGAAGGTTGTGTGCGAGAAGAGTTGGAGGCCTACTCAAAACGAATCTGTGGTTTATTAAAGCTAAAATGCACTTTATTGTACGCTGCATTGTCGGGGGAAGTAGTCCCTGGCTGGAGTGTGCTGTGTTCTAAACCGTGGCATTTGCCATAGAAAGATTACCATTAAATCTAGAAAACTGAGTGTAAAACTTTAAAAAAAAACCTGCTAAATCGACCATCTCTTTTAAGATGCAGGGTGAGGCGATCCTATTCCGATAAACTAGGGAGATCAGCAGATTCAATATACTTTGCTTAACAAAGGCAATATAATAAGTTGGCTAATGTATTGGGAATGTATGCCTGCCTTTTCGAGCTCCCCATAATTAGGAAAGTCCTCTGGATAACAAAGTTTGGAATTCATTGTCTAAAGTTGGCTGTGCTCCGTTTGTAAGCAGCCTGTTCATCTTGTTGCCAAGAGTACAGTAACATTGTTTACTTTGAAGTAAAGAATGAGCCTGTTTGGCCAGGTGGGTATCTAGCTTTGCACCTTGCGTAAATCACGGATGGCCTAAAGTTAAGCTTACTTTAAAGCTATGCACCTCTTCCCAGGAGTGAGCTTCCATTTCCAGTTGGTTTCTCCAATTTTTTCACATAACCAAAAGCTGTGTCTTGGCTAATAAAATACACCATGAGACTGTTTGAGGGTAGCCCACACAAAATTCAGGTTCATACCTGGAGTACACATTGTTTCATAAAAGGAGACCATGTTGGAGATCACCTCTCTAATGACAGGGTTGTAAGTGAAGCATCTTTCAGTCACCATGGAGGGAAGCAGAGAAACAAGGGAAAGGGGAGCTAACAGGGGAGATGGAGGGCAGGCAATTTGGCAGCAAGGGATCTACAAGCAATCTGTGGAGAAAGCAGCCAGGAGAAGATCACTCAGTCTCAGGTAGGCTGGGGAGTGGATGGTGTGTGGACCTTGGTGTTGGGGAGAAGCTATACCCTGAAGATTAGGGTCTTGCGCTCCTTCCTGAACTGTAGAGGTGAGGAGGCGAGTCTGATGCTGTTGGATGAAGAGGTTCCAAAGGCTTGCAGCACAGACCGGGAAAGCCGGTCTTCTGGTTCTTTCCTTCCTGTACAAGCTGAGTTCAAGTCTGCACATGCCCTTGCATCTGGTGGATCGTTGTACTCCTGAGATGCTGAGTGATCTAGACATGAACCATAATTATCTTCAGCAATATCCAGAACAAGTGCTGGTAATTTAAATCCACACAAAAACGCTATACAGACAGTTAGCCACACAAAATAGGACACTAGAATTCTTAGCCTGCTTTCATCCAAATCGCAGAGGAAAGGCAAGGCGGCTATGAACTTCAGATTATGCATTTCCACACTGTTCGCAATTGTGCCTTGTATTAACCTGCACAACGTGGCCCTAGCACGTGCACGCCAACCACCTACACAACCGCAAATTGTGATTGTGTAGTTCCAAACATTGAAAATACGTTGGAAACTTGTTCATCCAAAAATGGAGAGACCCAATTGGTATTCTGTAAAACTAGGGCAATTACAAACTGCCTATTCACAAGACACACCCCAACAGAGGCGCAGGTCTTTCACCATGGTGCTTTCCACAAGATGCATACTTCTGGTAGTAAGTTGTGACAGTTGACTTGAGTGGCAGTTTACAGATGGTTGAACCTGTAGCTGATTGAAACTCCATTCATTACAGCTTTTCCTGCATCATAAGCGACATTATGAGGACACAGAGCTCAAGAAGCTATGAATTTAGGTTTCTACAAAAACCCAATTTTTAAGGTCTCAAGAGAAAAAGAATGATTTACAATGACCGATTTTCTATTGATTGTAAAACCACCATTGTAGAGGTCTTTTCCTCTTGAGAACTTAAAAAAAATAATATTCAGGGGGTTCAGCCGCCCAGAGCACCCCATTGTTCCTCTGCCACCGACCTGCGGGATTTCCCCAGTCCACCCGAGACTCCCCAAACCAAAACACATACATAAACACAACACGCACACACACACCCACACACATACCGGTTCTCCTCGTCCTGTGCTTCAGGGCCCTGATGTGCCCATCAGCCAGTGCACACAAACGTGATGACACGGAGCGGCTTTTCTAAATCGGTTTTTGGTGAAAAGATCTTTAGAAAAAGAGCTTTTCACCTATGGAATTTAGACCCGTCTGTAGAGTTCAAGAACGATCAAATGGTTTAAGGTATAATTCCATCATTACTAAAAGGAGAGCATGCAAGACTAGAAGCTCATCAGAATTGAGAACTACTCAACGAGCAAGAAAGGAGGGAGCAATTTGGCGACATAGTGACATCCACTTATCAATCCTTAGGTCAGGATCATCTGAGCAGAAGGGCACAAAAGAAAAGTCACAAAGAAACGAAGCCAGGTACAGAGATATATCAGCCAGGGAGACCTACAAGAACTGGGTGTTCCTCTCAAAGCAAAGGATGGGTAGGACATGCTGCAATCCCCTCCTTACAATAGAGGAATAACTGCACAGACAATGAGCCAAAGAATGAGAAAGCCAGAGGATATCGGGATGCAGCCTTTTTGTAATGTACTTACAGGGATAGGATACCTTGGAGTAAGCCCAATTTTAGACCTACCAACTGACTTTAGAGACAGAAAACAAATGGAAAGTCCACAAAAATATGGTCCTGATGACTACCCATCTTTTCCATAGAGAAAAACGCTAGGGTGTCCCAAACCAGAGAAGAAACCTTAGAAAAAGCAGACTGCAGCTATTAAACTACAGCATGCACTCACTAGATAACGCCCAAGACAAAGAATCCTGCCAACTGGTTAAAGGTTTTGCTTGATTCTAGATCTAAAATATCAATGATTGAGTCCCATCTTAAGGCTCTACTGGAGCACACGAATGCACATAAACAAGCAGAAATAACACCCATGTGTCAAACTTCAGCAAATAATGAGATATATTTTGTGACAGTCCAGCTAGAAATAGAACACCCGAAGGAGAAAAAAAAGCGCTGTTCTGGATCAAGTTACACATCTAAAATGAAGTACAACTGGCTCATCAGGACCGGCCTCCACTGTATCTGGTTCAAAGGTATGCATAGGATTAGACAGAACTCGGTGCAGTGCTACAGTTTAAAAATTGCATAGGATTTTTTATCACGTTTGATCTGGAATGAGCAGCACAAGTCATTGTTGTGGCCAACTATACCATGTCTGACAGACAGAAATCTATAATTAAATGACAGGCAATGGCACGCATGCAACCCATAGTGTGTCAAATTGATCATGGGGCAATTATAAAACAAGCAAACCCACATAACAGTCCTATGTTTAACAGTGGGGGATACTGATGGTACTACCAGATTAGTTATGGATAACATAATATTAAATGCAGATTATAAAACTGAAGCAGTGCAGAATCAGCACAGTTCTTGTCTTTTAGCTAACCTTCATAGCTGGAGATAGAATACAGTTTGTTAATCATTATTTCACACAAATTAGGTGAGGAAAACAGACTGCATACTGCTTTCGCAGTGAGGGGGGAGACTTTAGGATACAAACGCTCAGAGTACATTCTCAAGTAAAATGCATAGCATTTTAGCAGACTCACACAATTGTTGGCAGTACGTTGATATTGATTATTACTAGAAGAAATACCTGGCACTTCCCGTGCTGTAAAGTAATCAAACTTTGAATATGGCTTTCCACTGCTTCCCTGGCTGCCTTTTTATGCCGAGCATCCTATCACCCCATTGTCTAGCTGGTCTCCGTTCTGGTGTGTCTTGTTGTCTCACATCTGCCTGTCTGCTTGCTTGTGTTTTTGATGGTCTTGTTCAACTGTAAATCCTACTTCCCAAAATCAAGCATCAGACAACTACTCAAAAGTAGATAGTCTCCTGGTTGGCATGATGATCAAATTACAGGTTTCTTGTCACTGGGGATATATGTACCTCATGTTGATAATTTTCTGGATGTTCTTGTATTAATTGTCACAGAATACAATAAGCATTTGTTCCAATTCCATCCACCCTGGGCGCCACACTTTAGCAAACTTTAAATCACGCAAAATAAGCTTTGGCCTGGATTTCATCCACCAAGGTGGCCACCTTAGTAACTTCAAACCACAATGTTAGATTCCTTGTGAAAAGTTACCCGTTAGACCCCTTTCGAGCACACAAGATAGTTTCCCCTTCATTTTTATAGCGGGCAGATGCTTTCAAAATTATTAGAATATTGGAGTTCTTATACTGCGCCAACCGCGATAGTAGTTTCAAAGCACATAAACCTTTGTACGTGTTGAGGTACAACAAGTCCCTCCTGAATTGTGTAAAGTTACATTATCATGAGAATCTGACACCGCTATTCCAGACTTTATTGCGGATTTATAGAAGAAAAAAACTTTCAAAACATCTTTCAGGAGATCAGAAAAGGTTTAGGTTTCTGTTTGAGGGGTTTAATCTCTACTGTTGTTGAATGTTGACCATGCAATCATCACAATAACTATTTGTTGCACTATTTCTCATGTTTGTAAGCATGACCCCACTGTGTTATACTTTATGGCGAGCCACCAATTTTGCATATTCCTAGGACACTCCTGTACATTTTGTTCTCTGATTGATATTACAAGTTTAGCCAGAGTGACTCTAGTTTAATGTCCAATAAATGAAGGAGATGATCCAATTAAAGTGAAATACATTATGACATGTTGGCAGTG
Organism: Ambystoma mexicanum; assembly: GCF_040938575.1. Classification (NCBI taxonomy): domain Eukaryota; kingdom Metazoa; phylum Chordata; class Amphibia; order Caudata; family Ambystomatidae; genus Ambystoma; species Ambystoma mexicanum. The sequence goes on along the minus strand of NC_090932.1, from coordinate 881,508,139 downwards.
TTGCATGAATATTGGTGGTTTCTCCTAAACAGTAAAACTGAGGCATTACAACATAGCTTGTATGGCCTCTATATTCATTAAAATAATCCAGGTCACACTTTGATAAACATGTGATTGGAGACCTCATGTCCTCAGGGGAAGCTTGGCACAGATTTACAAACTACATTGTGATTATTTTATTCCTTGTTCAGTTTTGTGGTACTGGTTGGAGCCCTATGTGCTTTGATCAAGCCAGATTTGAGAGCTAATCACTGGTTAAGTGAACACAGTGTCACGTGTTAAAATGTATCTATTCATTAATATGACAGACTTAGAGGGTCCTTGTATACCAGGGCAGAGTGGTTATATGTGATCTTACAGACCACAAAAACAGAGTGGTACATAACGGAGCGGACAAAACATCTAAAAACACCGAATTTATTCCCCCTCAGCCCCCTTTTTTCCCCACCCTTTTAAAGCCACCCAACCCAATCCTGACCCATTTTAATCCCTTACCCCACTACCCTTTATATATTTAATCTTTTCAGTGTTTTTCAGTGTTATTGTCCCCTCTGTTATGTAGCGCTCTGTTTTGTTTGCAATAAAATAACTGGATACCGACAGAGGAATGCCTCCACTTACACAGTATGCAAGTTGGAAGATGCCTAACCAATTGCATTAAGATGTGTTTATTCTATTGCTAAATTGAAATGTCATTTGTAACGCGCCTGTACACAAGTGTTTTTAGGTGCGACAAGACAAGGAAGGGGAGACAAAGGGAGGACAGAACAAACGATCTTATTACGCCTTGTGTCATTAAGATCATACAAGTGCAAGGAAGAGGGTAGAGGAGAAGTGCCGGGTGAGTGCAATAGGCAAAGCTCAAGTAAGTGGCACCGCGGTGGCTGGCTCCGAGTAAGTGCTAGGGGGCAGGAGACTGTAGGGATGCACAGAAAGTCCCCAAGTGCACAGTAGCCCGGAGGCAGTGCAAGGGGCTACTGATCGTGTATGAGCCTGGTGTCAGTAACGTTCACAGGGTGCTCAGGGACCCAGATGGCACACGTGACAGGTCATCAGCAGGGGAGAGGAAGTGGAAGCGAAAAGGAAGGTCTTGGGTTGCTTTGAGAACCTTAGGTGGTCCTGCTCAAGTTTGAGAGAGGCAGGTAGGCAATTCCAGAGTGAGGCACCAGCCGAGGAGAGCGATTTAGCCCCCCCCCCTCCCTACTCTCAGCCTGGACAAGCATCTAACCGTCAGCGAGTTGGAGGTGGATGAGCAAAGGGCTCGAGAAGGAAAGTGCTTAGGTAGAGAGAGTTGGATGTAGTGTGGTCCCATGCCCCAGATAGTCTTGTGGACAATGCAGACACTGGGAGCCAGTGGAGAGATTCCAGGGCTGGACAGTTTCGATCCCTGGGCTTGAGGCCAAGGACAAGCCTTGCAGTCCTGTTCTGGATTAGTTACAGAGGGCGAAGAGGAGAGGCAGGCAGATTTAGAAAGAGGCTGTTGCAAGAGTCCAGCCTAGAGAGCACCAGGGCTCTTAGACAGGAAGAATACCTCTGAGGAGGTGCAGCTGGTAATGGGACTTCTTAGAGCGGTCCATGTTGTGAGGAGAGCAGGAGAGAGGAGTCGAAAATGACACCAAGGTTTTTTGATTCGCCGGAAGGCACAGGGAGACGGCCCAAGGAGGGCGTCCAGAGTGACAGAGGGAAGCGGGAGCAGGGGTCCCAATGAGAAGGATCTCAGTCTTACTGTCATTAAGGCAGAGATCGTTGGAGGCGCACCATTCCTGACTCGCAGATACATAGTCAGGAATGAGCGAGAGAGAAGGAGGCTGAGGAGAGCCTGAAAGAGAGCCGAGTGGCATCCGAAAAACACTGGAATTTAGAAGAAAAGGTAGAGATGAGGTGGGACAGGGGTGCCAAGTAGATGTTGAAAAGCCAGGGTGAGAGGTTGGAGACCTGGTAAACACCACATGTGGAGAGAGAGGTGGTGGAGAGAAAGGACCCAAGTTGGACCTGGGAGGGTGGATCCAGGAGGAAGGTGGTCAACCAGGCTAGGGCCTAATCCGTGAGGCCCAGGTTGTCACGAAGACAATTGATTGGGATAGCGTGGTTGGCTGTGTCGAAAGCAGAGGTAAGATCAAATAGGATGAGGACAGAAGGAAGGCTAGAGTCGAGATTAGAGAGCAGGTCATCACGGGTGTTCAGGAGAGCAGTTTCCGTCCTTCTGGCTTCTCTGAAGCCAGACTGATGGTCATGGAGACAACGTACAGATTCAGTATGGAGAGTATGCTGGGAGATGGGCAGCTCTTCCAGGAGGCTTCCCAAGGAAGGAGTGCACAAGGGAGTGCTTAAAGAGGGCGGGGAAGTTCCAGTGGCAATAGAGTGATTGCAGAAATCGGCCAAAGCTGGAGCAAGTGTGTCAATGTGGTCCTTGATGGTTCTGGAGGAGCAGGGGAGCACCTGCTTAGACACTTTCATAGATCAGACTTGTCTAGACACATTGTCAGAAATGAAGAGGGGGGAAAGCGGAGAAAGGAGGTGAAGAGGGAGTGGCGGCAGGAGATGGGCCGAGAGAGGTAGAGGGAGAGGAAGAGGAGAGAACACATCCTGAGTTTTAGTTGTGACGTGAAGAGCCAGTGCTGCACAGAGGCCCTGAGAGGGAACAGGAGAGGTGGAGACTGCAGCAGGATTGGCCACCTCCTTGGAGATTCTGAAGAGTTTGGGCTTGTTATTAGAGGGCGCAGAGATGTAGGCTCTCTTCTTGGACAGGACAGAGTCCGCATGGCCTTTGGAGAAGACCGGCCAGTTTGTCAGAGGATACGCCTGATGCCCTCCACTTCCCCTTAACCACTCTGCACTTGCGTTTACAGGTGGAAATATCAGAATCATACCAAGAGTTGCACTTGGAGGTAGGCTTCAGACGGATCCTCATGACAGGGGCAAGGACATTAAGAGTGTTGGAGATAGAGAGATGCAGGTTAGAGAGGGCTGTGTCAAGAGTGTGAGTCAGCCGCAGGCATAGGAGGTGGAAAGAAATTAGTGGCAACAGTCTCCACTGAAACACACTTCATCAGCCGGATGACCGAGAAGGTGGGTGGCAGTACTGGGGTTGGCTTCACCTGGGGGACAGAGCAGAAAGTGGTCAGTCCAAGAGAGGAGTGGTGAGAGTGGGTGTCTGAAGAGATGAGAACATCCAGGGTGCGCCCAGCCGAGTGTGTCAGGTCTGAGGGTAAAATTGAAAGTCGCAGAGATTGCAAAAAAGAGACATGAAGAGGGGTTAGAAGCATCCGGATGGATGTTGAGGTCTTCGAGGAGGAGAAGTTGAGAGGTAGAGGCAAGGAGATGATTAAGGTTTTCCCCAGAGGATAAGATACTGGCAGCAGTGCAAGCAATAGTGTGAAAGGAGCACACTTTGGGTACAAAAAACATGCACATAAAAACACCTCCAGTTAAAGCTTGAGGCTGCCACAGGTCTAGCATTGCAAATGCTTTACACATTATGTGCATACAGTGCACAGTAGTACACAATGTTCCCAATGTAAAATGCCACTATAGAGCAGATTTGAAAAATCTTGTGAGGAAGATCAGGAGTCCAAAGGAAGTAATGTTGACACCTGATCAAAAGCAATAATGCAAATCCAGTAGGGCTTTCAAACAGATTCCAATGAACATGCACTAGAGTAATGGATTTGTGTTCTAAAAAATGTCTTTAGTGATGTAATGGAAAGGGTGCAAAATGCTGTATCCATTATTAGGAGTGACTAGGAAGCAGCAGTAAGTCTTTCTGTTTTAAAAGCCTTTCTGGACACCCTTAGTAGGGGAGTTCCAGGATGGAATGCATTTTCACTGACCTAATAGACGTACTTTACTGGTCTCAAACTACACTGAAGCTTTGTGGAGTCATCCCAGTGGGAACCTGAAGTGTTTACATGGATCTTGCATGGTATTCTGAATACACCTATGCAAAACACACCTTCAATGTTTTACCATGAGCAGCATTCCTGGGAAAATATGCACTTAATTAATGACACTGGGCCAGGGAAGATTTTAAAGGTCCTATACACTCACATGTATGTCACACGCTATCCCTGAATTAGCATTCGATTCTTTGAAAGACTGATGGTCAAATATGTTTGGTGTGTACATGGACACTTAAGTGAACATATCTCAGATTACACAACCCATTTTACAACTGTTAAAAGGTTTCACATTCAGGTCCATAGCTTATCAAATAGAATAAACCAAGGATACCAAAGTGTTGGGTAGAATTCTCTACTAAGGCTAATTTCCCAAACCTAGTGAGTCCCCCAGCAGCTTTGCTGGATTTTTGGGGTTTATTTTTTTCTCCTGCTAAGAGCGAGACTCTTTCTCCCACTCTTGGGCATGATTTGAGAATGTCCTTTGACTGTGAATGTGGTTATGGGGTCTTTTACTCCATAGGGCTTCATGTGGTTTTGGTATGTGTGTTACACAGCACCCTCAGTGCAGTAACACAGGGGTGTCCTAGTGACCCCCAAACATACACTCCATACCCTGGGACTGACTACTGTCTCCCAGGGCATGTAAAGTCACCATTGACTTTACTGGTCCTAAATTGTGAACAGAACCAGTACAAACCATCATATTGTGGAAGTACTGGTAGGGGTAATTCGATTGCCCCTGGTTCTGTTTACCAAAGGGGCACTGTCCAGTCCCCCCTTGTTGAGTTTCTGGCTGGTGGCAGTGGATACCACGCGAAATATTCCACCAGAATATTTCCTATGGGATTTTCCCATTGATTTTAAACGCACCACTTTTTGGTGCAATGTTAAAGATACCGCCAGGTTATTTATTTAATATTTATTCCCCGGTTGGGTCTTTTTGCCAGGACTTCGTTTTAAAATGGCGTTCGTGTTCATCTCTGAAACTCTAACCCAAGTCGAGCCTTTGTTCCACTTTTTGGCGGGCTTCTCCACAGAAGCCCTCCAAATGGTGCGACTCTGTCTGGGGGCTACAGGATGTGTGGGAGGGGGATTAGGCACCCTGGACTGAGTTGCCTTGGCAACTCAAGTAGCACTCTTGTGCGATTGGCCCAGTGGTGAGCCACCCGGCTCACCACTTAGCATGTTTGAGTGACAGCTAGGCTATTGAATGGGAGCTTTTCTGCATAAAAGCAGGGCTTTGGGGACTGGAACTTCAGAAGTCGCCACAAGACCTAAAGAATCCGAAGAGGGGAGAAGCTGAGCCATCTACAACGATGACACCACCGGTGGAGCCCTGCTGTACGAACTCACCACTTCCCCAACCACAGAGGAGATCTTCTTCCAGGAGTCTCTTCTTCCCTTTGAGCTGGTGGGACCAACCAGTTCGCCTTTTTCGGCTTCCTGGACGTCTCGTGGTCGATTCACCCGTGCCAAGCACCCCGGCAGCCAGATAGCCACGCTTCACCACTACCGCAAATAAAAAAGGGTCGTACCTTTTAATCGAGAACTCCGCGGCTGGTTTCTTCCCTGGCAGTGCAACGACCTCCAGCTTTCTAACTCATCGAGATCATCTCTTCCTCTGGTCGAAGCCACGACTTGCACTCGCTGCCAGGAACAACTGCCACCGCTGGAGCTTTCTCACCATTTCAGGTACTGTGTCCCGCCTGGTCTCCCTTGCAACAGATTGTGCAAGGTGTCCCGTAAATCCTTGACTTTCTAACTTGGTTGCCCTCAGACCTGCTAACTTTGCCTTTCTGAACTGATCCAACCTCTTTAACTTTTCTGCAAAGACGTTGAGTGCATTTCCACTGTGTGATCTTGGGCACATTCCGCCTTGCTCTCTCCAAGAGTGGGCCTGGCCTATGAACGTTGTGCTCTACAGTAGACCCTGCCTTTCTTGACTTGCTGTGGTTTCTTAAACGTGTTGGTACTGTGTTATTTTCCTACTCTGCCTTTTCTCTCCCTTTTTAAACACATTATTTGAGTGCCATCTACAGTTACACACTCACCTCTGTTTTGCTAAATAAGTGGTGTCTTAACCTAGACTTGTCAAATAATTAACTAGGGAGGTGTATATACTTATAGTGACTGTTTGAACTTGCTTGATATATTAGTGCCAGTGTATTTTCTTAAGTGTGTTTTTAAATAAATAATTATATACTTTTATATCAAAGCTCTGGTCAGTGTTTGCTTGTTCTACTGTGTTTTTAGCCCTATTGTGTATACTCTAGATACTGCCTAACTCTTCTTGAGAGAAGTCTGACTGCTCACCCACAGCTACCAGGTAAATCTGGGTGGTGCAGGCTGCTACCTTTTGGGTTTACTGCTTACTCCTGTAGTCTTAAACTTTTTGCAGTGGTCCCTAAGGGAACTACGCAGGTTTCTGCCTAACACTAAGACCTTCATGCAGTCATAATTAGATGGGTGTACCCAGGCCTCCAGTTAAGTGTCGTACCAGGCCTTTGTATGCATTAAAATCTTGTAAATATGACACCTTTTATCTTTCTATGTGTACAATTACACACCAATTGAGGAAAATTCTTTACACTCATTTTGTTCAAACAGTGTGTACAATACTCCCCCACCTTAACACCTTATCTGGGGCACGGATTAGTATTCAATATCTAGTTTAAACGTCCATTAGACCTTAACTTGGAGTCAATGTGGTAAATGTTACTATAAATTGTCAGTGGCAGCAGGGCCTTTGCTCAGGGGTGAGTGATTGTCATTACACCAATAACCAGGGTCACAGCCCCTTTCATATCTTCAAGACTACACTTAAAACATTCAAAATCAAGACACTGTAGCCAGTGTAAGCGCTATTACAAAACAATTAAATGGTTGCATTTGCAAATGAAATAGAAACTCAGCAAAACGTGTCACTGTAGTCGTAATCCAGACAGGTAATTACATTTTTTATGTAGCGCTTCAATTGGGATTCCTCCAACTTCTAAGTGCTGTGATTATTATTAGCTCAGTAGATAGTCAGTTTACTGACTTCTGAATGTGTAAGGCTAACTTGGGACAGCCAACATTTGACCACGAGAACAGATGTAGATTTTAGCATTGAGCACTTGCCTCCTGTTAGGGAGAATTCTCAGAAATGTGCGAATTCCCTCCACCTTAGAGACCCCCAGCAACTTTGCTGGATTTTGAGGACTTGATTTTTTTAACCTGGAGAGAGTGAGACCCTTTTCCCCCCACTCTCTCATGTATTTTAATGTGATTTCTGAGCTTTGTGTTTCTTTTGGTTGTGGAGTCTGACAAACTCCATAGGCATCTTTTACATTGTGTCACACAGCACCTTCAGTGCAGTGGCACAATGAAGTATTTCAGATTTCCCAAAGGTTTAAATACCTTCTCTGGGATAAACTACTGTTTCCCAGAGTAGTAAAGTGAAATTGACTTTACTTACATTTGTAACTTTCTAGACCCAGAACACACTATCTTGCAAAAGGGTGCTGGAGGGGTTACCTAGTATCCCCTTTGTCTAGCTTCGCTTGTGACATTTTTATGTTACCCTTTTCTCACTGAATGGCTGGTTGCAGTGGTTTTGTTTTAACTACTGCAGTGTGCATTTATCGCGGGCTGCGTTCACAGCTGCAGTAAAGTACCCAAGGGTGCCATTTTTGTTAAAATGGCCTGGTCTTCTTTCGCCATTTCTTTGTGGAAAGGTCCTTCTTGAGATTTACTGTGCGCGCCAAACCAGGTTGATCCCATTGTTCGCTTTGCCTTTCGCGGGATTCACAAGTGAATCCCGCCTCTGGCTCCAGGGTGTCTGGGGTGGGCAGGAAGTGAGGGAGGTGCCCGAAATTCCCTGTGCTTAGTCTCCTAGTAGACCCAAAGGCACGCTGCAGTGATCGGCCGGCTGACTGTCCAGCAAGGACAGCCACCCTGCTGGGTGACTGGCAGCTAGGCTGGAATGAATGGGAGAGAACTGAATAAAAGGCGAGGCTTTTGGCTTGGAAGGCAGAGTCGACCACTGGACGAAGGAACCGAAGAAGAACTTGAAGAGGACGCCTGCTGCAATTCCTGGACCGTTGGTTTGCCCTGTGAAGCCCTGCTGCTGTGCTGAAACTCCAAATTCGTATTGACAGAGAAGCCCCTATAAGGACGACTTCTCTCCTTGAGTTGGTGGGGTCAATCAACTCCAAAGAAAGCCACCTGGACATCCTTCTCAGAGCTGGTTGAATTTCCACAGAGTTGCTGCTGGAAACTGTATAGCCAGGGAGAGGAACACCAGATTGTGTGCATTGCTTTTAAGTTGGCCAACAGCTCCAGGAAGATCCTCCGGACTCCCAGGAAGCAGGACCAAGCCTGAGCCCCTTCAACAGTGTTCGGGACCCCAGAAGCAAGGAAAGTCCATCTCGACAGCCAAGAACCGCAGTGTTGCTATTTGCGTTAGTCACGAGGAGCTGAAACACTGAAGTGCCACTTGTTGGAGGGATTGTCGGTTGTGAGCGGTGACCGTCGCATTGCAGTACAGGAGTCCCCAGAAGTCATCCCTCTTGTCCCCACGACTCAGGCCCAGGAACAGAGAGCTGCACAGGAACAGGAGTAATCTGCTGCACTTTTTTTCCAATACAAAGGTACTGCAAGTCTGAGAGAACTTACCTCTTACCGTAGAGTTGCGTGCATCTTCTACTCACAAATCTAATCAGCTAGTAGCCCTACATTTGATTCTTTTCTTCAAAGACTTCTAAAACATTGTGCAAAAATGTTCTACTTACCTACCAGAAGTGCATCATCCTATATAAGACTTTTGACCATTGACTTTGGCTTAGCCTATTATGCTGAATGATTCTGCTTAAGGGATCCAAATTTGCCCGATTAAGAATATTTGTGATTTTGTTTGTTTTAATAACCTTTTCCTTTTACCAACTCCCAACAGTATTCTAAATGCAAACAGTAAGATATTAATGTCCCAAGCACCCTAGCTATTGAAGTCACCTGAGGGTGTAGGTTGTGTCTGTGGGCCATCCCAAAGGGGTCTTTACGGATTTAGAAACTAAGTGTATAGTATTGAAGTATAGTTGTGTGCTGCTTTTAATATTGCTCCCTTCTGAAGAAGGCTTACTCCGACTGATAAATAAATGTTTATTCAAGAAACCTTGTGTGTAAGTTTATTTGAATACTTGTCACTGTGAATCTCTAACTCACCTACAGCTCACATTGACCCCTCTTGAGATAAGCCTGGCTGCTCAACACGCTACCAAAACTGTGCATTACAAGCTTATACCATAGGTTGGGTTTCCTATACCTGTAGTCAGAGTGGTTGTAGTGCACCCAAAGGGTACTGCATACAAGCTTTGCCTAACATCACTCTACACTATAGTATCATAACCCTGACATCCCATTAAGCACTACGCAGGTGAGGCCGCTAACCAATACTCCCCCTAGGGGCGGCAACATGTGGGAGGATCTCATGTGGAGGGACTCCTCTCCTGGGGAGAAGGATGAACCACGTAGGCTGACAATAACGCCTACATATTATACACATAAGATCCCCTCCAAAGCAATGTACTTTTATGAAATATCAAACCCATCCAACGTCATACTAAAACGAAGAAGCAGTGAAAAAAATAACATTTGAGCGGGACAAAAGATAGAGCGTCTGCTGTCAATTGAAAGGACATTACGCTGGAACTGTCCCCATTATTCAAACTGAACAGCAAAGACTGACTGTGTTCTTCATCATCCTCTGGCCCGTCCAGCAAGGGCCTGTGTAATTCTGGCAAGATGGAAGCTGTGATAGAACCAGAGGAAGAACCGACCGAGAAGGCCGCATTGAAGCCTGGAGAGCGGACACGTGAGAGGGCAGCAAGGCTCGTCTCCAAGGCTGAGAAGAGTAATAGCAGGACGCCTGAGAAGTGTCTTGCAAGTACGTTGGGAACCGGCGTAATAGACCAGTAGAGACAGAGGTTGTACCATGACTTGTAATGGGTGGTCCGTTCGACAACACTGTCGAGACCGCGTACCATAACCTACAGCAAAACTCGTAGGTGATTACTGAGAGAAAGCAAGAGACCGCGGTCGAGGCGTAAACTGTCACGGTGGGACAGCTACGCTGAGGCAGACCACAACAGCCGGACTTGGACAAAGACGAGACGCAAAGAGCTGCTAAAGGAAGAAGTTGAGCTAAGAAGTGTGGACTTGAGACCCCTGATGAACCTGGTGAAAAGTTTCCTGAGATGACGTAAAGGGAACACATGCATGTCCGGGAGGAAGCCGGCAAGTTACAAGGCTGTGAAGTAGAGGAAGTCATGAATCATTGGGTAATACAGTTCCCAGAACAGTTTCACAAAAGTTTGGTGCTGGAGGATTGAGAGGAACTCTATGAACAGCTTCATCATCTCAGTGGGGGAGGGGGAATCAAGAATTCAACAAAACAGAGGTTGTAAAGACCTGCTTAAGTGAACTGCAGACCATATTAAAAATATGTGAAAGATAGTGGGAACCAGCTAGGAGAAGGGAGTCATGCTCCTAGCCCCACAGGAACTTTTGCTTGGAATGAAACCTTTGCTTTGAACCTGAACTTATGTTTTGTCCAACCAAAGAGGTGTTTGGACGCTTTGTATCCAGGAGAAGGGAGTAATTCTCCTGGATTATGAACAGTAACTGGACCTTATGTTGTTTTGTTGTCGTGAGAGGGCTAGAGTAGGAGCCTTTGACTGGGACGGTGCATTTTTGTTTTGACTCTCACAGACTTCCTGACAAGCACTAGAGTTGCTTTAGATTAGGTAGGGAAACCCCTTTAGAGTTAGGGTTAGACCGGTTTGCATAGGGATTTAACTCCCAATCCCTATGCAATGACTTATCTGAACATATTCACAACATCGCCAGACATACTACCATCATCTCTAAAATAGCAATAATGCCCCCTCCCGCCACTTGTCACAACTCCATCCCGATGCAAACCTTTTCCTCTTTCGCCTCAATCTCACACCAAGAATTCCTCTTGCTCCTAGCACAAAGTCGTCCGTCAGTGTCATGATCTCTGCTTCCAAAAGATCAGGACTTGCCCAACTCCCTTGGAAGCAGATCCATAACCACGGTTCCGAGTGCCAGCCAGTCCCAATTGGGACCTTTTGGACCCTGTCCTGGCGCCAGTGGCACCAGGCTCATAAAGATGCCCAGTCCCAGCGCTGGAAGCGCCGGGCTCATAATGCTTGGGTGGACTTACCTGCAGCAGACCATGCTGCTTACTTACCTGCCAGTTGAGCCCCTGATCCTCTTCTGTTTGGGACTACTTTTCCTGTTGGGTGGGGCAGGAGCCACTCCCTAGGTTCAGAACACTGGAACTCTTCTGGAAGGCAGGAACTCTTTTCTTACCTAGGCGAGGCTGTGGAAGGAGACACCTAAGCACTACAGGAGGCTATTTAAACCACACCCGATGGATGAATCTTGCTTTGCGTTATTCTGCATTCTCTGCAGCAGAACGCTCATTGTGTCTTCAGCTTCTGATCCTGGGCCTAAGGGAACAAAGGCTTATCATCCTGGAATCCAGTCTTCAGCAGCACCTGTAAAGACAAAGAAAGAACAGGTTAGCACTACGGTCTTCAGTGGCAGCGCATCTCTTACCTGGTCCATCGGCTGTAACCAACACCTCGCGCTGCATTCCGGCATCTGAAAGACAAAGGCTTACCTACTCTTCGCATGCTCCGGAGGTCTTCGCACTGCATTCCGGCATCTGAAAGACAAAAGCTTACCAGCTCTTCGCACGCTCCGGAGGTCTTCGGCGCTGCATCCCGCATCTGAAAGACAAAAGAAGGTGCGTTTAAAGACATTGGGCAACTTTATTACTCACGTGCCATTACTCCTTCCCACGCTGAATCCAGTGGGTATTCCAGCACCCTTCAGCTTCTCTAAAGCTCCGAACTTGTACCTGCAAGATAAAAGGGACAGTTAGTGCGCATCGTGAAGCAGGCTACAAGCGCTTACTTACGTGCTTCCAGACGCTTCTATTCCTCACGCGGGTTCGATCCTCAATTCTCTTCAGCCCGCCATCCGCCATCGCCGGAACCCTGCAAAACAAGAGATATCATTACAAATGACTTAAGACATTTGAAGTGCCCAGAACTTACCGTTCGTGCAGTTAACGACGGACAGCAGTCTTCTGAGGTCAAGAGGCCTGCACCCTTATCCAGAGAAGAAACTGGTTACGGCACTCTGCCCCGAGGCAGATGGAGAGCTCGGCGTTCACTTACCTAAGGTGAGGGCGTTAACCTTTGGGGTTCTACAGGAGAAGAGAAAGGGAAGAGGAGAGAGGCACCCAATAACCCCAGTTCATTAATCCCATATTTTCTATCTGCAGACATCTTACTCTTCGAGTCAGACATACAGTGCACAGAGGTCCAGCCCAAAGAGCCAACCGTGTGTTACACATCACCTTTGAAGATACGGCATTCACCCAGTCAAGACCGGCGCCTCTGCAGGAATCAGGTGAGCGTTACAGTCAGGATCCCCTGAACACCCTTGCCCACCCACTCTCCTCAAAAAGATCCTAGCTTCAACCTGCGCAGGCAGTATTGCATGCTCAATCTTTAATGAATCCCTCACATCGGGAATTTTCACGGAAGCTTTCAAAACCTCCTACATCAATCCCCTCCTCAAAAAAAAAAAAACCTACGCTCAACCCACTCCTTTCCCAGAACTACCAGCCCATTTCCAACACCCTTTTCATGGTCAAACTCGTGGACCGCACAGCATACAATCAACTTTGCCACATCACCAAAGCCAACAACCTTCTCAACCCTGCCCAATCTAGCTTCAGACCCCTCTGATGAAATGAGTCCTCCCCAGTGTCCATTTGGGATGACCTAAAAAGAAAAGACATGGAAGGATGCGCTGTACTCATTCTCCTTGACCTCTGTTGCCTTCGATAGTATTGGTCACAACATTCTCCTAGACAGGATACACTCTTTAGGGATCAAAGACACTGCCCTCACAGGGATCTCGGCCATCTCCAATAGTTTGCAAATCATGATCCTCCACCCTTTCACCTCTGCACCCCACACAGTGCCCAAAGGGGTCCCACAGGGAGCATCCAAATATCCCCTCCTCTTCAATATCTATCGCAGCCTTCTATCCGCACTCATCTCACCTGCTACTGTTACACAAATGATACACAAATCATCCTTAAAATCCCAAAATCGCCAGGCTCAACCCGTCCGGCTCTCTCGCCATGCCTCTTGGCCATTGACCACTTGACGACCAACCACCTCGTCCTCAATCCTGGGAAAATGGAAATTCTCATCTACAGAAAAAACCACGCTCCTTCCCCAACCTATCCCATGGCCTCACTCTCTAGGCCCTCGCCGGCAACCTCCACATCAGTGGAAAAACCTTAGATGCACGCTGGACATGGATCTATCCCTCTCCGAACACACCAACTCAGAAATCCAGCACCTGCTTCTTTCATCTAAGCATCCTCAGGCTCATCTTCCCATACCTCTCACCTATCCATCACCAAATCTCTGCCATCCTCACCATCATCCTCTCCCACTTAGACGTATGGAAAATGCCTCTATATCTAGGCGAACCGACGTTCAAATTTAGGAAACTGCAAAGAATCAAAAACCCTGCGGCCCACCTACTCATTGGCCTCCCTCCCAGGGAACACATCAGCCCCACACAGAGTACTCCACTGGCTCCCTATTGGTCGCTGCACTACCTTTAAAGCCATGTGCATCACCCACTATGCTATTCACACCACCAGTTTAGAAGTCGCACATTGCCAACACCCCCCCCCCCCCCACATGACACTCTGATCCGGGCCGCATTTATGGTTATCCCCCCAATATAACTGCACCAGCCGGAGCGGTATCCTCCTTCTCAGTCCAAGCTCCCACCATCTGGAACTCCTGGCTCTCCACATCCACAGCAATGACAATCGCCTTGCATTCAGAAAGGTCCTCAAAACCTAGCTTTTTCCTTCCCCCCTCTTGAACCCTCTCCCACTTTATGCTGACTGCCTCTTACACACAAGTACTGGCCCAGACCTAACAAAACACCTACTCCTCCAAACCAGCTCAGATGCCAGCACGTTTGCAGCGGCACACAGTGATAAACTTGCTCTTCTCCCCACCCCCTGCCACCAAAGAGGATCATACACCCACCCCCAACCTTCTGGACCCACCCCTCAGCCCTGAAAGGAGCACCAACCATCTAACCGGTGCAAACTGGTTACCAAACAATGACTGTAAATCAGATTGCACCTTTGATGTGCCCACGTAAAGGGGTCCGGTTGCAATGCTAGTACAACCTGGTCCACTAGAGAGAACGGTAGTGGGACCAGTTTGAAATGGGGACAGCAATGGTTGCGCACTCAGTTGGATGTATCCATTTAATTATCAAGGGGCTTACCCAATGGCTGAGAACACTCATAGGTCTCACTGGGGGTAAAGCGGTTCAACCAGTGCTACTGGGCACAGAATACACTGATGGCTTTTGGGGGTAGAAATAGAAATGCACATCGACTGTTCTTGCCATTGGTGATGGGAACGACACCATTGGTCTTAGACCATAGTTGGGAAGATCTATTTAATGTATTTGTTCCTATTGCACTGAAAGAATGCCACCAACCAGGTCCTTCACAAAAGGTAGTATTGCTAACCCCAGTAGAAGATGCACTTGACCAACCAGTCTTGAGAGTTCTAAGGAAACGATGAAGAAAAACCTGTTAAGAGTATGAGGTTTATCAATCGCACCACATCTGTGGACACATGCCATAGGCATGGCTCCCCAACTATACACTCTTGAATGCAGCTATAGCTTTGTCAAATCTGGTCTAGCAGCTGGCACAGCCGCCCACACTGAAAACTCTGCTGTGCCTCAAGAACTCTACCATTAGAATACAGCGACAACCTACGTAATAATTCGGTCTAGCTGGGCACACCGAGTCTCCTGCACTAGCACCCTAGCTCAAACCACCAACAGCACTCACCCAGGTACGTACCTGACCTTTGAGTTGTTACTACATCCTTGCCAGCCCTCCTTAGTCTTAATCCTGGTAGACTGAACACACGCATCTTAAAGTTAAATCTTGGAACTTTCCCATACCTGGACTTCGGTCCCTGAGTGCTTTCCAACCACAAAGCGCATTGAGGCAATACAAATGGGGAAATAGCACTATATAAATGAAAAATACAATTAGTTGATAAAGGTCTATAGCAAACACTATGGCACCACTTGGTCAGTTTCTTCATTCCTTGTCCCCACAAGAGGCAATTCACTTTTCCCGTTTGATGTGGGTGGTGCTCCCACTGCTGTTCTACTTTTCTTATTCTATGTGAGGAGAGCTTGGATCACTTACACCCTTGCTGGGCACGTTCTTTGCGAGGGAATTTTGGACTGCTAAGCCTATACTCTTCCCATTCAATGCAAACGTAGCTTGCATTTCTGAGGACCTTCATTTACCTGTTCAGTGTGGGGGTGCTTGCACTGCTCCATCCAACTCTGTTGTCTATGCGAGGGGAATCTTTACTGCTGTGACCCACTTCACTGTGGTGATCTTGAACTGTTGAGAACCATGATATTCTTGCTTTACGTGAGGAAAGAACAATACCGTTCCTATATCAGGAGGGTATTGTTCATTCCTAAAGGCTATGTTGTACTAATTTTATAGACCCAATCCTATCTGTTCTCTGTGTCTGTACCTTCTACCCAGAGGTGGCTGGTCTATTGGAGCAAACGTTGCAGTTCCCTACCAGTTTTTTTTTCAAATACATATATTTATTATTTTAGTTGCTCAACAATAACAGAGCTTACAAAGGAGTGTGGGAGACCCTCTACTGAGAACAAACATGAGTCAAATATTCTGTTGTATGGAATTTTTCACTCAGGAGGGTCTGCAAGCGCGTTTTAACTCACTGCACCATTCATAGAGGAGAGATATCCACATGCAT
This sequence comes from Ambystoma mexicanum, assembly GCF_040938575.1. Classification (NCBI taxonomy): domain Eukaryota; kingdom Metazoa; phylum Chordata; class Amphibia; order Caudata; family Ambystomatidae; genus Ambystoma; species Ambystoma mexicanum. Next base: position 881,492,292 of record NC_090932.1, on the reverse strand, counting down.
ATCTGTCTTCTTCCCACCCACAAGGGCAGTCCGGCACTGAAATGCTAAGCAAATCTCTGAACCAGAGTACCATCAGCAACCCCAGACACGTGTTTTGGTGTAGTCGGGCCTCCTCAGTGAGGTGAAGCTCAGCCTCTAAGACCGTGAGCAAGGGGTCCACGTCGAGATTACCCTAGGCTACTTAGTGTGAATCCCCCAAGTTTTACAAAGTTACAAAGGAGTGTGGGAGCCCCTCTACTGAGAACGAACATGGGTCAAATACCCTGTTCTATAGAATGTCTTCAACTTAATAACGGAGCTTCCACCTTAGTTTCATTGATGCTAGGTGTGCTTTGCAGGTGCCAACTCCTCAGTGATGGGTAGTTATGGACCACATTGCATCATGTGTCCATCTCTTGTACATCAATGCATAACTATCTGAGCTGAGCCCAACACCTAGCGCGTAATGAGTGGACACATCAGTAAACATTCCATGCAATTTAATGATCCTGTCCTGTTTTACGGCAGGCAAGATGGTACATGCTCGTAGGATTTCATCCTGTTCTGCCTCACACGGTACCAAACTGTGAATACCACTAAAATGTGCAATTTGTGTACTCTTAGTGTAAACCGAATTACAATTAACTAAATGGTTTTAAAGGAACTATTCCTTACCTGCGAGATATACAGTGCAATGCATTTAAACGTCATACATAGTAACATAAATTGACCTTTAATAAGTCAGAATCGTCGGCTCAGGCTCAAACATTTAATTTATATGCGACTGCGAGTAGGAGATGTGAATTAACTCACTGTGTATTACATCCTGCAGTCAATATGGAACTTTCCATTTTTTGCAGGGAAAATCAGAGGAATGCTTTAACTTAAAGTAACCTTCCAGTTAATTTTATGTTCCCAGAATAGGGCAGGGCTCGCATAGCAGTGTCGATCGAGCCTGTGTAATGAACAGGTTACTTACCTGTAACTCTTGTTCTCCAGCACAGGTCTTGCATGGATTCACATAGTCATGAATATTCCCTGCCGCAAGGCTGGAAATACTCTGTAAATTTAAAGCAGTTTAGCATTAAGCTAAAAAAATGGATTGTCTCCTTTATTTCCTTCTTCAGATTTGGTAGTGCACGCAAAGTGGCAGTATGAACCAAGAAGAGTCAGAGAGGGGAAGGAGGGAGAGTTGGCATGTAAATGCATGCAAGACCCATGCTGGAGAACAAGGGTTACAGGTAAGTAACGTCTTCCTTCTCCAGCATGAGGTCTTGCATGGATTCACATGCTCATTAATAAGATTACAGAGAAGTACACATACACAACCACAGGAGGGTGAAAGACTCACAGAAGCATTACACTTATCCAAGGGAACAGACTCACCTCAAACAGGTTGCGCAGCACTGCTTAGCCGCCCCGGGGCTGCTCCATGGAATCTGTCGACACAGAATCTTGTGAAGGGTTGGGTAGACCACCACGTAGCATCCCTGCAGATGTCGAGGAGGGGAACTCCACAGAGAAACACAGTTGTCACTGCGATGGCCAGCCCGGAAGCTGTCTGTTGGCCAGGCAATGACAATGCATAATACAGCCGGAGAGCCACCTGGAGATGGAAGCCTTAGACAGGGCCTTCCCATGTCCCACAGGTCCAAAATGGACAATGTTGAGACAACTTTCGAAAGTCCTTTGTGTGTGCAACATAGAACGCCCTTTCAGCAAGCGAAGAAGGATTTGCAAAGAAAAATGGTAGAACCAAAGCCTTGTTTAGATTTAAGTCCAATGGTACCTTTCGCATAAAGGAGGGATAACTTTGCAGAACCACCTTTGCTGAGCGGAACGATACATCTGGAGGTTTACAGGAGAGCACCTGTATTTTCCCGACCTGCCAGGCAGAGATCGCGAAAAGGAAGGCGGTCTTCCATGACAGAAACTTGAAAGGGGCTCAATGCATTGGTGCATGGTGACCCTCAGTGGGATAACATGGCATCGTCAGGTGAAGGCACATACACCCCACTCTTTCCCTTTTAGGGATGTTCCATCTGTATCTCAAGCGTTTATGGCTAATTGGAAAAGTTAACTTCCATTATCTACAAAACTGCTAAAGACCTCTTCCAGTATTGTGTAGGAAGAAAACCTAGGAAAGGACAACATTTCCATGCATATAAAAATACTGAAATGAGGAGGCTGCAGGGAGTAATGCAGATCCAAAAGGCTGAGAAGGAACAAGTTACTTACCTGTAACTGTTGTTCTCCAGCATGGGTCTGGCATGGATTCACATGCTCATGAATATTCCCCGTCGTCAGGCTGGGAATCCTCGGTAAAGAAAAAATCAGTATCAGTTTCGTTTCTGATCTGTCTTTCTTAGTAGTAACCAATCACTGGTCTCTGGGTCATACTGCCCCCAGCCAATGAATGCCCTCTACCGAAGCCCCGCCCCTGGCAGCCATCCTCAGATTTGGTAGCACGTAAAGTGGCAGTATGACCAAGTGAAGAGCCGCAGAGGGGAAGGAAGGAGGGTTTGCATGTAAATCCATGCCAGACCCATGCTGGAGAACAGTTACAGGTAAGTAATTTGTTCCTTATCCAGCATGGGGTCTGGCATGGATTCATATGCTCATGAATATAAGAATACATAGCAGTACACACATGCACAACCACGGGAGGTGGCAAGGCTCAACATTAAGCAATACAACAACTCAACATTAAGCATCTCTTACATCCTCACCAGGCTCACCTTAAGCGAACAGGTTGCGCAGCACTGCCTGGCCGACTCTGGATTCCTCCCTGGAATCCCGGTCGACGCAGAAGAATCTCGTGAAGGTGTGCGTCGGCCTCCACGTAGCAGCTCTGCAGCTGTCCAGCAGGGGCACACCAGACAAGAATGCCATGGTATCAGCGATCGCTGTGGTCGAATGGGTGCGCGGATGGCCGGGCAACCGTCAGTTTGCCAACCGATGACAGTGCATGATGCAGCCAGAGAGCCATCTGGAAATGGAAGCCTTCAAGAGAGCCTTCCCTTGGTTCCAAAGTTCACAAACAGTTGTGATGTCTTCCAAAAACTCCTTCATTCGGTCCACGTAGAACTTCAGTGCTCTAGCTACATCCAGCGAGTGCAAAGTCCTCTCGGCCGGCGACGAAGGCGACGGGAAAAAGACTGGTAACACCAAGGGCTCGTTGAGATGGAAGTCCGATGGCACCTTGGGCATGAAGGAGGGGTGCGTCCTCAGCACCACCCTCGTCTCTTGGAAAGTCAAGTATGGAGGCTTGCAGGAAAGTGCCTGAATCTCTCCCACGCATCATGCAGAGGTGATGGCCACAAGGAATGCTGTCTTCCACGACAGGAACTTCAACAGAGCCGTAAGCAAGGGCTCAAATGGAGTGAGCCTGGTCAGCACCACATTGAGATCCCACGCTGGGGCTGGAGCCTTCACCGGCGGGAACGATCGGAACAGTCCTTTCATAAACTCCTTCACCAGGCGATGAGACCACAGGGACGACCGTCCTGCAGTTCTGGTGTATCGGGAAATCGCTGCCAGATGTATCTTGATGGAAGCATGAGCTAGTCCAGCTTTGGCCAGCAACAGTAAGTACAGTAGCACTTGAGGGGCTGTAATCCATAGAGGGTTAATCTTCTGTGCACGGCACCAGACAGAGAACCTCTTCCACTTGTGTCCGTAGTACTTGAGAGTTGAGGACGCCCTGACCTTTGCAAGAACCTCTCTGCAGTCAGCCGGGATATCGTACCCTCCAAACTCTAGTGCTACAGGAGCCAGGCCTGCAAGTTCAGCGACTCCGGGTTGTGATGAAGAATGGCGCCTCCTTCTCTGAAGAGAAGATCTGCGTCCGTCGACAGTTTGACTGGTGGGGACGCTGACAAGCCCAGAAGGTCCGGGAACCAGGTCTGTCTCGGCCACGTCGGTGCGACGAGGATCATCTTGCACCGGGACCTTTTGAGTTGGTTGATGAGTCTGAGCAGCAACGGAGGGAACACATACACGAACAGGCCGTACCAGGGGAACGAGAAAGCATCGCCCATGCTCCTCGGCTGGGGGAACCTGCTGGCAACCCTCTGGCACTTGGAGTTTGTCACTGTCGCGAACAGGTGGATTTGGGGTTTGCCCCATTGCCGGAAGAGTTGATACACTTGATCCTGGCGTAGTTGCCATTCGTGGCACGAGCGCAGCTCCCTGCTGAGTGAGTCGGCAATGGTGTTTTTTTATCCCTGCTAGATGAAAAGGTACCAGAAACATCCCCTGGTCAATGGCCCAGTGCCACAGATCTTGGGCTTCCTTGGACAGGGCTGGGGATCTGGTTCCTCCCTGCTTCCGGTTCCTCCCTGCTTCCGGATGTAGAACATCGTGGTGGTGTTGTCAGTGAAGATCCTCACCACCTTGCCCTTGAGGGACGGGAGGAATGACTTGAGAGCCCAGAACACTGCTCGGAGCTCCAGGATGTTGATGTGGAGCGGCCTCTCCTTCTGAGAGCCACAGGCCTCTCGCGTGAAAATCTCTGGTGTGCACCCCCACCCCTCCAGGGAGGCATCCATCGTCACCGTCACCTGGTATGCTGGGGTCTGAAAGTCTGTGCCCGCTGCGAGATGCGCACGGGGGCCCCACCATCGAATTGCTTGGTGGAATACTTCGTTGAGCGAGATCTTGTCCTCGAAGCTGCCCGTCGCTTGCATCCAACAGGCGTCGAGGAACTCCTGCAGAGGACGCATCCGAAGCCTGCACAGGCACACCAGATAGATGCAAGAGGACATCATCCCGAGAAGGGACTTGATGGACCTCACTCTGGCCACGTCCGTGGCCAGCAGACGCTGTACCTTGCCCAGGATGGCCTGCGTTCTTTCCTCCAACGGCGAGGCCAACTGCGCTACTGTATCGAGCTTGGCTCCCAGAAACAGCGCGACCTGCGACGGAACCAGGTGGGATTTGGGGAAGTTGATGGAGAATCCCAGGTCCGTGAGCAGCCGGACGGTCTTTGCTGTGTGTTCGACAGCAAATTCCCTTGTCCCTGCTCGGATGAGCCAGTCGTCCATGTAGGGGTAGACGTGGATCCCCTGCAGGGGCAGCCGCGCCACTTGTGAACACCCTGGGTGCCGACTTCAATCCGAATGGGAGGGTCTTGAACTGGTAGTGCCGCCCTTGGACTACGAACCTGAGAAACTTTCGGTGTCCTTTTAGGATGGGGAAGAGAAAGTACGCATCCTCCAAATCCAACGACGATAGGAAGTCACCTTCCTCCAGCTGGCCCAGCACGTGCTGGAGGGTGACCATCCGGAACTTCTGTGCCTTGATGCATTTGTTTAGCCGACGCAAGTCCAGGATGGGACGCCAACCTCCGGTCTTCTTTCTGACGAGGAAGTATCTCGAGTATACTCCGGAGCCCCGGAGCCGCTTTGGGACAAGCTCGATGGCTCCTTTCTTGAGCATCGCCCTTACCTCTAACAGCAGTTCAGGGACGTGGGCCAGGGCATCCAGCACCAAACGGTCGGTGGAGATGGACTCCCACACACTGACGAACTTAGTCAGCCAGCCTCCCCCCGGGGTGCTTCGGTGGGAGCCCGACAACGGCTGGGTCAGTCTTGCTTGGAAGCAGCCTTGCCGCCTTGGCCTCCCTGGCGACGACGGCGAGATCCACCCGACTTGCTTCTTGCGACGAGGAGCGGGCCGTCTGATGGTAGGTCGAGGAGCCGCCGCCGAATCCTTTAGAGGCACCTTGCTTTCCTCCAGATTTCCGAAAGGGTGGCCACCGTTGCTGGTGAACTCCCAAGGCCCGAGCCGTCTCCGTGTCGGTCTTGATGGCCTGCAGTGATTCATCCACTGTCTTACCGAACAGATTGTTCCCGTCGAAGGGCATGTCCAAAACCTTGGCTTGCACGTCTTGGCGGAAATCCGTCGCCTTGAGCTGCCCCCGCCGTCGAAGGCAAACGCTGTTGCCCAACTGGCAGAAACAGGTGTCGGCAATGTCCTTGGCCCCAGTTATGGCGTGGTCCGACACCACCTCACCCTCCTGTAGGATCACCAGGGCCTCTGCCCTCTTGTCGTCCGGGAGGAAGTCCAACAGGGGGGCGATCTTGTACCACAACTCCCTGTTGTAGCGGGCCACAATCGCTAGGGCGTTGGCCACCTTAATCGTCTTTGCCGCCAACGAGATGACTCGTCGTCCATGGCCTCTAGTTTCTTTCCCTCGCCGTCCGGTGGGGAAGTTGAAGCCGAAGCCCCCTGACCCCCCCCCGCTTTCTTCTTGGCCGCTGCCGAGATGACCAAATCCGGGGTCGGTTGTGCCCTAAGGCACAAAGGGGTGCTGTCGGGGACCCAGTACTTCTTCTCGTACCAGTCCCTTTTGGCAGGCGTCGTGGACGGGTTCTTCAGGACGGCAAGACCCTCGTCCCAGATGTCATCCAGCAACAGCACCGCAAGGCCCTTCTTCCTCTTGGCCTCGTGCCGTTGGTAGAGGAAGCCTTCCTTCTTTTCTTAGGGGGGGGGCAGAGCTGAAAAAGCTTGGATGCCCCGGCAATCATGGCGTGGAAGGAGCCAATTTCGTCGGGAGGAGACGCCCGAGGAATCATACGGGAGGTCAGTCCCGTCGTCGCTGCCGTCGTCGTCGTCATCCGTCCCCGTCGTGGCCGTGTCTGTTCCCGTGTCATCCCTCAGGACCGGGGAGGGCGACAAAGGCTGAGAAGGCCGTGTGGGCTGAAGGGGAGCCGGATGAATTCTCCTCTTGTTTGGAGGGCTTCCCGACAGACCCTGTTCAACTGGGTCATCCGTCGGGGCTAGGGGCAGTCTTGTCCTTATCTCCGTGCATAAGGCTTGGATTGCCGTAAAAATGGCCGCCGAGTTGTCTTGTGGCTCGGGTTGTGACGGGCGTGCCGGGAGCGACAGTTGTTCCTCCTCTACGGGAACCTGGTCGTCGCCACCCTCGCTCTCGTCGTCCCCCTCGTCGGGATCCCTCCCATGGGACCTGGCCTCTTCAAAATACTCGGTCAGTTCCTCCTCAGAGGTTGTGTCCGTGTCAGCTACTGCTACCCCCTCTTTTTCCACTGGGGTTTTCACGGGGGTCTTCTTGACAGGCTTAAAAGAGGATTCCCTCCACGGAGGCAGGGAAACTCTGGGCCCCGAGGTCGCCTCCACTGGAATAGCCTCCACAGGCTTCACCAGTGCCGCAGCGACTCCCTCAATCGAGGCCTTGGCCGGGATCAAGGCCTTCACCACCTTGGGTGCGCTTGAGGCCTTCACCTTAGGGGAAGGGTCACCGCCTCGCACCCCTGCGGCCTGATCCTTCGAGATCGACCGGGACCTCTCCAGAAGCTTAGCCAGGTTCTCGGATTTTCTCTTCCCCGAGCCAGAGCGTTGGCTTGCGGTTGATGGCGTCGGTGAAGGTGCGCCCTGCCTGGCAGCCGAGGAGCCTGACCGTTCGGTGCTCCCAGTGCCCGCTGACTCGTGGTGCTTTGCCTTCTGTTGGGCCCCCGTCGCCAGGGCACCCTCACAGGACTTAGAAGACCGCTCGGACTTCTTCTCATCTGCTTGACTCTTGCCTTCCAGCCAGTTCGAGAGATGGGTCCGACGATCCCTCAGTCCGATCCGACATGTTCATGCAAAACGCACAGTCCTTCTCCACGTGCGTTTGGTCCTCGTGGAGGCAGTAAAGGCATTTCGAATGCTCGTCCTCCTTGAACACATTTTGTAGGTTGCATCCAGGGCAGATCCTGAACAGTTTGCCGGGAGTCGAGCGTCCCTTCTCCTGGGCCATGTTCTTGTCGTCCGCGAGGTAGGCCTCAGAAACTTCTGGAATCCTCCAAGAAGCGTAACTTGACGAAAACCTCACCCTTGAGGACCGTGGATAAATCCGAAACGGGTCCCCGTTGATCGGAAGTAGAAACGGTGGAGCTTGAGGCTCGATTAAAGCGAAAAATGAGAAATCTCTGACAAAGCACAAAACGCAGTAAAAGCTCGAGAGCTATAGCACAAGGACTCCCAAAACTTGAACGTGCGGTAAAAATCTGAGGATGGCTGCCAGGGGCGGGGCTTAGGGAGAGGGCAGTCATTGGCTGGGGGCAGTATGACCCAGAGACCAGTGATTGGTTACTACTAAGAAAGACAGATCAGATCAGAACCAAAACTGATTTTTTCTATACCGAGGATTCCCAGCCTGACGGGGAATATTCATGAGCATGTGAATCCATGCCAGACCCCAGGCTGGAGAACAGTAGAATGGCTACGATCGATTGACAGGTGCCAGTGGTTTTAAAAGATATAACCTAAATGAGCATTAGAGAAGCTACTTAGGCAACCCGCATTCGCTCGAGGATGAGTGAGGGACTAGTGATCCGCTGTGGAGAAGTCTGTGGAGTCTGGGACCCCTGACCAAGGGAGCAAAGCGAGAGAGAGGTCAAGGGGTAGGAAGAAAACCCCTCACCTTGTGAACTTTTTCGAAAAGCAGAGGTAAGCACAAGTCTGTAAGTGCATGTTAAAAGCCCTGTCGGGAGAGTATACAAGGCAATCATAAGTCTGCAAGAGTGTATAAAGTGATGCACGTTAAAATCCCTGGTAGGAGAGTATATACCAGGCAGGCATCATTCTGCAAGTGTGTGTAAAGTGCAATTCGTTAAAAACCCTGGCAGGAGAGTACACCAGGCCAAACTTCAGGTTTTCAAATTGTAGAAAAGAAGCCATCGAAAGAAGTCCTGGCACAGGAATACGACAGGTAGACCCAGAATAGAGAGTAAATAGAGATTGAAGTGAAAAGAGCCTGGCAGGGAAATACAGCAGGTATTATGAATGGTTAGAACGGATATCTAAAAGTGTGTTGGAACACAGGTTGTTTTTGTTATTTACTAAGAAACCTCCAAGGAAGTGTTTTGCCTATTGGAGTTGAGAAACCCTGAACAGCAACCTGGGGAAGGGAGCCATCCCCTGGAATTGCGAACCTTACCTATTGGGAAGTTTTATGTTAGAGTACCTTTATATTTCCTTTGAACTTGAACATGTGTGCACATTTCAAGAATAACGACATTACCCCTTTACACAGAGTTACTTTAGTATGTGAGGGTAAGGATAGGATTTCAGACACAGGACAGTTTTGCTTTGGACATCTGGTCAATGGACAGACCCTTGGTTTAGTTCGAGGTAGGGAAATACATCTTAGAAGGGACAGCGGGGCATTTTTTGCAAATCCCTTATTATTGGATAAATGTCTATAACCATAAATACGACTTATCTGTGTCTTTGTCTCATTCCTGGCTCCTCACAGGGCCATGGCCAGAATCTTCTTGAATTCTAAAGGCAGCGAGTAGTGTCCAAATTCTATGGCTGCAGGAGCCAGGCCATGAGGTTCAGAGACGCTGGGTCGTGGTGCAGGATTGGCCCTCCTATTATGGAGAGGAGGTCTGGCAGTGGGGCCAGGTTGATGGCTGGAACTAGCAACAGATGGAAAAGGTCCGAGTACCAGATATGCTTGGGCCCAGACCGGTGCAATGAGGATCATCTTGCAGTGGCAACGTCTGAGTGTGTCGATCACTCATAGCAACAGTGGAAATGGTGGGAAAGCATACAGGAAGAGGCTCACCACCAAGGGAACGAGGCGGCGTCCCCCAGATTGCTTGGCGGAGGATACCTGCTGGCAAACTTTTGACACTGTATTGGTAGCTGTCGCAAATAGGTTGATTTGAGCGAGACCCCACTCGTTGGAGACTAGACACTTGCACTTGCTGAAGCTCCCATTCGTGGCAGGAGCGCAACTTCCTGCTGAGGGACTCCGCAATGGCATTCTGGATGCCTGCCAGGTGAAATGGGACTAGGAACATGTGTTGTGCAATGGCCCATTGTCAAAGATTCTGTGCCTCCAGGGAGAGTGTGGGGGAGTGTGTCCCACCCGGTTTCCTGATGCAAAACACGGAGGTGGTGTTGTCTGTAAAGAGCCGCATCGCCTTCCCCTGGAGCGGAGGCTGAAAAGACCTGAAGGTCCAGAAGACTGCTCGCAGTTCCAGGACGTTGATGTACAACTCCTTTTCCTCCGGGAGCCAGAGTCCCCTGAAGTGAGAATATCCTGTGTGGGATGCCCAACCCTCCAGGGAGGCATCGGTCGTGACTGTCACCTGATACGCCGGAATCTGGAAGGGACCACCCTGTGAGAAGTGGGCAGACTGACCACCATTGCAGGGCTTGACGAAATGTTCTATTGAGGGCGATCTTGTTGGTTCATGTGGCAGAGACCTGCTGCCACCTGACCGCCAGAAACCCTTGAAGGGCTCTTATCTGCATTCTACAAAAGGGGACTAGGTGGCTGTAGGAGGACATCATCCCCACAGGGACTGGATGGACCGGACTGTTGCAACAGGCGTGGTCGATAGCTGTTGGAACTTGCCCAGGATGGCCTTCCCCATCTCTTCTGAGAGAGTCGCTAGACAGGTGAGTGTGTTGAGTCGGTCACGCAGCAATAGTGCGTTCTGAGATGGCACTAAGCCGGACATCTGATAGTTTATCGAGAATCCTAGCAAAGTCAGGATCTGGATGGTCTCTGCAGCGTGCTGGATTGAGAACGCAGGATCCAATGAATCAATCATCCAGGTAAGGGTAGATGTGGATTCCTTTGCGGCACAGATGCGCTGCCACCAGGGCCACACATTTGTTGAATACACTTGAGACGATTTTAGGCCAAAGGACAGGGCCTTGAACTGGTAATGGCACCCTTGAACGACAAAAGGCTGGAACAGCCGGTATTTGTGATGAATGGGAATGTGGAAGTAAGTGTCCTCAAAGTCGAGGATCACCCGGAAATCTCCTTCCTCAGCTGGTCGAGCACATGCTGCAACGTGACCATCCTGAACTTCTGGGATTTGAGGAACTTGCTGAGGCATCACAAGTCTACGATCAGTTGCCACCATCCTGACTTCTTCCTTACCAGAAAGTATCAGGAGTACACTCTGGAGCAGCTGAGGGACTAGTTCCATTTCCAGTTTGCGCAGCATGGCTTGAACCTCCTTTAGCAGCTGTGCCACATGCAGTTCTTGTCACATGGGGAATGTGAGGGCATATGTCCTGGAATTCCAGAGGGTGCCCCTGTTGAAGGACAGAGCACCCATCTTTCTTCCACCACTGATTGATATATCGTGATAGGTGTCCTCCCCACTGGGGCACAGAAGAGTGGGCATGGGTCCTGGGATGGTTCAGGCCTGCTTCAGCATCCTGGTTAGGGTGTGATGACACTGGGTGCCACTGCTGTATGTCTAGGAGCGTCCGCTATAAGGCGCGGTAGAGCAGGGGGGCTGAAGAAAGGTGATGAAAGCCTTAGATGACCTGGAGACTCTCCACTTAGAAGAGTAAAAGGATGGCTTCCTCTGCTGAAGGGAGTCCAGAGAGCGTGCCGTCTCTTTGTTGGTCTTAATGGTCTGAAGAGTTTAGTCGACTGCCTTTCCAAACAAGTTGTTGCCATCCAACGGCAAGTCGATTACCTTGGTCTGCACATCTGTGCGAAAGTTAGTGACCCTGACCCAATCCTGGTAGCAGAGGGCCATACCACTGCACAACTGGCGAATGCCGGAGGCCACGATGTAAAAGGTGACTGATCGCGTGATCAGAAGCCACTTCACCTTCCTGGAACAGGGCTATTGCTTCGGCCTCATCTTCAGGGAGGAAGACGACGATGGGCCCCAACTTATACAATAACTCCCCGTCATACCTTGATGGCGAGGGCGTTGGCAGCCTGGATTGTTGATGCTGCCATCGTGATGTTGCGTTTTCCTGCTACATCCAGCTTTTTCCCCCTCTTGGTCCGGAGGGACCATAGACGAAGAAGGAGTTGGAAAACCTCTTCCTAGAAGTGGCCGAAACGTCAAGGGCTGGGACCTGAGGCACCTAAGGCCCAGGCTGGAACCCACAGGTCTCTTTTTGCAGGAGTGCTATTAGGGGTCTTCATGATAGCCAGGTCATCATTCCATGTCATCCAACAGGGCAACTAAGACGATGGTCTTCTTGGAGGACTCCCGCCCAGCCTTCCAGATAAGGTGCATATAAGGCCTTTTTACACACAGAGATCTTGTTAATACAGCCCTTTTAATTCTTCCTTGCGTACCACTTACACAGGCCATTTATGGCAGCAGCCCCATAAATCATGGAGCTCACTGGTGACAGCTTGGCAAGCAGCAGCATGCAAATCCACTCTTTACTTTAGCAGTCTACACAGTTCCTTGAAAGAAGCAACTGGGACGAGTCCTCGTCTGTTTAACGTTTTTAACACTCTTCTGTGTTAATAATTCTATCATGATCATACTTCCCGAGTAATGTAAAAGGGAATTTGTGTTTTGTTCACTTTGTTCAACTGCCTGCATTTTGTAGGTCACAGTGTTATTAAAGCATCTTGAATCATGAACATGCTTTTCATTTTGCTTTAGGACACGTAGTATTGTGTAAAATGAAAAATGTTAAACAAGGGCTGCATTTCTGCTTCATTTTCCTCGATCTTAATCTGCTTTAAAAGAGGCAGCACAGTTGCAGCAGCATGGGCATTTCATAATTTGTTTTCTTTTCATCACAGAAACACATCAATTGCATTCAATGGCTTGGGGTTCTTGATCTCTTGAAGTTTTTAAGAGAGCCAAATATTCACAGCAGGGCGGATTGCGTCATGTCCACATTTCTTAGCAGGACTGCTATGTTTTGGGACAGTACCTGAATTTCTTAACAGAGCTGCTGTTAAGAAAGCACGAACATGTTTTGGCATTTTCTTCAACAATCTAAAGTACTGAGCAAGAACAGGATGAGCTCTTCCCACCAACCTCCAACAGTGTTAGAAGATGGCATTGCTGTCATATACTTCAATCCCTTCTACTCGGCCTGGTGCTTTTCAAAACTTCCGTTTCTCCCATGTCCGATTACCGAGTCTCACTGCCAAAAATCTAGGACATTTCAAAGCATCATTATGAATCTCTGGACTAATGTAGGATAGGCTTTGAGCTTTTGACAAGCTATTTATATCAGGCAAGCCTCACATGGAACTGCCAGTGCCCTAATCTTATGTGCCTTTCAGTGTCCACAGCCTATTGGGTAAGGCAGCTCAGTGGGTCAATAACCCTGCTACAGAGATTGTGTAACCTGTTAGTTCAAATCCTGTTGATAGGTGAGTTAATGAATCTGCCTCAGATATAAGCGTTTATGATTCAGTTAACATTCAATTGTAACAGTTAACTTTCAACTTATCAAAAGGGCTACTAAAGGTTGAGTGGTTCAGAACACACATTTCATCCGGGATGCTCCACTTGTAATGGCTCAGAACACACAACTCATCAGGGCTGCTATACCTGTGCTGGCTCAGAAGTAGAACATGCCCATCCAATGAGGACCATTATACTTTTAATGGCTCAGAACAGACATCTAATTTGGGCTGCTATACTCGTAATGGCTCAGAAGAGGCACATCCCATGAGGACTGCTATACTTGTAATGGCTCAGAACACACACCTCATCAGGGCTGCTATACCTGTAATGGCTCAGAACACACAGCCCATATGGGTTCCTATACTTGTAATGGCATACAGTGTTGGTAAAACATCTGCATTCAAGCAAGTACTGCATCTGGTCATACAAGCCTCTAACTCTATAACTTCCTGCCTAATGGCCAAAAGAAGGTTTGCACACACAAAAAGGAGCACCCAATGGTAAAGCGGCACTAGATTTTTAAATAGAAAAGGCATTTTCAGCTTTTTGGATATTCATTAGTGCTATGTTAAAAGAAACAGAAAAACAGGAAAGGAAGAGCAACGCTGAACCTAAGCAATACAGGAGAACAAAGGTGTGGCAGGGCTGTGGGGCGCAAGGGACATAAAACACACCAGACAATCCAAAACAGGAATTTGAGAAACAGGAAGAGAGCAATGAGCTACATGATAGGGCAACAAAGAAAGTGAGAAGGGAAACAGAGTTAATAGGACAAACGCACAATAGGAGAGAGGGATAGAGGCAGAGCAAGAGACATTTAGACGCAGTAAAATAAAAGAGCAGCAGGTGGGGAGAGATGGAAATAGAAAAGCAAGACTTGAGAGGGGCAGGCCAAGAACAAGAGACAGTGCACAAAAGATAATCAAAAGGAGTAGAGACCACAACTGAGAAAATGAAGAAAAAAAAACAGATCTAGCCAAAGAAATGACATGAGAGAGGAAGAGGAATTATATCAACCGATACAGCGAGATATAGGAGGGAAAAAGCAACAGTAGAATAAAGGGATGGGAGAGGCAGAGTGAGAGAAACAGACTGCAAAACGTGGCATCCAACAATTAAGGGTGAAAGGCAGAGCATCAGAAAGTGAGGGACCAGGGAAATAGAGCAGCAAAGGGAAGGAGAGATGGAGCAAAAACATGGAATGGCTGTTAAGCAGGTAGTAACAGTCAGCAACAGTAGGCCGAGAGGCAGAAAGGTGATGCTGGTAGAGTAAGGGACTTGAATTATGAATCACCCCATTTAACTAGCTGGCATCTGTAGTAGCTCTTAACAGAGTTTGTGCCCAAGTATCAAGATAAAGCTGGGTAGTATGCATCTACAAGGTTCTTGTAAAAAGTTTTCCCACAGGTGCAATAAATTATTTAGAATCACTTTGAAATACAGCTGTTTTGTCATTAATGTTTTCTAATAAAGTTTTAATTTTACGCACAAATTGGATAGTTGTCAAACTTTTTACTCTCTTGCGAAGGAGGAAACCCATTTTTACTCTCTTGGAAATGGATTTACTCACAACAAATTCTAAAAAGTGGGAGTAAAACAGTCTCACTCCAAAATCCTATTACTAATCCCGCCCTTTGAAAAATAAATCTTCTTTTCTTTACCTTCGGTACTAGGAATAGTTTGGAAGCCTTAGATCTCATGCAGTGGAACAACCTGATTGCATCTGGCGGAGAGGCACAGGAGGGTGTATCAACATCAGGGGGGTATTGGTTGAACAGCCAGGTTGAGGGGTTCGACCCCTGGGGAACACTGCAGGTAGAGATGGAGACAGAGGAAAGGGAGGACTCAAGTTGGACCCGGGAGGGTCCATCAGAGAGGAAAGAAGTCTGCCAGGCCAGAGCCTAATCATCGATACCTACGTTGTTACGGGGATGGTATTGTTGACCATGTCGAAAGCAGAAGAGAGATCGAGAAGGATGAGGACAGAGGGGAAGTTAGAATCAAGGTTGGAGAGCAGCTCTTCACGGATGTTCAGGAGAGCAGTTTCCATACTTATGGCAGCTCTAAAGCCAGACTGATGGTCGTGGAGACAACCAGCCGAATCGGAGTGAAGGTTGAGTTGCGAGATGGCCAGCTTTACCAGGAGTTTGCCCAGGAAGGGAGTGATGGAGATCAGGCGATAGGTTGCCGGGCAAGAAGGGTCAGCTGTTGGTTTCTTGAGCAGAGGGTGCACAAGAGTGCTTCAGAGGGGATGGCAAGGCTCTGGAGTCGAATCTTGACAGCTTGAATTGCTGTTGTCCTGATTTGAGCATTCCATTTGTGTGAGGGAAGTGTGATCGGCACATTGTAAAGATGGCCTGTTGTGAAAGCAAAGTGTTATCATTTGCATGTGGCTGTTGACCTATTCTCTACATGCAGGTGAAGGCTCACAGTGTTAGCGCAAATTGACCACAGACGTGAGACGGTTCTTGTTCTACTACACACATTTAACAGCAATTTGAGAAAAACCTGCTATTCTGTCATGGTGTGGGCCGCTGGTGCATAATGACTTCCATACAGTCATAACTTTTTGGGGTTCCGTGTGATAATGTCGCTGTGTAAAAGTCGCCATGTAGGCAACCTTTTTCCTGCCCCCTAAAATTCTGTCCCCAAATAGTCTAGGAGGGGTAGAATTATATATTATTACCAGTGGAGTAACTTTGCTGAAAATGTTGGGGGGGACAGGGGTGGGGTGGAAGGAGGGCAGGTGGTGGCTCTTAGGGATTGTTTCGGCCAAATTGTTCGATAAAATTTGGTTGAATCGTAGATTTGACTGAATTCATTCACCACCATTAGTTCGAAGACGAAGATACCAAACATGAAGAGCTGTGGTTGCCGGGGTGGACCCCGCTCCCCACGTTCAGTATTTTTGAATTCGGCAGTTGCGGGTGTGTCCCCCGGTTCCTCAGCATTGGTGGTAGGGGACCCAACAAAAAAAAAGAATAAAAAGGGACCCCTCAGCTTCCGATCCGACCTGCGTTAAACGGATGGATCTGACGCAGCAGGGTACAGGAGAGGCGGCGGATGGAGAAAAGGTAAGTAGGGGGGTTTATGGATATACTGGTGGTTTTGGGGGCACATGGGCTTTAGTCTTTTGTACCGAGGTTAATACATATTCGCAGCGAAAAGGGCTACAGTCAATTTCGCTGTGATTTTGTACCTCAGTCAAAAAACCTAAATCCCTGAGGGATAACAATAGACTACTACACCACAAGAGTCCATTGCTGATGCTCTGTTATAACTTTCATAAGACTGGTGGCCTATTTTTAAAATTCAATTGGGCCCCCACACATCTCCAGTCGGCCTGCCATGAACCCAGTGACACAACATAACATTCACAAACTTAATTCCAATAGAACAAACAATGAATTATTAATCATTCATTCAGACACAAAAGTAAACACACATGCTTGCATACACTCACTCACACACAAATTCACCCACCACCTCCATTGACATACACTGTGTGCACACATTTATATGAAAATATACAACAACACATGGAAACAGTGGCGCAACGTCCATTGAGCAGACCAGACTATCACTCCATGATCCCTGAAATTTTGGGCTAAGTTGTCTTGACCTAGCTGAACTATGAAGCCATGGCCGAAAGGAACAGATTCACTAGAATGTCAGCGATTCCCTTGATGTTTCCTTTCATTCAAAGGCAGAAGCCATTGGGTAATGCAGTGCAGTGGGTGACCAAGTATACTTGGTATCAATTTTTAAATGCCATATATCTCCAAACTTGGGTTGTGCACAGCACCTTATATGTGTAGGTGCTGAAAGAGATTTTTTCTAGAAGATTCTGACTGATTAAAATTATGGTATGTTTTCCTGTGTTCAAATGGTTCCAAGCAGTGGAGTACCAAGCGGAAGAGGCATGGGGGGGCAAGCTGCCCCCTCTGGCTCTTAAGAGCCAGGCGGGGACATTTTTCATTGGGACAACTCTCCCATTTGGCACATCAAAGAGGGCGCCAAATGGCAAAGGTGCCCCGCTGGCAGGACAATGTGTGGTGCTCATTGACCTGGCAGTAGGACACCTTATCTGTTCCGAATAGTAGAGGTGTCCGCTGCCAGGACAATGTCCCAAGGAGCTCCGGGCAGCAGAGGGTCCTCTGTATCAACTGAGCATTACAATGTGAGCGCTTAGGCACTGATGGGAGGGAGGGGGTACTATTAGCAGGGACTTTTGTCCCTTTAGAAATGTCAATGGGAGGGAGTGATCAGAAGTGAGAAGGGTGCATAATGTTGCATGCTTTATGAAATAAGGACTATGGCTTTAAAACCCAAAGAGGATTTCTTAGGCTCACATTAATCTGCAGAATGCTATTGTGTCTTTGCATGCAGAATGGGGAGAATGAAACTAAAGCCATACTCCCATTGCTCAACATATTTCTATGACAATGTATATAGTGTATGTTTAGTTTACTATAAAAGGCTAGTTTATTATGTAATGTGTTTTGCTTCCACGACTTTGCTATAAATAATTATTTAAGAAAATGAAATGCAAAACAAAACCTTAATACATATCTATATCAACTAAACCTGGAAAGCTGTGCAGAGTCGCTTAAATTGTCCACATCCCAGTTTCACCATTTAACCAAGTGTGTGATCCTGAGAAAATCATGTAATCGCATTATTGTGCCTTATCTGCAGCTCTGCAAGTGACTCTGATTCACTTCAAAGCTTATGTTAATGTATCATGGTGTTATAATGGAAAAGCCTAATGACTATAGAGTTGCTTCACATGTAACAAAAGTGCAATCTAGGTATTTTGCACCAAAGTTATTTGTCACTTGGCTTATTCATGGCAACTTATTCTAAAGTCACTTCCATGGTGCCTCCAAGTATCAAGGACTGTCGATGCGCCTTGCAATGTCCTTTTGTGTGATGTCATTTCTGTTGGTGCAATCCATATAATAATTAAGAAGTTTGCATGTATTTTTCCTCAGAGGGCTTGAACAGCGCTCTAATAGATGAGTTTCCTGCATCTGGAATGATCCTGCAGTTTTATTTTTGTTGTGTGTTAAAATGCCATCTTCCACTAATGTCAACAAAAAAGTAGATTGAGGCAAGGGTGGGCGGTTTGGGGGTGCCAATGAGACCATGTGGATTCCACACACTGCATTTCGTTGCTCTCCCCTACCCCCCACTCTTACAATGCTGGATACTCCCTGGTTAGTTTGGTAAGTGAAGCAGTTTTTGGTGGCCTGTAACCTGAACCATGACACCCATTAACTAATTTTCACCAAACCGTCCTGAAAAAGTGTCTGC
Source organism: Ambystoma mexicanum (assembly GCF_040938575.1). NCBI lineage: Eukaryota > Metazoa > Chordata > Amphibia > Caudata > Ambystomatidae > Ambystoma > Ambystoma mexicanum. The sequence goes on along the minus strand of NC_090932.1, from coordinate 881,473,837 downwards.
AAAACTCGAAATACTTTTTGCCAGTTTGGTGAAGATAATTTTTGGCAGCAGTGGGAAATGTTATACAGGGCTCCTAAAAGTGTGCATTTAACACAAAATCCCATACGATTCCTTCTGCACACCTAGAGCAAAAACTGCTTAACAAACGTTTACCATGTTTGGAAGGCGTATAGCACTCAAATTCATTTCACAGAATTTGCAGAGTACGACAGTTTTGGGTCACAGGTTTTCTCAGCTTGACTCTTTCCACTCTACTTGGGGGGGTTGAGGGGGGGGGGGGTGGGCGGCGCACCTTTCGTCAACATTGTGAAATTAGGATGGTGGTGCTTTAGTAGCATCTGAAAAGTGGCAAGACTAATTTTAGAGGCGTTGCTGAGCTGTGGCTTGCCAGAGAATGCACCATGTGTTATTATTAGTGTGTCTTGATACCTGGGGCCTTAATGTGTACTATGAGCTCTGCTCACTTTGTCCAAATGTGACATGCGCCCTCACTAGGGTCAGCCCGCAGCACAGCCCCCCAACAAACATATACAAACATAACATAATACATTATTTATTTATTTTTTAAAGTACCTCTGCTCTGCTTTGAAATGCCGCCCGGACCATGTCTCATGTTACACCGACCTAACCTATTCGCACTCACGCACCTCCAGACAGAAACCAGCAAGCTGAGTGAGCTTCCTAGTTCCTGTCTTTGTGTTGCACAAACACAAAGCCGGAAAGCGATTCTGTGCGCCGTGGCCCCTGGAAGTGCTGCTGCTAGCGTGGCAGCACAGGCGCCAGGCCCTGCAACACCCAGTTCAGCACCCTGGCTGCTGACTGAGTCAGGCCAGCCAGTGTGAGGGACTGAACCCTGCAGGGCATCCCAGCCCTGAATGTATTGCAGTGCGGCTGCCAGGCATCTCAGCATTATGTAATGAGACAGAGCAAGCCTTGCTGGGCACCCGAGCCGAGCTCGTGCTGTCCAATTACATAATTGATGATTGCAGCCCCCCTCCCTCCAAAAGTTGGGGGGACAAAAAGGCATGCCACAGAAGTTGGGGGGGACAAAACCCCCTGTCCCCCCCTATAATTACGCCCATGATTATTACCTCCAATCGTAGAATATTTGGGGAAAGTGATTGTCTGCAGGGTGCATTTTTAGACCGTCACCACCTATCTGGCGCACTGGGTGTACCCACTATTGGCTCTGGGTGCACATGTTGGGTGCTGTGGACTTTCACTCAATCCACCCATTCAGCCCAGCCTAAGTTAGGGTTCTTAAATTGGCCTAAAATCCTGCGGAGAAGTTTAGTATTCAAATTTATATTTCGTCTGCAAAATGTTCACTTTGAAGTCCATTGCACTGAAGATTCCTACCTTTCAGCACACTCCAAGGAGGTAAAGCAGATTCAAACAGTGTTATTTCATTTTGGTAAAATGCCTGTCCATGGCCTAATTGAAGCCTCTGCCTTCCAAGATGTGAACACAATTTTTGCTTCAGTCATCACCCTAGCCACAAAAGCTATCATGAGTGGTCTGCAAATCCTGAACTCATTCACCAGATTGGTCACCACTTTACAATCAAGTTGGTTGCTACTAGGTATTATCCTGTGCCTGATGCTTAACATAGCAAAAAAGATGACTCAGGCCGTTTCAGATCCGAGTTCCAACAACTGTTAGGATTTAACTTGTGCATGCAATTTGAAAGACATTTCATTTTACTCTCAGTAGGACCACACTGCTAACCATAGCCGTAAATTTCTAATCAAGAACTCTTTCGGACTGGCAGAAGCGCACTTTCATGAGCCGAGAACACAAAGATATATGTCCCATACAAAGGGTGTTTCCAAATATTTTCTATTGCCAATTCATCAACACAGTCAATTATATTTCAGAGCTTGGCTCCAGAACCCACTGATGGGATCATGCTTCAGAATACCACAGGAGCCACAAGAGCAATCTGATGTCTGTATACCAATGTCACCAGTGAGCCAGATGCATTTCTTTAGATTAGGTATCATGAATAGTGCTATTTTTGAGAATGATAAAAGAGAAGAAAAAGAATGATGGACTAGAATCGCTTAGAAGATAAGTATGCACTCGCTTAGTTTAGTATTGTATGTATAGACACATGTTCGGGGACTTTGATTTTGTTCATTAGATATTACTGATGTGTTCCTCAGTAACCAGTAGGTGGGTAGCCCTCTTTTCAATTGGGATACAGAATCGTACATATTCATCTCAACATCACCATACCATATTCATCACTTTATAACAATGGCAAACAAAAAGTAAAAGTGGATTTATGCATCAAAGACGCAGATAAGGGATGAAATGCAATTTCCTTTATACCATATTGTACTAGGCAAATGGTGTGGAGGCTTTTCTTTACCATTTATCAGTTAACATGTTCTCAAATCGCCAACATGTATCCAGGCATTTGATAAAACCTTGTTAGGCAAACTCTGGCTCTAATTCTATTCAGACATATGTTTATTTTTGAGACATTCATCCCTGACTTGTGCTGCTGTTTTTTGTTTTATTTATATTCTATATTATGCAACACTTATCACACTGCATTGGTTTGAATTTCTAGAATTTACAGGCACATTAGAATCTATTCACATATCTTGCAAGGCTTGCAATGTCAGCAGAAATGTTTGATGCCAACACAGCATTTTCATAGACAGAATATTATTTTCTATTCCGTTTGTTTGAGCTTCTTAGGCTATTAGGTAACATGCCTTGACTGGTATTGATTTTCTGTTACTGAATTTCAGAAGCATTAAGTGTTGTAGTTAACATGTTTTACGGACGAATGCTTTCACAAAAGCAGGTTTACTTTTATTTTAAAAGCTTGCTCGTTTTAATGTGTACTATAGTTTGTATTCTTCATTCAAACGTTTCGCTGTTACAAAATATGTTGCTTCAGAATAAAAAAGTTTGTAACGGTCACAGAATGTAAGGAATAATAAAAAAACATGGTGTTTGTTCGCATAAGTCATACTGCTTCATTGTCAAGTAAAAAAAAAAAGGTCACGACACCAGATCATAACAATGTTGCTGAGGTGGAACAATAATAAAACAAACATTTTATTTTGGCTCTTTTTTTAATCCGTGCTACAAATAGTACCGTAGGTCCCATTGGCTGGGAAACTAATGAAAAATCAATGGCTTGGTTTTCCTGGGCTTCAGACCAATAAGAGGAGCATTTAAGTTTTCTTTGTTACCCCTCCGTTTTGTGTGTTCCCCCTGTTGATAACGGAGGTAATTTCAGTATTTTGTCTATTATCATGCATTTTCTTAGAACGCAAAATTAAAAGAATTCATTTTTGTAGCGGACCAAGCCAGAGAGCCTGGTGCAGCAGGAGCCGTCAAGTGATTCCCAAAGCCCTTGCAGAACCAAAGCGCTGCATCTCCCAAAGTCCAAGAGCACTGTGACGTTAACCCAACACAACTACTACAAGCCCCTATGAGTCCCTCAAATTAATTTAAAGCAACACTCTAGTTAAGGTGGAAGAGTGTCGGAAAGAACAAATCATTTAAAATTGTGCAAAGTACCATTCTCATGAGAATTAAACCCCTCTATTCCATACGTTTTCTCAGCTCTATAGAAAAATATAAACTTTAAAAATCTTTCATGAGATCAGAAAAGGTTTAGGATTCCGTTTGAGGGGTTTGCTCGGTACTGTGGCGGAAAGTTGATCGGACAATGATCACAAGAACTACTTGTTGCACTACTTCTCACGTTTGTAAGCATGACCCACTGTGTTGTTATCCTTTATGGCTATAACACAAAAGTTTGGAACAATTAATTCCTATCCTTCTGTCTCCTTTGTATGCACTCTGCATATTAGGGTCCCTCCCAACTCCTTCCCGTGGTGACCTGCTTGAGGGGCCCCACAGACTCACGTGACTTAATGTTGCTAATGTTTATTCACTTTGGGGCATTGTTCAAAACTTGTGTTATAACCACGACGCATGGACGTATCCCTCATAACTCTAGGCACCCAATTGAGTGTTTGGCTAGCCACCAATTTTACTTATTCCCAGTACTTATTGTACTCCTGTACAATTTGTTCTTCGTTTGACAAAGGTTTAGGCAGAGCGGCTCTAGTTATGTTCAATAAATGAAGGAGAACATGAACTTTCAAGCGCGTAACATTTCATATTGATTATGAAATTAAATATTGGCAACGAGGCATGAATAATAGTTTCCCCTCCCCAAGAATAAAACTGAGGCATTAAAACATAGCTTGTATGATCTCTATATTAAGTAAAATAATCCAGGTCACTTTGTGATAAACAGGTGGTTGGAGATCTCCCAATATTATATCTCGGGGGAAGCTTTGCACAAAGTTTGCCATTCATTGTGATAAAAGTCACATGAAGGACAAGTTGTACACACGTATGTAGGGTGGGAATACACTTAAAAGAGTGCTGTGTTTGGGGAGAGGGAGCTAGCGATATGAGCTAGACATAGCTGTGTCTGAGAGTGAAAGAAGAACAAGTTACTTACCCCCTGGTAACATTCTTTCGACTGGATGTTCTTCCCACATACTCATCTCGATGTCAATGTCCCTCGAGGGCCTCCATCCCGGAGTCAACATCATCGTTGGTATATATATAGCGCGTGCAGCGCCTATTGGCTTCAGTTGTTTTTTTACGCCTCCCTCATGCAGAATTACCAGCATCAGTGAATCCTACACAGTACTAGATTCTGAAAGAGCTTAAAGTTGAATGCCTGGAAATTCTACAGCGGGGCAGGCTGGGAGGGATGATGACGAATACATGGGAGTAACATCCAGTCTAACGAACGTTACCAGGGGGTAAATAATGTGTTCTCCGAATGGATTGTGTCCTCACGTGTATTCCTCATCTTATCATAGATTCCCAAAGTGTTAGGTTTTGGAGGAGGGAGTAGGAATTTTCAATATCAAGAATTGTCATGGATCGAGAATAAGACTACTTTCACAGATTCTCCTTCCTGGTTAGAGGATGAATCCTGACAGTAATGCTTTGGTCTGGAATGGATTCACATGCTCATGAATATTCCCAGTCAGGATGAGAATCCTCTGTAAAAGAAAAAAAGAAAATCTGTTATATTTCTAAACTGTCTTTCTTCTAACAACCAATCACTGAGCTCTGGGTCATACTGTCATATCGTTGGCTCCTCACCCAGTGAGTGAGGCATCCGTAACTACGGTTATCTCCGGCCATGGTTGCCAAAAAGGTGGTCCCTTCAGAATATTGTCCTTGCAGACCCACCACAGGAGATCCTGTGTGACCCTGTGTTACCCTGTTTTGAACCTGAAGTAGGTCTGACATCTTGCCTGAGAATTGAGACCACTGCGTCCTGAGGGCCCATTGAAGGAATCTCATTCACAGGCGAGCCTCTGGCACCGGGAAAATGCAGGATGCCATGAGGCCGAACAACCTCAAAAGGTCGAGGGCTGGAAGACGCTAGGCATTATGGAATTTGGTGACCACCTGCAGAATGTTTTAAGCCCTCACCTCGGGTGGCAAGGCTTTTCCCAAGGATGCATCCAGGACTATGAATTGGAGCCTTTGTGATTGTATCATATGAGACTTCTTGTAATTGAGGGAGAAGCCCAGTCTGTGGAGAGAGTGGCAGGTTACGCTGAGATGTGCCAGGGCCTGATTGGGAGACCCAGCCCTGACCAGCCAATTGTCCAGGTAGGGGTTGTTGTGAATCCACCCTCCCCTAAGACTTGCTGCCACCACCGCCATCAACTTGATGAACACCCTCAGGATGGAGGTCAGCCCAAACGGCAGAACTTCAAACTGATAATGAAAACTGGCAACTGCGAAAATCAGGTACTTTCTGTGCTTGTGATGGATCGGCACATGAAGGTCCAATGATACCATCCAATCCTTAAACTGGAGGGCCTGAAGTATCTGAGAAAGTGTAACCATTTTGAACGTGTCCTTCCTGAGGAACTTGTTCAAGCGTCAAGTCCAAAATGGGTCTCAATCCTCCGCCCTTCTTGGGGTTTAGGAAATAGTTTGAGTACCACCCTTTGTTCCAGGTACTGGCTTTATAGAACCTTTCTCTAGCAGGCTCAACATTTCCTGCACAATGAACGTATCTGGAACCTTAAATGAGTGGCTCTCCGGTGGATGGTCCAGAGGCCTTTTTAGACAGAGAAGGCAGTAACCCTTGGCTACTGTTTCTAATGCCCATGTATCTCAAGTAATGCCTCACTATTCTTTCAGATGCAGTGCGAGTCTGCCTCCCACCAGGGTCTTGTGAGTTAAGGCCTCAAGGAGGTTTTGAGGCAGCCGAAACAGCAGCCGATGGTAAAGTAGCCATGGCTTGTGCAGGCTTTGCACCTCTTGCTCGTTCACCACGAGGGCATCTTCTCTGACCCCTTTGACCAGCCAATCCTTTCGCTCTTCCAACTGAGGAATAGAAGCAAAAGGACTTAACCCTCCAAGATGATCCACTGGGATTGGAGGATTGTGGCTGGCTGGCTGAGGCTCCAAGGGATTTGGCCGCTGCATTTGAGATCTGGAGCTTCTCTAGGCTTTAGTCAGGCTTGCTGCCAAACAGCTGGGTGCCGTTAAAGGGCATGTTGAGGAGTCTGGACTGCACATCAGGTGCAAAACCGGACTTCCTCAACCATGCAAATCTGCGTATTACTGTGCATGCTGCCATGGCTTTGCTGAGGGTATCAGCTGAGTCCAATCCTGACTGCAGAGACTCGCACATTGCCTCCTTCCTGTCCCTTACAATGCTCAGGAAGCTGTCTCTCCCTTCCCCTTTGGGTATATGGTCAGCCACCATAGCTAGACTGTCCCACAGGATGAATACATTTTGCTAAAGCGCAAGTGGAGTTTGTGGACTTGAGCGCCATGCTTCCTGCATAAAATAACATTCTTGCCCAAGCGCTGAAACGCTCATGGCGCACACGGAAGTACATAGAAGTACTGTTGGCTGGTGCAGGCGACTCGTCTGGGGCTTCGCTGGACTATTGGATTTGCCTGCCCGAGATTGGAAAAGACTTGCTCTGTTTGGCGAATCTGCCCTGAAGCAGACGTCTTTAAGGAGCACACGGATGCTGCCTGACCCTCAATTCAAAAATAAATATTGAACGATGTTAACACTGGAAATGAGAAATTACGTTTAGCGCTATATTGAGTGATCACGTTTAGCGCTCTTCTAGAGTATTCACGTTTAGTGCCACTCATTAACATCTCTCCTCCTCACTTGTTTTCAGCCTGCCACTCAATTGGGCCAGCAGCCTAAAGCCCGCCTTGGGATCCGCCCCTTTTTACATTCAAATGCAATGTGTGTAGCGCACTCGCGCGCGCAGACGGCAGTACATAGAAGTACTGTTTGCTGTTTTGTGATGTTATGATAGTGCATGGCAATCTACCTTGGATCTTGACACAAGGTTTGTTTTTGACCTGTGGTTTGGTTAGATGAATTTAAAGAAAGGTATATAAAGTAAATCGTTAGGTGTGTTGCCCTTCTGCTGTCACTTCGTACTGTGGTTCTTCTAGTTTTTGTTACAGCGGCGCATATACTTTTATAAAGCGTGTTTTCAACTAACTTAGAAAAAACAGTCAGTGTTAATCTGACTGTTCGCCATTTCCTTATACCTATTAATTCCATCTGTGTTAACTTTCTTAGAAACCACGTTGAGAATTGTTTATAACAGCTATGGCAGCAGGCTTAAGGAGTAAATGCAATGATTTAACCACTATGGCAATTACTTCTTCTAATATTGATTCACTAGTTTGCCATGGCCGTGCATCATATCCTGTTTCTTTAGAAGCAATGATTTCAGGTACTGTTGCGGCAGGCAATGCTAGCTCTACCTTGTCATGATGCGAGGCTGTGACACATAATAACGGAATGAGTTAATCTCCAACTTTTTGTTCCACAAGCTCCCTTGATGATGTAAACATGAACAAAACTCTAAATATGACTACAAACGATCTTTACTGAAATGGTCCCCAGGTACCCCTATTGAATCTATCAGTGACCAACATGACCATATCCTAAAAAACATGGTTGCCCTTGATGATCAAGTGTTTCGTGCCATAGGTACATTGACTCCTTTGCTTTATGGCCCATCTAAAAAGGTCCAAAAGGCTCTGTTGCAGTCACTTGATAATCATGGCTTGGTAAGTGAACCTGACAGCGATAGTTTGCAGGACATTAACCATGAACTACCTCCTCCGCGCACGTCATACATATCGGATTGTGCAGACGTCTCAGTTGGGCCTTTCCAACTTGATCCTTTGGATGCCCCTATTGATTCAGGTGAGAAAGTACTGCGATCTCCATGTACCTTCCCAGTAATCATAAAAATTCTTGACTTACTGGATAAAGGACATGATTTGACTCATTTAGAAATAAAAGAGATAAAGGGCACCCTGCATCAATTGGGATCTAAAATGGAAAACAGAGGGATTTATCATTGCTGCAGACACTTTACGAGCTATAAATAGTAAAACCCCTCAATCTGCCCTGGTCCAATTTGAAAAAGCGACTCAAGTCGGTGATGAGGCAAGTATTTATACTTTACCATCTGCAAGCATCTGTAATACTCTTTTGGCACGTAATTGCACGGCTGAATTAAAAGAACTCAAAGTCACTATAGAACTAATTAATTCTACCATTTTATCTCAACTGAGCACGCTGGATCCCTCTGTTGATTGTCCGGATAGTCCCTCAACCCTGGTGGAGGTGCTTGATGAACAACAGCGGAAGGACTGCGAAATCCTTAATTCCGAAAAAGACCTTTTTTATGTCTCATCGTGCAAAAAGGGTGCACCAAAGGGCGGAAAAAGGAATCAATGGCCAAAAAGTCTGACATAGATGGGAGCAAGACTAATACGACATCACTGAGATCTGAATCTTCACAAATTCTTGAACAAGAAATGGTCAGATCTACAGCAACTCTCCAAGGAGAGTCAGGGGGCATTAATATTGGCACCTAGTATTAAAATTCAACCACAAACCAAAAATAAAAGGACTGAAACTCACTTTAAAAAAGCTAGGATTCTGGTGAAAACGTCACCAATTAAGCCTCCCTTGGTTGATGCGCTGATCATAAACGCTTCGACTAATTCGGAACCTCTAGAACCCGAAATGGAGGTCAAAGTGGCTGATGAGCCATCCCTCTTACAGTCAAAATCGAACTTGACCAGATATTTTCCGAGTTTAGGAAGAAGCTGTACTACTAGAAAAGATGCCATACTTGAGCAACCCATGGACATTAACAAGTTAAAAACCAACACAAATCCTTATCCGGAATTGAAAAAACTCTACAGTGTAGCTTGCTCTGAGCTCCCGTGTAGTTCAGGGAAACCTATAGTAAAAAATGAGCGTAACAAATTCAAGTGTTCAAATAAGATCAACGGGAAGGGTAAAGTTTTAACACTAGATAATGAATCCGTGCAATACAAACCTAATTTTGCAGGATTCATTTCTGGCAAGGACAAGACGACCTGGTTAGACACTGATGTGGCAAACGAACAACTTAACTTAATGAAATGAATAGTATTCCTGATAAAAAAGATCCTATATCTATCTTCGCTCCTACTCGTATTTCCATACATGGTCCAGCTCTGAGTAGAACCATTCCGGAGATCAACTCGAAAGATTTTGAGAATCCCTATCAAGCTCCTCGAGGAATCCTCAGAAAACCATTGGAAAAGGGTATCTCTAGTACTGAAACACTCACAAAGGTGATTTCCGACGTGGAATCATTGCTTCCTTTATGTACTGAACAAAAAACCCTCTCGAAACCTCACCATGAGATACTAGAAATTCTCAGAAAGTTCTTATATACCAATGACTTAAATGTAGAAAATGAAAATAAGGCAGTACCAACACTAGGATCCCAAATGGTGAAAGGAGTTGTCTCCCCCCCTCTTCGGGTTGAGGAAAAAAAAATCTGAGAATGTGCCTGAGGATATTAATAAACTATCTGGTTGGGTTTGAAGGTAATAGGGTTTTGACAGCGGGGAAGCGCATTCATCGATCTTTTATACTGTCACTTTTCTCGCGCATTCCTCAACTAAGAATGGTTAAATCTGAAGATATCCTTAGTCCGTCTATAGCCCAGACTGATAATTGTAGAGCAGTATGTTATTTGAGCTCCGAATCTATATTGAAGTTTCTCTGGTTCCATCGTGATGAGCTCAAAAATCAAGGTTTAAGTTTACACACTTTTGAATTGCAATCAACAGCCAACGACTTCTTAGCATATATTGATCCTGTCGTTGCTACGAAAGCACTAAGTGGTACTGATGCCCAACAAAGTGTCGGTAGTGATGGAGATTTACATGCACTGTTATCGCATGTAGCGATAACAAAAGGTATGCCTTGGCTGGAACCAATGATCACTGCTTTCTTAGAAACTAAGATGCCACCTAGTTCCGGTTAGCATACAGAACAGGGTCTGCTCAAAGTTCTTTCTTGGAATACTTGTGGCCTCGCCAACTTTACGGGATGGCACGCATCGTTATCAACCGACGAACAGCCAACGATATTAATATTACAGGAGATAATGAAATTGACTGCATTTACCATACCAGGGTTCCCCACTTACTGTAAGTTTGAAGGGAAGCCGCTCTTAGGACGACCTAGTGGTGGCCTTGCAATAGCTGTTAATAACTCGGTGAACCTCCAGTCAGAATGGGTATGGGAATCTGCAAATCTGTTGGGTGTACTTGCATGGAATAACTTGCCTAAAAAGACCACACCTATTCTGATCATTTGCGTATATTGGAACCCGGCTAGATTCTCGATTGAAGTAATGTTAGATGAATGCTTAGGGATCATATCCAGGAAACATCAACCATTAGAAGTTATTATTGGAGGCGACTTCAATTGTGACTGTAGGAACTCGAGTGAATGTGGACCACTTAAATCATCACATTTGTCACGAGGTAGGGGTGCGCAATTTAGAGAGTTATTGGAAAATTGGGATATGGACATGGTAAACAATGACGTAGAATCTCAAATTACATGGTCCCGTGGATCCAAATCATCGACCATCGATTTTATCTTTGTCACCCAAGCTCTGTATACTCATTTCATCCTCACAATGCAGTTGCATTCTAACCAGCGACCACGCATGCATTGTATGTAATCTGAAATGGGAATGCAGGCAATTGGATATTGTACCAGCTTTAGCACTAGCTGAGATCGATCATCCACAAATTTCCATTAGATGGAATCAAGGATTGTGTCATCAATTTGTTAACCATGTATCAAATCAGATAAACTTACATCAATTTCCCAATAATGAATCTCAAACCCCAATCATAAATTGTTATACTGAGGTGATAGAGAATGCCCTATTCACCTTTAGTAAAGGATACATTGGGAGTACGCACCCCCACCCGTTCGATTTTAATTGTAAGATCCTTAAACGTGTGAAAAATAAGGCACTCAGACAACTGAAAACATCTGGGCTTGAAGTGCAGCAATTTCGATTTATGCGGTCGCAAATTCTGAAGGAATTTAAGAGAAACTTAAAACACGCAGGTATACTCAAATACAATAGAGAGAACTGTGACCTCATTAGAGTGATCTCTTTGCATGATACAAGAACATGGCGCATGATGAAAAGGATGACAAAGGAACTCCATTAATTTCACCCTGTTGCATATCTGATAGAGTATGGTGCGATTATATAACAACTAAATTTCGCATTCCAGTGAGATTTGAGTCCCTTCCAAATGTACAGCTGTGTTATAGCAAGATCGCCCGATTGAAATGGACCCAGAACGATATTAAAAGGGCAATATCAAAAATTTCATATTCTAGATCAGCAGGCCCGGACGGTCTTCCTCCCTGCCTCTATAAAGCTGACCCTGAGTTTTGGGTAGAAATTTTAAAAACTAAATTTGACTTCATTATCAACACTGGTCAAATTCCCCCCTCTTGGACCTCAGCTAATGTTGTTCCAATATTCAAAAAGGGCGATCCTTCTCTACCACAAAATTATAGACCAATCTCCTTAATAGATACGGATGCAAAACTGTTTGCTATTCTTCTCTTACATGACCTTCAAAAGTTCATTCAAGAAAATGGTCTTTATTCGAGATTCCAAACAGGTTTTAGAAAAGGTACGAGTACCTCGGTGAACGCTGCTGTCATGTCCCATTTTATTGCAGGCACAAAGGGAAAGAACTCACAATCCTTATATATGGCCACGATAGACATGACATCAACGTTTGACAATGTGGTACGAAACCTCTTATGGCATAAACTGAGGTTGATGGGAATTCCGTTAGCACTAATTTACTGGTACACCTCATACAAAATAAAAATTTCTGCAGACGGTAGAACAACTGAGCCCATTAGCATGTTTATTGGCCTCAAGCAAGGCTGCAACCTAGCGGCAACTTTTTTCAATCTGTATATATCTGACCTTGACAAGCAATGGGACCATAGTAACTTGTTTTCTGTGAAAATTGGCTCCATAAAGCTGAAATGGATCGCATTTGCAGATGACATCATAGTCTTTGATCCCACACCGGCTGGGCTGCAAACCAAACTAGTGCTCTTTCAGGAATTTGCAATTGCACACAACCTTACCCCAAACCCTGCAAAGACAGTTATTCTAAAATTTGGTAACAAGCAAAATAGTAAAGGATATCAATGGGAGATTATGCAAACTAAAATCTACTGCTCCCCTAGTGCGATATATTTGGGTTATAATTTAACTGCTCAAAATTTGATCAAATACTGGATGGATCTAATTAAAAATAAATCGCGCCCTTCACTATCCCATCTTAAAATGATCTACTCAAAATGTAAATTTTCATTAACACCGATGTTAGAATTTCTGACTTTAAAAATAGAAACTGTCATTCTCTATTCTACTGATATGTGCCTAAGTGACATTGCTGCAATCCTGGATTCTACGCAGGGATCACTGTTAAAATCTGCTATGCACCTCCCAATGTGCATTCCCAATGCAGTGTTACGTCATGAGTTTGGCCTGGTTGCATTATCTTCACGCTGGAAATGGGGTCAACTATCTGGTTATGTAAAGATTTGCTTTCCTTCGGAAACCTCTTTGTACGTTGATTTGAATGGGTTGCTGAACTCTTCCTCCTCTGCTTCCTTTAAGAAATATCATTTGAGCATATAACGCATTTTAAATTCTTTATGCATTACGATTGAGGTTTACCAGCGCTCTGCGTTGCTAAAAAGAAGCACTTTGAACAGGATTGGAGGTGTACAATAGAAAGCATATCAACATATAAAATGTACAAAGAGCACGGTGCCTTTCTTAAACAACGCACACCCCACTTTGACCATGTAGTTAGATTTCCATGTAACCATACGCGTCAAGCGTATATTCGGTATAGATTGAATCTATACCATACTGGAGAGAGAACTGCTAATTGGTCAAATCATGGTGAGCCAAAGGTAATGAAATGTCGATTCCCTCTTTGTAAAGAGCCGATTGAATCTATGAAACATCTTATTCTTGAATGTCCACATTTAAAGTAATGAGGACCAACCGGCTCTCGAAATTTGTGAATATTGACTTTGAGGATTGTATGCAATTTCTTTGGGCACGTATGATGCTAGGCACGCATAAACCTTTGATATTTGAATTAGTTAGCTTGTGTAAATATATTGAAAAAGAGTTGCTTAAATTTTAAGTATTAAGAGGAAAAAAAACGTTTGACAAGATATCCTCTTATCTTAAATTTCTTAAAATTCTTAAAGTCTGTAAATTTGTTTTAGATTATGCTGTAAATTTGTATGATGTATATGCAAATATTTTATGGTCTTATATTTCTTTTGTACTTTGTTTTGTAAAGGTTCTACAAACCTTTTTTTGTAAATGAACCAAACACAAATAAAAAAAAAACGCTCATCATTTCTATCCTTTGGGATGGTAGGGTATGCCGTCTGTTTGGAGGTTGACATTGCTGCCTGAACTAGGGTTTCAGGTGTTCTACAGGTAGCTAGGGTCGCTACTAGATGGCCTATATTTGTTGGTGAGGTTTTTGTTCACCGCAGGCTTCGCCTGTGGACCTTTATCCAGAATTTCTGTTAGGTTGTCTTGCTCAAACGGTGGATCAGGTCTGACCCATCACATAAAGTCAATTACCCTGGTCATCAGATGCCTATAAGAAGCATCAGCATGGTCTGCCGAATCCCGCTGGCCAAACTCCATCTCAGGTGAAGTGTTGACCCCCACTAGCTAACTGCAAATTCCCATACAATTGTTTAAGCCTGGATTCTTGTGAAACAAGGCTTTCGGGGACATTAGGTATGCTTCACTGCAATCAAAATGGTGGCATGTCTTGATCTGAGGTTTCTTATTCCTCTTAAATGGAGGATAAAGACAAAGAAAAGGTTAAGATTGCTAAATTTCTATTGGTTTGAAAGGTAAAAGGCGTTGATGGCTTCGACAAAGGGGTCGACGTCTTATATGGCTTTTCCGCCAAATTTATCTTCATCTGAGCCCTCGAAGAGCTTCACCCTCGACTCTAAAGAGTCTGACGATATCAGGACATTTAGAAATCTCAAAGGATCTCGATGGGTCTCCAGCCTACTTCCCGGGCTCAAGGGCATGCAGGATATAGCCTTAGGTCATTCCTGGTCTGCCTTATGTGGCTCGACAGGAGCACACTCTTACATTCTACGGGAGGTCAGGGGGGCGGGACGTTTGGAGCCTCTCACTCGAAGATTTTCAGCATTTCCTGTCTGAAAATGTTCCCACTGAGCCGGAGTAGAGCATTTTGTTGGACAGGTTCTACTCCTCTCCACTGAGGAATCAGATGAACTCGAAGTAGGTGATTTGTAATGCCTTTTCTTCAACTTCCTCAAAGATGACAAGGATTGATGGGACCCACTCCTGGGGCGTGTTTTTTTTTTTTTTTTACCTTTTCCTTCAAGGAGAATCACCTCTCGACTCGTCAGATGATTGTTTCTTCGATGGAGTCATCTAAGGGGATTTAGTAGGGGGCCTACCCACTGCTAGTTTCCCTTTATGCTCTTTTAGAGCCTTACCGTTCATCAACTGACAGGATTCACAGTCCGCTGTCCTATGTTCGACACCAAGACACCACAGACACACCGGATGGGGATCCGTGAGGGACATCTTCGCATTGCAGTTGTAGCATTTTTTTAAACCGGTCTTTGGGGTTGAAGGTGCTGAAGACAAGGCCATAGTAACTCAAACGAAGTTTTCTCACTGAAAAAACTGAAGCAGGTCTTAATTCTTCGAAGCGTTCTCTACGCGGAAAAACGAAACTGAAGCCAATGGGTACTTCACTTGCTATACATATGGACGATGACGACTCCAGGATGAGGCCCTCGAGGGAAATTGAGTCAACCGCATCGACACACAGCCCCCTCTGCCAAAAAAATTCTGGCGCAGCTAAAGCTGGAAGATATATCATAAAATGAGGAATACGTGGGAGGGGACAATCCATTTGAAAGACAACTGACAAAAAGACCATCTTCCAGCATTCAGTGGAGTGAGGGAGATGGACAACAGCTCCCAAGATACATGGCTGTTTATGTAGTGGCATCGTAAATCCAAGAACTTCCGGAAAAAAAAACATGCTTTTGCACGAAAGCCACACAAGCTTGAGGCCCATGAGGACGGACTGTCTCTACTGGCACAAACATAAGAGCATCACCTACTGAGCCAGGATGAAGATCATCAGGTGCTCCTTTTTCTCCTGGACCTGCCATCAGCCTATAAAACCATAGATCAATGACTAAGTGGCAGGGTGTTTCTTGTTCACTTCTCAAGTGTATTCAATTTTACTTCATGAAAAGTAAATACAAAATGAAAATCAAACTGGGAGCCAACCATTTTTTTGTAGGTCCTCTGTGGAGTTCCACCAGGCTCTTAACTCTCCCTCTTTACTGTTCAACATATTCATGCCAAGCAGGGACTCTTCTCAACCTGGGGTAAGCAGCTGTCCAGGGCACATGTCAGAGCCGGTCCTACCCCAGAGGGAGGGTGAGGGAGCGGGGGGAGTGGGAGGGGGGGGGGAAGGGAGTGGGGTAAGTGAGGAGAGGGGAGGGGACAGCATTACCACAACCCACTGAACAATCCTGGCATGCGTTTAATATTGGTACCACAGTATGTTGCACAATGCCTTTAAGTCACTTGTCGGGACAGACCGCTTTTCTTTTGCTTATAGATCCAAAATCTCCGATATCAGCAGCAGAGAACACCGCTGGAGGAAACAGAGGTATTGAACGTGAGTCTCACTCTTCAGACACCATCTACACTACCAATAGGAACACCAACTTGCCGGGTTGTAGTAAGGAGCTGGGCACAGCGGACAATAAGATCAGGCTGCAAAAAAAACACTAATGCCCACAAGCAGATAGGGGGTCGGCCAAGTAGGGATTTCCAAACTTTGAGCCAGAGTCACCTGGCCCCAGGGGAAAACAGGAATAGATTGTACAGAGCAGTCAGGTGCTAGTAGGGAACAATGGGAAGAGGGAGGAGGCAATGAAGATGTGGGGCACAGATATAAAAGATCTGCACTTATAAGCAGAGATGAACGTGTTCAGTTGAAGTCAGGGGGAGAATTGGTGGAAAGAGAGACCTAGCCGAGAGCAGAATTTGGAGCAGAGTGCTGAAGATTTATTGGGACATTTTTTGAATTGCAGGTGAGCTATTTTATGTGAGAGAGAACAGTACCAAGCATGAAGGAGTGCAGTGATTGTTAGAACCTGTCATAGTAAAGAGAGCGTGGGAGAGAGTAGAGTTTTTGGAAGGTGAGATTGAAAGCGAGAGCGTAAAACAGCAGATGGGTGTTAATGGGGGCGGTTGGAGAATACAAAGGAGTAGCAGGAGGGAAAAAGTGGGAAGAAGAGTGAGAAAGATCAGTGGCACAGAGGCTGAGAAAGACAGGAGGGTATAAGAGTGAGAACGACCAGAGGGAGGGACTGAGAAGAACAAGTTACTTCTTACCTTGTAACGTTCTTTCGACGGGATGTTCCTCCGACGTATTCCTCATCTTAGATATCTCCTTCCAGCTCTGCTGGCCTCGGAACATTTTTTCTCTAGAGGGCGCTGCGCGTCGACGTCCTCCGAGTCGATGTCCCTCGACAGCCGCCGTGTCGACGTCATCCTGCCTATAAAGGCCGCGCACAGCGTCCGTTTTGTAGCCCACAATAATACTTTCTGGACTAAACTAATCACCCTGAAGGAGCGTAAGCTGCAACAACAAGGGAAGTAGAAGTGCGGGGATGGATGGGAGGGTCGATGAGGAATACGTCGGAGGAACATCCCGTCAAAAGAACGTTACAAGGTAAGAAGTAACTTGTTCTTCAAAGGGATTGTGTCCTCCGACGTATTCCTCATCTTAGATAGGCTCCCATAGCAGTATTCTATTATTGGAGGAGGGAGTACTGACTTCACGCTGTCTTCTATTGATGAATAGAATGCAGTACAGCCCTTCCAAACCTAGTCTCATGACTGGAGGAGGAATCCAAATTGTAAAATCTTGTAAAGGTATGGACAGACGACCATGTAGCGGCCGCACAGATGTCTTTAACCGGCACGCCTCTTTTGAGGGCCGATGAAGCTGCAATACCTCTGGTCGAATGAGCCCTAAGGTTTTGAGGGGGCTCTTTCCCTGCCAGTTTATAACATTCCAGAATGGCTAGAATGATCCATCTGGAAATGGTCTGCTTAGTTATTGGTAACCCCAGCTTGTGACCTGTGTAACCTACAAACAGCTGGTCTGCCTGTCTTATCCTGGCTAGTCTACTGATGTAAAAACTTAAAGCCCTTCTAGGGTCTAGCCTGTGTAACCTCTCTTCCTCTTTCCCCGGATGAGGAGGAGGATAGAAAGATGGTAGGGTAATCGTCAGTGATATGGAATTCAGAAACCACCTTTGGGGGGAAATTAGGCTTCACTTGCAGGACAACTTTGTCTTTGTGAAATATTGTGTGAGGTGGTTTACAGGAAAGAGCTTGTAATTCGCTCACCCTTCTAGCAGATGTAAGTGCTATTAATAAGACAGTTTTAAGGGTAAGGAATCTTAACGAACAAGAATGGAGTGGTTCGAAAGGTGTGCCCATCAGGAAAGTTAGTACTAAGTTTAAATCCCATAGGGGAACTTGGAATGGTCTTGGGGGATAAACATTGGTTAACCCCTTTAGAAACTGTATTACCAAGGGTAACTTGAAATAGGATGGTTCTTACGCAGTGCGCTTAAAGATGGATAGCGCTGCGAGATAGCCCGTAATGGTGCCAACTTGAACGCCTGAATTCGCCAAATATAGAAGAAAGGACAAAACCATTGGTGTACCACATGAAAAAGGGTCGATATTCTGTTCTCTACACCAGCTGCAAAATCTGTTCCAACGGCAGCGGTATAAAGACTTTGTTGCTGGCCTCCTTGCCGAAAGCAACACCTCTATAACATCATCAGGGAGGTCCCAATCCTTGTACCTCAACCTTTCAGAAGCCAAGCGTGAAGGTTGAGGGTTTTGATGTCTGGATGGAGAACCTGACCTCCCTTCTGTGAGAGCAGATTCTCTCTGAGTGGAAGTCGAATTGGAGGGCAGATGGACAAGTCTAGAAGGTCCGGGCACCACGTTCTCCTGGCCCAATCCGGGGCAATTAGGATCATGGTTCTCCGGAATCTTCTCAACCTCCTGATCATTTGAGGAATGACAGGGACCGGTGGGAACGCGTACAGAAGCGGAAACTCCCAGTCCACTATGAACGCGTCTCCCAGAGCTCCTCTCGGGGGAAATTCCCTTGAGCAGAACAGATCGCATTTCCTGTTGACGCTGGTGGTGAACAGATCCACCTGAGGGGTTCCCCAAATGGCGAAGATCTCTTGAAGGACTTCCTGAGCTAGTTCCCACTCGTGGGAGACTGTGCTCTGCCTGCTCAGAGCGTCCGCTGTCAAGTTCTTCTCTCCGGCTAGGTGAACTGCTGATAGAGATATTCCTTCTTGGATTGCCCAAAACCAAAGCTGCATCGCCTCTCTGCACAGGGGTAGTGATCCTACGCCTCCTCTTGTTGAGGTAATGCATGGCCACTGTGTTGTCCGTCATTATCAGGACGTGTTTCCCTTGTACAGCTGGCAGGAACGCCTTCAGCGCAAGTCTGATGGCTCTCAGCTCTAACAGGTTGATATGTAGTCTGGACTCCGATGGAGACCAACGACCGCTGATGGTCAAGTCGCTGGCGTGGGCTGCCCAACCCGTGAGTGAGGCATCCGTGACTACTGTTATCTCCGGCCAGGGTTGCCAAAACTGTTCTCCTTTCAGAATGTTCTCCTGACAGGCCCACCACTGAAGGTCTCGAGCCACCCTGTCGGGAACCTGAAGAAGATCTGTCATTCTCCCTGAGAATTGTGACCACTGAGACCTCAGTGCCCACTGGAGGGATCTCATTCTCAGGCGAGCCTCTGGCACTAGGAAAATGCAGGATGCCATGAGGCCTAGCAACCTCAAAAAGACGAAGGCTGGGAGACGTTGGGCATCTTGGAACTTGGTAACCATCTGTAGAATATCTTGAGCCCTCACCTCTGGTGGCGAGGCTTTTCCCAGGGAAGTGTCCAGGATCGCTCCTATGAACTGGAGTCTCTGCGATGGTATCATTTGTGACTTCTTTAAATTGAGGGAGAAGCCCAGTCTGTGAAGGGAGTGGCACACGTGATTTAGCTGGATCTGAGCTTGTTCCGAAGAGACAGCCCTGATCAATCGTCCAGGTAGGGGTAGACGTGAATCCCTTCCCTCCTTAGACTTGCCGCCACTACCGACATTAACTTGGTGAAGACCCTCGGGGCGGAGGTCAGCCCAAATGGCAGCACTCGAAATTGATAGTGAGAGTTGCCAATTGCGAACCTCAGGTATTTCCTGTGTTTGAGATGGATAGGCACATGGAAATAAGCGTCCTAAAGGTCCAGAGATACCAACCAGTCCTGGAACTGAAGGGCCTGGAGGATCTAAGAAAAGAGTGACCATCTTGAATTTGTCTTTCCTGAGGAATTTGTTCAATTCTCGCAAGTCCAAGATGGGTCTCAGTCCTCCGTCTTTCTTTGGAATGAGAAAATAAGGGGAGTACCAGCCCTTGTTCCTCTCCGCTACAGGTACCGTTCTATGGCGCCTTTCTCTAGCAGGTCCAAAATTTCCTGCAAGAGAAGCAGATCTGGAGCTTTCTGAGAGCTGATCCCCGGTGGATGACTCTGAGGTATGCGTAGGAGAGGCAGGCAGTAACCTTGGGCAACTGTTTCCAATGCCCAAGCATCTGACGCGATAGCCTGCCATTCCGCCAGATGTTGAGTCAACCTGCCTCCTACAGGTGTCCTGTGAGGGAAGTCCTCAGAGTGGTTTTGGAGCGGCTGATGCGGATGCCGATGGTAAAGAGGCACCTGCTGTTGCTGCGGCATTTGAATATCTACCCCGTCCACCTCGGGTAGTTCTTCTTTGTCCCCTTTGAGCTGGACGTCCTCTACCTCTTCCGAATGCGGAGTAGAAGCGAAAGGACTTGCCCCTCGCAGAGGTTCCTGTGGGACGAAAAGGTGTCTGACGGATTGCAGCGCCTAGGGATTTTGCTGCTGCTTTTGAAGTTTGCAGTTTCTCTAAACTGTCATCCGCCTTTTTCCCGAACAAAGAAGAGCCATCGAATGGCATGTTCAAGAGCCTGGCTTGCACATCAGGGGCAAAACCAGACTTTCTCAACCAAGCGAATCTCCTGGTTGTTGTACTTGCCGCCATTGCTCTGCTGATACTGTCAGCCGAATCAATGCCCGTCTGGAGGGATTCGCACATAGTGTCTTTACCGTCCTGTATGATATTCAGGAACGCCTCCCTTTCTTCTCCCTCTGGGATGCAGTCAGCCGCTGTAGAAGCACACTCCCAAAGTGTATGGCTGAATCTAGCAAGGGTGCAAGTAGCATTAACAGATTTTAACGCCATGCTACATGCCGAAAAAACTTTCTTTGCCATAGCATCATATTTTTTATCGTCCCTGTCCTGTGGGACGGTAGGATAAGCCGTCTTGACATCGGTAGAAGATGCTGCCTGTACCACCAGACTTTCTGGGGATGGGTGTTTTGACAAAAACTCCGGGTCTGTAGAGGAAACCCTGTATTTTGTAGACAGTTTTTTATTTACTGCCGGGACGACATCTGGGGTTTCCCAGTTCGTCATAATCTTCCTCTGAAGAGCTTTATGAAAAGGCACCACAGGATTCTCCTGTGGGCCTTTGTCAAGAATATCCGTGAGGTCATCTTGTTGGAAAGATTGTGAAGGTGCAGACCACCCCATAAACTCTGTGATTCTGGCCATTAAGGCTCTATAGGGGGTTTCAGCATGCTCCCCCGGGTCTGGCCTAGCAAACTCCACCTCAGGGGAAGTGTCTAACCCACTTGCCTCATGTAAGGAATCATGAAGATCCTTTAACCTGCGTTCTTCAGAGGAAAATTCCTCTCTAATTGGGGTTACAGGTCCCTGCAACTCAAATGTGTCTTCCTGTTCAGACAATTCACCCTCTTCCATAATTGAGGACATAGTTCTCAATCGTTCTGAACTCATAAAGGGTGTAAATCCCATTTCCAAGGCACAGGGTGCCGAACTTGTCATAATCGGCCTCGAAAATGTCGATGTCGTCGACGCCGAAGGCTTCGAGCGTGGCGTTGAAAACAAAGGCGGAGGCCTCGATGACCTCGACAGAATTGGGATTCTACTCGACAATTTCGAAGCCATCGTCATCGAGGACCTGGGGATAGTCACTGGGTGTGTCGTGACCGTGACTTTTCTTGGCGTCGACGCCGGTGTCGAAGCTGGCGTCGAGTCGACAGACCCATGTGTCGAAGGTCCCTTCGACAACGGCGTCGAAGACACCGACCTCGGCGTCGAGGGAACCTTCGAGGAAGGTTTGGAGGTCATAGTCCTACTCGAGGGTTCGAGACGCGCTCGAGAGGTTTCCTTCGACGGGTACTGCAACTCGCAGCGTTTTTGACCTTCGGGTCTTTCGACCAGAGCATCGCTCTCGGCAGTCTTCGAGGGGGTCGAGGCCGCTTTCTCGAAGACGCTCATCATATTTTTGCAGAATTCCTCCCATTCAGCCCGGGAACTATGTTTCGTGGGGCAAGGGATTCTTTTTGGCGAAACAGAGGAAGAGTAAGACGGAGAAGGGGATCTTCTACGTCTCCTCTTCGAGTGCTTCGATCTCGAGGAGTGATGGGACCCACTCCGAGACCTGGAGCGCGAATGGTGACGAAGAGACGAATGTCTCGACTTCGTCGGCGAAGAAGAAGCTTTAAAAGTCTTACCTTTCTCCAGCTTCCCCCTACGCTCCTTCAGGGCCTTAGCTGTCATGGACATACAGTCCTCGCACTCCAAACAATGGTGTTCAGCTCCCAAACACCACAGATAAACTCTGTGAGGGTCAGTCAGCGACATCTTTTTCCCACAATCTCGGCATTTTTTGAAGCCGGATCGAGAAGTTGTCGTTTCCGACGAGGAAGCCATCGAGTACGGATCGAATAACTCGAGGTAAATAGGTTTAACCTGACAAAACTGAGCAACGGTATTCCGAGGCACTGAGTAAGCGCGGAAAAACGGAACTGAGCAACAGACGCTGCGCGCAGCCTTTATAGGCAGGATGACGTCGACGCCGATACAGCGGCTGTCGAGGGACATCGACTCGGAGGACGTTGACGCGCAGCGCCCTCTAGAGAAAACATTTTCCGAGGCCAGCAGAGCTGGAAGGAGATATCTAAGATGAGGAATACGTCGGAGGACACAATCCCTTCGAAGTAAGGATACAGGGGAAAAGAGAAAAAGAAGGAGGGAGCAGTAGGTGATCGAGACAGGGGGAAGGAAGAGAAAATGATGCAGAGGTGAGAGGGAAGTAGACAGAGGTAAAGAGGAATAGGGACACAGTAGGGAAAGAAGGGAGAAAGAAAGAATACACAACTTTATCATTATGTCCTGCATCATCAGAATAGGGGCATTAGGGCCTCATTTGAAGTGCAATATAGAAATAGAAGCAGGTATTACCTATCATTAGTCCTGCATTAGGCCTAGCAGAGGTGTTGGGAAGCCTGGGCCACAAGGAAGGTGTCTATGGTAAATTGAGGAATAGACCAGGGACTCCATGTCATCTCGCCTGCCTGCAGTCTTTAATCAGCCAAGTAGTGAAATCAGAGAATACAATATCTGAAATATCTAAGCAAATCCTTGCATTCTGAAGCCATTTCAACCCAAATAGGTTCATACAACACCATTCTGACAGTCAAACAGTGTTGTCCCATGGTACATTTAATGTGTGTGTTCTGTTGATCTTTCATCACAAGCCATAATCCCCAGTTACTTCCATGTGCATGCATACAGAATAGCACAACGTGTTTTTTCTTTTTTGTTTAGAAAGCGCTTTAAGATCACCCTGAGGCAGCAATCATCATGAGCCCATAATTGGAAACTCTAGTTCGAGGACTCACTCTAGCCACAGCTACCTTCTCAAGCGGGGACATTTGAATAATAGCATTTGATTACTTGAACTCCAGGTTTTTAGAATGTTCTGTGCACCTAGCTGAAGACTATCTTAATCACAAATGATATTTAAGTAAAGAGTTTTCCAATGACATTAGCCCCATATCTGCCACTTATTAACCTTGGGTAGTTTTATGACGTTATTTTTGGCAAAACCAATTACCTACCAGAAAACCCAATTTGAGGACTCCGATGCTAATCGCAGATGCCATCTATAACTTTACCTTCTTTAACCAATGTTTATAGAAGTAGACTGTCTCAGACTAATAAAGCATCCACCCCATATGCCAACATGAATGACCATTTGGAAAATGTGCTTTTGCACTATTTATACTGTGAATTCAATTTCACATTCCATTTTTCCCAAAATGGCTTCTTGTCTATATCAAACAGGCTTCATTTCGGAAAATATTCCATATAAGTGAAATTATTACACAACAATAATATATACACCACATATAAATATACATCATATGGTAAAAGTATGAAACATGTTTATTTAAAAATATAATACTGAGGTTCCATGCGTAATTGGCTCCTGGAACTACCTTGGTTCAGTTAAAACTTCAAAGCAGACGAGTCAATGCACTAAGCAGTCTTTATATTTGAAATAATATGAAATCATCCAATAGAATTTACTAGCCTTCTACTGAACTACACCATGTTAACTTTCATATGTTAAAGCTTCTTCAGCCATGCCAGCCCTGTGTATAAATCTTAATTCAACTTAAATCATATGTATACTGTATTTTTTTTTCAGTGAATTTCAAGGGTTTTGTTATACCATCAGTTTTTTTTTTTTAATGGGCAGCTAGCCATGGCCTTTGGCTGTGGCCGATATACAAGTCTTTCAGGACAACTAGCCAGGGTGTTCGGCCATGCCCACTGTATGTTTTAAAACTCTACAGTTTTTTTTCTTTAATAATCTTTTAATTTTTTAACTAATCTTTCCCACAATTTCCAGTCTGTGGTGGGGGGCCTGTGACAAACGTTGTTTGCAAAACATCAGCCAAATCTGTCATGCAAGTCATAAGTTATTAACAATTCAATTTTTTATGGAACTTGATACTCCATTATAATAGGGCGACCACTGCACTAGGAACAAGTTACTTACCTGTAACTGTTGTTCTCCAGCATGGGTCTGGCATGGATTCACATGCTCATGAATATTCCCCGTCAGGCTGGGAATCCTCGGTAAAGAAAAAATCAGTATCAGTTTCGTTTCTGATCTGTCTTTCGTAGTAGTAACCAATCACTGATCTCTGCGTTATACTGACCACAGCCAATGACTGCCATCTTCAGATTTGGTAGCACGTGAAGTGGCAGTATGACCAAGTGAAGAGCCGCAGAGGGGTAGGCGGGAGGGTTCGCATGTGAATCCATGCCAGACCCATGCTGGAGAACAACAGTTACAGGTAAGTAACTTGTTCCTTCTCCAGCATGGGGTCTGGCATGGATTCACATGCTCATGAATATAAGAATACATAGCAGTACACACATGCACAACCACGGGAGGTGGCAAAGGCTCAACATTAAGCAATACAACAACTCAACATTAAGCATCTCTTACCTCCTCACCAGGCTCACCTTAAGCGAACAGGTTGCGCAGCACTGCTTGGCCGACCCTGGACTCCTCCCTGGAATCCCGATCGACGCAGTAGAATCTCGTGAAGGTGTGCGTCGACCTCCACGTAGCAGCCCTGCAGATGTCCAGCAGGGGCACACCAGATAGGAACACCGTAGTAGCAGCGATCGCTCTGGTCGAATGAGCTCTCGGACGGCCTGGCAGCGGTCGGTTAGCCAACCGGTGGCAGTGCATGATGCAGCCGGAGAGCCATCTGGAAATAGAAGACTTAGAGAGAGCCTTCCCTTGATTCACAGGTCCAAAGTTCACAAACAGCTGTGATGTCCTCCGAAAACTCTTTGTGCAGTCCACGTAGAACTTCAGTGCACTAGCCACATCCAGCGAGTGCAAAGTCCTCTCGGCCGGCGACGAAGGAGACGGGAAGAAAACAGGTAACACCAGGGGCTCGTTAAGATGGAAGTCGACGGCACCTTGGGCATAAAGGAGGGGTGCGTCCTAAGCACCACCCTCGAGGCATGGAAAGTCAAGTACGGTGCTCTGCAGGATAGGGCCTCGATCTCTCCCACTCGTCGTGCGGAGGTAATGGCCACCAGGAATGCAGTCTTCCACGACACAAACTTCATCGGTGCGGAGTGCATCGGCTCGAATGGGGGCCCCATGAGCCTAGTCAGCACCACGTTAAGTTCCCACGCCGGGGCTGGGGCCTTCACCGGCGGGAACGACCGGAACAGTCCTTTCATAAACTCTTTCACCAGTCGATGGGACCACAGGGACGTCCGTCCTGTGGTTTTGGTATATCTGGAGATCGCCGGCAGATGAATCTTAGTGAAGGCATGGGCTAGCCCAGCCTTTGCAAGCGATAGCAAATACGGCAGCACCTGGGGGGCCGTAATCCGTAGGGGGTTAATCTTCTGTGCTCGGCACCAGATAGAGAACCTCTTCCACTTGTGACCGTAGCATTTGAGAGTCGAGGAAGCCCTGGTCTTTGCAAGAACCTCTCTGCAGTCGGCCGGTATATCGTACCCTCCAAACTCTAGCGCTGCAGGAGCCAAGCCTGCGGGTTCAGCGACACCGGGTCGTTGAAGATGGCGCCTCCTTCTCTGGAGAGAAGATCCGCGTTCGCCGACAGCTTGATGGATGGGGACGTTGACAAGTCCAGAAGGTCCGGGAACCAGATCTGTCTCGGCCACGCCGGTACGACGAGGATCATCCTGCACCGGGACCTCTTGAGCTGGTTGATGAGTCGAAGCAGCAACGGCAACGGAGGGAACGCATACAGGTATAGGCCGTCCCAGGGGAACGAGAACGCATCGCCCATGCTTCTCGGCTGGGGAAACCTGCTGGCGAACCTCTGGCACTTTGAGTTCGTCGCTGTTGCGAACAGGTCGATTTGGGGTTTGCCCCATCGTCGGAAGAGTTGATCCACCTGATCCTGGCGCAGCTCCCACTCGTGACACGCGCGCAGCTCCCTGCTGAGCGAGTCGGCGATGGTGTTTCTTTCTCCTGCCAGGTGGAAGGGAACCAGGAACATCCCCTGGGCAACCGCCCAGTGCCACAGATCCTGTGCCTCCTTGGATAGGGCTGGGGATCTGGTACCTCCCTGCTTCCATATGTAAAACATTGTCGTGGTATTGTCCGTGAAGATCCGCACCACCTTGCCCTTGAGCGACGGGAGGAACGATTTGAGAGCCCAGAACACGGCTCTGAGTTCCAGGATGTTGATGTGCAGGAGCTTCTCCTCCGGGAGCCAGAGGCCTCTTGCGTGGAGATCTCCGGTGTGGGCGCCCCAACCTTCCAGGGAAGCGTCTGTCGTCACCGTCTCCTGGTATGCCGGTGTCTGAAAGTCCTTGCCCGCCGTGAGGTGCGCTCGAACGCCCCACCACTGAATCACCCACCGGAACACCTCGTTGAGGGGGACCCTGTCTTCGAAGGTGCCCGTCGCCTGCATCCAACGGGCGTCGAGAAATTCTTGAAGAGGGCGCATCCGTAGTCTGCATAGGCGCACCAGGTAGATGCAAGAGGACATCATCCCCACGAGGGACTTGATGGACCTCACCCTGGCCACGTCCGTGGCTAGCAGGCGCTGCACTTTGCCCAGAATGGTCTTCGTCCGTTCTTCCGACGGTGCCGCCAGGCGCCTCACTGTATCGAGCTTCGCTCCCAGAAACAGGACCACCTGCGACGGCACCAGGTGGGACTTTGGGTAATTTATGGCGAATCCCAGGTCTGTGAGTAGCTGGACGGTCCTCGCAGTATTTTCGACGGCGAGTTCCCTCGTCCTTGAGCGGATGAGCCAGTCGTCCAGGTAGGGGTAGACGTGAATCCCCTGCAGGCGCAGCCACGCCACCACAGGTGCTAGCCACTTGTTAAAGACCCTGGTGGCCGACTTCAATCCGAACGGCAGTGCTCTGAATTGGTAGTGGCGTCCCTGGACAACGAACCTGAGGAACTTTCGGTGACTTCTGAGGATGGGAACGTGGAAGTATGCATCCGCCAGGTCCAGTGATGATAGAAAGTCGCCTTCCTCCAGCTGTCCCAGCACGTGCTGGAGGGTGACCATCCTGAACTTTTGTGACCTGATGTATTTGTTCAAACGACGAAGGTCCAGGATGGGGCGCCAGCCGCCCGTCTTCTTCCTGACGAAGAAGTACCTTGAGTACACCCCTGAGCCCCGGAGCCTCTTCGGGACAGGCTCGATGGCGCCTTTCCTGAGCATCGCCCGTACTTCCAACAGCAGTTGGAAGTGATTTTCCTTCCTGCCACAGGTGGAATGTAAGGGCACTTCTGCAGGAATTCAATAGAGTGTCCTCTTGCCAGGGTATCCAGCACCCAACGATCGGTGGAGATGGACTTCCACACGCCGACGAACTTCGTCAGCCGGCCTCCCACCGGGGTGCTTCGGTGGGGGCCCGAGGCCACAGCCGGTTCAGTCCTGCTTGGAGGTGGTGGCCTTGCCACCCTGGCCACCTTGCCGACGGCGGCGAGGCGCTCCCTGATTGCCGCGACCTCTGTAGGCCTCCTGAGTCGAGGAGCGTGCGGCCTGGCGGTAGGACGAGCCACCGCTGGATCGCTTGGAGGCCCCCTGTCTGCCTCCGGAGCTCCGAAAGGGCCGTCGTTGCTGAAGGGCTCCTAGGGCGCGGGCCGTCTCCGTGTCCGTCTTTATGGCTTGGAGGGATTCGTCCACCGCCTTCCCGAACAAGTTGCTGCTGTCGAACGGCATGTCCAACACCCTGGTCTGGACATCCTGACGGAAGTCGGTCGCCCGGAGCCAACCCCGTCGTCGTAGGCAAACTCCGCTGCCCAGCTGGCGGAACCCGGTATCGGCAATATCGGTTGCCACCGTTATGGCATGGTCCGACGCCACCTCGCCTTCTTGAAGTATTTCCACGGCCTCAGACCTCTTGTCGTCCGGTAGGAAGTCCAATATGGGGGCCAGCTTAAACCAGAGCTCCCTGTCGTAACGGGCCGCGATCGCCAGGGTGTTGGCCGCTTTGATCGTCGTCGCCGCCGACGAAATGACCCGTCGCCCCATAGCGTCCAACTTCTTTCCCTCGCCGTCCGCAGGGGAATTCGACCTCAAGGCTCCTGACCCTGCCGCTTTCTTCTTCGCCGCCGCCGAAACGACCGAGTCTTGCGTTGGCTGGGCCCTGAGGCACAGGGGAGCGGTCTCGGGGACCCGGTACTTCTTCTCGTACCGGTCCCGTTTGGCTGGTGCCGTGGAGGGGTTTTTGAGTACCGACAGGCCCTCCTCCCAGATGTCATCGATTAGAGGCACCGCAATGACATTCTTCCTCTTGGCCTCCCGGCGCTGATTGAGGAAACCTTCCTTTTTCTGCTCCTCCAGGGCAGAGCTGGAACAATTCGGACGCCCTGGCGATCATGGCGTGGAATGAGCCAATCTTGTCGGGCGGAGATGCCCGTGCGACGGGAGACCCGTTCTGTCGTCGTCGCCCTCAGAACCCGTCGTCGAGCCCACCGCACCGTCATCTCCCGACTCGTGGGAGGATGAGGAGGGAACTGCAGGCCTTACAGGGGCGAGTGGAGGAGAGGGTTGGGTCTTCCGTCGCTTGTTCTGAGGACTTGCCGACGGGCCAGGTTGCGGGTCCTCCGGCCTGGGCCGTGGTAATCTCGTCCTTATCTCAGAGCACAAGGACTGGATCGCAAACAAAATGGCCGCCAAGCTATCCTGAGGCCTAGGTTCCGGCTGCGCCGGAAGGGAAGGCTGCTCTTCCTCGCCATCGTCGTCTTCCATGGTTATCTCCCGAGGATCTTCCTTGCGGGATCGAACCTTCTCGAATTGTACTTTGAGATTCCTCGCGACCTCTGTCAGTTCTCCCTCCAAGGCTGACTCGGAGCTCGAGGAGGCTACCGTGCCCCCCGCCCTTGTTCCATCATGGGGGCCATGACGATGGGCTGAAAAGAGGATTCCCTCCTTGGCGGCAGGGAAACTCTAGTCCCGGAGGCAGTCTCCGCTGGCGGGGTCTCTGCCGGCTTGGCCAGAGTCGCCGCAATCGCCTCGATAGAGGCCTTTGCCTGCTGGGTAGGGGCCTTCACCACCTTAGGTGCGTCCTGGGCCTTCTCCTTAGGGGGAGGGGCGACGCCTCGCTCCCCCTCTCCCGAGATCGGACGGGGCTTCTCCCGAAGCTTACCCGGGGTCTTGGACTTCCTCTTCCCCGAACCGGAGCGCTGGCTCGTGGTTGACGGTGCTGGGGAAGGTGCGCCCTGCCCGGCGACCGAAGAGCCCGACCTTTCGGCGCTCCCGGAGCCAGCGGACTCGCAGCGCTTGGCCTGGTGTTGGGCCCCCGTCGCCGGGGCGCCCGCACAGGACTTAGAAGCCCGCTCGGACCCTTTCTTCTTCTCACCCGTTGAGCCCTTCTCCAACCAGCTGGCGAGATAGACGGTCCCTCATGGTCCGCTCCGACAAGTTATTGCAGAACTGGCAGTCCTTCTCTACATGAGTCTTGTCCCCATGAAGACAGTAGAGGCATTGCGAATGTTCGTCCTCCTTAAACACATTCTGCAGCCCGCATCCAGGGCAGCTGCGAAACAGCTTGGGTCCGGGTGACGAACTTGCGTCCTGGGCCATCTCGAAGTAGGCCGCGAATCTTCTGGAATCCTCCAAGAGGTTGATTCGACGAAATCTTCACCGTTGAGGGGCCTAGGAAAATCCCGCAACGGGTACCCGTTAACGGGAGTAGAAACGGTGGAGCTTGAGGCTCGATTAACCGAAAAAATGGGAAAATTCACCTGAAAAAGCGCGAAACACGCAGTAAAAGCTCGAGAGCTAAGCACGAGGACTCCCAACGGTAAAAATCTGAAGATGGCTGCCAGAGGCGGGGCTTAGGGAGATGGCAGTCATTGGCTGAGGTCAATATGACGCAGAGATCAGTGATTGATTACTACTACGAAAGACCGATCAGAAACGAAACTGATAGTGATTTTTTCTTTACCGAGGATTCCCAGCCTGACGACGGGGAATATCCATGAGCATGTGAATCCATGCCAGACCCCATGCTGGAGAATAATATAAATATACACTGGGCACAAAAGGACGAGGGGTATTGAACACACCTTCACACATCAAGGTCCCTCCGATTGTTTACCTTCTGACAAGAGGTAGCATGACATGTATGCGTGTGTACAGAAAGGTAGGGAAAGATATAAGTTGTCTATGTACCTTCAACTCCAAGAGGGTACATGTGAATCCAATTAGATACAGGCATCAGAAATACGATTACAGTAAGTAATGTATGCCTTCTTAGGCTTGTGGGTCTGCTTAGAATTACATGCTTTGCCTAGACTAGCAAGCAGTACCTGAAGGTGTGGGTTGTTGGAAGGTACAGTGGCAGAAAGATGTCTTAATACCACCTGTCCCACCTGTGAATAATCCCTTGAATGTGCATCTACGCAGTAATGTGTGAAGGTGTGAATTGAACTCCATGCTCTAGTTTCTCGAGTTGTGCGCTCTGGCCGTGAATGGTAATGTTCTCTTGGACACTGAATAACAGATTTGGCTGCATTTGACAATCCATTTTTAAATAGAGTTAGAGACAGAGCCCCCTGTTCTTCCTGTGGCAAGGGAAACAAAGAATTGACCTGTTTTCCTCAATGGTTTGGTTTTGTCTAGGTAATACATCACTGCCCTCATGACATCTAGTGTATGGAGGCTTCTTTCTGCTGAATTTTGAAAGAAAGTAGGAAGTTTGATGGATTGACATGGAACTTTGAAATACATTTAGGAGAAAAATGTGGCAGTGTACCGAACACAACTTTGTCTGTGAATAGTAATAAACTGTTCTTGAACTGAGAGAGGTTGCAGTCACTGACCCGCCTAAGTGAAGTGATAGCAACAAGAAAAGCACTCTAAGTGAGATGTTTAAGACTGGCTGTATGCATTGGCTCAAAGGGTCCCATGAGTTTCTTTTAAGAACATTAAGATCCCAACGTGGAGTAGGATTGGAAATTGGAGGGTATAGTCTCATAACCCCTTCCATACATGCTTTCCTCACTGGAACTTTCCACCATGAGATTTTACTCAGATGTGGTATATGGTAAAAAAAAAAAGCTGCTACATGAAATCTAAGCAAATTAAAAACTAATCCTGAATCCAGTAGATAAAGCAGACAGTGGGATCTCACGCCATGGCCCTATTTGTAAGTCTGCCTCACAAGCTTCTCGTGTGCCTGCTACGGGTCCCCGCGGGATCCACAGCGTTGCGGTGATACATGAGAGGTACGCCATCTCCGCACCTATGGGAAGCATTTTTAACGCCTCCGAATTGCCATTCAGGTGATTACTGACACGGCCCTATGCATATGCATGCTCGGGGGAAACGCAGGCAGCACTTATTCCTAGTTCAATTACACGCTATCTTTGCGCGCCACGGGATCAAGTTCCTTGGCTTCCTTACTGTTAGTCCATTCATTGCTTGCACGGCCTAATTTATACTCGCATGCACTGAGTAATGGAGCCAACACGACCCCAGATATATTACTTGCACCTTTAGAGAATGCATAATGGCAATATCTAGTAGATAGTATTTCACTCGCCATAGGCGCCATTTACTTATCCAATAGACATTGCACTATTGTGATAGCTTATAGCCTATACAATTGATTTCCAGGTCAACTGGTTACGTATTGAAAACGGACCGTTCATTTATGAGATTCACACGATTGGACAGATCCCGAACCCCATTAGGTATGTTGGGTCATAAATGTACTGCATGACTCATAAATAGATGTCACACGTTACCTTGACCAGATGAGGTGACTAACCAAGCCCTATTTTTATTTAGATGGGCCTTGCTGATTGCGAACACTGAATTATTTTCTACGTGTTAAGCTCCACCCTTTCCAGAGTGGACTGGGCTCCCACAAAGACAGGTAGGACGCCCATTGATTTACTCATTCAAAATCATTTCTATAACGTAGTAACACGTTCCTTTTGAAATAACTCGTCACCCCCTTTTGTCCCCCCTCTTTAGACACACCGCACATTAGTTTGTGCTCATTACTGAACCATCTCCGTTCTGATGAAGGCCACTTACCTATGACACCATAGCCCGGTGACAAGACTGACGAAACACTGTCCACCTGATAACAGAAACAACTATCAGCACTGCTAAAACCAGGGCAGGACCCAAAACACAGAAAGAAATGACTAACAAGACACTGCAGAATATCAGTGTCTCACCCCTGTGTCTACAAATTGTACTATGCCGTTATTAATGTGTTACAAATATTTTCAACGGTTTTGCTGCCAATGTATGTGTATATATGAATAAGCGTGTCATTTCTGTATGTGATTTTATACTTTGATTGATACAAGACCTGCGGATACAAAAATAAAAAACATGTTTTTCCAAGTGAAATAGACACCACTTATTGTGTATCCCACCAAAAGGATAATTAACTAAAAAGAAAGAGTGACAAAAAAAGCCTTGACCACACACATTTTGTCTACTTATTATTGACCTGGAAGGTCTAGGCTCCCCAGGTACCCCAAGAGAAGTTACTAATAGGGTAGCGCTCCATGAATGTTACAAAGGAGGCAACCTTGTCCATAGTGTCCTCAAAACATGCCTTCGTCCATGCCCTTGTTTTGGGAGTTTTCGGCATGTGGCCTCTGGGTCAACACAATCTTTTTCTGTAGAGAATGAGATAGAAGAGAGCTATCCCTAGTGTACTCTGGGCAGTCTGTGTAGAGGGTGTTATTGCAACACTTGCAACTGGTGTGGACCAGAGGTTATCCCTCGGGTGTTCGTGTGCTTTTCCCTGTATTTTGTCTTTTTTTCTTTTTCCCCAGGGACATGAAAACATGTTCAGTCGTAGATTTATGCATGGCAATCAGTCTGTTCTTGTGAGTTGCCATGCGCTGAACACGAGTGCGAAAGCACAGCAGGCTTCTGACGCGCAATATCAGAAGATTTCGATGCCTCTCCAGTCGCTGTGATGTACGCAATATTCTGTCCCTGTGATCTCGTGTATATTGGATCTACCATTTGTTCCGTGAAAATAAGAATACTACAGCACTATAGAGCCATCAAGAACAAAGACACCAACTACCCTTTGGCTATATATTTTGAAGAGAAACGTTACAGTGATGCGTCCCCGTTAAGATCCACTGCTTTGGCCCATAACATCAAAGAAAAGGGAATAAAGAAAGACGTCTCAGACAATTGGAGTCCAAGTTGATCATCAGATTCATTACCCAGAAGCCGAGAGGCCATAACACAAGAGAAGAGCTGGCAGTACATTTCATGGACAACTAAAACTATTCACTTGAGCGATTAAGCTAAGGCTAGAGTTCCCTATAGAACAATCTAGTGAGATCTCCACATGGACAGCAACTGTCGCTCAACTTTTCTGTGAGTTGGGTGCTTGCACAAATGTCTGCTGGGGCGACAGCTAAACACTGGGTGAGTCAGGTGGTAGCCCACTAGGGCGATACTACTTCTGGCACTGTAATAGCATGTCGGGTGGTGGTTTGGCTTATTTAGCCTCCTGGGAGACCTGGGGGAGAGTTAACTGCATTATCTTCACACTTGTGATATATACTGAAATCGGTGCGAATTACAGTTGTCTAAATGATTTAACATTTATTCAGACCTTTAAACCTTTAAAATTAGCATTGTTTTGTTGTTCCTCGCATCACTTGCATTATACAATTAAGATATTATATCCATTATTTGACCGCAAGAAGGTTCAGGATACTCAGATCCAGATATTATCATTGAATGACTGGGAATGTCAGAAACTCCAAGATGGCTTCCTTTTAGCATGAAGGATATCACCATCTTGAACAGTGCAGTCACATGTTCCCAAAGTTAGTCACATGATGCTAGTTTAACCTTTAGGAACACTATAAAATGGAGCCTGCAAACAGATTGTAAAACTGCACCTGAGGAAGCCCTGAGTGAGGGTCGAACGTGTGGCGACTACAGGAGTGCTTACTCTCAGGTCTGTTAGTTCCCAGTAAGTCCATGTCTGTAACTGCAGACATTTTAGACTTAATTGAATAAAATGTGAAATATTTTAAACATAGCGCAGATCGAGTGCACTGGTTTCTTTGTGTTTCAAATACTTACCTGACCTAATTAACAGTCTAGTGGCGGGGGGAGCGGGGGGGTGTGTGTGTGTGTGTGTGGCACACACAGGAGGCTAGGTAGGGATACTAGCAAATAGATGTCAGGGTGTGGAGCAATAGTAGGGAAGGCAAGTTTTGGGGTAAGGTTGTTAGTCACGGTGGGTGCTCCTTCAAGATGGAAAATTAGTTTAACGGCTGACTTCAATGTGGCATGCTGATGGCATTTTTGATGTCGGGATGGTGTTTCAGTGGGAGCAAACAAGGAGTGCGAAGGATCTCAAGTGAGGCTGCACAGGGCAGACGAGGAACAGATAAGATGAGAAGGTATCAAAAATTGCATAGTGAGAGGTGGAGAGAAGCATGTGAAAGGAGGAGCCCGGTTGGCAGGAGAAGGTAGGGTAGGAAAGCCCCTGGATAGATTTGATGGCATTAAGATGGAATTTAAAGAAAGACTGGTTTTTCATGGATAACCAGCTGGCATACAAGCTGCGGGTAAAGGTAGGAAAAGATTGGAGGAGACTGTACAGCATGTGGGTGACAAAGTTGAGAAAGTTGTGCAGAGGAGTAAAGGAGTAGCGAGCAAGGCATAAGAGGAGGTCTAGAATAGTAGTCAAAGTAGTAAAGGACCAGGGTAGAGATCAGGGATTGAGATGTAGCAGGAGGGGTAGCTCTTACCTTAAAGTAAAAGATGCATCACCCCTAAAAAAGACGCACGTATGAGTTATACTTTTGGGGCACAGATGCTGCCGCCACTAGAATGGGTCTTCATTGCACCTGTTGGACATGAGGAGGTCGCCATTAGAGCAAGATTTGAGTAAAGTTACACTGCTGGGTTGTGCCGCGGCAGAGGCATGGCGCATTGTGAATTTCGCGTTAGGAGTTTACATAGAAGATATCGATTCCCTGCTAACCAAGCATGCAAAAGTGTTCACGGGTATGGGAAAGTTCACGGGTAACCCAGTTCGCTTACACATTGATCCTACAACGTACAACAGATCGCGTTGAATCACAGAAAAAGCTCTTCCATCTTCGGAGGATGGTCGAGAAAGAGCTAGACGACCTGGGCAACATGGACATTGAGGTGGAAGGACCGACCCCATGGGTATCCCTTATTGTAATCGCTAACAAACCAAGATAATCGAACTCCGGCCGCATGTGTGTGGACATGCGCCTCCCCAATAGAGCCATCAATCGGGAGTGACACTTAACTCCAATGCTCGATGACATTCTAGCAGACATACAAGGAGCGAGATTTTTCTCTAAGCTGGATCTGCAATCGGGTTACCACCAGTTAGTGCTAGACCCAGCCTCCCGCTACATCACCACATTCACCACTCATAAGGGGCTCAACATTGGCATTTCTTCAGCAGCGGAAGTGTTCCAGAACACTATCTGCAGTGCTTTGTCAGGACTAAAAGGAATGATTGACATCATGGTGAAGTCCAGCACAGAACAGGAACACTTGGAGAGGCTAGGGAAGGTTTTAAGTCGTATCCAAAAACTGGGACTGACATTACATAGAGACAAATGCACGTTCCTACTAAGGAAAATCTAATTATTTGTGTTTCTTGAAAATGGCATCTCTTCTGATCCCGCAAAAGTGGCCGACATCCAACGGCAGGCCCCCCATCGAATGCTTCTGATGCCAGTAGTTTCCTCGGTATGATCACATACTGCAGGAGGTTTATATGTAACCTGCCCACCCTCTCTGAACCACTTTGCAATCTCACAAAGAAGGAGTGTACCTGGAAATGGACCCCCCCGCCCCTGGAACAAAACGCCTTTGAGGTGATCAGGAAGGCGCTAACAGCACAAGCCACAATGGTGTTCTTTAATGCAAACAGAAAAGCAGAAATCATTGAGGATGCCAGTCTGTTTGGCCTCGGAGCTGTGTTGACACAACCAGATGAGTATGGGGAGGCCCGCCCTGTAGCGTTTGTAAACAGAGCTCTCCAAAGTACAGAACAACGATACTCACAAATTGAGCGAGACACAGTAGCTGTGATGTGGGGCTGTCGGGTGCTTCATCTCCAGGTGTATGGCAAGTCTGTCACTGATCATAAGCCCCTTGTTCCAATCACGATTGGCTCATCCTCAAAACCACCAGCGAGAATAGATTGGTGGCTGCTTGCCCTACAGGAGTAGGGCCTTTAGCTGGTATACCAGCCATGGAACGCCAATGCGGCAGATTACCTGTCCTGACACACTGTGGGCATGAGGAAACAAACCGAAGTAGACGCAGAGGAGGAAACCGAGGATTTTCTGCACACTCCAACATTGGCAGCTACTCAGATATCCATGTCCCAAGAGGAAATACAGGAAGCATCAGAAAATGATGAATGCTTCTGACTGCTCCAGTCGGCCGGTACACGCAGAGAGTGGAGTAGTGTTCTTAAAATACTGAACAGATGCACCAACGACGCAGAGTGCTTGAGCAAATGTGGCGGGTGCGGTCTGAACTGACATTTCTGGATGGTCAACGGGCTGGTTCTGAGAGGATCCAGGATAGTCATTCCATCCAGTCTGGTGCTGCATGTACTAAAGTTGGCGCACAAAGGACACCAAGGGGTGACCAAAAACAAGGCCTGACTCATAATGGTTCCCAGGCCTAGAAGACAAGGACGAGGAATTTGTACATGCCCGGCTGTGCCGTCAGGCAGCGCTGCCAGACCAAAAAGATCCTTGCATCGAGTCCATGGACCAGAGTAACGTCCTGTGGGGAACAGTACACATGGACTTTGGATCGATCTGCTGCGATACCCAGTTCTTGGTATTAGTGGACCAGTGTTCGCGAGACTCTGAAGTGGAATTTGTGGAGTCCAGCACGCTAGAAGACATCATTCTCGTTCTTGAGAAGGTATTCGCTACCCTCAGCCTCCCAGAAGAAATCTGCACACAATATGGCCTGCCTTTTCAGAGCAGAGGATTCTCAGAGTACCTGCAGGAGCAAGGAATACATCACCATACAATAACGCTGGTGTGTCCCAGAGCAAACGGTGAGGTGGAAAGGAGAACACTCAATAAGGTATCCTGCATTATGCATGGGCAGGGTGAATGCGAACGACGGGCACTATATCCATTTTTGTTGGAAAACCGCACCACTCTCCAATGTTCAACCAGAGTGCTGCCTGCGAAAGTCCTGTTCCAGCGATGCCCAAAGGGGTTGATACCAGACAATCCAAATCGCACCCCTTCGATGACTGATGAGGAGCTAGTGCTTGAACACAGGAGGAGGGCAAATGAAAAGGAAAACATCAGAAGAGGGTTGCATGACCGTCATCTGGAGATTGGAGAAAAAGTGCTAGTACGCACCAGACACACAAGGAACAAAATGGACCTACCCCACGAACCAACCCCGATGGTGGTGATGGGAACAAAAGGGACAATGATCACCGCCTAGGATGGTAGGGACATAGTGACAAGGAAAGCCAGTTTCTTCCAGAATATAGCAATGTCAACAAGGGCGAGAAGTGGAGAAAGAGGGTCCACTCCTACAACAGTCACCCTGCCGTAGCCAGGACTGGACAGTGAGGAATCTGAAAGAGCTGTGTCCAGTGATGATGAGAATGGTCCAGCAGATTAAGGAGGCAGCATGTCACCACAAAGATGGGGGGCCAGAAGGCGCTACCCCGGGAGAGACTGGCGCAGGCCACTGGGATACCTGAAAGACTTTGAAGTCAATATTCCCTGACATGCGCACTTACGCTGTATGACAAAGTTAGTCATTCAGACAAAAGTACTGCTGTATATGTTTGTTCCCACCTGTTGTGGCTTTATGCAATGTTTGCATCTTTTGCTCATGGAAAAGGAGGGATGTGGTGTGTATGTCCTGTTAAGTGCCCGTGACGCGTTTGGTCACGGGACGCAGTGAATAAAAGACGGCCACCCGTGCTGGTAATCAGTCAGCACAGGGGCCGAGTTAAAGTGCATAACTGCCTCAGTGCATCATTTCCTCTGGCAGGTAGGCCCCAAACTGGACAGTGACCTACCATGTGCCACAGTCATTAATTGTTAGTGTTATCTAGAACTGATGAAATGGAGATCCAAAATCATTTTGTCATGGTATAATACAATAGCGTCACACAACGGGAGCCACTCTAGGCACATTTGGTAGGCTACAAGAATCGGCACTACTCTTCCTTCCCCCTGTCCAAAAAGTAGGTAAACCATGGCAAGGGTACACAGCCGGATGTACCTATACCAAGTGGGTCATAGGGAGCTAGGAAAAATGGTAGCATAGTTAACTGCAAAACTGATCTGAATTAACAAAAACGGAAAAACGAGACGCCAGCGAAAGGGCAGAAGTGGCGATAGATGTGTAGCAGTGTGCTGCGGTTGAAGAATGATCTTGGATGATACAATTAAACAATGTGATCCGACAATTCAGCATTTAGACAGTTTAACATAAAGAAAAAAACACAAGTACCTGCATCCGTTAGCACATGCTTTCATGTTATCGGTTTCCCGAAAAATCAGTGCATATTAAAGCAAAACAATTGAAATAAAGTTTCGCAGTAGACCGAGGTAGTGTTTAACAAGACCACCATCTAGTGGTTCAAATGTTAACAAGTGCCGCGAGCACAGCAGATTAGCTGGAGCTTTCAGAAACTTGTAAACCATTTAGAGATGCAGTCGACTTAACAAAATTACGTGATTCTTATATTTTATCCCAATGTCCAAAACGTGTTTAAGAAATGAAAAGCTTTACTTTGTAACTATTTCGTAATCACAACATTAATAGGCAACTGTGATCTAAAGCGTTCACATTTGTAAATGTATGTTTGTGGTGGGAATGGGCATAGGCGTTAGCACGGCTGTGGTCAGTCAATGGGTGGGCAAATAACCAACCCCCACCTATAAGCCATGACCCCTCCCCCCACCCCCCTCATATGCCATTTCTCCCTATCTGTACTGTAATGCAATAGTTTCGGCGTATAGGTATGTAACGCAAGTGCCACCTAATAGTCCTAAAAAAGGATGATATGGACGGGAGTAGGAGCACATTTATTTTTAAAGTATATGTTTGAAAAACGTATGCACGTATGCAAAGCGGCTTTCCAAACATGTACTTTTAAAATGGCATTTTATTTCTCATTTACATGAAGGATAAAGATTGAACAAGTCTAAATGACATCAAAAGGTAAGTAAGTATGAGAATTACTTTTCACCGGGCTTTGGCTTTAGCGAATTTACTTGGAAGACCTTTTGTTGTGCTTGTAAACAGACGAAAAGCAGAAATGGAGTGCATTTAGAGCAAGCATGTACAAAGCCAATAGTTTGGACATGCACCATTATAATTGCTTATTCGGAAACGTTATAGCCGGTAAGCATAAAAAATGTATTCAAATTATGGTTTTCACATTTAATATTAGCAATAGAAAAAGTAAAGACTTAACACTTCAGCGAACGAAAGTGTTTTTACTACAACCGTGCACACATGTTTTACTCCGCCAGCCTCTGGCAGAGGGTAGATGGGTGGGGTCATCCCCCAACTTTCCCAGCTCATCCCACCCAAACCTAGCAGCAAAGGGAGTCTTTATTTTCAAATATGGTCCAATTATTTCTGCATTGAGGTCTATAGATGTAAAAACGCAAAAAACATTTGCAAACACCAAAACCATTAGCTTTGTTAGAGCTTGTGTTTTTCTTTTTCTGGCTGATCGTCATTGGTCTGAGGCAAAAAGACCTAGACACATTTCAGATCTCACTTCAACATGTGGCTATTTATTAAAAAGTAATGTTATTCTATGAGGTTACAAACACAGGACACAGTACCCATGTCCGGCTGATGAGTGTTTTTCGCTTCCGACACAGGGCTCTCTAAAGAATGCATTGGTCTGGCTGCAAAATCAAGCAAAAACACATGTAACCGAAATGCATAGATATTCCATCAAAAGTCCTAGCTAACGCCCAGGATCTGCCTTATTTGAAGTGTTAATGCACTACTAATTTTCATAGGCCCCACACACTCCAGGAGACCTGCATTGACATGCGCAAGCTTCCCAAGCACAGACATGAATTCACACATTCACCCAAGCACAGACATGAATTCACAAATTCATGTCACAACTGTGTGCAAAGTAGAACAATCCCATATATATCTGAAACACGTTTATGTTATCCCAGCTGCACTGGTGCTACTTCCTAGAAAAGGCAGTGTACCTATACTATGACCTTTGCAGGAAGCAAAGAGAGCACATTCAAAGAGGTCCCGAGCTAGCCGAGTTGCGCCCTCCGAGTTAGGTACCTAAATGCTATCTGAAGGACATACACCAGGGTGTCTGAAACGTAGCTCTACAGATGGTTTGTAACGACTTCCATGATCCCGCACCATAGACGATACAGACTAGGGTTGATGGGAGTTTTAGTCTCCAAAAAACAGAGCCAAAGGTAGCAGACTCCTGTAAGATAGCTTAGTGGGCTGAGCGAATTCTATAGGGACATTTTGAGAAAGTACTAGGTGAAGATCTGAATACTTTCCGGACATAACCAGAGGCGTAGGAAGGGTAGGGCCTGAGGGGCAAGGCCCACCCAAAATCTGTAAAGGCCCACTCAGCAGCGCTGTGTGGGCATTTACAGATATTTGTGTCCGTGAAGTGGGCCTAACTACATTAGCATCAGGCCCCATTTGCTAGAAAATCCTGGCTACGCCTCTGGTGCTACCCAACTCAACAAACCATTCACCCCTTCAGCCCTTCTTACTCGTCTCACAGCACCTCCCATAAACGAGGAATGCATCTTTTGTCGGTAGATTTCCTTCATGAGGCTTAGCTAGGCCTGCATTCCCTTTCAAAGGGCCATAGAAGAGAGCAAAAAAGGAGAAGGCATGATAGAGCGGGAAGTAGGTGGAAGACGAGGGGTCAGGGGGCTTGGCAGTAAAAGAAACAGGGCCTGGCAGAGTTAGAAGTTAGGGAACACAATGAGCGAGTGAGGAGGAAAGATGCCTCAGGCATGTAGCTCTCTGACTCTTCCACACCGTGCCTGCAGAAAGCCTTCCTATTCCTAGCTCTCTCCCGAATGGATACATTTGCCTGGAGAGCTCAGAACTAATTTCAGTTAGCCAGAGGGTAAACAGAGGCCAGGGAGAGGTGCACACCCCTTCATTTCACTAGGATTCTGGGGCTTTGCGAGGAAAAAAGGCATCAGTATTCCAGCAAGATCATCGTCACCAAAGCCAACCTCACTAGGGGATTACAGAGCATGCTGTGACACTCTCGGGGGCCCGGTTCACCAGGCCCATGTTGAAGATCAGATATCCTAACCCTAAGCTACTGGGTGGCTGCACCATAGAGGCTGCACCGGACATAGGGCTGTGCCCGTAAGGGCTGTGGTCGCATTTGGGAGCATTAGGGACGCGTGTAGGACGCAGGGCGCAGACCTCTGCCCATTTCCCTCCAGGATTAGGCCCCGATTCTCAGTGGTGGAGCCAGCCACTCCAACATTGAGGGTGTTAAAGGCAGAAAGCAGCCGTCTCACCCCCAGGGCAAAGAGTGGGAAAGGCTTGTTACATCAAGAGTCTTTCAAATCTTTTACTTTTGAGAGCAGAGTTTACATTTAGATATCATGAAAAGCAGCAATAAAGCATACAGTAGCAGAGGACAGAAGACTGCCCTGCGCATATCAGTACACCCCAATGACAAAGTCAAAGATTTAACTGAACTGCTTAGCTATTAGTGGCTCACACCTCACAATGACCATCATCTCTCCGTGAAGCAAAACATCTTCTGAATTGGGTTGAAAGATAGATCTAATGTGCCAAAGGAAGGCAACATGGAAATTCAGTTTCCTGCTCTGAGGAAGGAGGGTCGACAGCCCAATGGGTTAATGCACCTACTGCAGCCTCCTATGTGTAGCCTGTAGGCGACACATTCAGTTGCTGGTGAGATGCTGATACAGGTTTGCTTGCTATGCAGGGGCTGGTGGTCACCTCGAGAATGGGTCCTGTTTGAGTCCGAGGGCAATATTGTATCAACCATGACCGGTAGATTACACCTTTTCCCCCTCGTTTCTTTCCAGTGAATTGGGGTCAGAGATCCAAGCTTTTGTATGGGCATTACCAAGGCCAGAGTGCAGAATCAAAGGCACAGCTGTTAGTAGGAATGCAGATATTGAAGGGACATTAGCTGTTGGCTGATCGCGTAGGGGAATGCATACCCATTTTCAATATAAAAAAAAAGATTAAAAAAAACATGCCTAGGAGATTCCGGACCATGGATTAGAACTCAGGTCTCCAGCATTTCAAGACCAAGCACTTACCACTTGAGCCACTGGTGGCTGTGCTTCTGAAAGTAGCTTTTGGGCATATATATCTTTCTCCTGCAAGCCCTTGTGAGCATACCCATTTGCATTGTGAAACATGTTCACTGAAGCCAACGAGGATAGAACATCTGCCCCCCGCTCCACAAAATATCAGCTAACTGCAGTGGCCTAGAGGTTGAGTGGTTGTGTTACAGCCTGTGGGGGCCTGGGTTCGAGTCCTGCTTTCGGCACATAAACGCAATAGTTCGGTAATCTCCTTGTACAGATGCAGGTACCGCACTCCTAAAAGGTTCAGTGGTTATGTAATGAGTTCCCTGGAAAAGGGAGGGTGGAAGAAAGCAGAGAGGCGGGACTGTGGAGGCGGGGGAGAGGAAGTGCAGGGTAAATAAAGGAGGAGGCGGTGCAGGCTAAGGGGGAGGTAGTGCTGGCTGAAGGGAGAGGAGGTGGGGGTATGTCAAGAGGGGAATGGGAATGTAGGCTAAAGTGGGCCTTCTGGACGGTGTCATGGGGGAGGAGGGTCCTGAACTGTGGAGGGTGTGTAAAGGTGGGGGCAAGGGGCCATTGAGGTGGAGGAAAAAGGGTGGAAGGGACCCCACACAATGGGCTGACATGTTTTCTTCTCATCCTGCCCCACCTCCTCCTTTATTTACCCCGCACTTCCTGGCCTCCACAGCCCCACCTCTGCTTTTTTCCACCCTCCCTTTACCAGGGAACCTACCCCATGCCCTTCTAGACATACGCCACTCAGCCAGCCCTGCCTCCTCTCAACAGACCCTACCTCCCCCCTTTAGCCTGCCCATCTCGTCCTTTAACCTGCACTTCCACAGTCCCACCTCTCTGCTTTCTTCCACCCCAACTGTACAAGGAGATTACCCAACTATTCAGTTTATGTGCCGAAAGCAGGACTCGAACCCATGCCCCCAGCGCTGTAACTCAAGCACTTAACCTCTAGGCCACTGCAGTTAGCTGGTATTTGGTCGAGCGGGGTGGCCAGACGTTCTATCCTCATTTTCTTCAGTGAACGTGTTTCAAAATGCAAATGGGTATGCTCACAGGAGCATGCAGAAAAAAGATATATACACCCCAAAGCTACTCTCAGGGATATCCACCAGTGGCACAAGTGGTAAGGGCTTGCTCTTGAAATGCTGGAGACCAGAGCTCTAATCCAATGTCCAGAATCTCCTGGGCATGTTTATTTTTTAACAAAAAATCGTTTTTATTTTTTGAAAATAGTTATGC
This sequence comes from Ambystoma mexicanum, assembly GCF_040938575.1. Lineage (NCBI taxonomy): Eukaryota > Metazoa > Chordata > Amphibia > Caudata > Ambystomatidae > Ambystoma > Ambystoma mexicanum. Next base: position 881,429,677 of record NC_090932.1, on the reverse strand, counting down.
ATTGCCCTGTGCGATCAGCCAACAGCTAATGCCCCTTCAATACCTGCATTCCTACTAAGAGTTGTGCCTTTGTTTTCTGCACTCTGTCCTTGGTAACACCCATACAAAAGGTTGTCTATGTGGCCCGAACTGACTGGAAAAAACGAGGGGAAAAAGTGTAATCTATGGGTCAAAGTCGATAAGATATTTGCACAGGCACTCAAACAGGACACCTTCTCGAGGCGCTGCGAGGTGACCACCGGCCCCTGCATAGCAATCAAACCTGTATCAGTATCTCACCAGCAACTGAATGGGTCGCCTGCAGGCTACACAAAGGAGGCTGCAATAGGTGCATTAACCCATTGGGCTGTCGACCCTCCTTCCTCAGAGCAGGAAACTGAATTTCCATGTTGCCTTCCTTTGGCACATTAGATCCATCTTTCAACCCAATTCAGAGGATGCTTTGCTTCACGGAGAGATGATAATCATTGTGTGGTGTGAGCCACTAATAGCTAAGCAGGTCAGTTAAATCTTTGCCTTTGTCAATGGGGTGTATTGATATGCGCAGGGCAATCTTCTGTCCACTGCTACTGTATGCTTTCTTATTGCTGCTTGTTCATGATTTTTAAATGTAAACACTCTGCTCTCAAAAGTGAAAGATTTGAAAGACGCTTGCTGTAGCAAGCCTTTCCCAGTCTTTGCCCTGGGGGAGAGGGCAGAGGCGTAGGCAGGGTAGGGCCTGAGGGGCAAGGCAAACCCAAAATCTGTAAAGGCCCACTCAGCAGCGCTGGGTGGGCATTTACAGATATTTGTGTCAGTGCAGTGGGCCCAACTACATTAGCATCTGGCCCCATTTGCTAGACAATCCTGGCTACGCCTCTGGACATAACACCACTTTTGAATCACTGGACACTTACACACATGCTAATTGTCACAAATACCACCTCCACATCACATTGGGGTCACGTGTGCTAATGCCAATTTTAAACTTTTATCAGCCTTGAGAAAGACCTAGGGGTCAACACACGTGTCGGCTGAGCACCATTGGGACCAATCGCCCACGTAATAAACGAGCAAAACAAAAATTGTTGTGGAAAATCCACTGTGTAAAACAAACCACTAGCGAGGTATCCAGGATACTCCCAGATTAATTACATAATCGTTTATACTCTTAAGAGTGGTGTCAGCCAGCAGGTACTCAACACTTTGAGCTAAACTATTGATTTATAATTACTGCAGAATCCATGTTTTTAAGGGGATTGCTTATTTAACAAATTATCACTAAGCTTGGTCATGGAGGAGCATATGGGATGTTCGGGGGAAATCGGTGGGTCAAAGTGAGATAATAAAAGCATGATTAAGTTTAAAATCAGGAGGCGACAGTGAAATTTGATAAGAATACTAAGACAATTAAACCTGCAATTGATATGGATTTCCCATTGGAGAAAGTACCCAGATGGGAACTTTCCCTACAGCCCCACCCTTCATAAACAGTCCCTACAGTCACCCACAAAGTCTGAGCCGCTCCTCATAATGCCCCGAATCTCTCCACAATCCAGTTATACTCCCAGATTTAAAGGCTTCTGCATCACCCAAAATGCCCAGTAACTCCCCAAAACCTAATCTCTTCCAACATCCCCGATTATCCCACAACCATTTATCTCTCCACAGCAACCATAAGATGCGCGCAGGCAGGTCTCCCTTGACACTGCCCACCGGCGCCCCACCCCAGACCCCTTTAACCCGTCGACTCTTCGAAATCTGAATCCCCTCATTCAGGGCCCATTCCCTAATCAAAAGTGCCTCCATGCAGAGGTGTGGGGAGAGGTTGACTCCCTGCTTTTTCAGTTAGAACATTGTAGTGAAATTGTCCATCCCGACCAAGACAGACCTGTCCTGGATGAGGGGCAAAAACACCTTGAGGGCCAGGCCCATTGCCCCAAGTTCAAGCAGGTTGATATGGTGAGGACTTCTGTCCTGGACCATGCGCCATATACCACGTAGCCCTCCAGAGTTGCCCCCCAGTACAACAGAGAAGGGTCCATCGTCACCACCAGAGTAGGCTTCTGTTGGGAGAAGGGGGCTTCCACTGAAACATTGCCATCCAACATCCACCAGCAAGGACTGAGTAGAATGAGCAGGGGTATTGGGATCCTGTCCGACTGAGACCCCATCTCCAGATTCCAATTGGCCACCAGGTGAGGCTGAAGGCACCTCATCTTGAGGTGAACGTGTAGTACAGTGAGCACATAGGAGGCCATCAGGCCCAGAATGCGCTGGAACCACCATGCCGAGTTAGTTGCAATGTGATGGGTCTTTTCTGGCCAACTCGGAGGGACAGGAGCCTCTCGGGCTTAGGGCACACCCCTTGAACAGTGGTGTCCCAATGCACTGCGAGGAAGACCAGTTCCTGAGATGGGAACAAAAGGGACTTGCTCAAGTTGAGGGAGAACCCTAGCTGGTGAAGGATATCTGCCAATCTCTGGCACGAGTGGGACACCCCGTCTGGCGAGCCCTCCCTCACCAGCCAGTCGTCCAAATAAGGATACAGATGGCCTTCCAGGAGGACTTCGAACATAATAATAATATGCATCTTTCTTAGCCCCCAAGCTAATTCCTTTTTCACACTCAAAATCCTGTTCTGTTAGTAATATTTAAAATGGAATCGCATTTGTCAGTCATTGAGTAGAAACAAAATAGAAGAACAAGTTACTTACCACTGGTAACGTTCTTTCGACTGGATGTTCATCCCAAGTATTCCTCATCTTTGACTCTTGTTGTCCAGCTTCAGCAAAACAATTAGGCAGAGGGCACTGCGCGTCAAGTCGATGTCCCTCGAAGGCCTTTGTCGAGGGGGATGTCATTGAAGGCATATATAGCACACACAGCACCTGTTGGCCTCAGTTCTGTTTTTACTCCTCTGCCAGCAGAGATACCCGTAAATCACGGGAGTGACCGTACTCAGCCTTGATGGAATGGGAGCTGTAATAGCACAGTAAATTCTACTGAGGGGTAGGATGGGAGGGGAGGGCGATGAGGAATACGTGGGAGGAACAGCCAGTCAAAAGAAAGTTACCAGGGGTAAGTAAGTTGTTCTTCGAATGGATTGTGTCCTCCCCCGTATTCCTCATATTTGACCGACTCATAAAGCAGTATTAAATTTGGAGGAGGGAGCAGAATTATAATTATACATTTTCATGGACAGAGTGAAGTACTGCCTTGCCAAAAGTACCATTGTGACCAAGGGAAGACTCCAGGCAATAATGCTTAGTAAACGTGTGGATAGAAGACCACGTTGCTGCTTCACAAATGTTTCTAATTGGTACGCCCCTTTGAAGGGCTGTAGATGTAGCCACGCCCCGGTGGAGTGAGCTCTTAAACCTTCAGGAGGGTCTTTTCCTGCCAGCCTTTAACATTATGATATTGCCAGAATTATCCATCTAGATAAGTTCTGTTTGGTAACAGCCTGACCCAGCTTATGTCCTGTGTATCCGATGAAGTTGGTCATCAATTCGTAACTTAGACATTCTTGAAATGTAAAAGCTTAACACTCTCCGAGGGTCTAACCTATGCAGTCTTTCCTACTCCTTACCAGGATGTGGTGGGGGATAGAAAGAAGACAGTACAATTTTCTGACCTAAATGAAAATCCGAAATGATTTTGGGCAAAAAGGAAAGTTTGACCTTTAAAACAACCCTATCCTTGTGGAAGCTGGTAAAGGGTGGCTTGGATGAAAGTGCCTGCAACTCGCTCACTCTACGGGCCGATGTCAGAGCAACCAATAGAATGGCTTTGAAGCTTAACCTTAAAGGACACGTGTGCAGAGGTTCAAAGGGTGCACACATTAGGAATTTTAAAACCAGATTAAGGTCCCAAACCTGATCCTGGAAAGGAGATGGAGGGTGGGGGGCGGGGGATAGAACACATTGAGCGCTTTTAGAAATTGAGTCACTAGTGGAATTTTGAAATAAGAATATTCCTCTGACGAGCGCTTAAAAAAGGACAGTGCCGCCAGGTAGCCTTTAATGGTACCAATCAGGAGCCCCAGATTAGCTAAAGATAGAAGAAAGGATAAACACCTGGCGTTGTACATAGAAAAGGATCCACATTATTTTCCTTGCACCAGTTACAGAACCTATTCCAAAGGCAACAGTACAAAGGCTTTGTTGCTCGTCTTATGGCCGAAAGCAACACCTCCATACCGTCGTCCGGAGGACCCAATCCTCATTTCGAATGGATTGTGTCCTCCCACGTATTCCTCATCTTACGATATTCGTATCCTGCCAGCTTCGCAGCTTCAGAAACAATTCTCGGCAGAGGGCGATGTGCACGAGGTCGTGGCTTTGATGTCCCTCGACGGGCTCCGTACTGTGTCGACGTCACCATCAGTATAAATAGCTCGTGCCGCGTCCATTGGCTTCAGTTCCATTTTTCTGATTGCTTTGCTCTCGAGAACGGCCCGCTTCGAAGTTTTCTTCCGAAAATGTTGTCTTCTTCTACCCCTTCTACTCCCAAGACGGGGTTAAAAAAATGTATCGACTGCGGATCGAAGATGTCGATTACAGATCCTCACCGCGTTTGTCTTTGGTGCCTAGGTTCAGACCATTGAACCGGCAACTGTGGCTCCTGTCAGTCGATGACAGAGAAGGCCCTCCATGAGAGGAAAGCTAAACTGGCGGTGGGGCGGGCAGCTTCTAAGGCCTCCTCGAAGGCCTCATCAAAAAGACATAGGAAGTCTAGCAATTTCGAAAGAATCGGATCGTCGTAAACACTCTAAGAGATCTCAATCTCATAGTAGACAAGACGCTCTTCATCTTCCTCTTCAAAAAAGGTTACGAGGAGACATGCATCTCCCTCTTCATCCTCCGATACATCTACCGAATTGGTACGGTGCCCGGCTAAGTCAGATTCCCCAAGAAAATGGGAAGAATTTAGAAGGAAGATGGAGGCCTTTGAGAATGCGGCCTCAGCCCCCTCAAAGAAGCCTCAAAAGAGCCAGACCCCGGTCGCTCCGTCGGACGACACAGGGAAGTCAGGAATTACTGTGGTAAAACCCAGTAGTATGGGAGAAACTCGTAAGACTCGAGTCGACATCAAATCGTCGACGATTCCTTGAGAATCGAGTGTTTCCCCGAGACTGTATGAAAAACAAAAGTCGTTGAAACACTCGATGACGCCATCGGCTTTGACACCGAAGCCAAAAGAGTCTTCGATGCCTTTGTCAAAGACATCGGTGTCCTCGAAGACTCCTTCGATCCCATCGAAGGTTCCTTTGATTCCTTCGACCCAAACTCATGAACAGGAAAGGAGATTTACTCCTTTACCCAAGTCAGACTTCTTTAAGTCTATGGGCCTCATTACTAGTTTGGAGGTAGCCATGCTGCTTTTAGCACTTTCAGCGGCATAGCTACCCCCAAACCGAGTAGCGTTTACGGGTCCCGAAAATAGGGAATTACCAGGCCATGCCGACTTTGGTGGGCCCGTTAATTCCCATTCTCGGGACCAGGACCCAGTACATCCCCATTCGAGCCCCCATAGGGCTAAATGGAAATGGGGAGGATGCCAACAACGGGCCCGTTAATGACAGGCCTGTTGTTAGCATCCTGGTTTGCTCGCGGGTGCCGCTAAGGACTGCTGGTCTGACCAGACGTCCTTAGCGGCACCCGCAAGCAGACCTTGCAATGTAGCGGCCCGGAATGAATGGTGCTGGTCCCTTACTGGCACCGCTCATTCCACAGCCGCCAGGGTCGTAATGACCCCCAATGTCTTCTATTTTTGAAGAAAGTGGCTCTGAAGCAGAGGAGGTTTCTCATTTTGTAGTACAATATGGTACTAGAGAGGACCCAGAAGAATGAATCGATCCAGAATCGAAAATGAGAGACCTGTGTGATACCCTTCACTCTGCTAGTGACATGGATACGTCACATGAGCTGGAGTTTGCAAAACCTGACCCTGCGAACATGCAGATTCAGGGTACAGGAGATTAATGAATAGAGTGGTGGAATACATGGGCTGGGGTAGAGCCTCACCCACTTTTGATCAGGATGATATGACTGATATACTTGATCAGGGCCCCTAGAAGGATCCAGTTCACCCCTTCCATAGGGCACTTCAAAGAACGGAAGAAAAAAACTGGGAAGTTCCTGATACTATTGCTGCAGTCAACAGTAATTTTCCTAAGAAGTACAGAACTTCTAGTTCTGATCCCGATTATTTAAGCAGGCATTCCACTCCAGAAAGTCTGGTTATTCAGACTGCAACTTCCTCAAGACAGACACCATATCCATCTATCCCCCCAGATAGAGAAGATAAGAAGGTGGATGCTTGGGCCCGTAAGGTTTTTACTTCGGGTAGCATGGCTCTCAAGTCAACTAATGTCACATGTACCCTGGCCAGGTTCACCCATACCCTGTGGGACTGCATTTCGGTGGCGGCCGAACATATTCCGGAAGGCGAGGAAAGGGAAGGCTTCCTGAATATTGTCAAAGACGGAAAGGAGGCAATGGGGGAATGTCTCCAGTCTGGACTGGATACTGCTGATAATATCAGCAGATCCATGGCTGCAAGCACAGTGCTACGCAGATTTGCGTGGTTGAGGCAGTTTGGGTTTGCACTAGATGTGCAGGCCAGACTTCTCAACATGCACTTTGATGGCTTGAGGCCGTTTGGTAGTAAAGCTGATGAAAGCTTAGGAAAACTACAGACCTCAAAAGCGGCAGCTAAATCTCTTAGCGCCTCCATGCGACAGCCTCAGAAACCTTGGGCTCATCTTCCTGGAGAGGTTGTTCTTTTTGGTACTACTTCTCTTTTGGTAGAGGAAGAGGACAGGCCATTCAAAGAGGCAAGTGAAATGTCGCTCGTGGTGGACGAGGAAAAAGTGCAAAACCAGCCTCAGGAACGGCATCTTTGTCCTCAGCCACTCCTGCAGCCGCCTCCAAATCACTGAGGCCTTATCACACAAAACCCTGGTGGGAGGCAGAATCTCTCAGCATCTGAAAGAATGGCGGGGCATTACTTCAGATGCTTGGGCACTGGAGACAGTAGCTCAAGGTTACTGCATTCCCTTCCTAAAAAGGCCTCTGGACCATCCACCGGGAACCAGCTCTGTCAAAATTCCAGACACACTCCTGTCGCAGGAGATTTTAACCCTGCTAGAGAAAGGTGCAATAGAACAGGTACCTGTAGCGGAGAGGAACAAGGGTTGGTACTCCCCCTACTTTCTCATTCCAAAGGACGACAGAGGATTGAGACCCATCTTGGACTTAAGAAACTTGAACAAGTTCCTCAGGAAGGACATGTTCAAGATGGTAACCCTTTCTCAAATCCTTCAGGCTCCCCAACTCCAAGACTGGTTGGTATCATTGGACCTTCAGGATGCTTACTTTCATGTGCCAATATATCCTAAGCACAGAAAGTACCGGAGGTTCGCGGTTCTCACCTTCAGTTTCGAGTTCGGCCATTCGGGCTGACCTCCGCCTGAGGGTTTTCACCGAACTGATGGTGGTTGTGGCAGCGAGTCTCAGGAGAGGGGGGATTCACGTCTATCCCTACCTGGACGATTGATTGATCAGAGCGCGTTCTCCCGAACAAGCTCAGGAACATCTGTCGATCACCTGTCACTTCCTTCACAAACTGGGCTTCTCCCTCAATTTCAAGAAGTCTCACATGATACCATCTCAAAAGCTTGGATACTTCCTCGGGCAAAGCCTCACCTCCAGAGGTGAAGGCTCTCCACATTCTGCAGATGGGAACAAGGATCCAGAATGCCCAGCATCTGCCGGCCTTCGATTTTCTGAGGTTGCTCGGCCTCATGGCATCTGGCATTTTTCTGGTGCCAGAGGCCAGGTCGAGAATGAGATCCCTTCAATGGGCCCTCAGAACTTAGTGGTCCAAGTTATCAGGGAGTATGTCGGATCTTCTGCAAGTTCCGAGCGCAGTTGCTCAGGATCTACTATGGTGGGCTTGCAACGACAACATCCTCAAGGGAGAATCTTTTTGGCAACCATGGCCGGAGATAACAGTAGTAACGGGCGCTTCACTCACGGGGTGGGGAGTCCATACCAACGATCTGACAATAAGCGGTCGTTGGTCTCCATAGGAATCGAAACTACACATCAAACTATTGGAGCTGAGGGCAATCAGACTAGCGCTGAAGGCCTTCCTGCCCTCTGTACAGGGAAATAATTTGCTGATAATGACGGACAACACAGTGGCCATGTATTACCTCAACACGAGAGGAGGCGTAGGGTCACTACCACTGTGCAGAGGCAATGCAGCTCTGGTTCTGGGCAATATGAGAAGGAATCTATCGTCAGTTCACCTAGCCGAGCAGGCAGAGCACAGTCTCCTACCAGTGGGAGCAAGCTCAGTAAGTCCTTCTGGAGATCTTTGCCCTTTGGGGAACCCCTCAAGTGCGTCTGTTCGCGTCCACGGTAAACCGGAAGTGCGAACAGTACTGCTCAAGGGAATGTCCTCCGAGAGGAGCTCTAGGAGACGCGTTTGTGGGGGACTGGAAGTTGCCACTTCTGTACGCGTTTCCTCTAGTCCCTGCTATTCCTCAAGTAATCAGGAGGTTGAGAAAGTTCAGGAAAACCATGATCCTAATTGCCCCAGATTGGGCCAGGAGGACGTGGTACCCGCACCTTCTGGACATGTTCATCTGCCCTCCAATACGTCTTCCGCAAAGAGGATTTTCTCTCGCAAGAGGAAGGTCGGGTTCTCCATCCGGAGGTCAATACACTCAACCTTCACGCATGGTTTCTGAGAAGTTGAGATACAAGGATTGGGATCATCCGGATGACGTAATGGAGATTTTTCTTTCGCCCAGAAGGCCAGCAACAAAATGCTTGTACTGGTGTCGTTGGAACAAATTCAGTAACTGGTAGAAAGATAAGGATGTGGACCCTTTTCAATATGGCACCCCAATGGTGCTCTCTTTCCTATTGCATCTAGCCAATCTGGGGCTCCAGATCGGAACAATTAAAGGATATCTAGCTCCGCGGTCCATTTTCAAGCGCTCCTCGGAAGAGGTTTCTTACTTCAAAATTCCATTGGTAATTCAATTCCTGAAAGGGCTTACTAATGTATACCCGTCCAGTCCCCTTTCATGTCCCAACTTGGGATTTAAATCTAGTACTTCAGTGTCTAACTTGTATACCTTTTGAGCCTCTGCACTCCTGTCCCTTGAGGCTTCTAACATTGAAGACTGTCCTTGTGGCCTTAACATCAGCCTGCAGGGTTAGTGAACTACAGGCTCTCATGTAAACCTACATATACTACTTTTTACAAGGACAAAGTGGTTCTTAAGGTTAAACCATCTTTATTACCAAAAGTAGTTTCTGACTTTCACTTGTCACAAAACAAATCATATTACCAACATTCTATCCTCCTCATTTGGGCAAAGAGGAGAGACTGCATAGACTGGACCCCAAAGGGGCTCCCAGTTTTTACATTTCAAGAATGTCAAAACTACGTCAAGATGACCAATTTTTCGTGGGTTACACAGGTCTTAAATTAGGATTAGCTGTGACAAAACGAACTATATCCCGCTGGATCATTCTGGCTATAATTGAGTGCTACAGATTGGCGGGAAAAGACCCACCGGATGGGCTGCGAGCCCATTCCACTAGGGGGATGGCTACTTCTGTGGCTCTGAAGAGGGGAGTCCCTGCAGCAGATATTTGTTCAGCTGCAACATGGGCATCAATGCATACATTCATCAAGCATTATTGCTTAGATGCCTCTTCCTCTAATGAGAATTTGCCAAGGTGGTACTTCATTCCGTCCATGAGAATAACTAGTACTCCCACCTCCAAAATGAACATTGCTATGGGAGTCCATCATAAGATGAAAAATACGTGGGAGGACACAATCCATTCGAAGAATAAGCTACTTACCAACTGTAACGTTCTTTCGACTGGATGTTCTTCCCACGTATTCCTCATCGCCCCCCCCATCCTACCCCGGACTACAGTTTATGTTTCTTAAACTTTCCTCCCACGAAGAGTCTATCAGTCATGAGGCACAACAGGGTGTTCCTCGAATATTTCCTCGAAAAAACAGAACTGAAGCCAAAGGGCGCGGCACAAGCCATTTATACTGATGGTGATGCCGACACGGTACGGAGCCCGTCGAGGGACATCGAAGCCCTGACCTCGAGCACAGCGCCCTCTGCCAAGAAATCTTTTTCCGAAGCAGCGAAGCTGGCACGATACGAATGTCATAAGATGAGGAATACGTGGGAGGAACATCGAGTCGAAAGAACGTTACAGTTGGTAAGTAACTTGTTCATCTCAGCCTTTCAGAAACCAAGCGTGAAGGTTGAGAGTCTAGACCTCTGGATGGAGAACCAGACCCTAATCTTGCGAGAGAAGGTCCTCTCTCTGGGACACGCATCGGAGGACAGATGGACATGTCCAGAAGGTCGGGGTAGCACGTCGTCCTGGCCCAATCTGGGGCAATTAGGATGGAAGCTCCTAGTCGTACCATCAACCCTCCCAGTCCCCAACCCAGGAGGCCTACAGGGGCCGTTCCAAGGCTTTTAATGGAGATGGTCAGTGCCGTCGTCGCAATGCACTCTGGTGGGAGGCCGGGTGACAGGATTCGTCAGCAAGTGGGAAAAGATATCCACCGTCAAATGGGTGCTGGACACTCTCACCCCAGATATATCGTGGAGTTTCAGCAGAAGTGTCCTCCCTCTGCTGCTGTTCAACATTCTGAAAAAAGCAGCAGAACACTAAGCTACACACTCTAGACGGTGCCTGACATCTTTAAACCAAATGAGTCAATTTATTGCATTACTTAACTCTATAAAGAAAAGAATTGCCCCTTCTTTGTTCACTCCTTATGTGAGCCAAGCAGTCAACCCGCGGGTTGAAAAGGGGTTTAGACCTGCCCCATCGGGTCCTGTATACGTCAGGGCCACTCTGTTCCTGATTCTCTGGTTAACACAACCAGGAAGCGTGTAGGAGTGCCACTGTTTTCATCTGAAGCGCCTCCAGACACAGAACGTAAGGAGTTGTGATTTATTCTATTTTAAACATTCTATTATAAACAACTCTTTAGACTCCGGCGAGACAGCTTTCTAAGTCTTGGCTGAAGGAACTCCACTCAAGTGCCATGCATGGTTAGGGAACTCTGGATTCAACCAAGAGACGCAGGCTTTCCTTACTAACAAACCAATAGTCTGCTTTGTTTGGGAAGGCAGTTGAAGCTCGAGACAGCGAAAAAAAAGAGTACGAAACTCTAGAGCCATTGAATCAAATATTTAACAAACCGTACCTGCAGCGCCGGGTGTTCAACACCTGATGGTCTTTTCGAGAGCAGCCCTTTTCCAGACCTACACAGCCCTGCTACACCACAGGAGGTTCACCGTGGTATTCAACTTAAGGGACGCACACATTATTCAATGTTTTTGTTTGGCAAAGGAAGAGGTAGGAATGCAGCTGTCAGCCTCCCCTGCCAACAAATAACTCCAGTCCAAGTCCTCTCCCATACATCTCCAGTAGGTCAGAATAACATGCTTTACCCACACATGGGAGGGGATTACTTCAGACCAGTGGGTGCTCAAGATGGTGGGCAAGGAATACTGGTGTAGTTTCCCCAGACATGTCAGTACCACCCACCAAAAACAAGAATGACCCAGGACCATCTCCTTGTTCTTCAAGCAGAAGTGGAGGCCCTGCTGCATAAGCAAGCAATACATCTCATACCCGCTTGCCAGGTAAACTAGGGTATCTATTCAATATACTTCCTTGTACCCAAAAAGGATTCGGCCATGCACCCTCTATTAGATCTGCAAACAAGTATGTCAAGCTTTGGAAGTCCAGGATGGCAACTCTGCAGGAGGTAATTCCAATGATAAAGCACAGGGATTCCATGGGAACTTTGGATATGAAAGATGCTAACTTTCATATTTCAATGTTGCCAGCGCACAGAAAATATCAAATACACTATCAATTCATGGTCCTTCCCTTCGGCATTGCCTCAGTGCCAAGGGTTTTGAACAATGTTCTGGCAGTGGCAGCCGCTCACTTACGCAGACAGTCCGTTCTGGTGTACTCATATCTAGACAACTGGCTTATAACAGGAGACATATTGGGCATATCTAGAGAACACCCAAAAGACTATATACCTACTCTTCCAGCTGGTGTGCTCCATCAATGAGAAATAAATCTAGCCTGGTAACCTGCCAAGTACAACCATTCTGGGAGCTCTAATTTGTCAGACTGGCTTGTCTACCCCCTCGGAGAGGGTACAAAACAAGTTCCAAACCCCACAATATGTAGCTGGTTATCCGATAACCACACAGAAAGCCATGCAGCTGATAGGAAGGATGACTTCCTGAATTGTTCTGGTGCCACACGCCAGTCTGTGCATGTGTCTGATGCAAGAGTGGCTCTTGAGCCAATGGTGTCAAGCAAGCAGTCATTGGGACGATCTAGTGGATGTCTTGAAAGCCCTAGTACTATCACTGCAGTGGTGAACAAGGGAGAACCTTGTGAAATGGAAATCTTTCACCACCCCCACAGTAGAAGCTACTATCACCAGACTTATCCCTGTCAGGGTTGGGAGCGCACCTTATCCATCAGACGGCGCATGGCATGCGTTGGGTAAAATTTGGTGCAGTCCAACTGAGGTGGGACTACACAAGACTTTTTTCTTTGTATTAGTTAAGCCACCTTTTAATATAGGCCAGTACTACACAAGTTGGTAATGTGACTGAGCAGGCAGCCTCATCTTAAGAGGGGTAATGTGAGCTGAACAGGTGTACAATGAAATCAGTAAACACTTGCACTCTTAAAGTTCTATAATAAATTTATTCATACAAATATATTTCAAGCATTCTTTAAAAAGCAGCAATTAGCTGTAACATTAATCCCAAGTTAGGATTCAATTTAAAAAGTGAACAATAAAGCAGGTGAGTAATTAATTTGTTACACGTGTTCCAGCACCCAGAGGTAACGTCAGTTGAGGTCAGTATAACATTTATACTATCACCTTTGCAGTATTAAGAAGTCTAACTGAATGAGCACCAACAACTTGATCAACCCAGGAAAGACAGAAATCATAAGTAAATCCAAAAACCAAGAGCACAACACCTACATTCCGTGGCCAACGGAAATGGGAACTGCACCAACTCCATCTAAGGTAGTAAATAATCTGGGAGTCCCGATGGATACCATCCTAACTTTAGTACCACAAATAAATGCAATAGTCAAGAAATGCTTCTTCCTCATTCAGACAAGAAGAAGAATCCGACCTTTCCTCTCCACCCACAACACGCTCACAATCGTCGCCCTCATCATGTCAAGAATCGACTATGCAAACAGCCTTTATCTCGGGATGCCAGAATACCTCATGAAGAAACTACAACGCATCCAAAATGCAGCAGCCAGACTTCTCCTCAAACTATCCAGAAGAGACCACATCACCCCAGCGCTAAAAATACTACACTGGCTCCCAATCAAACATCGCATCACCTTCAAAAATGTGTGCATAAAACAGAGGGCAATAAGTGGACTAGAAGCAGAATTTCTACAAAAGAAAATAATCTACAAGCCAACGAGACTTCTCAGATCAAGCAACGAAATCCGCCTGGAACAAAAAACGTACCTCAAGAAAAAACGAGGAGGCTCTTCCTTCTCTCACCTGGCTGAAAATACCTGGGACCCCCCCCGAAAGGAATAAAAAACACCAAAGACCACCTACAATTCAGAAAACTACTAAAAACCTGGCTCTTCAACACCGCAAATTCAAACTGAAAAACGAAAACAATCAAACAGGAAACACAAAGTACAGGATGACAGATTTTAGGATGACACTCTCAAACACCCAGATTCGACCAAGTAAACCCCTGCAATTACAAGAGACGACGCTAGATCAAATAGGACACAATACCCCATGAAGACAGAATCATCACCCCTGACCAACCCACCCTACAACCTCAACCACTCCTTAAACACCAACAGATTTTAATAGAGTTAAGTGTATGTTGGCAGCTGCCACACTTGAAGAGTTGTGGACATTGGCATGCCAGGATAGAGTTGTAAATGATGGCAGGTGCCACGCATGAACGTAGGGGCGAACTCTGGCACATGCCAGGCTTCGAGCGGCTGTGAGTAGTATCCTGCATGAGCAGCTGGTTAAACTGTGAATGCCGACCACTGCCAAGTCTGGATGGAGTGGCTTTGGCCGACTGACGCCGCGTATTGACTGGAATGGGGAGGCCATCTTAGCTAGATTTGGTTGGAGTCAAACATCTGCTTACCCCGCATACAGACAGGTTTGACAGAGAGGCTGGACCAAACTTGGACACGGCTATGAATGTAGGTGGCAGTCATGTGTAGAAAGCACTGTGGGTTGTCGGCCGGATCTGGATGGAGGTGTGACGATGCTCACGCCCCCCACCCGGAGAGGAAATATGTAAGTTTAGCGTTTCACTTCCTAACAGCGATGCCAACTAACCAATCCACTAACAATTTTCAACCCTCTGCATACACCTCTCAAACTCTAACCAAACACAACCACAAGCCTATGAACGCATAAATCCACACAAACTTCACTACACTGCAACAACAAAACAAACCATAAATACTCGCACAACAGTACATGAAGGCTACCGACCAGTAAACACCCCAAGCCCAGCCAGCGGTGTTAACCGGGTTGAGGATGCCAACAGCACATCGCTGCTCTCTTGCACATTTCCAGCTTATTCCCACTAACTCACCTCCGCCCCCCGTCCCTTTGTTTTCAGAGCCGCCAGATTGCCAGGGACCACTCCGGTGGCGATAGTGCGTGGTACAAATATCCTTTAACATTAACACCATCTGAACAAAGTCTTGAGCCCTCACCTCGGGTGGCGAGCTCTTTCCCAAAAATGCATCTAGCACAGCTCCGATGTACTGGAGATTTTGGGAAGGGGTCATATTTATTATTCACATTTATAAAGCACACAAAAGCAGCCCATGGGCATTGTGGCGCTGGTACAGGCAAGCTTAGTTACAGTACGGAGCCAGGCTCTATAGGGAGAGAGGAGGTAAAAACAAAAGTTGAATAGAACGGAGGTTCGTGGTTACAATGAACCGGTTGACAGTAGAAAACACTTTATAATCTGGGAAATGGTCGAGAGGTAGCAGTAGGAAGGAAGGGGGGACAAGGCAGGTGGTTAGGGTGCGAGGAAGGCATGTCCGAGTCAGAGGACCAGGGCAGCGGGAGTGCAATTAGTTGAAAAGCAGAGCTTTTAGAGTTTTTCTGATTGACATGTGTGAAGTCTCGGCCCCAAGGCCATTCGGGAGAGCGTTCCATTGTTTGGGAGCCAGGTGGAGGAAGCTAGTGCCTCTTGCTTTGGTCCTTTTCATTTTGGGGATGCACAATTGGTTGCTGTGGCTTGCTCTCTTGGACCTGGAGGAAGTGGCTCTGTTTGTATTTGTATTTTGTATTTTTGTTATTTATAAAGCGCACCAGGCCCAAGGGCATCCGGGCGCATCACTTAGGTTACAGACATAATACAACAGTGTAAAGAATAAAAGCAGTACAATGAGAAAGGACAATTTAGGCAAATATACAAGTTACATATTAACAATCAGGTTATAACTACTAACAAATTGGCGCTAGTGTTATGAAGCAGGTGGAAGTGGAAGCTCAGAGTCAGGGAAGGTCTTGGGCAGACAGCTAGGCTTTGCGCTTGAAAGCCAAGAAGGAGGATTCCGCTCTGAGAGGATTAGGGAGCGAGTTGCATAGTTTTGCTGCCAAGACTGGGAAGCTGCTCCCACCCGATCTCTGGAGGTTGAAGCACGGAATGGAGAGGTTGATTTTCTCTTGATAGGTATGGTGGGGCGGTAAGCGCAAGGCACTTGTGCGTGATAGCTAGCATTTTGAAAGTGATCCTTTCTTTGACAGGGAGCCAATGGGCTGTACGCCTGGCATGTGAAATGTGATCGCTTTTGGGGATGTTTAAGGTGGCTCTAAGTGCATTGTTTTGAATGACTTGGAGCCTATTCAAGTTTTTTGCAGATGTGCCCGCCAAGAGGACATTACAATAGACTAACTTGACTCCTATGGTAGCTCTGGCCATTGAGAGGCAGTTTTCCTTGCTAAGGAAGGATTTGACTGAGTCAATATGGGACTTCTTGTAATTGAGGGAGAAGCCCAGTCTATGAAGAGTGGCAGGTGATCTTGAGACGACTCAGGACTTGTTTGGGAGAATGCGCCCAGATCAGCCAAATCGTCCAGGTAGGGCTAGACGTGAATCCCCCTCTCCCGAGACTCGCTGCAACTAGCACCATGAGTTTGGCAAAAACCCTCGCCGTGGAGGTCAGCCCAAATTACAGAACTTGAAACTGATTATGAGAACCGCCAACTGCATACCGCAGGTATTGTCTGTGCTTGAGATGGATTGGCACATGAAAAACCTCCTGAAGGTCCAATGACGCGAACCAATCCTGAAGGATCTGAGCAAGTGTGACCATCTTGAACTTGTCTTTCCTGAGCAACTTACTCAAGTATCTCAAATCCAATATGGGTCTCAGTCCTCCGTCCTTCTTGGGTATCAAAAAATATGGGGAGTACCAACCCTTGTTCCTCTCCGCTACAGGCAATAGTTCAATAGCACCTCTCTCTAGCAGGGATAACATTTCCTGCACAAGGAGCAGATCCGGCAACCTCAAAGAGCGGTTCCCTGGTGAATTGTTCTGAGGTCTTTTTATAAAAGGAAGGCAGTAACCGTGATTTCCAAAGCCCAAGCATCCAAAGTAATGTCTCGCTATTCTTCCAGATGCTGAATCAGTCTGCCCCCCACTGGTGAACTGTGACTCAAGACCTCAAAGTGGTTTTACAGCGGCAGATGCAGAGGCCGATGTTAAGGAGGCTGCTGCTTGAGCTGGCTTTGCACCTCTACCTCGTCCACCACAAGGACATCATCTCTGGCCATTCCTCTCACCCTTCCAACTGAGGAGTAGTAGCGAAAAGATCTACCCCTCCAAGGTTGCCCGCTAGGATGAAAAGGCTGAGGTTGCCTAACAGCGGCGCCTAAAGATTTGGCTGCCGCCTTTGAGGTCTGCAACTTCTCAAGGCTCTCGTCAGCCTTGTTGCCAGAAAAGGCGAGACCCATCAAAAGGCATGTTGAGAAGCCTGGATTGCACATCAGGTGCAAAATCTGACTTTCTCAACCACGCAAATCTGCACATAACGGTGCTGCTAGCCATGGAGCTGCTGATGCAATCCGCAGAATCCAATCCTGATGGAAGGGACTCGCACATGGTCTCTTTGCCGTCCCTAGCAATAGCTAAGAAGCCATCCCTTTCATCCCCTTCAGGAATGTGCTCTGCCGCCATGGAAATACAATCCCATAGCATATACGAAAGCTTTGCGAGGGCACAAGTGGAGTTGGCAGATTTAAGTGCCATTCTCCCTGCAGAAAATACCTTCCTCGCCCATCCATCTATGCCTTTGTCGTCCCCATCAGGAGGGATGGTAGGGTACGCAGCTTGTTTGGAAGTAGCAGTAGCTGCCTGCACCACCAGACTCTTCGGAGTGAGGTGTTTTGACAGGCAGTCAGGGTCACTACTGTAAGGGCAGTATTTTTTAGTCAAGTCCTTATCAAATGCCGGATTGGACTCTGGAGTCTCCCAATTCCTAGCCACCCTTTTCTGCAATGAGATATGGAAAGGCAAAATAGGATCAGACTGTGGACCCTTGTCCAAAATGTCAGTGAGGTCGTCCTGCTCATAAGGCAAGGAGGCCTACTGCAACCCATGTATTCCACCACTTTTGTCATGTGCTGCCTGTATAATGCATCCGCATGCTCTCCAGCCTCTGGCTTTCCAAATTCAAGTTCGGGCGAGGTATCTACCCCACTTGCTGTTTGCAAGTTGTTATACATGTCCTTCATTCTGAACTCTTCAGAAATAAAACTCTGGTTCATTGGGAGTACCGTACTGTAAACCAAATGGGGCTTCATCATCCTCAGAGCGCTCCTCTTCTTCAAAAATCGAAGAGATTTAAAGAAATCCTTTTCGGTTAGTGGAGTATATACTTTGTCTGGTTTTGTCATACTTGCCTTCAACGTCATCTAAGTCATCGACACTTTCATTATCAGCGCCGACTTAGGAGGGGTGCTTGGCACTGACGGCACAGCTGGCAAATGTGGCGCGGCTGATCTCAAAGGCTTCAGCGTCTATGTCGAGGACTTGGCCGGCGTCAAAGGCGTCGAAGACCTCGACTTTTCCTTGTGTCTCGTATGATATTTCGATGCAACATCGGATCGAGGCCTCGAAAGCTCACAATGCGGATCAGCCTTTTTCAGGGCTCGAGGGCGTGCAGGATTTCGGACAAGACCTTTCCGGTTTCTCTCGAAGGCTCGGTAGAAGCATGGCTTTTTTTTTTCTCAAAAAGCTTTAGCATTTCATCCCTGAAGGCTTCCCACTCGGCTGGAGTGGACTTCTTAGTAGGGCAAGCAACCCTTTCGGGGGAAATGTCTGACGAAGAAGTCAACGAAGGCGACCTATGGTGCCTTCTCTTGGATTTCTTCAATGAAGAAGAGCAGTGTGAGCCACTCCTTGACCTGGATCGCTTTGACTTCTTCCTCCGAGGAGTCACCTCTCGACTCGTCGGTCGAAGGTTTCGTGGATCGGGTAGGAGATTTTTAAGGTTCTTTCGTACCTTTAGTTTCACCTTCCGTTCCCTCAAGGCTTTTCCAGTCATGGAATGGCATTTAGAACAGTCTGAGGTGTAATGTTCCGCTCTGATACACTATAAACAGATACAATGCGGGCCAGTGAGAGACATTTTTGACCTGCAATCCTGACACTTCTTGAAACCGGACCTCAGTCGTCGGTGTTGATGATGAAGACATTATCGAGAGGTGTTTGTAACAAAGATGTCACAAGATGAAGTCTGCTGAATTTTGCTCTAAGCTATCGCTGTCATGCAAAAACGGAACTGAGGCCAACGGGAGCTGCGCATGCTATATATGCCTTCGATGGCATCACCCTCGACAGAGGCCTTTGAGGAACGTCAACTTGACGCCATTGACGCACAGCACCCTCTGATGAAATTTGTTTTCCAAAGCAGCAGAAGCTGGACAAGTGTCAAAGATGAGGAATACATGGGAGGACACAATCCATTTGAAATGGCTTCCAGTCATTACAAGAAAAGGATGGGTCCGTGGAGAGGGCATGTATTAATCACCTAACCTTCACTGATGAACATAGGTTAAATAACATTTAAGGACAGGTTTTCCTTTTCTGCGAACTAGGTTAGGCTGTTCCAATATGGCCAGATTCTCTTCTGTAAATGCCATGTAAACGTTGACTGCACCAAGCAGAGGTTAGTTACACACTGAGTCAGTGTTCAGCCCTTTCACTTTGTTAAATGCACGAAAAGGCATCTTTTTAAGGTTGTGCAAATAGGTGACCATTGTTGGAATGGAGGGCAAGTAGATTCTGTATTTAAGGCCTCAAACATAAGTCACCGCCCATGAACTGGCAGAAAAAGTTCGACATTAAAGCCATAAGTAAAGTGGGAACTCACAAAATAACAATAACATCTGTTGAATATGCTATTTGTTCTGCCGTCTAGGGTTTGAGACATTATTATGCATATATTCTGAACATGTGTGTTGTTATCTCTTGCAAATAAATAACAAATGATGTGTGCTGATGCAGGCTTAATTTTTTGTATAAAAAGAAAAGCTATGTAGTATTCAGGCACTTCACTTCTCCACTCTCCATGAAATACTGGTTGTGGATGAACCTTTCAGTCCGTTTGAGTGTATGATATGCGCAAAAGAAATCTTATCTTGAAATTCTGACACTCAGATACTCTACTCTTTGAATTATAGCACTTAGAAGTCTCAAGACCAGCCACTGCATTCATCAACTTTGTGAAAACAAGAGGGGCCGAGTTCAGGCCGAAGGGCAGCACCTTGTACTGAAAGTGGTACGGCAATCGTGAACCGCAGAAACTTCTGATGTGGTTGGTAGATGGGTACATGCAAGAACGCATCCTTGAGGTCAATGGAACACATCCAGTCCCCTGCACGTAGAGACTCTGCTATGTGCGCAGGAGAAATCATCTTGAAGCGTTCCAGCACAAAAGACAGATTTAGAAATGACAGGCCCAGGACAACTCTCAGGCCAGCCTAGTAGTTTTTTGGTACCGCAAAAATCCTTAAATAGTAACCAGAGCCCAGGCCTCCAGATAAGGTGCGTACCAGGCCTTTTTACGCATGAAAATCTTGTAAATACGACAGCTTTATTGTTTTCCTGTGTACATTTACACACAAGTTTAGAGCAGAGGGCACTACAAAGGTCAGGTTACTTGTCACAAACCAGAACGCTTCTTTTGATTTTTAGATGGATGTAATTGCATGCCATGGATAAAAGCCTCTGAAAAGGAATGCATTCCTCTAAAGCCTTTAAAAAAAAAAGACACTGATTAAAGGAATGGTTTATTTCTATTCAGCATCGGCTGTGTTGATGGTCATGGAGGAAACAGAAGCTAAGTGCATATTTATTTTCCCAGCATTTTAGGATTGTATAATTTAATAAGATGGGGAACTAAGTTGCAATTGAGAATTCACATTTTGTAACAAATGCCAGTGAAAACCAACCATTATTTCACAAGTGTATTTTCCAGAGTTCCTGTACTGTGTGCATAAGCTTGCAGAGGCAGATCATGTTTACACTTCTAATTTAATTTGCACTTCATAAAAACAGCATGTAAAATGATGACTATGCACGGTCTAGTTTACATCCATTCAACCTTGCAGTCAATAGGGTACATTACTATAAAATGGTCAGTGGCAGCAGAGTCTTTGCTCAAGGGTGAGTGATTGTCATTACACCAATCACAGGTGTTCTAGCCTCTCAAATCTTCAAGACTACAATTAAAACATCCAAAACCTGACTCTCCAGGAAGTGCAAGAGCTGTTCAAAAATAAACAAATGAAAGTTACATTTGTAATTGAAATAGAAACTCAGCGAAACATGTCCCTGTGATAATCCAGATAGATATTTAACTTTATGTATCGCTTCATATATGGTTCGTCCAACATCTAGGCACTGTGGTTATTATAACTCAGTCAATCCTCAGTTAACCGACCTCTGAAGGATGTTAGCTAATAAGATAGCTCAGCCTGTTGCACACTCGTTGCTGCGATCTGTGCAGGATCTGTAGGTTGTGGGTTCGAATCCCAACATGGCCAACTCAGCCTTTCATCCTTTTAAAGTTGATAAAGGCATACCCACTTGGGTTTGGTGAAAATTATGATATATGTGTTCTATGTACAGCGCTTTGCCAAAAGCGTTATCTAAATAACCATTTGACCATGAAATTAGACATAGAATTTAGCATGGAGTCCTTGACTCCCTGCACTGTTGTATCATAACAATGGAATACCATTAGGTGTTAGGGAGAATTCTCTGGTAAGGCCAATTTCCCAAACCTAGTGAGTCCCCCAGCAGTTTTGCTGGATTTTTGGGGTTTATTTTTTTCTCCTGCTAAGAGTGAAATATTTTCTCCCACTCTTAGGCATGATTTGAGAATGTCCTTTGACTATTTAATGTGTTTTATGGGCTATGGGGTCTTTTACGCCATAGAGCTTCATGTGTTTTTGGTAAGTGTTTCACAGCACCCTCAGTGCAGTAACACAGGGGTGCCATAGTGACCCCCAAACATAGACTCCATACCCTGGGAGTGACTCCTGTCTCCCAGGGCATGTAAAGTCACCATTGGCTTTACTAGTCTTAAATTGTGAACAGAACCTGTACAAACCATCATATTGTGGAAGTACTGGTAGGGGTAATTCGATTGCCCCTGGGTCTGTTTTTCAAGGGGGCACTGTCCAGTCCCCCCTTGTCGAGTTTCTTGCTGGTGGCAGTGGATACCAGGCGAAATATTCCACCGGAATATTGCCTATGGGATTTTCCCCATTTCATTTTAAACGCACCACTTTATTTAATATTTATTCCCCGGTTGGGTCTTTTTACCAGGACTCTGTTTTAAAATAGCGTTTGTGTTCGCCTCGGAAACCCTAACCCAAGTCGAGCCCTTTGTTCCACTTTTGGTGGGCTTCTGCACTGTTAGGCAGAAACCTGTGCAGTTCCCTTAGGGACCACTGCAAAAGATTTAGGACTACAGGTGGTTGGCAGTAAATGCAATTGGTAGCAGTCTGTACCACCCAGATTCACCTGGTAGCTGTGGCTGAGCAGTCAGACTTCTCTCAAGATGAGTTAGGCAGTATATAGAGTATACACAATAGGTACAGAGGTACAGTAGCACAAGCAAAACACTGACCAGAGTGTTTTGGTGTAAAAGTATATAATTATTTAAAGACACTTGTAAATTACACTAACACAAAAAGAGGTAAGTAAATTCAACACACAGTCACTATTATATATACAACCCGACCCCGGGGCAATCGAATTGCCCTGACCAGTACGCCCACAATATGATGGTTTGTACTGGTTCTGTTCACAATTTAAGACTAGTAAAGCCAATGCTGACTTTACATGCCCTGGGAGACAGGAGTCAGTCCCAGGGTATGGAGTCTATGTTTGGGGGTCGCTACGACACCCCTGGGTTACTGCACGGAGGGTGCTGTGTAACCCACATATCAAAAACACATGAAACCATATGGGGTAAAGGACCCCCCCTAGCCCATAGAACACATACAAAGTCAAAGGAACACCTCAAATCATGTCTAAGAGTAGGAGAAAGAGAGTCTCACTCTTAGCAGGAGAAAAAAATAAACCCCAAAAATCCAGCAAAGCTGCTGGGGGACTCACTAGGTTTGGGAAATTAGCATTTACAGAGAATTCTCCCTAACATGCACAGAAGCCTCCAAAAGTGGTGCCACTCTGTCTGGGTCTGCAGGATGTGTGGGAGGGGGGGAATAGGCACCCTGGACTGAGTTGCCTTGGCAACTCAAGTCGCACTCTTGTGTGATTGGCCCAGTGGTGAGCCGACTGGCTCACCACTTAGCATGTTTGATTGACAGCTAGGCTGATGAATGGGGTTTTTCTGCATAAAAGCAGGACTTTGGAGACTGGAACTTCAGAAGTCGCCACAGGACCTAAAGAATCCGAAGAGGGGAGAAGCTGAGCCATCTACAACGACACCACCGGTGGAGCCCTGCTGTACGAAACTCACCACTTTCCCGACGACAGAGGAGATCTTCTTCCAGGAGAGTCTTCTTCCCCTTGAGCTGGTGGGACCAACCAGTTCATCTTTTTTCGCCTTTCTGGATCGTCTCGTGTTCGAATCGCCCATGCCAAGCACCCCGGCGGCTGGATAGCCACGCTTCACCACTCATCCTTTTAAGGTTGATAAAGGCGTACAGACTTCAGTTTGGTGAAAATTATGATATATGTGTTCTATGTACAGCGCTTTGCCAAAAGCCATCATCTAAATAACCATTTGACCATGAAATTACACATAGAATTTAGCATGGAGTCCTTGACTCCCTGCACTGTTGTATCATAACATTAGAATACCATTAGGTATTAATAGCTCCAGGAAATGAGGACTTTTATTAAACATCAAAAGATAATTCTGCTATCAAACCACAAAACACACAATACAATTCATGCTAGCTTTACTATGTAATTGTCTAGGTTTTTGTGTTTTCAACATTTAAATATATGCAGGAGAGATCAAATGGCCAAACCTTAGAGAAATAATTAAAGGTATTCGGTCACAATGCAGAAAGTTGCCGCATAGTCAAGATGTCCATACAGTTTTTGCACGCGGCAGCTGGATGTCACATACATTTTACTCTTGTGCAAAGGAGAAAAGTAATTTTTATTCTCTTAAAAGAACAAGTTACTTTCTTACCTGGTAACGTTCTTTCGATGGGATGGTCCGACGACGTATTCCATATCTATGACATGTAATCACCACAGCTGTGCTGCTTCGGAAACTTTTTCGGCGTCTGCGTCCTGCGTCGATGACGTCGATGCGCCGTCGTCGAGGACCTCCTCCGACGTCATCCGATGTGATAAGTAGGACGCATGACGCCCATAGCCTCAGTTGTAGTTTTTTCCCCCAGAACGTGTGACATAAGTCAACTGCCAGTCAGACACAAAGCCTTGCGGAACGTAAGCTGCAATCGCAAAAGAAATTCTGCAGCGGGGAAGGCAGGGCGGGAGCGATATGGAATACGTTGTCGGACCATCCCATCGAAAGAACGTTACCAGGTAAGAAAGTAACTTGTTCTTCGAGGGGATTGGGTCCTCCGACGTATTCCATATCTATGACAGACTCCCAAAGCAGCACCAAAGCAAGGAGGAGGGAAAGAATTTAGAATCAAAATGTAGAATAGCCAATCAAATAGCCGAGCAAAGGACCGCCTTGCCAAAGGCCAGATCCTGTGCTCGGATGGAATCGAGGGAATAGTGACGTACAAATGTATGTACTGAAGCCCAGGTGGCTGCATCACAGATGTTGCGAATAGGAACACCCCTCTGCAGGGCAGTAGACGCAGCCATACCCCTGGTAGAATGGGCCCGCAAGCCAGCCGGTGGGTCCTTACCCGCCAAGCGGTAGCACTCCGAGATGGCCAAAATAATCCAGCGAGACAAAGTCTGTTTCGTCACAGCTTGCCCCCAAACGCTTTCCAGCGTAACCAATAAAGAGTTGATCATCCACTCTGACCCGGGACATGCGTGAAACATAAAAGCTTAAAGCTCTCCTAGGATCAAGCGTATGGAGCCTCTCCTCTTCCTTACCAGGATGCGGAGGAGGATAGAATGCCGGAAGAACAACCTTCTGGGCCAAATGAAATTCCGTCACTACCTTCGGAAGAAAAGAAAAACGAACTCTAAGGACAACCCTGTCCTTGTGAAATACAGTGAAGGGAGGCTTAACTGAAAGTGCCTGTAACTCACTCACTCTGCGAGCGGAAGTAACCGCAACTAAAAACACAGTTTTCAGAGTTAACAGCCTCAAAGGGCAAGAATGTAAAGGCTCAAACGGAGCACCCATAAGAAACTTAAGAACAAGGTTCAAATCCCAACCAGGCAACAGGAAAGGTGACGGAGGGAACACATTAGTGAGCCCTTTCAGGAACTGTGAAATCAAAGGGATTTTAAAGTAAGAACACTCTTCAGACGAGCGCTTAAAGATGGACAGCGCCGCCAGGTAACCCTTAACGGTACCCACTTGCAAGCCCCTGTGGGCCAAAGAAAGTAAAAAGGACAGAACCATGGGGATGTCACATGCAAAAGGATCCACATACTGAACTCTGCACCAGTCGCAGAACTTACGCCAACGGTACAGACTTTGTTGCTGGCCTCCGGGCCGAAAGCAACACCTCCATCACGTCCTCAGGGAGGTCCCAATCCTTATACCTCAACCTTTCAGAAGCCAAGCGTGAAGGTTGAGGGATCTGACCTCTGGATGGAGAACCTGACCCCCCTCCCGTGAGAGCAGATCGTCTCGGTAGGGAAGACGACGTGGAGGGCAGATAGATAAGTCGAGAAGGTCCGGGTACCACGTCCTCCGAGCCCACGCCGGGGCAATGAGGATCATCCGGGAACCGAACTTCCGTAACCTCCGCAGCACTTGCGGGATGACGGGGACTGGAGGAAACGCGTACAGCAGTGGGAATGACCAATCCACCACGAACGCGTCTCCTAAGGCTCCTTTTGGAGGAAATTCCCACGAGCAAAACCTTTCGCACTTCCGGTTGACACTGGAGGCGAAGAGATCCACTTGAGGGGTCCCCCAAATGGCGAAGATCTCCAGGAGAATCTCCTGAGCCAACTCCCACTCGTGAGAGATCGCGCTCTGCCTGCTCAGAGCGTCCGCCGTCACGTTTTCGGCTCCGGCCAGATGAACTGCCGAGATCGAAAATTCCTGCTGGATGGCCCAGAACTCGAGCTGCATCGCCTCCCTGCACAGAGGAAGTGACCCTGCCCCCCCCTTTTTGTTGAGGTAGTGCATGGCCACTGTGTTGTCCGTCAGGATCAGGACATTCTTCCCTCGCACAGACGGCAGAAAAGCCTTCAGGGCTAGCCTGACGGCCCTCAGCTCCAACAGATTGATATGGAGTCTGGACTCCGACGGAGACCAACGACCGCTGACTGTCAGCCCGTTGGCATGAGCTCCCCATCCCGTGAGGGATGCATCCGTCACGATCGTCACCTCCGGCCAGGGAAGCCAAAATGGAGCCCCCTTCATCAAGTTGCCTTCGACGGCCCACCACAGAAGGTCCCGGGCGACCGAGGACGGCACCTGAATCGAGTCCGACATCCTGCCGGAGGACTGCGACAATTGCGTCTTGAGTGCCCACTGCAAAGATCTCATCCGCAGGCGAGCCTCTGGCACCAGAAGAATGCAGGATGCCATGAGGCCGAGCAACCTCAAGAACTCGAACGCTGGGAGCGTCTGGGCATGCTGAAACTTGTGCACCATCTGCTGAATGTGAAGAGCCCTCACCTGGGGAGGAAAACACTGCCCCAGGGAAGTGTCGAGCACTGCTCCGATGTACTGGAGCCGCTGCGTTGGCGTCAAATGGGACATCTTTAAATTGAGGGAGAAGCCCAGCCTGTGAAGGGAGCGACAGGTGACCGATAGATGATCCAGGACTTGCTCGGGAGAGCTCCCCCTGATCAACCAATCGTCCAGGTAGGGGTAGACGTGAATCCCCCCTTGCCTGAGATGCGCTGCCACCACCACCATGAGCTTGGTGAAAACCCTCGGGGCGGAGGTCAATCCGAACGGCAGGACCCGAAACTGAAAGTGCGAGTCGCCAACCGCGAACCTCAGGTACTTCTTGTGCTTGGGATGGATCGGCACATAGAAGTAAGCATCCTTGAGGTCGAGTGACACCAACCAGTCCTGAAGCTGAAGGGCCTGGAGGACTTGAGCGAGAGTAACCATCTTGAACTTGTCCTTCCTGAGGAGTTTGTTCAAACCGCGCAAGTCCATGATGGGTCTCAATCCCCCGTCTTTCTTCGAAATCAAAAAATAAGGGGAATACCATCCCTTGTTCCTCTCCGCTACAGGCACCAGTTCTATGGCGCCTTTCTCCAGCAGGGCTTGAATTTCCTGCGCAAGGAGCGGATCCGGACTCTGCAAAGAGAGGTTCCCCGGTGGATTGTCGCGAGGCCTGTGCCGAAAAGGAAGACAGTAGCTGTGGGTTATGATCTCCAGAACCCACACATCTGAAGTAATGGCTTGCCACTCTACAAGATGCTGCGCCAGCCTTCCCCCAACCGGTGAACCATGGGACATGGCCTCATGACTGAGTGGTAGCGGCTGCAGCGTTACCTGAGGGCAAAGAGGCAACTGCCCGAGCGGCCTTGGAACCACGGGTACCCTGTCGTCCACCTCTGGTACCCCTGCGTTGGCCTCTTCCTCTCGCTTTACTGAAGGATGAGTAATAGCGAAAGGAACCACCCCTCCACTGCTGTCCCCTAGGACGAAAAGGCGGAGGTTGGCGAACTGCAGCGCCCAACGACTTTGCTGCAGCTTTTGAGGTCTGCAACCGCTCAAGGCTCTCGTCAGCCTTGCTGCCAAAAAGGTGTTCACCGTCAAAGGGCATGTTGAGGAGCCGGGACTGCACATCAGGAGCAAACCCCGACTTCCGCAACCACACAAACCTGCGTATCACGGTGCTCGCCGCCATGGACCTACTGACGCATTCAGCTAAGTCCAAACCCGACTGAACGGACTCACACATGGCATCCTTACCATCCTGGACCATAGCAAGGAAACCATCCCTTCGGGAACATGTTCAGCCGCTAATGCAACACAGTTCCACAGAGTGTGCGTGAAACGTGACAAGGCACAAATGGAGTTGGCCGCCTGAAGCGCCATACCACCAGAAGAAAACACTTTCTTCGCCCAACCATCAAAACGTTTGTCGTCCCTATCAGGAGGGATGGTAGGGTACGACGCCTGCTTCGCCGGGGCCATGGCCGCCTGCACCACCAAACTCTCCGGAGTGGGGTGCCTGGTCAAGTAGCAGGGGTCGCCACTGGCTGGACGGTATTTTCGCGACAAGGATCTGCCCACCGCCGGGAGACTCTCCGGAGCAGTCCAAGCCGCCGCCACCCTTCTCTGTAAAGCCATATGGAACGGCAGAACCGGGTCAGTTGGGGGACCAACATCAAGGATGTCTGTCAGATCCCCTGGGGGAGCAGACCATCCCAAGTACTCAGAAACCCTAGCCATAAGGCGCCGGTACGAGGAATCAGCATGAGAGCCAGGCTCAGGCCTACAAAACTCCACCTCCGGAGAGGTGTCCAGTCCACTGGCATCATGCAGTGACTGTCTCAACTCGTCAAACTGACTATGGCCCGAGACAATTTCATCCGGAACCTGACTAGGAACCAGGCCATCAGAATCCTCATTCGCCTCTGAAATATAGTCCAGGTGGCGAAAAGAAGGCACTCGAGAGTGCTTGCTCTTAACCAGAGCCTTCCTAGGGGGTCCACCTGTGCCCTGGGGTACCTCCGACACGAAAGGCGTCGATGGCGTCGAGCGAATCGGCGCCAGCGTCGAGAGAACCGGCGTCGACGTCGAGGAAATCGGCGTCGACGTCAGATGCAGCGCCTCCAGAATCGGCGGCGTCGACACAGCCCTCGAGGCCGGAGCCCCGAGCGTGTCCCTCGACGACCTGAGCGTCGACGGCATCGACTACTTCCTCGGAGCCAGAGCCTCGAGAAAGCCTGTCGACGCCCTCGACGCCACAGACGTCGATGCCTTCTTCGAAGACCTCACAGGAGCACACGGTCTCGAACGCGTCGAGGACCGGGACCTGGAACGGATACGCCGAGAACGAGTCCCCTTGTCCGAACGGGACCTCTCCCGTGACTCGTGCCGACCACTCTTGCGAGCGGTGTCTCTCGACCTCACACGACCGACCCCACTCGGGGGCGCGGACGGCCGAGTACCCTGCGACTCAAGAATCGCCAGCATCTTCTTCCCGAAGGAAGCCCATTCCTCCGGCGTCGCACGGCTGGAGGGGTAAGCGACGTGCCGGGCAGAGCCCTCCGAAGAGGACCTGGAAGACGACCGGTGACGGCGCTTCCGAGAATGCCTCGAAGAGGCTGAGGAGTGGCGAGACCGACTCCTAGAAGGAGACCCACGAGACTTCCGACGATGACACGGAGAGCCACCCCTCGAATCATCCGTCGAAAGCCCCGCAGACTTCAACTTCCGGGGCTTGGACACCGGACCTACCGACAACTTCTTCTTACGTTCGTGTAAGGCTTTCGACGTGAGCGACTGGCAGTCGATACAGTCATCCGTGTCGTGGGCCTCCCCGAGGCACCAGAGGCAGGCGTCGTGCGAGTCCGTCACCGACATCTTGGACCCACACTCCCCGCACTTCTTGAAACCCGGACGCGGGGTCGAAGACGAAGTAGACATCTTCAGAAGGATTTTCACAAACGAACAGGTTCGAAGAACCGAGATAGAACAGAACTCCAAAGAGTCGAGGCGTTTAAACCGAGAAACACGAAGCAACACGTTCGCGGAAAAAACGGAACTGAGGCTATGGGCGTCGTGCGTCCTACTTATCACATCGGATGACGTTGGACGTGGGAGGAGGTCCTCGATGACGGCGCATCGACGCAGGACGCAGACGCCGAAAAAGTTTCCGAAGCAGCACAGCTGTGGTGATTACATGTCATAGATATGGAATACGTCGGAGGACCCAATCCCCTCGAATCACATTTACTCTCAAAGTTTAATAATAGGGAGTAAAATACTCCCACCACAAAATCTTATCTGGAGCACTGCCAGAGCCTCCGGCAGAAAGTTGAACGGGTTCCAGCGCCTGCAACTCCAAGAGCGAAAGGACCTTCCGTAAAAGAGCCAGGGATACGACGTGAAGGAGAGGAAGGACGAGGCAAAGGAAGAGGAAGACTGAAGCCTGTGGAGACTACAGATAGGATCCATGGGTTGCTGAAAAGACGCTTCCAGGTGTCCTGGAAAAGAGCCAGACAGCACCCCATAGGCGAGCTGTTTTCTCCGACCCAAACATCACTGCTTCTTGGCATCAGAGGCTGGGGGCGAAAAAAACCCTGTGTTGTCCTCTGCCGCTTCCTCCCGTTGTAGCTGGGTGACCTGTCGGGCCTCTGTGTAACAGTCCCAGAATCCCTTGTATCCAGAAAAAGCGCGGGGTTTGAACTCAGTTCTGTCCTGTGACTGAGGAAAGGACTTCTATCCTGGTTTTGTCAGGATGACCAAGGACTTGGCGGTTTGAGTGGAGGTTTTCTCCTTTGTCAACTAGTCATCAGTTGACGAATGACAAAGGTCTACACCCTCAAAGGGCAAATCCAGGATCCGCTCCTGCCCATCAGATGAACTTTGTGGCGTGCATCCATGTCATCCTTCTCAACTCTACACCAAAGTACAGCCCTCTGCTGGCTGTGTCAATGTGGGAGGCTGAAGACTCAATGAGGTCCTGTGCAAAGGCCCGGGCGCCGGCTAGACCAGCCTAGAGGGAAGCTTGCTTGTCCAAAGGGAGGTCGGGCAAAAATTCCCTGAGCTCCCGCCACAGCTTCTGGTTAGCTGCAGCCAAGGGGGCATCTGTGTTGGCTTGCCGCAGATGCAATCCTGAAATTGAGTAACAGCGCTTTACGGAAGACTCAAGTACTTTGTCCCCCTTGGAAAGACAACTGAGGTGGCCCTTGTGGAGGAAGACGGTGAAAACTATCGTTTATAATACAAGGAGGCTGCAGCCACCACTAAAGAATGACGCTGCGGGTGGGAGGCCAAGAGGATTGGCTCCTTGTCCGAAAGCCTAAACCTGCTGTCCCACTTGTTCATCTGGATGTTGACCCTGGGCTTCTCCCAGACCTTTTGCGCTACCTGCAGAACATCCTTCTGGAGAGAGATGCCAGACCTGATCGTGGTGCGCTTACCCAAGACCTCTACTAGCACTCCTGACACCTGGGGGGCTGGCTCAGGCAGAGGGACCCCCAAGAACTCCGCCAGGTCCTGAAGGTAGTCATGAAAGGCCTTAACTGATGCCGAGGGATCGTCCTGGGCGTCATCGCCCCCCCAGATCCCCTTTTTCACAGACCAAGGAGAATCCGGGCTGTGGGACAGGTGCCAATTCTCCCCCCCCTTTATGTCCAGAGCCAAAGACCGGTCCAACAGCTGTGTAGGGGGAGGCGTTGGGTAGTGCAGGAGGCAGTGGAGGGGTCTGAACAACCAGCAGGGCCTGAACCGGGGAGAAACAGGATTACCACCCAAAGGAGAGGCCACCTGCGGAATGACCGCTTTCACTAGATCTTTCATGAGCCCCTTCATCTGAGGGGAGCGCATAAGGAAGATGAAGCTCTTGAAGCAGTCCCTGCAACCCATCGTGTCTCTAGGGGCCCTGCCCTCTGAGGCGTTGGGCCTCTGCTCCTGGCTAAAGCGCCGAGGCGCCTGGGGCATGTATACATAAGGCTGTGATGGCTAGATGTATCCCTGATAGGACCAGATGCCTGAACCATACACTCTGCTGCTGCTTCCAGAGGGAAGGGGACTGGGATCATCTTGCAAAGCCCACTCGATGGGCGAGAGCACTGGCGGGCCCTGTGATGGATCCAAGATGGCCATGTGCCTCTCTGCCATATTGAAGCCTTGGTCACACCCTGGGCGGGAGGGCGCGGAGGTCCTGAGCCATGAGAGGTCTCGGCCACGGGAGGATACAGCTCACGTCTTACACCCGTAGAAGAAGCGTCAACCTCTGAAATCACTCCGGTAGGCACTGAGCCCTTTGCCGGCAGGCCGGTGGTCATAACGCCCTGACTCTCAACCTTGGAATGAGCTTTGGTAGACAGACTCGTGAAGATGACATTTGACGATCCCTTACTCCCTGGGGTCGAAGAAGAGGACGAGCTTGATTGCCATTCTGAGGAAAGCCTGGTGGGGCCCCTCAGCTTGCGAGTCGCGAGGAGTTCCCAAGGCCAAGGCCACGCCCCCACACGATATACTAAATTTAAAAGGGGAAGTTCAGTTTTTCACTGCAAAGTTTCTGGTACAGTCCCTTGTTGGGGGACGCCGACAAGAATGGAGGAAAGACGACGGGACGTACGAGTAAGAACAATCCAAAATTCTCCATTCAGCCTACAAGATGAATAAGTGAGCAATTGCATAACGCGCCACAAACTAAATATTCTTTGATGCATAAATAAGAAAAAAGATGGGTAAATAACTAACAGAGGTACTTAGAAACTAACGGAAGGAATTTGGTCACAGTGTAAACTGTTTTCCTTTGTAATAGATTCACTTCAGAGGCACACTTCCAGCATTCATATTATTTCAGATCGGAGGAGTGCAAAAACTTTTACTGCCAATCATAGAACGTGTGGATACATTATTGCAAAGATCATATTAGGGACAGGAAATAGGGTTGTTTAAAAACATTTAAAATCATTTCATTTTGTTTTATCAGATCTTCTAATGCATCATCGAACAGAAAATTGCACAGATGACAACTGGTTAAACAGGAGGAGCTTGATGTATTTATCAGTTGAAAAAGAAAAGTGGAAGGGAAAGAACTTAAAAACAAAGAAAAGAGAAAAACAAAAAGAAAAAAAATTAAGCAAGAGTGAAGATAGTAAAAAAGTAAATATGGAAAAAAGAAGGAAATATGGAATAAAGAAGGATTGAAAAAAAGGCCAAAAAACAATGTAATTAAGAAAATGTATGAAAGAAAAAAGGAAAAAAGATGGTAGAAACCAGTGAATGAAAAATATTAGGCCAGAAAGAAGAAAAGGAAAAGTGCAACAAAGGAAAAAGAAAGGAAGAATAAACGAAGAAAAGTGTAAAAATAATGAAAGTAGGTAAGAATAAAAATAAAGGGAGAAGAAAATGCAAGTGAAGTACGAAAGAGGTTTAAATATAGACTGCACAGAAACGTACACTTGCTACTTGTGAATCGGTCAATTGTATCATTGCACTTAAGAGTTAAATATGTTTCATGTCTCTGATAGTCAAATTGGTTAATGATACACGGTAACAGCAGCGATAGCCGAGTCTATTGATGCTTAATAATAGAAGCCATGACGCCATCCGAGGCAGTTGGAAAAAGGAATGCCCCAGGAACGAACTGGATGGCTCATATCTGGAGCTATTTAACTTTATTTTGCATGTCATGTATGTTTGCAATAACGTCAATGTTTTAAATAAAATAGTTAATGGCAGTGCTAAGAGTCCTACAGAATGATATTGAAGTGTTGGCCACTGTAGCTCAACACAGTCCATAAACCCACAGCATGTGTGTGCGGGATTGCCTCTCGTGCTGGGGGGCACAGACTTCTGTGATTGCGCCTAAACAATAACTGTGCTGCTTCTTAGCACATGTGCATAATACCTGACGTATAATTACAAATCGCTTCACTACCAACAATGCTGCACTTCACTGTATAAAAGGCCCAGTGCAAAAAAGCTATACAATGAAATCATGCTGGAGCTCCAGGTTGCGCTATTCGGGTCAAACATTTACTACAGGGTTGCCTTCTGTTGACCAACACATGGCCTGGGGGAACTTGACGACAGTATTTATGACGTTTGTGTCTCATTAAAATTAGGTGCATTTGTTCTCAAAGTGAGTGCAGGGGTGCACATAAATCTGTTGGGGAAGCAAAATGCAGCGATTGGTCTCTGCTTGGATCATATAAATGGCCAAGAAGTAGTCCTGCACTGTGCACTAGCACACAACAGGGAACCGGATCTGCTCCTGCAGCCTCCTCCCAATTTAGACTGATCCAAGGGCTGCTAGGCATGAGGGAACGAATTGACTGGACATGTGGAAGCTGGCAACAACTGCTACTGGGAATTTAAACTGCACCGTAGCTCTAATTGGGCATCTGCGGAATTGCCATGCGCGTTACTAGGCATGCGACAGATGGGAATATGTTTCCCTGGTGGTGCTAACTAGTCATGTCTGTAACCGGAACTGGCCAAACATTTTAACTGTACATAACCCATAACAAACACATGCCTGTAAACTGGAATGTTTGGAGTTGCCATTCCTATAAATGTGCCTGTGAGAAGTTTCTGCGTCTGTATGTGGCAGAGCACTAGCCATACCTATTGCTAGGCTATGTTAACAGGCGCTCCTATGTTTGACCAGACGCAAGCCCATAGCAGTAAAGTAACTTTCTAATACAATATTTACAGGTACCAGTTACACCACCCACATGCCATCCTTAATCAGGACTTCAGCGCCCCTTACCTATATCTGAGGAACTCTCTCCTGTCTCATTCCCCCATTTTTACCTCTCCCATTAACAGTGCTTTCCCAGACTTTCACTATGTGCTTATGACTAACTTTGAGCAACAATATCCTCCTCGTCCATGCACTCAGCCTTGGATGACCTCTAAAATTCAGACCCTCAAAACAAACGTATGCCATGACCAGTTACGCTGGCACAAATTACGGATACATAGACTACAAAAATGCCATTGCTACCATCCTCCCCGTCCCCTGTGTATTCACCCTCGCAAACGTTCATCCACCCTCCAGTCTTTGCTCACACCTCCGAAGACTATATCTATCACATTCTCTCTTTCTGCTAACGACTGTCAAGATTAGAGATTCTGGAGAATAGTAGTGTGCATTCACACTACTCCATCTCTCTTCCTACCAAACCCTCACCCCTGCGTCTTCCAATGTAGACTATACTATTTCTCCCCTACATCCTATTAAATTAGCACCCATCATGCGCAGAGCCAACCCATCTTGCGATCCATTGACCTTTTTGCCCCCCAAATGTTGAAAGACTATGCCTCTTATCACTTGCCCTTAGCTCTGTGAATTCTTTAACATCTCGCTCCCCCTGGACTCTTCCCACCTGCTTCAAATCTGCAACAATCTTACCCCATTGAAGAAAAGCCTCTGCTGCCCCAAACCTGCCAGCAAACTATCACCCAATTTCTCATCTTGCCCCGTATTTCAAAAGTCCTTGAGTGGGTAGTCCTTCACCGGATCGATCACCAATTCCCTTAAGTATAAAGGCCTTTGACATCCACTTTAATCAGGCTTCCGTAGTAAACATTCCACCCAGACTGCACTCATTTTCTCAAAGATTTCTTGAAATGAGCCTAGAGCCTCTGTGCATGTGTATTTACTGTGTGCCAGCAGTATAAGTCTAAACGATGGGCTTTGAAATGTGTGAAAAGACCCAAAACACAACAACCCTGTATGCTTGTGTTTACACTTCTGCATATTTACTGGCCCACTCAACTCCAAATGTTGTAGATTACCTTGAATTTTCTTTAAATTTCTTGGGTTCAGAAACAGCAGACCCTCTGGAAAAACACTGCATTTAAATTCTACCCAAAGTACGGGGAACATTATTGGAAAATATGTTGTGGGAGCCAGGCCTCCCAAATAGTTCATTCCCAAATACGGGCCTGTAATGTGAAGGAATTTGCAAGACTCCTGGACTAAATAATTAGATACAATATTTTTTGGCTATAGCTCTCTACCCAAAACTGCGGACAACGCAAACAACATTTTGGATTGAAATAATTGTGAGAAATTGGGTAAGACTTGTATTAGAACAATTTAACAAACCTGAACGATAGGAAAACGTTTGTCTTTGTGAACATATCTTGAAAACACAAATGAACACAGTTTTTCAAAGAGGTTATGTTGGGAATGGAATGTCCAGCCATTAAGAAACCAAGCACAATCAAATCTTATTTGCTACAAGCTTACACTGTTTGAAAAAGCTGAAGGGGCACCTCAGTAGACCAATACAAATCTGACCCCACTCTGAACAAGTGGTATGCCTTTCTCGCGCCTTTTTACCAGTATATGCAACTGGTATGTTGTTGTGCATCCAGAAATATCCATGCGGCCACGTCTAAATGTGTTTCGGCAAGGGTCTGTGAAATATTTTTAAATTATTAAAAAAATTAAAAGAAATAGAATAACTGATGACCCAGGAAAATACATGCATAGTCTGTAAAGCTTGCACAAAAGAATTTTTTTCTCAAACTCTGTGCATCCATCTCTGAAATGCCTCTTAATTTCCCCCCTTTAAAAAAGTTACCTATTTTATATCTATAATAATATCGCTAAACAAGTTTATCCTCTTACCCCATATTACTTAAGTGCCAAGGACGAGGTATCTCGTCCTTGGAATTACCTCCCCAGTGCCAAGGACGAGATAGCTAGTCCTTGGCACTTAAGGGGTTAATGAAGGAGCAAATGTTAGAAGGCTTTGAATGGTGAAATACCGAAATCAGCAAAAAAAGGCCTGGTCACTGCGGGGGGGGTGGGGGGGGACCCATGGCAGTTAATCAATTCGCGAAAATATAAAAAAATGTGGACCAGTCTCTGGGCATTACTACCCTTGTCGGAGCCATCACAATGGCCATGCTCCTTTCTGCAGTCCTCCAGGGCAGCACATTCATCCTTACCAGCTATGCACCTGAACAAGAGAACAGTTCAATTAATGGCTACAGCAGCTACCTGAACAGAGTAGGATGCAGACCGATATATAAATGTGCACAATGACAACAAGAGGCATCCCTTTACCATGTTTGACCATAAGATTTCTTTGCTGCAAAGGCCCTTGTGGGTTGCGTTATAGTTTTGCACACTGCAAGACACACACAGCATGGAAATATCGACAGACCTCATAACAATAGCAGCATGAAGAGTGGGGATGTTTTGATGAGACCAAACTGCATGACTTAATTTGGGCACAGCTGCATGAAAGTGGGGAGCAGCATTGGGAGATATTGTTGCGACAATGTATGATTTGATATGGGCACTAGCGGCATGCAAGAGCGCATAATAAATTAAGGATTTCAGCACTTGGGTGTATAAAGGAATCACAAAACTTGGGGATAGAATTGATGTTTTTATGATATGTTTGTACTGAATCGATGTTTGTTCTTTAAAAATACTTTGTGAAATTGTATATCTTTTGGAAATAATTGAACAGTAGTGTACAAAGGAATAGTAATGAGACCGCTTCATAAGGCAAATGAAGGCTGTAAAAGAATAATTTGAATGAAAAGGAAAAACCTAAAATTGAAAAAGGTAAAAGAAAGCACCGATAAATTATGAAAATGTTAAGTTCCATGAACTTTATTTTTCATTAATTGAAGAAGACTAAAAATGCAATTGTAAGAAATGCAGTAAAATATTTTTGGGCATACCACTGTAAAAAATACTTAGTCAAACCCATCATACCAAACAAACGGTTTCCCTCTTGTAAAGGGGCATATATTTAAACTTGACTACATGATTTGCCTTGGGCGCAGACAACACTGCCATATATTCTTGAAACGGACCTAATTCCTTTGAGAACTAGCATGGCAATTTGTATTAAAGTGATAATGACTGCATGGAGTGTTGGCCAACGAGTACCATGAAAATGTGCTTACAAGGGCAATGCAGACATTTTGAGACAACCTTCATTATTTGCTTTCGTTCGAGGCAGTAGGAAAGAGGGGCAGCACTGGTATACTGTGTTGGTTTTTTGGCTCAAATAGTTTAACTCAAAAGAGCTAACCTGAAAACAGCAGTTTTGAGGCACAGTTTATTTTTACATTAACAAACACCGACTTTTTCCAAAGTGTAGATCCCGGAATGCCCCATTTCCCTCGTTGTCCAGTAAGAGCATCACATTTTTAATTGGTGAGAACCTCATGGTATCATCCCCCCCCCCTTCCCACTATGCAATCATATCGCAGCTGTGCAGTCCCCATTCCGACAGCAGGAGAAGCAGCAGGAGTACGCAGCTCAGTGCCGTAATGAAGTGAGAGCGCAGGCCCTGTGTGCACTTAAGTGAGGCCCAAGAATTGTGTTCCTCATTCTCATGCCATTTTCACATGCCGGCAGGGGAAGTGCCAACCCATCACTGAAGCTGAACTTTTTAGGCAAGAAAACCCATAGTATATCTACGGAGCAGGGCAACATGAAGCTTTGTGGCATTACAAAGGGCAACATTTGTAGATGCACTTTTATGACTTAATAGGACATGCTGAGGGGTCTCATGATTTCGGCACAATTAGATGATTGGGCAGCGCTGGCATTTAGTGGCATTGCTGGCATTTATCCTTAAGACTGCCTCATGGCTTTCTTTGCGCCCTGAAAGTTGGCTGGTTAAATCTCGCTTCTTTATTGAGCACACATTTTGTGAACCAATCAACCCTGCCACTTCTGCTCTGCCCTACCCTGCCCCCACCCCATCTCCACCCGCAGCCCCCTAGCAACCACCCAAAAAAACCCATGATTTTTTCAAACCTTCATCCCCCCTCGATACAAGTCCCGATGCATACGCCCTTGCAAACAACAATGAATTATTATAGTATATTCTAAGGAGAAACGATTTGGAAACAGAGGCAAAGAGAGATGACCGTGTTTTGTAAAAATCACATGATTGATTTCAGGTGAATAAGCAGACATCTGCACGCTATAAATCACTGCTCAAACTGTTAATTAGTTCTTGTCACATCAGATTTGCTTAAATGGATGCAGATGGATTGAAACACATTTAATGACATTTTGTTTGCATGCATTATAGTTTCATAACGACTTCGAGGTATTCTGATGACAGCATGAAAACAAACCACACAGTTGTCACAACTATAGGACCATAAAACAATTTACCAAAACATTATTAGGGGTTTCCAAAACCTAGTTTGTAAAATACCACTAGCTGACAATATTAAGAGATACATTACAGGTAGCTACATATTAGGGTCCTGTATTGGTACAATGTTTCTGGTGAAATACAACCCACAAAACATCTGGCTTGTTTATTATGTCACCGCAACCCCAAAACGGCAGTGTAGGTTCCCATCACTGTACAATAAATGCATGTTTTGCAGTACCACATACAACTATTTAAGCAATTTAACCAGCGGGGTGGGCTTCTATTTCCAGTAATGTGCTAGGTCTCAAGTTATAGGCCTGAGCAAAGCAAGGAACATTATGTCCTGGAGCCTACCACTGCATGTGTTGCTGCATCCTGGGCAGAGGCGATTTAACAGTCGCCAGGCAGACAAATGGTGAGCGGGCCCCTGTGCCTCGCCCCGCCCCTTCGCTTCCCTTCCCACACATCAGATTGTACCTTAGGAGCTGGAACAGGGTCGGCGCCGGCGTGCAGCATGTGTGGCTGCATTTGGGGGGTGGGGGGGCCAGCGGCGGTGCTCATAGGGCCCTGGGCAGAGGGTGCCTCCATGAGCCGCCCACCTTTTTGCCAACAGTTTTGCTTTAAATCTGCACTGATCCTGGGTCAACCATCACCCATGCATGTATACCATCGCTATACAAATATAGTTATACTTAATATTGCTTAGGTCTATTGTGAAAATGTGAGCTGCAATTTGACTTTGCCTTACCTTCATTGGAGAAATGTGAGCATGTGAAACAAATCCATGCACATTTTCAATCTGAGACAAATTCTTTTCGGAAACATGGACCAATTCCGGTCCTCGTATCTCACTTATTAGGTGTGGAGAGCTGTGCTCCTGCGAAGAAGCGTCGTCATCTTGGTATCGGTATTTCTAAAGAGAGAAAACGGATCAATGATTGAGAACACCATCTTGCACAAAGCAAAAGTCAGCTTTAAAAATAAGTGTTTGGTTACTCATCCACAGGTAGTACTTTCTAAATCTATTTAATCTATAAACCTTTTTCTCCAAGGATATATTAAGTACTTGATCAAAATCTGGCTGTACTAGCGGTCAACAAATGATTACAGTGTGCCTAAAACCCCACGAGAGGCTATTTTACCAGAACTGAGCTTCAACTACTATATTTGATTTAACACATATTAAGATATCCGTAAGCTATTTTTAAATTAATTACCAAAAAAAAGAACATAGTAAGTGGAACATTAGTTATATTACTATTAAGAGGTAACAAAAACCCACCCGTAGTCCCACTTCCAGATAAAGTATCTAACTATTGTAAAAAGGGTTCTAGCTTTCCATACACCAAAGAAACATTATTTCAACATTTGACTACCTATGCAGTACACAACGTAGGTATCCTAAAGGATGTGTTTGAAGATTAAAAGACATGTCTCCTAAAAATGTAGAGCATCGGACATTACGTTCATTATCCTTATAGCTAAAACCTTTCTTTCTTAGCACACTTCATCCAAGAGAAACCATGTAGGTTCCTAGTGAGAATACGTCTTTGCAGCCAGCCCGATTGCACATACACAAAACAAACTACGTCAATGAGTGAGGTGCGATTAAGACCTCCTGTCCCTCGTGAACATGGAGTTTCTCTGCAG
Organism: Ambystoma mexicanum; assembly: GCF_040938575.1. Classification (NCBI taxonomy): domain Eukaryota; kingdom Metazoa; phylum Chordata; class Amphibia; order Caudata; family Ambystomatidae; genus Ambystoma; species Ambystoma mexicanum. Next base: position 881,389,478 of record NC_090932.1, on the reverse strand, counting down.
TGATGGCTAAAAGGAGGTTGAGCATTGGGGACCATACCCCATAACGGGTCTGTAATCACCATCTGCTACAGCAGTCAAGTGTTGAAACGCAAGGCTATCCATAATATGCTCTGCCTTTTAGCCATGTGAGACTTTTTTTTACATTACACAACACTACCCAAAAATGTTACTAAATTCCAACTGAAAGCCAAACAGATAAAGATAAACTGATTAAACCAATGCTACTACACCTAGTCACGTTGACCATTTATCTACCTAGCAATGATTTAGCATTCAATATCAATGTGTGAAAGAGTATGTGAACTGTGTCAGGGATTCCTTGGATGATAGCTCACTAAGTCCCCCTCAGAAGATTTTATTGGGCTTTACTGGACTTTGTTGACTAGGTAATTCTAAAATGCATATTAATATCTTGTGCAGTTATTCAGTGTTCCTAAACAAGCAAGATCTACTTGCTTGTTTAGGAACATTGTCTTGCTGCATGACCGGCATTCAGTTCAGCTTCAGCTCATGGGCGCAAGGCCCGACCTTCTCCTAAAAATATATTCTCGAATGTTTCAGAATTGTCAATGATGGCAAGCAACCCAGGTCTCAAAGGCAACAAACCTCTGCAAACAAGGACACCTTCCACCATGCTGGCAGTTGGGACGAGGTTCTTCTCTTTAAAAGCAGTGTTTCGTTTTCATCAAACAGAACAATTCTCATTGAGTCCAAAATGTTTTACTTTTGTCTCGTATGACCAGAGAATATAGCTCCAGAAGTCCAGAACTTCTTTGGTGAATTTCACTTGGGCAACAAAGTTTATTTTCCAGAGCATACGTTCCTTCCTGGATTTCCTTCCATGAACTACATTCTTGTTCCTGTTCTTATAGATGAGACACAAACATGCACATCAGGGGAGAATGGCCTGCAGATCCTTGGATGTTTCTCTGGCTACCTGGTGACTTGCAGAGTGATTTGTCAATTTGTTTTTGAAAAGACCATGTCAAACCGCTTCTGAGAGACTGTGGTTTTGAACTTTCTCCATTCGTAGACTGACAGTGACTTAATCAAAACCCCAAATCCTTGCCGATTGTGTAACTCTTTAAACAGAAGAGGACCAATAACTGCATTTCCGAGGGCCTTAGATTTCTTTTGATCATGGTGCGAGTTTTTCCGCACAGTTTTATGGTGAGGACCAAATGGAATCAGTTCCTGATTTTCATATAGTAAATCGCTGAATGGGTCATTGAGGAGTTTCAGAAGGTGATGACCAATATTCAGGATCTGGGGCTCCAGATTGATAGCATGAAACTAATAAAAGGGCATAATAAGGAAATATCAAAATCCAAAAAGAAAGGTCATGATGAAATGGTCAAATTAGAAAAAGAAACTGCTCAGACGGGACCTTGAAAAAAAAATACAAAACCACATACATCCTGGGGTGGTAGCCTCGAACAAAAGTTCAATTAAGAATCTGAAGATTAGAAAAACCCAATTTAAGAAGTGGGTTAGAACTCCTTTAAGAAGAAAAAAAAAAGTGTGGTTGGGCATGGTGAAAGCAGTGAATGACAATAGGTGGTTTTGGCAAATCGTCAACAGAAATAATAACCCAGGGATTCTACTTAATGCGGTATCCAGTAGAATGTCGTAGGAGTATGTTACCTCCATATTGGGGAAGATGGATGTGACAGATCTGAGGCGGAATGTTTATATGGAAATGAATGGCCATTGAAACGGTCAACCAGAGCCCTTGCAAAATTAATTAGTGAACTCAATGTCTCTAGAGCTATGGGCCCAGATTGAACATGCAATGTTCTAGTGAAACTGGACCCTTAACTATACTATGTGCCCGTACATTATTTGGAGTACTGGTCGCAATTAGTAAATCGGGAACTATCCCAAAACTGGGAGGATAGCTCAAAGGCAACGTGCTCGTCTTGGAAGCAAGACGACATGAAGCAACGCAGGTTCGATCCCCGGGTCCGCACTTAGAAACCTCTGGGTATTTAAGCGCGTTATAAATACGCAACTAAGACAAAAAAAAAACAATTACGCAAAAAAAAAAGACTTCTTGTAACAGTGCCTCAATGCCCGCGGGCTATGTGAGCGCTTTAAAAATGCAAAAAAAATAAAACCTGGTAAGACAGCACAATATTGCCAGTGTTTACGAAGGGACAGTGAAACGATCCTGCCAACTACAGGATGGTCGCAATGCTCAGTAGCCTATCAAAAATCTTTGCCAGGATCCTCCTTGCAGAGCTTGGCAACTTGTGTGTGAGCGCTAAAATATTGCCCTTAAACCAAACTGGCTTTCGCTATGTATGTGGCCTACACAACGGGAGGAGTGAAGCAGGGTTGCCGACTGGCTTCATGCTTAATCTGTATTTGGCAGATCTTCAGCTTGCCTTTGATTCATCAGATGTGTGCCCTGTCAAATTTGGGAGCCACATCATTTCCTGGTTAGGCTATGCAGAAGATTTGATTATCATTGACTATACTCTGCAGTGACTACAAAAAATATTACATGCCCTGGAACAATACTCAAAAGTTAACGATTTGAAGATTAACACAGTGAAAACTAAGATAATGGTCTTTAAGAGTGGGCACAAAAGACTGAATAATTACAAATGGCACCTCCAGGATAAGGAACTAGAGGTGGTCAGAGATTACAAATATCTTGGTGTAATTGTAGATGACCAGTTAAAATGGGAAAAACACTGAGAATCAGTAAAACAAAGTAAGTAAAATAGTGGGTGGAATCAATGTTTTCTTTTTTAGGTATGGAAGAAATGGTTACACTTGATAAAGCAAAAATGTGCTTTATTATGACCTACAGGGTCGGAATTCGGGGCAGCAAGTTTAGGTCTTGCTTAGACAAACTTGGAAGACAAAACCCTAAGTAAACTTTTCAAAACAAGTCCTACACTCCTGATGGAATATCTAACCCTGGAACCTAATCTGGCCAACTGTGAAGGAGTGTATAGACAAAAGTTAATATTGTTGTATAGGAAGCTGGTTACAGCTTTACAGCTGATGGAGACTCACTGATACATTGTCTATGGTTTGCCTTTAACACTTTCAATGTCCTTCTTAAAAAGGGCCTGCCGAGAAAGAGTTTTTTTCTGTAGGCAGGGAAATGGAAGTTAATTTTACTGTCAGTAGGGACTTTTAAATCAGTTTCACGGTGTGCACTGTACTCCCAAGATGGAGAACAAATTGCGGTGCTTGTATCTAAATCCAATAGTATGGAATATACGAGCTATATTGAGGGTTCTAGCCACCGCGCAAAGTATTTTAAAGCATACCCATACAGTAACATTGTAAGGAAATATCTAGATATTAAATGTAATACTATGCCCTCCAAGGACATTTTGGGTGGCTGTATGGGTATCCCTAGGTGAGATAAGAATTTGCTGATTATGTGGCAAGTGGGTACTGGAATCCCCACCCCATTTGATAACAGATTGTTCAAGTTTGGACAAGATAAGGAACAAGTTACTTACCTGTAACTGTTGTTCTCCACCATGGGTCTGGCATGGATTCACATGCTCATGAACATTCCCAGTCGTCCAGCTGGGAATCCTCTGTAAAGAAAAAAATCAGTTTCAGTTTAACTTCTGAACTGTTTTTCTCCTAAAGCTTGTGACAGAGCTGGCCATGAACCAAGTCTTGGTCAGACCAAGAACATCCAGATTGAGTTCAAGGAGACGGCAGATGTCAGAGGAGTGTTTGACAGCTGAGCGAGAGTTGAGTGGCAATGTGGAGCAGGTTCCCCTTTGAAGGACTTCCGTGGAGGGGTACAGGTCAGAGGAACGCCCTGCAGAAGTGTTGAAAGTGTATAGGATGGGGAGGAAAGTACAAATGGGGTCCTTACTGAACAGAATGAGGTCTACCCACTCTAATTAAATAATGTATTACTCATGGACAGGAAACTTCCTGTGGCCACTACTCTGCCATCAATAAAACATGTAATAAAAGAAAGTAAGGAGTAATCTGGTTAGAGTAAAGAAATATCTGCTTTGTGAAGAATCAAACCTCTCGAAAAGCAAAGCACCGACAATTGATAACATGGTATCTTGGGTATCATGGAAAAAAGCTGGAATATGGACGTTGGGTCAGGTGTATGATGGTAACAGTTGGCTGGATTTTGCTTTCTTAAATATTAATTTAAGCTGCGGGTAAATGAACTTCAGCGATAAACAACTCTGTTCTGTCCAAAGGTTGTTTGCCCCGCTTCATTCCAAAATACATGGTCCACCAAAGTTATTACAGTTATGCCACACCTTTTCTAATATTCAAATATGACAGTTGATTGGGTTATGTTTCGAGACAGCTTTTATTTGAGTAAAAGAAATAATTCCCTATGTGGCGTTGCTGCTCTATAAATGAACATCTAGTCGAGCAGATGGCTTTCAATCTCAACAAATGCAAACTCCAGCCAGAATTCTCTGCTTAAGGATACTTAAAGTTCTAGAAGTTGCTAGATCTGAAGTAAACAGAATAGTTTAGATTATTTTGACGGAGGACACACGTTGCACTAGAAAAGAGGCCATGTGGTCTGGTTGTTTTGCCAGTTACAATGCACATAATAAAGCAATCATGAGAATATTTAAACATCAGCTAATATCAGTGATTGTTAAAGACTTCCAAACAAAAAAACCATACAAGTTGATCACATAGGAAAGCAATTACAGTCTCATTTGAGATCAGCCCCAGCTTTAGAATAAACTCTAGGGTACAACAAGAAACATAGCAGAAGCTTTTGTATGTTGTGCATGTGATAATATGTACTTGATCACTAATTACGGAAAAGCACCATTCGCCCCTTGAAAAACAATCTTGGAACATATCAGAACTATCCACAGCAAGAATAAATGGTGACCTTCGGTAGTACATGGAAATCAAGCCATGCCAACTCTGATTTGAAAGAACTGGAGATTTATTTTTAATAATGGAAATTCAAATTTTTACAGAGGAGTAAACAAGGAAAACATCCGAAGAAGCCCCTTGGATCCATCTCCAATAAGCCATCGCCTATGGTACTCAAATGGATCGGGAACAATATTTTTGCCAGAGTAGTATTTATATTGTGGTCAGTAATAGTTTGAATGTTATTAATTGCAGACTTGATCTGCAGAACTGGAGGATAAGTGGAGCGTTTTGAAAGGCTTTAGACACTTATCAGATGGTTTGGGGCACTTAAGCTAACACAAATTACACAACACTTCATGTACGGTTTGCATTCTAGGGATTCTTTTATGGGACCCAGCACACATCCAATTATCATTTGTATGGGGATAAATGTCGACAGTCTAATCATAAAGTGGAATATGTACTGTGGCGAGTCAGAGGTGCTCATCTTTTATATGGGAGAAACCGAGTCACATAGAACTTGGGTGGTCCAGCCGGTGCCCGGTGTGGCCTCAGAGGGTAGAAAGGAGGGATTGCTTTGCGTTTCTTGTGAACCACCTGCATGATGTTAGGGATAAGTTACAAGTACCAGCATCCCGTGCTTTAAGAATACATTGCCTCTGTAGAAGCTCTGTTGCCAAGTGCACAAATACATCCCATGGGCGCAACGAACCTCAGAAAAATCATTTGCGATTAAGATTACTGCAATATTGGTTAAAGATTAGCCCATTAATGTTAAAAAGTGGAAACCACACGTGAAAATTGTTTCCTCAGGCACAGCCACCAACATGGTCAAAGGCTTTTACAATGCAGGTGGAATAAATTCAAGTTAAAAGCTACTAGCCAGCCATAAAATCTCACTCGCCACCTCAATTCTATACAGTCACATAAGACACCATTTCTTACTCACCAAGAGTCAAACATCAATAGCCAATGGCTATTGGCAAGTGCAAATGCTGCGGCCTGAGTGCAACATACGCGGGAGGCGAACCCAATGTTAGCTTTTCTCATAAGTGTTACAAATGCTCGTTTACCCGCACCAAGTGTTGTGCTCCCCACAACAAAATAAAGGGAATTCAAGATGTTACTGAACGTTGTGATTGGCTTTGTAGCTTCAAAATGCTTATATTAACCTAATGGGAAAATGCAGGAATATAACCAATGCCATATTAGAACTAAAACTGATAACAAGCATAATCAGGGCCTCTAAGAAAAAAAACAACCCTGTAAGCTAAAGCGAGTTAAGTGTGTCTCCAATGAAAAGTAAGCTTACAGGAGGGACCATGGGTATATAAAAAGGATGGAGAAATCTAGCCTGGTGTCTTATACCTGCAGGGGGCAGACGTACCTAGCCCTGCTCCAGGCCTATCAGAGAGACTGCTGCCCGAGTAAAGAAAGCACTGAAGAACTGCTTACCAGAAAGAACCATGAAATATCACTCTGGGAGAGGAGAAAGGCCCCACCTCAGAAGGTGGAATTAGTGTTGGTGATTTAAAGACAGACTCTGGCATCTACAGGCTAGAAGGGGACAGCCTAATAGAGGTGCCTGTTGGGAGTCAGTTCAGTGGGAGCAAACTAAAACAGTGACCTGGAGAGGACGACACTGTAGAAGGCCTGAAGGAGAAATCTGTAACTTGTGACATCCAGACCTGATGGAGGATGCAAGCAGAAGCCTGCATCCTAGGAAAGAAAGTTATGGTGCGAAAGTGCCAGAAAGACCGAGATGAACCCTTGGGTGTGACGACCTGTGCTGTTTTGGATTTCATTGCGGTATAGCGCTGGACATTATTGTGATAGGCTGTGGAACATTGAACTGTGTTGTGTTTTCTAGGGATAGCCGGGGTTAACAGGACTGCTTAATGTTAGTTTATTGGCACGATTTTGGTTGGCCATCTCGTTGGAGCAATTCATGGAATAGCTTAGTGCATCACTGACGTGACAAGGACCGATTAAAGATAGGTTTTAGATGAATCTTTGATTTAAATCCCATGTTTGAAGTTGGCAACGCCTTGACCATGTCTCACCGACATGTTTTCAAAAACCATTCCTTTTTGTTTTTAGTCCTTTCCCTTTGGCCCCACGGGCATTTCACCAACCCCATTCGAGACTTCTTCAAATAAAATCTTGACCAACACATTCTTTGCTGTGCCTTGTTTGGATCACATAGTTGCCAACATGACCCATTCCAAATCTGTAGGTGCTTATTGAGTCCTGTTTTTTTTCTTTGTATTCTGGGAATTGTAGTCCGAGTTTTATAATGGGAAACTTGTAACTACAAATCCCAGAGTGCCGACAAAAAACAGGACTGGTTAAGCACCTGCAGATTGGAATGGGTCATGTTGGCAAGTATGGGATCATGGTTAGTCTTCCCCAGAGTCGGAAATTCTATGGAAATAGCAAGAAAGCAAATTTAGCTGGATACACTAATGGAGTCAGGTACACATTTGTGAATTGGAGGTACAATAGAATAGAAAATTATTAGATGTTTCACTACACAAACGCATTGTATAGTGAAAAATGGAAAACCGATTTCTAGTTGTGCTAGTTCAAAATGACAGAACTCATGACGACGATCTGGCAGTCCATTCAGTCTCTGTGGCATTTAACTGGCAAACTGCGGTGGTAAGTCAGAATCAGGAGACAGACTGGGTGGCATTTTCAATGATTAGTCTTTTCAGTTTATTCAAAATAATCCTTTATGTCCCCAATTGCCTAAGCCCTATTTTGAAGAACAAAAAAGAAGTTAAGAGTGATCATCAGGATGTCCAACAACATAGGGCCCAATTCATAGAATCCAGCGCAAGCGCCGCACGCCGAGAAGGAGCGTGCGCCAGCCGTGGTGCAAACCAGCAATTGCGCGGCACGCGTATTCATGGATTTTCTGAGGCATCAGTAGCCGTGGTGCAATGAACACCAAGCAGCGCCAGAAACGCCCCCAACACACCCCCATGCGCAGGAAAAAGCCAGTGAAATGCCCAATACGGCGCAAGGCCCTCTGCCATCTGTGGCCCAGCACACAGCACCCCCCCCCCCATCGTAATCGCGTGAAAAATCTGAGCGTACCCTGGTCGCACCAGCCAAATCACATGGAAAGGCCAGCGTGTAAATGCATGTTAGGCAGAAACCTGTGCAGTTCCCTTAGGGACCACTGCAAAAGGCATAAGACTACAGATGTTGGCAGTAAACCCAATTGGTAGCAGTCTGTACCACCCAGATTTACCTGGTAGCTGTGGCTGAGCAGCCAGACGTCTCTCAAGAAGAGTTAGACAGTATATAGAGTATACAAGATAGGTACCAAAATACAGTAGCACAAGCAAACACTGACCAGAGTTTTGATATCAAGTATATAATTATTTATTTAAAGACACACTTAGAAACACTCTAGCACTAATATAATAAGTAAGTTCAAAAACACCGTCACTATTATATATACATCCCTTATTAGACAAGTCTTAGTTAACACCACTTATTTCCAGACAGAGGTGAGTGCTTAACTAAAGATGGCACTCCAATAAGTTTAAGAAAAAGAAAGGGAAAAGGCAGAAATTAGGAACACCACACAACACAATCCTTTGAAGCACTCAGCAAGGCAGGCAGGCAACACAAAGTCTACTTGTGAGCAAAAAGTTCAGAGGCCAGGCCCCCTCTTGGAGAGAGTCGAACGCCAATGCGCCCAAGATCACACAGTTTAAAAGGCTTGGAAAGTCTTGCAGAGAGTTTAGGAAGGAATTAGTTCAGTTTAGAAAAGTTCAGTTAGCCAGCCTAGGGCCAACCCAAGTGGTAAGTTGAGGCTTTAAGAGTGGCCCCACACAGACCGTTGCGAGGGAGGCCAGGCGAACACAGTACCTTTAAAGTGGAGAGGATCCTCTAGCGGGGGCAGTTGTTCCTGGCAGCGGGTGCAATTCGCGGCGTCGTCCAGAGGAAGAGATGATCTCGATGTGGAGGAAAGCTGAAGGTCATGGCACTGCCAGGGAAGAAACCAGCCGCGGAGTTCTCCGGTAAAAAGGTACTATCCTTTTATTTGCGTTAGTGGAAAAACGTGGTATTCCAGTTGCCGGGGTGCTTGGCACAGGCAAGGCGGCCACGAGATGATCCGGGAAGGCGGGCAAACTGGTTATCCCTACCAGTCAAAGGAAGAAGACTCTTGGGGATGAAGATCTCCTCTGTCGTTGGAAGTGGTGAGTCGGTTCAGCAGGGCTCCACCGGTGGTGTCGTCGTTGCAGGTCGGCTCAGCTTCTCCCTCTTCGGATTCTTTGGTCCTGTGGCGACGTCTGAAGTCCCAGTCCCCAAAGCCCTGCTTTTATGCAGAAAACCCCCATTCACCAGTCCTAGCTGTCACTCAAACATGCTAAGTGGTGAACCGGGCGGCTCACCACTGGGCCAAATCACACAAGAGTGTGACTTGAGTTGCCGAGGCAACTCAGTCCAGGGTGCCTAAACCCCCTCCCACACCCCCTGTGGTACCCAGAGACAGTGGCACCACTTTTGGAGGCTTCTGTGGAGAAGCCCGCCAAAAAGTGGAACAAAGGGCTCGACTTGGGTTGGAGTCACAGAAGCGAACACAAACTCCATTTTGGAACAGAGTTCTGGCAAAAAATACCAACCGGTGAATTAATATTAAATAAATAAACCGGCGGTATGTTCGAGGCTATGTTTAAAAAGTATTAGCCTCGAACAATGGGAAAATCCCATAGGAATATATTCGCGGTTGAATATATAAAGTAGTATCCACTGCCACCAGCCAAAACTCGCCCAGGGGGAACTGGACAGTGCCCCCTCGAACAACAGACCCAGGGGCAATCGAATTGCCCCTACCAGTACGCCCACAATATGATGGTTTGTACTGGTTCTGTTCACAATTTAGGACTAGTAAAGCCAATGGTGACTTTACATGCCCTGGGAGACAGTAGTCAGTCCCAGGATACGGAGTCTATGTTTGGGGGTCACTATGACACCCCGGTGCTACGGCACTGAGGGTGCTGTGTAACATAACAAAAATACATGAAGCCCTATGGAGTAAAAAAGACCCCATAGCCCATAAAATATTACAAAGTCAAAGGATATCTCAAATCATATCTAAGAGTGGGAGAAAGAGAGTCTCACTCTTAGCAGGAGAAAAAAAATAAACCCCAAAAATCCAGCAAAGCTGCTGGGGGACTCACTAGGTTTGGGAAATTAGCCTCAACAGAGAATTCTCCCCAACAATGCGCTACACACACAAATCCCCTGGAAGCAGACCCCAGCAGCCATAACCCGTGACCATACCCCACAGTTAGCCCACACCATGGAACCACCGAACCCTCCCCCCATCACCCGTGACCATACCCCGCAGGCAGCCCACACCATGGGACAACACCCTCCCCCTCCCCCCATCACCCATGACCATACCCCACAGGCAGCCCACAGGCAGCCCACAGGCAGCCCACAGGCAGCTCACACCACATGGGACCCCCATCACCATACCCCGCAGGCAGCCCTCATGGGACCCCCGCCATCACCCGTGTCCATACCCCGCATGCAGGCCCCACCTCATGTAACCCCCCCCCCCCCATCTGTGAGGGCAACCTGCAGGCAGGTTGCGCCTCAAGTCGTCCCCACCAACTGTGACGGCAACCTGCAGGCAGGCCCCACCTCATGTTGTCCACCCCTACCTGTGACGGCAACCTGCAGGAAGGCCCCGCCACATGTCCGCACCCCTAGCCCCCAACACACTGTGGACCGATAGACATAAATGCAGATGTGAAATGAAATGCCACTAGACGCTGCACACTCAAAGTACACCTTAACACACATCCACTGGTCATGCACACCACAACAGGCCACATGCCATTTTCAGTCAAACATGACACATGCATGCATGTGTGCACAAACATAACATAGGCCAGCATCATGGACATAGAACAGAGTAAGCAAGAGTGAATTTTGGCCGAAACCATCGAGACCAGACAGCACTTTGATTTTCCATCAAAATATATATTGTAAAAACAGTATTGAAGTCCTACTCATATAAAACAAATAAATGAAATCAGCATCAAATGATCCAATAAATAAAATATCAAAGAGAAAAAAAATCTAAGTCAAACAAAGATGAAAGTAAAGATGTGGTCAATGTCCCTAAAGCAGTCCAAAATGAAAACACAAATAAAAAGTAAACCGTTACTCCATGGTGAACTGAAGAGGATCCTTTGAAAAGAGAACTATGTACACAAAAACAAGGGTCCATTGTCCCAAACCATGTCCAAAAATTATGAATAAAAACAAAGAACTGTATACAAAACGTGGAGTAAAGTCCAAAAACTCCAAAGAAAGAAAAAACAAAAGGAAATGTACACCTAAAGAACGATGTACAATGGCAGCGGGCTAGTCCTTTGACTCACCATTCCCCCCCGCCCCCAAAGTCTCGGCCAGGGCATCATCGAACATTGCATCGATTTCCAATAGGCGGCCCTGTGCTCTCCCCTCGAGGGCTTGCAGGGACTCCAATGTGCTCCTCTCAAACTCCCTGCAAGATTCCTCAAGTAATTCAGCCCACCTATCCGCCCGACGCAGGCTATTCTCTGCCTTTGCCATGGTCGTGCCCCCTGTGCCCGCTGCCGCTCTGCTCCGATCTGCTGGCCAAATCGCCCCAACACGGAAGACATTCTTGTTGAAAGGTCATATGTGCCTCCTGCCCAATAGCCGATACCTTCCTCCCCTCCAGTGGAAGCCCCGAGTCCTGTCGCCTCTTATGCCGAGCCTGCAGCCGCGGAACAGCCTGGTGCCTGCGCCTCCGGGACAGCCTCTGGGACGATGACAACCCCCGGGGCTGTCGTGCATGTGCCCTGCTGCTTGGTGCCTGCTCTTCCACCTTTGCCACATGTCCTGTCGCAGGATGGATCTCCGTGGTGGCCATCTCTGCTGATCCTCCTTCGACTCGCAATCCTGGCAGGGATGTGGTCTCGACCGGACTGGTCGCCGGGGTTGAGACAGGTACACAGGGGCCCCTGGTGGTATGTGGGCCGGAATTGGTGTTTCCATCTGGGTGGAAACATCCACCACCTGCGGATGGGTCCGGCCTGGGGTATGCCCGCAGTTGCATACTGGTGCAGTTGCATACCAGGGACAGGATTAGGCACAGGCCCCTCCACGGTGACCGGCACTGCCTCTGGCCCCTGACCCTGGACTGCACCAGTCACACCTACATCATCACCCCCGCTGGGCCGATGTGGCGGCGGCCTCCTCCTCCTCCTCCTCCTCCTCCTCCTCCTCCTCCTCCTCCTCCTCTCCTTCCCCCGCCAACCTGGATGCCTCCCCACTTTCTTCTGCAGTGTCTTGCCCCTGTGAGGGCTCACCTGTCCCTCCCACTGCTGAGAATTCCTCCACCACGTTCACCCTCTTGGACATACCCTCAGCAGCTGCGGCCGTTGACTTGGACGTGGCACCAGTCTCCTTGCTCCTGGAAGATGGCAGTACCGGGGATGCAGACTGGGCCTTGCGTCTACGCCTGGTGGAGGCATCCCTGCTGCCGTGCTCCACAGTTCCTTATCCGCCCTCTTCTCCAATCGTCGCTGTAGATCGGGAAACATAGAACACAAACATCAGGGTACTGAACATGTGTGTCACAATGCAAATGTACATCAGTGGCACTGTCAAAGGTCACAACCATCATCACTGTCCACTACACACAGGGAAGTGCCATTCACACACATGCACAATGATGTCTGTCATTCGCAACAGACATTCACAGACATTGCCAGCTAATCAGAATTGTGCATTCAGCTCACACGCATCATGGGAAATACACATCTCATTCACACACATCACCTGACAGTCATGAGGCAGCCCATGGAGCTATCACATCAGAGTGCACTTGAGGTCAAATTGGCAGCGTGAGGCAATCACACAATCAAAAGCTCAAGTAACATACATCACAGAGTGTTGTCCAGTCACACACCCACTATTCAGACACAAGCGCATGTACACCATGCATGTCCATGATGTACGCTAAAGCACCCACGTGTCACATCTGGCATGCCACAGTCCAGACTTGGGGTTGCAAACATGTGCACGTCGTTACATGCTGGCGCGCATCACGCATTTCAGCACAGACACCATTGATGTTACACACACTTGAATGGAGTCACATGCAGCAGTGTCTGCGACATGCACAGAGACATCTGTACAGGAGGCATACCAGATAAAGGGCCAAGTGCACACTCCAGCCACACGTCAACATGCACTATGGTGGACAAGAACACATGGACACTTACCTGGGCATACAGCACTGGGTAGAAGCGCTCCAGGACCCGCATCTCAACGGTGGTCAACCGGCCCGGCGCCCCCTTCGGTCCACCAGCTTTGTAGAAACGCTGGGCCTTGTTGTGGGTCCTGGATTTTAAGTCTTCCCAGCGATTGGGGACGTGTGTAGTCGTGGGGTGCCACCCCCTCCGCGTTGATGGCACCCATAATATCCGCCCAGATCTTTTTCCGTCCTTCATTGCCGACTTGCGATGGTCCGGAGAAGAGAGCATCATAATGCACCAGGATGCCAACTTCCCTGGGTGACAAGCTGACAGCCCTCTGCCCGGGGGGGGGGTGCTGTGTCAGACATGGCAACCCCCGAGGCAGGTGTGGGTGGGCAAGGTGGTCCTGGGGCTGGGCTGTGGAGCAGTGGTATGGCAGTCTGGAGTCTTCAGGATCAGCAGAGGTGGCCACGATGACCGGATAACTGGCAATGGCTGATGAGCAGGCACAAAAATGCAAGGCATGAGGGCAGCAGGTACACAGAGTGGGCAGGCAGCAGCAGATGGCTCGTAGGCAGTTGGAGGCTGATAAATTGGCTGGTAGGCAGGAGCGTCGGTCTTCCGTGTTACTCGTGTGGACAGACGGAAACAGATGGACTCTGCACGTGCAGAACCAGCGCGTTAGTGTGGATTCAGAGGAAAGGCCCTAAGCTCGTAACTTACATGACACGTGCTGAACGTTGGGCCGGGCGTTCAAGATCGGGATAAAGTAGTGCGTAGGAGAGCATTATACGCTTTCCGAGTGATAGCGGACGGATGTGTGGACTTAGTTTCCACGCGATCTCTTCACTGCGTGCAAGCCTCTTCTTTTGGTGGGGGATTGCCTCTGCGCACAAGTGCGTGTACTTTTGAGGCTGACCTAGTTGCGTACGCATTTTGCAATCTGTGGGGGCCCCTGTGTGTTGCGTAACTCCTTATTTAACATCACTGTAGCTTACGTGTCCTTCGTGTACGTATTTTTTGTGTTGCTGGGTGCCACAGTGTACGTTAGGTTTTTTTCTGACCACAAGAAAACAGAGTAAACATCCTGCTGTAACACTTGATGAAGGAGCAAGCAAGTGCATCTCATCTAACCTATTGCTAAAAAAACCACGTCCCACACCTCAAGGGTGCCTTGATTAATGCCAGATCACTAGTGGCGCATGCCATTGAGCTAGCTGATCTAATCAATGCATAAGACTACAACTTTCTAGCCATAACAGAAACATGGTTACATGCAGCAGAAGGTCCTGCCCTCACGCTCGCAGTACCTAATAACTACTCTATTCTCAGAGCAGATGGGGCTGATGCTCGTGGTGGAGGCATAGCTATCCTAGCCAAAACCAACCTCAACATAAGACTAGCCCCTTCAATCGACATCAAATCTTGTGAATCTCTTACTGCCAAAATACCTATATCCGACTCACAAACACCTACAATTCACCTAATATACAGACCTCCAGGCCCCATCGGCACATTAGAGAAAGATATTTCCACTATGTTATCTGATAATCTGAAAGATTCCTCCCAAATACTCCTGCTGGGTGCTCTCAACTTGGGATTCAATAACTCTAAAGACCAGCAAGCCTTAGCTATCTCTAATGTGCTTAAGGAACTTGACCTTTTCCAAAGAGTGTCTCTACCCACCCATAACAAAGGGAGAACACTA